>NC_138378.1:50224265-50308465 GCF_054177405.1 Leptonychotes weddellii
GATTTTGTGCTCCGGGGCTCTATCACTTGCCAGAAGCAGCCGACGGAAGCCCCCTCCCCCGCCATCTGTCCTCCCAAATACCGCCTCAGATTCACTTCTCCGCACGTCCTACCTTCCAGAAAGTGTTCGTTTTCTGTTCAGAGAGTTGCTGCTATTCTTTTCTTCGATCTCCTGTTGAGTTCGTAGGTGTTCAGAATGGTTTGATCCCTATCCAGCTGAATTCCTGGGACCAGACGAAATTTAGGTCTCCTACTCCTCTGCCATCTTGCTTCTCCTGGTTGATGTATTTTGTAAGCAGAAATGTGTCATTTTTCTCTAGTCCAACATATTCTCTCACGATTCTGCCTTTGATAGCATGCTAACTTTGGAAGGTTTTCCTTATCTCAGAATCTAAGTATATTAACCCATATCTTGTTAATATTTGTGGGTTTGTATTTCATTACCTTTAAATCTTTAATCCGTATGGTTTAAGAGAAGATTTAACCTGTTTTTCCCCAAAGTTTAACCAGTTGTCCCAACATTTAGTGAATTATAATTATTTTAGTGACTAATAATTTAGTGAATAATAATTATGAATACATTTTGATATTGGCAAGGCAAATCCCTTCATCTTGAATTTAAAAAAATCTGACTATTCTGCATTTTCTAAAAAAAAAATAATCATATTATTTGCCAAGTGAAAGAAAAATCCCATTAGAATTTTTATTATAATCGAATAAATTTACATATTATTTTAACTGGGAAGAATTGATGCTTCTGGGGCGCCTGGGTGGCTCAGTTGGTTAAGTGACTGCCTTCGGCTCAGGTCATGATCCTGGAGTCCCTGGATCAAGTCCCGCATCGGGCTCCCTGCTTGGCAGGGAGTCTGCTTCTCCCTCTGCCCCTCCCCCCTCTCATGTGCTCTCTCTCTCATTCTCTCTCTCTCAAATAAATAAAATCTTTAAAAAAAAAAAATTGATGCTTCTAATTTTGAATTTTGCCATACGGGAAGAGGACACATACTTTCCAAATTAGTGATATTCAAACTGAATTAGTTTTGTGTTTGACATGTTTAAGATCTGTGAGGCAAAGATAGCTGGAAGTATTAGAACTTAGGTTTTAAACTGGTATCAGAGGGAAAAGACCACATTGTGGAAGAGAAGGGGAGCATCCATTTCAGAGCATTAGAAGGTGGGAAGGGCATTCTCCTAACTAGCTCCCTGGCCTCCTGCTGGGATTGAACCACCTCAGGGATTCCATCAAATTGAGCCCAAGTGCATGCCAGTGTAATTTTTGGCCATTGCCTTCAGTCTCCAGAAAAGAAACTAAATTTCCTTTCTGTAGTACTTGACTACCCTTGAGATAATTAAAAACTGGTAAGGACTCTTATCCTGACTAAATGTCCTTCAAAAGCAGTCCCCCATGTTTTCCTGCATTCTTGTTACCTGTCGTACATTAGTTGATCAGCATCTCTCCCCTCTCAGAACTAAGATGATATCATGTGAAATAGTGCATAGAAATAAAGGTGGGAAAAGAAGCTAGGTTATAAAACAACAGAATGTTAGATGCCTTCTGACGAAGCTGGGCCCTATCCCCATACCTTGGTTTCTATTTTCTTTTTTTGTCCTTTTTTTTTCCTTAAATTTCCAAGTATTTGTTCACCAGTAAGTTGACAGGTAATTTAAATGATAATGTTCTTTCTACTTTATCACTTTACCAATATAATTTGAGAAATATTAAATTAGAGAAATCAGTTTTTTTAAGCAGACATTAGTACTTCCAGAATAAAATGTGGCTTCACTTAAAGTTGAGAAAACATTTACTGGGCTCTTAGGAGCAACTAGAAATAAAACATGGAAGTTATTAACGGTAGACTACTCACCAGAGAGTATTTCCCTGGTGAGTGCTCCTTCTGTTGTCCAGTTGACCTTGGCTCTGACTGTAGGTGAGTTCAGATATTCGGTTTTGTATTTAAGGAAGTATTCTATTATTGTAAGAAACCTCTGTGCTGAAATTATTTTGTGCTACTCTTCCTCGTAATACCAGTCTGTCTGGTGTTGAATACCTATTGCTCTTCCAAGATAGCTTAACCTCTCTGTGCCTGTGCTTAATCATCTGTAAAATGAGCATAATAACATTGGGTCACATACATAATCCAGTAAATGTTTGCGGTTTTCATGGGCAGTGACGCTGACCCCATCATCATGGTCATTGTCATAGCTCTCTGGTTTACTTTTAAAAACATGCATTAATACCACCAACTAAGACTGTCTTTTCTTTATAGTCCCATGCTAATCAGAGTAATGTTGGTTAGGCTAATACTAGAAAACCTCTCATACCATATACGTGAGGAAGATGTTTGTATATTTTTCATGACTTAATGGAATGGGTTGCCATTTTTACATGTAAGTTTTATTTAAATTTTTCTGTTATTTGTTTCTTGAATTATAGCCTCTAAGTGGTCACAGTGTTTATGTAATTAAAATTTAGAGTATGCTAAGTGACTAACATTGGTTTTGTTGCTTCGTCGTAGAAACGGGCAGGAGTGACCTTCAACGTGGAGAACCCATCTCCTAGCGCACATCCTGATGACCACATCACGGACAGAGCTTTGGCTTGAATTAAAGGACTTTTTTTTTTTTTTAACTTCAGCACATAGTTTGTATATTTGAAAATAATGTACATTCTTTTACCTTTCGGGTTCTGATTTGATAGACAAAGGGCTAAGATATTTTATTCTTAAAGAGACATTTTGAATAGTCGTAATATATTTATCTACTAAAATATATCATTTATGATAAACAGTATGTTGCTTTGGACTATTACAGAGACCACTAGGAAGGCACTCTAAAGGGGACAGGTGGGGGGTGTTTCTGAATAGTAGACTAGCTGCTACAGTACTGTAAAAACAGGATTAATTTTGTTTCTCAAGGATCTTTAGACTGAGCAACTGAATTTAGACTAGTAGAAATGGAATTGTATAATTCAGTGATCACGAGTTTTCCCTGGAGGAAAGACTTTTCTAGAACATTAAACCTGTGAATGAGATGGGAGAAATTTATAGCTTTCTTGAACCTCCATGTCATCATCTAGAGACTTTGAAACCTAAGAAGACTTCTTAATTGTTTTCTCTTCGGAATTATAGGAAAAGCACTAGATGACTTTAGGATTTGCATTTTTCCTTTTTAATTCCTAATTTCATTTGACACCTTAAAGGAGAGGGAAATTTATCCATTTTTTTCTACAAATAAAGGAAGCTAAGATTCTGCATCACACATGAGCAATAAATTTTTCATTGCCTTAAGGAAATCGAGTAGGCAGACTTTTTTTTGTAAATGATGAATGTGTTGGTTCCAACTACAATTTAATCTTTACAATTAAAAAGGTGATAGATGGAGAATTTTGATTGTCATTGTTACAAAATAAGCAACCAGTTTTCCTGATTGATTTAAAGCAGACATAATGGTCATGACCTTGTGTCATCATCTATCCTTTTTAAAATCTTGGCTGTTCTTATAGGTGAAAGGATCAGGTTAATGTAAAGCTTTTGGTGACCGTGCTCTTAGGTTTTCTAAAATGATTAAGCATACACATACTCTTCTCTCCCTTCTTGTAGGTGGAGGTTGAGGAGGGTGAGGGAAAGTTATTTCTTAACTTGAAATTGTTGTCCTTTGTTGCTTCTAAGCTAGTTGCTGTGTATATCTTTATTTTGTGAGTAAAAATAAATGTCTATTGAGAAAAATAGAATTTTAAAAAATTTAAAGAATTTATTCTTACAGCTGCATCTAAATTGTGTATAGCTTATTTTTTTCAAACTATTTGTTGCACCTGGATTCTAGCCACTCATAGTGAAACACTTGGTGAGTTTTACTTTACCTTTTTTTTTTTTTTCCACTTTACTGAAGTAAACTCTGGCCAGATTCAATATGAGGAGCTACTGAATGAAACAAAATTTGTTTTACTTTGAGCTCTCATGTTAACAGCCTCAGAGTAGGTTTCCATAATAGCCATTATCTTTGAAATCTGCCTTCTATGGTTCTTTGAGAATAGGAAAGTATGTCCTTGATTCTGTACCAAGTAGATTTTTGTGCTCTTTGTATTTTAAGATACATACTTGGGAGAAATACTTTAATAATTCTTTACAGTATCCATTGAAGCAGACTTTTAAAAAGAATACTATGACAGATCAAGGTAAATTGTTTTTGATAATTACAGAAGTGTGATTTCTTAATTAGCAGCTATCAGACATAGCTTTCCTTAATTAAAAAGTTTGAACACTAAACTATAAATAGAAGAGATTGGAAGAATTGTAGTGGTCTGGTCTCATCTCTAGAAACATCTCTTCCATAGCAGAGAAAGGCATTATCAAGAGAAAATAGAAAACTGCAACACTTTGAAAGTTTCCTTTGCTTTTTTTTTTTAGATAGAAATAAATATGATAGAGAAGGGTCAAATATTAGCAGAATTTTTGCTGAGACATAAAATTGATGAAATGCTACTCAGAATAATGGGGAATGTAAGGAAGGAAGAGTAAACCAGAGAGGTTTGGTTAAGGTTAGTCATACTACTTATGGCAGTTGTCATTTTCCTTCTAACAGTTGTCATAAGAGCCATTTGTTTACAAATAGTGTAGAAACAATATATGTATTTTTAACTCTCAAAGTCACAGGCGGTGTGTGAAGGAAGCAATTTGGCCCTGAACTTCACTTGAAGCACTCTGTCGTCCGCTGCCTGCTGGTGCTGCTTCTGGGTTTCCCACCAGAAAACCACAAAGGCCAGGAGAGACAAAAACACAGCACCTTCGGCAGGTAAACCTTGCTTGCTGACTTTTTGGGGATCTTCAGTATATAAAACCTTTCCTGAGAGATTGTTCCCTGCAGTCACTGAGGAGTGATGACAATAAAAGGCCGAATTGCAGTGTGCCCATCAGCAGTTTGCTCTCTGTGGGGTGCACAATGACAAAATCTCCTGAAGCGAACCACTGGTCTGACCTCAGTAACATCAGGATTGAAGCTTTGCACTTGGGCCGGCTTTCCAAGAGGGGTCTTCCCAAAAAGAGCTCAGATCTTTTTAAGAAAAAATAATCAGTGAATCTGAGACATCGGGCCTTAAATGAGTAGTAAATACCTTTCTAGATAGTTTACAGTATACTTGCTGAATCAAGGACTGCTAGAACCATAAAACAATAATAGACATTCAAGAACAGGTGTGTTCCCACTTGACTGAAATACCTAGTGTAACCAAATTCCCCAAGAGGATAGCTTAATTGGCAAGTCTCTTCTTTTGAGAACATTAAAGTTTATTTGCTCAGTGAAAGCTGAGATTAAGTCAGTATGTGTCTGTTACTAACTAGAACTTGAGGTAATTACATGTTTGGTCAAAAGCAGTTTCTTTGAGCTCAGCGCAAACCCTGTTTTGTGATTTACAAAGCACAGGGTGCTGGCCTGAACCAAAGTGAGTCTTGTGTGTAACATACGCTGTGCTTCTGTGATGCAACAACCAATTAGAAAAGCCACCTACGCCTTTCCCAGTTAATTTTGGTTTTTGAAGTTTTAAAAAGACAAGCATTTCACTTTAAAAATGCTAACGTGTAATCCTAGTTACTAAAGTGAAATTTCTATAATGTCCTTATCAATAGCCATGCAGCTAGAGATTTGCCCTTATCCTAAGAGCAAAGTATAAAATAAGTTATAAATTGAAAAAGGTAGGTGCATCACATTAATTTAGGAATAAAAGTCAGTGTCTTCTTTTTGTTGAGGTGTAAGCTTGTATATTATGGGCTGAGAAACCTGTGAATCCCAGTACTTACTGTGGGCTTGACTACGTAGGTATTGGATCCCAGGATTGTGCTTTTGGAAGCATCTTAAGGGATTTCCCGATTAGAACAGTAGTGATTGCATAAAAAGAACAGATTAAAGTGAAACCAGCAAAATGTTCTTCCCATGCATTAATTTTCCAGATATCCTTAAAATGTTCTCTTAAAGTGCTATTACTCAGAGTATTTAAAACAGGTACATGAGGAACGCCTGGGTGGCTCAGTTGGTTAAGTGTCCGATTCTTGAGCTCAGCTCAGGTCTCAATCTCAAAGTTGTAAGTTCAAGCCCCATGTTGGGCTCCACACCAGGTATGGAGCCTACTTTAAAAAAAAATTTTTTTTTTTAAATAGGTACGGGATCCATTGTTCTTCCTGGGAATCTGAATCATTACAGAATGTATTAAGTAGTGGTACATGCTGCTTAAAAAGTTTGTGGAAATGGGGGCGCCTGGGCTGCTCAGTCAGTTGAGTGTCTGACTCTTTATTTCAGCTCAGGTCATGATCTCAGGGTGTGAAATCTAGCCCCATGTTGGGCTCCCTGTTCAGCGGGGAGTCTGCGTAAGACTTTCTGTCCCTCCCCTGCTCTCTCTCTGAAAATAAATCTTCAAAGAAAAAAAAAATTTGTGAAAATGTGTACTGTGTAAGGTAAGTGATAACCATTTCTTTAAAGTTGTTTAAATGTGTAAACACTGTTAAAGAGAATTATTTGAAATAGTTATAGCTTAGGATCCCAATTATTTTCTTTTTTGAAGTATCTTTTCTTCCTACTCTAAGATGTAACTTAGTGCTGTCTTCTTAACAGATGAGTTGAAGATTTTACAGCTAGAAACTGGAACTAGAAAATCCAGAGAATTCAAGATGTGTCATGGCAGTATATTGAGCTACACTTAAAAGGTGATTAGTTACTGAATCCCAGGATTATAACTTATTTCAGGTAAACTTTCTTCTACTTTTAAACATGTTTAATGAAGAACCTTTTGCTGGTGTTGTAAATGTAAACCTGACTTTTCTTTTTTATAAAATGTTCCCTAAATATTACTACTGTCCTTTGTAAGTTACTTTAAAATCTTCCCTCTTTCAAGTAAACACCAATAGTGTGATCGTGAAATGATTAGCAGTAGTCAATCTCTTTATTTGCAGAGTCCATGTTTGTAAATTTATCTGTAACCCCAAAATCAGGATGTGTGGTACTTTTGCAGTTGTGGTGGACACGTACCCATACAATGTGTTGAAAATTTTGAGGCACCAGACACACTTTTCCAGTTGAAGTTGAACAAGAGGACACTTTGCCTTCTTGTTTCAGCTCAAACTGTCAACATTGTGTCCTTTTCCACAGTCTATTTAGTGCCATGTTTTCCAAAATTTTGTACCTTGGTGATTTCACAGTTTAAAATGGCCCCCAAGCATAGTGTTGTCTACTGTTCTCAGCACATGAAGGCTGTGAAGTGCCTTATAGAGAAAATACATGTTAGATAAGCTTTGTTCAGGCATGAGTTACAGTGCTATTGGCCATGCGTTCCATGTTATCAGAGAATCAATAGGTTCTTGAGCCTGAATTTGGGTTGCTTCCACAGTGGTCCAAACTTTGCCATTCCAAAAAGTATCTGCATAATGAATGGTTTCTTTTCCCAAACCGAGTATGTAAAACAGTGATATCTTGGGTATGGACAGAAATCAAGGTTGCTAGAATTTTGGATGTTTAAAGGCATTCCTCTTGTTACACTGGCTTGGGTTCTTCTTTCCTTTAAGCAAATATATTTACAAACCCCTTATTTTCATAAAAATAGCTAAGATACAAAATCTCCTATAAATCTAGTGGGAGTACTGCTCTTTTGCCAATATTACAGGATTGGAACTTACTTGTACTCATTTTAAAGGACACCAAGCCTAGTGGTTTTAACTTTTGCTGAGGGTTAAACTGGAAAGTAATTCTTGTTGAATAGATTTCCCTATAAAGAATATGCTTTGGAAGTACCTCAATAAATGAGGAATTTTTCATGGTTTCTTCAAGTAAAAAAACACATCAGGTAATACAGTTCATAAAAAACTTTAATGTAAGGCACTGTTGTCCGAAGTTAAGTGAGGGGTAACAGCCCACATGATGCCACCTTGTTCTCCTATGTCGCAAACAGGCCATGTGCCCCACCACAGCAGGTACAGTTCCCGCTCAGGAAGAGGTTTTACATGACAGTTCCTCAGTGGTGATATTATCTCCCAAAGCATGGACTAAAATACTCTTCCTTAAAACAAAAAAATAACTATAACTGAAGAACTAACATCTCAAGAGGAAAAAAAAACTATACCAGCTATTGTCTCAAAAAAGGGTTTCTAAGAGTTCCCATGTTTATAAGAGGTCCAAGAAATGCATGTATTTTGTTGTCTATTAAGTCCCCATGACATGAAAGGATCAAGTTAGAAGCATGTCCTTGGTTCAGACTGTGCTTAATGAGAAATTAGGGGCTATACGCACAAATGGGTTCAAGGGCCAAGCTTCTGTTTGCCACTTGATTCAAAAACATTCAGCTGATTTCATCTTAAGGGCAGTATGACAGATTCTTAAGCTATGTCTTCATATACTGTCATTAAATACTTTTAATATTAGAACCTTAAGAAAACTGGATTCTTGATTTATCAGTAGCCTGTAACTTGTTTTATCAGTAGCCTGTAACTTGTGTTTTAAAAACAGGCACTCTGCTCTGCAGTGCTAAAGACCTCATCTACTTGTTTGCAGTAACTTTTTGTGGATAACCGTTACTCCTGATCATCTGCAAGACCCACATTTTTCCAAAATCCATCTCAAGGAAAAAGTCCTCCAGGAAAGGAAAAATTTTGCTTTAAGTAGATAAAGTGGTGTTTATATGCATAGGCCAAGCAATCCACTGAAGGTTCTAACAGTTTTAAAAATTAAGTCACAATACAGCTGAACAATTAATGTGGTGGTTCTGATGAGGTATTATTTTGACATTTTGGTCTCAGAAGGTGTTTCTCCAGTATCCAATGTCTTCAACAACCGGAAAAGGCCAGCAGCTTCTCGTATCCTGCTGAATTCAATACAGAATGCCTGCACTTCTATAAACAAGTCCTGCACATTAATAATTTTGTTACGGATCAAGGACTGGAGAAAGACACACACAAGACGCACCAAACGATTCTGGAAAAAACAAAACAAAAAAAACAAATTTATTGTACCCGTTTTCTTGGCAGGTATTTATAAAATTTACAACTTTCTGTTACTTACCTGCATGTATTTATCTTTAATTTGTTCACAAGTAGAGATGCAATTTGATATATAAAGGTGAATAAATTCAGGAGGTAGATCAACAGCTGTAGTTAGTCTGTTTCATAAAGTTAAAATGTTAGGGCTGTTAAACACTGTTAACCAAAGAGAAATTTTATATTTTATGGTTATTTAGTAAAAATTTCTGATTTATGATCAGTTACCTAGTTTTAAACATATTTATGCAAATAAGCCTGAGTCACCCTGCTTGTTAATAAAGGACACTTCCATTTTTTAAGTCCATACGTAGCATTACACATGGTAATTATTCATTTTTTTTGAACACCACACTTCTGTGTTTTTGGTTGAATCAGACTTTGTAGTTAATGGTTTTCACACTAATAACATTTACTAAACCCCAATTAGACCTAGGTGCTATGGAAGGTGGTGTATCTGAGAAGGTATAGTTTAGTAAGTAAATAGTATACTACATAACTAAATACTAAAAAATGGGTTTGTAAGCAGCAGTGTAAATGAAAAGATGAGAAAAGCCTTGAAAGGTCAAATGGCTTACTGAAACCTAGAAGTGTTCCTAATAACGTAGTGAATGATTAGAGGAAAAGCTTGGAATCTGGGATTAATGTGGCATATTTAGGAACACGGTGATTGATAGAGACCTGGATGGAATGTGAGAGAAGGCATGGTGGCATATTAGAGTCTTGAAAAGGAAAGCTGGTACTTTCCAAAGGATTCTGTGGAATGTTTAAGGGAAACAAAAAGATGGGATAGGAATTCCATGTTCATATAAAGGGATGCTATGCTAACTATACACTATGAATTTCCAAAAGAAATTCTAAACTTATTTGCCTGTAGAACCTTTTTCCATAAGGCACTGAGGAGCTCCTGCTCTGAGGAACAGTGCTATGGTCACTTGAGATGGGGATGGGTTGGGGTGGGGGGGGGGCACAAGGAACAGACCTTGCCCTTGAAATTATTCTCTAGAAAGAATAATGCTGACAAAAAGATGTGGTTATTCTTGGACTAAATACCAAATATCTGGTGAAGACAATAATGCTATAAGAATGCAGTGAAAGGGAAGCAGCAAGCACTCAGAGGCAGGTCAATCCAAGGACTGGAGCAGAGGGAAGCCCCTGAAGGAAGTGTGAGTCTACAAAGGGGAAAGACTTGTGCAGGAGAATGCAGAAATGTAGTAGTATATTTTCAACAAGCAGCTAACCAGTTTTGCCACTAACAGAAAATAAAGTTGAAAACCTCATGCTTCCTCCCTCCCCAACCCCAAAAAGAACACTCTCCTATACACGTACTTGTGATCACCTGGCTTCCGGCCAGGCTTTTTCTGACCGGCTGATTAGCTTAAAAGGATAAAGTCTTTAGTACAATTTAAAAAAAAAAAAAATCCTTAGCTTAAAATTTGTTGCAAGTTTTTAATCAGGATCTATATTCTCCCGTGCCCCTCCCCCACCTGATTGAGTATAAAAACTTACCGATTTACAACTTCCATTGAATGCAAAGACATGTCCATGTTGACCAGGACCGAAAAATACTCTGTGATCTGGCTTGACTGCATTAACTTCAGCAGCATTTCTATAGCAACTAGAGGGTTGTTTTCCACCAGGTCAGGAAGTTTGGCTGGAGTGAGGCCAATATGATAAACGAGTTTGGGGTCTTTTTCCAACTCACCCAAGAGCTAAATACAACCAAATTTTTAAGAAGAGAGAAGTTCTTGAGTCAAATATTCTCTGTCCTGCCTGTAAAAACAAGCTACAAAATCATCTGCATTGAACCAACTTCATAAATTTCTTCCCTCAAACCATTAAAATCATGTCTTGATTTTTTAATTTACAACTGAACTGTAAAGACTGTTTATAAACACGCTAGTGATCCCTCCTGGGCGTTAAACCAGACTCAGTACTGCCTGGTTGGATAGAATACTGTCTGCATTGTAACAATATCATCCTTAACTCCTTTGTAGACTTTTTCTGTCATCTGTTAGAACCTAAAATAATTTAGTTGCCACCCCAACCAGCTCCCCAGAAAAGAACTGAGGAGCATGCCAGGTGGAGAACAAATACTTGAGGAGAGAAGCAGGACGGGAAGAGGGAGAGCTGCTCTCTACAGTCACAGTGCCTCAGGTGGCAGGACGAGACCGTTCCGGTCCTGCTCACACTATGCAATTCAAATAGGTATCTTCAAAAACATTTCTGCCAAACAGGTCCTTTTTCTTACCAATTATCTATGCTCTTTCCCCTACCTACCTGCAAATACCAACAGTGGACTATGTTTCAGGATGGCCTAGCAAACAAAGTGAACTATAAACACAGCTATTAGACGTTGAAAAATAACATTTTGGTGGTAGACTGGATTCGAAGTGTCAATATGTCCTCACAAGTTCTAATGTGAAAATATGCAAGCTGGATACGATTCAAACAGAAAGCACCCACCAGGTGTCCTTGCCTTTCCCCCAGAGGAGTCTACACTTGGGCAGCAGGGGCTATTGTCAGTCTCAAATTCACCACTAACCAGCTGTGTGACAGGCTTATTTACCTTCCCCGGGTCTCATTTCCCATCTTTCTAAAATGTTAATAATCTCACTTAGCCTCAATAGAGTCACTGCCCAGCTTAAATGTAACCATGTATGGAATGTGCCAAAAATATGAGATCTATCTTCTCCCACGAGAGTAAAATGACCAAGGCTGAGAAGCAGAACAAAGATCCAGAGATCCAAGACTCCTTGGATCCAAAACATTTCCTACTGCTGAGGGCTCCTGTTGACAGGATCATTTACTGTTCACTTATCATGTGGAGGATTAAGGATAAAATGCTTACAATAAATATATACCTGTGTTTGTTGAGGAGAAGATAAGGGGCTTTTGAAGGCTTTGGCCATTATTCGCTTGATCTCCACACCAGTGCTGTTCTTGACACACATTGATTTGTCCCACTGAATCGCATGGTCAGGCTCTGTTGGATTCAGCCAAGCCAGCTCATCTTCACAAATATGGAGTGGAGGTGGTGGACGAATAAACTCCGGGCGGAAATGGCCTGTAAGGAGAACAGGAATGTTTGCTTCTATCAGTAAGCTAACATCTATACACATCTACATAAAACTTTCCGACTTCAAAATCCAAAGCAGAGATGATATAAGAAAGTCAGGGTTTTATTCAAAATACCAACAAAATGAAACACTGATCTAATAACATTATTATTATGCTAGAGACCAAATCTATTTTTCAAGAGAGAAAGACCACTACACCATGATCTGACAATTTTTAATTCAAGCATGATCACCACTCAGAAGCAAAGGATACAACTTCACATACTGGTAAAAGTTCTGATGGGAAAAATGAAATGCTATTTGATCTCATCCTACTCTTGGTTACTATTTTACTCAGAAACCACTATTACTTGTACTGGTTTTTTTTTTTGCATCTTATAACCGTGAGGTGGCAAACTGGAGATGAAATGGCAGGAAACAGAAAAGTATAGCTGCCTTTTAATGTTTCCAAATGAATCCGGAGATCATAAATCCCTAAATCCACAAATCCCATATTCATTCTCATGAAACAGTAAAAGTACAATGGGAAATTGCAGTGACTCAATACCTCAACTTTTGTGAAACAAGATTATCTCTAAGTTATAAACCTACTAAAATAAATGCTGGCTGGGATTTTTGCTGAACGAATTTCAGACCTCACTCTGGTTTCCACACAGGGCTTAAGATGGCCTATCCCAATCATGGATCCTAGCCCCTGCCAAATTTGAGATTAGTTTATTGATAAGGTTTTCTGGCTAAGAATCATCAGTTTATCTTAAACTATACTCATTCTTCACTTACATCACCAGGACTAGTATCTCATCTTTTCAGACCATTTATAGGAAAAAAACAAAATTCTTAACACTTCCTGAGAAGCGCTACTTATGTGATAAGGAAAATATTCCCACAGGGTACAGATGCCTGATGTTTAGCTAGACTCAGTATCTAACTGATTTGCTTTTCACATACCTTTCTGGTGGCTCATGCAACACAAAGTTGTGCCTAAGCAAGTATTAAATAAAAATCAATGTGCCATGGACCTTCAAGCACACTTGTGACTGGCTGAGACTTCAGATATTAAACCCATCTATGCTGAAGATCTGATAATGACATTAAAGTCATGTAAATTTTAAACTTGTGGTAACACTGTAATTTGGAGAACATTTTCTTATTCCTAAGCATAAAGCATGCTTTCATCATTAAAACCACATAAAAGCCCATGAAACCAAAAGATGCAGCTGTATTATTTCAAGTTCAGTAGGTATTTTCTTTGAATTAAAGTAAAATAAGAACTGTAAGATCAGTAAAACTTTATAAGGGAGAAGGTAATGAGAGTGATAAGATTAATATAGCACTATAAAAGAAAAAATACATTACAAAAAACTCATTTTAGTAAAACTGGAATTTCTATCTTCAGGAATGCTGATAATAAAAAACTTGGTATATACTTTTATTAAAGAAGAAACTAACTTTACTGACCATCTCTACTATGTTCTACTAGACCCTAGGAGATTTCTCACTGAATTCAAGTTTAAGGAGCAACAAAAGGGGCACCTGGGTGGCTCAGTTGTTAAGCGTCTGCCTTCAGCTCAGGTCATGATCCCAGGGTTCTGGGATCGAGCCCCGCATCGGGCTCCCTGCTCGGCGGGAAGCCTGCTTCTCCCTCTCCCACCCCCCCTGTTTATGTTCCCTCTCTTGCAGTCTCTCTCTCTCTCAGAAAATAAATAAAATCTTTAAAAAACAAAAAAAGGGGGGGAGCAACAAAAAATAACACCATGTTTTAAAAAACCAAAAGTCTCAGGATGCTGGTAAAATAAAACCCAAGTATATAAAATTATATATACCTACTTTCAATAGGTGGCTTTGGTCCACTGACTAAAGCTTCTGTGATTTGAGAGGCAACCGAGCTGTCAAATCCAGAATTAGAAGAGTCTGGGTCTGGGTCACTGAGAATACTAGGGAAGCTAGCCTTACTTTGGGTTGGCAATTCAGACTGGCGTTCTGAAAAAGGATAAAATAAGAGACATTTTTAAATTGAGGGTATCACAAGGAGAAAGAAAAGACAAGCTGCTAATTGGGAAAAGCTGTCTGCAACACATATAAACAAAGGGCAAGATTCAATATAAATATTTTCTTAATTTTTTTTTCCAAAAACTACAAATCCACCAAGAGCTAACAACACCCACCAACAAGTCAGCGGCAGCTACAGTCAGGCCTCTCAGCCAGTTGTGCTGGGGGCCAGTCCCACGCATCATAGCACCCCTAGCTGTTGCAGACCAGTCACAACAGGAAGGTACATACAGCCCACACAGGGGATACCTCTACAGTGCCTGGTACTAGTGACCAGGGAGGACTGAGGTACTGGGGTCCTCAGGGCATTTTCTACATAAGGCAACTACTTTCAAGTCCAGGAGATGTAAGTGACATACCTAATATATAGAAACAAACACAGAGAGACAAAATGAGACAGGAATAAGTTCTGGAAAAAAACAACATAAAACCTCAGAAAAAGAACTAAAAGGAAACGAGGTAAGCAATCTACCTGATGAAGAGTTTGGGTAATGGTCATAAAAATCCTCACTAGTCTTGAGAGAAGTGAATGAACTCAGAACGAAGTTGAAGAATATAATAACTGAAATGAAAACTACACTAGAGAATCAACAACAGATTAGCAGATGAAGAAAGGATCAGCTATCTGGAAGACAGGTTAATGGAAAGCACCCAAGCTGAAGAGCAAAAAGGTTAAAAAATTTTTAAATGGGGATAGGTTAAAGAACTTCTGTGACAACATCAAGCATAATGTTTGCATTATAGGGAGTCCCAAAAGAAGAAAGGGGCAGAAAACTATTTGAAGAAATAATCACTAAAAACTTCCCTAACCAAGGGAAGGAAACAGCCAGGTCCAGGAAGCAGAGAGCCCTAAACAAGATGAACCCAAGAAGCTCCACACCAAGACACATAATTAAAATGTCAAAAAGAGAATCTTAAAGGCAGCAAGAGAAAAGCACATAGTTACATGGGAAACCCCATAAGGCTATCAGATGTTTTTTCAGCAGAAACTGCAGGCCAGAAGGGAGTGGCATGATATATTCGAAGTACTGGGAATAAACAATCAAGAGTACTTGCCCCAGCAAGGTTATCACTCAGAATTGAAGGACAGACAGAATTTACCAAACAAAAGTTAAAGGAGTTTGCCACCACTAAACTAGCCTTACAAGAAATGTTAAAGGGACTTCTGTAAGCAGAAAAGAAAAAGCCATAATTAGAAGAAAATTATAAAAAAAAAAAATTCAGTAAAAGCAAACACATACTAAAGGTACTGGATCAATCACTTATAAAGCTAGTATGAAGGTTAAAAGACAAAAATAGTAAAATCAATTATATCTATAATAATTAGATAAAGGGCACAAAATAAAAAGATGTAAAATAGGACAATATGTACGTAAAATGTGGAACAGGGTGGGGGAGTTAAAATATAGTGCTTTCAGAATGTATTCAAACTTATCCAACCATCAGCTTAATTTAGACTGGTATATACAAAGAATATTTTATATGGACCTCAGTAACCACCAACCAAAAACCTCTAATAGATTCACAAAAAACAGAACGGAACCCAAGCATAACATAGCATAAAGTCATCAAATCATAAGGGAAGAGATCAAGAGAACTACAAAAAGAACCAGGAAACAATTAACAAAATGGCAAAAAGTACGTATCAATGAATACTTAAAAAGTAAATGAACTAAAATGCACATTTACTTTTAAATCAAAAGACATAGGGTGACTGGATAAAAAGACAAGACCTACTTACATGCTTCCTACAAGAGACACAAACATCAGGCCCAAAGACACACTGAAATGAAGGTATGGAAAAAGATAGTCCATGCAAATGGATGGGAGGGAAAAAAAAAAAAGTTGGGTGGCAATACTTACGTTGGACAAACTAAACTTTAAAACAAAGACTGTAGGGGCGTCTGGCTGGCTCAGTTGGTGAAGCATGGGACTCTTGATCTCAGGGTCCAAGCCCCACGTTGAGCACAGAGCCTACTTAAATGCATATATACCTACATAAATAGGGGCACCTAGGTGGCTCAGTTGGTTAAGCATCTGACTTCGGCTCAGGTAATGATCTCGGGGCTCAGGTCATAATCTCAGGGTCCTGGGATCGAGCCTCGCATCGGGCTCTGTGCCCAGCAGGGAGTCTGCTTCTCCCTGTCACTCTCCCTCTGCCCCTCCCTCCACTCATGCACATGCACTCTCTCTCAAATAAATAAATTTTTAAAAAAACCTTAAATAAGTGTATAGACTGTAACAAAAGATAAAGACACTATAAAATCATAACAGGGACAATCCAACAAGAAGATGTAACAATTGTATTTATGCACCCAACAGAGGAGCACCCAAATATATAAAACAAATATTAACAGACATAAAGGGAGAAATTGACAGTAATACGTAATAGTAAGGGACTTTAACACCCCACTCCCATCAATGGACAGATCATCTAAACAGAAAATCAATAAGGAAACAGTGGCTTTGAATGACACACTGATGGATTTAACAGATATATTTGGAACATTGCATCCTAAAACAGAATACACACTCTTTTCAAGTGCACATGGAAAATTCTGCAGAATAGATTACGTATTAGCCCACAAAACAAGTTCAGAAAGACTGAAGTCATACCATGCATCTTTTTTGACCACAATACTAGGAAACTAGAAGTCAACCACAATGAAAAAAACGAAAAGACAAATACATGGAGATTAAGTAACAAACTACAAAACAATGGATGGGTCAACCGGGAAATAGAAGAAATTTTAAAAAGTACATGGAAACAAATGAAAATGAAAACACAAGAGTTCAAAACCTTCGGGATGCAGGAGAAGTGTGTTCCAAGAGGGAAGTTTAGCAATATAGGCCTCCCTCAAGAAGCAAGAAAAATCTCAAGCAACCTACCCTTACACCCAAATGAGCTAGAAAAAGAAGACCAAAACCTAAAACCAGCAGAAGAAAGGAAATAAGATTAGAACACAAATAAATGATCAAGTGGAATTTATTCCTGGGTTGCAAGGATGGTTCAGTAGTCACAAAATATCCAACATAATATATCACATTAACAAAATAAAGGATAAAATGGATATGGTCATCTCAATAGATGTAGAAAAAGCATTTGACAAAATTCAACATCTGTTCATGATAAAAACTCTTAACAATGTGGGTATACAGGGAACATACCTCAGCATAATAAAGGCCATGTATGATAAATCCACAACTAACATCACAATGGTGAAAAGCTGAAAGCTTTCCCACTAAGGTCAGGAACAAGACAGGGATGTCCACTATCACCGTTTTTATTCAACACAGTCCTGTCCTAGCCACAGCAGTCAGACAAATAAATAAAAGACTGGTAAGGAAGAAGTAAAACTTCTACTATTTGCAGATGACATGATACTATATAGAGAAAACCCAAAAGACTCCACCAAAAAACTGCTAGAACTGATAAATTCCAGAATACAAAATCAACGTGCAGAAATCTGTCGCATTTCTATACACTAATAACAAAGCAGTGGAAAGAGAAGTCAAGAAAACAATCCCATTTACAACTACACTAAAAATAGTAAGATACCTAGGAATAACTCTAACTAAAAAGCTGAAAGACCTAAACTAAAATACTGAGGAAAGAAACTGAAGATGACACAAAGAAATGGAAAGACATTCCATGTTCATGGATTGGAAGGACAAATACTGTTACAATGTCCATACTACTTAAAGCAATCTACAGATTCAATGCAATCCCTATCAAAATGCTGATAGCATTTTTCACAGAACTAGAACAGATAATCCTAAAATTTGTATGGAACCACAAAAGATCCCTGAATAGCCAAAGCAATCTTTTGAAAGAACAAAGCTGGAAGTATCACAGTCTTGGATTTCAAACTACTACTAAGCTATAGTAATCAAAATAGTACAGTATCGGGACAAAACAGACACATGGATCAATGAATGAACAGAATGCCCAGAAATAAGCCCATGCTTAAAGGGCCAATTAATCTACCATAAAGGAGGTAAGAATATACAATTGGGGGAGAAGACAGTTTCTTCAATAAATGGTGCTGGGAAAACTAGACAGCTACGTGCAAAAGAATGAAACTAGACCACTTATACCATACACAAAAATAAACTCAGAATACCTACACATAAGACTTGAAACCATAAAACCTTTTTTTAAGATTTTATTTGTTTATTTATTTGAGAGAGAGAGAGCACGTGCACACACACAGGGAGAAGGAGAAGCAGACTCCCCGCTGAGCAGGGAGCCTGAGGTGGAGCTTGATCCCAGGACCTGGAGATCATGACCTGAGCCAAACGCAGACACTTAACAGACTGAGTCACCCAGGCACCCCAAAACCATAAAATTTTTAAAATAAAACATAGGCACTAAACTCTTGGATTGGCTTTGGCAACTTATTTATGGATAAGTCTCCCCAGGCAAGGGAAACAAAAGCAAAAATAAACTGGGGCTACATCAAAATAAAAGCTTTTGTACAGCAAAGGAAACCATAAAACGAAAACCTACTGAATGGGAGGAGCTAATGATGTATATGATAAGGGGTTAATATCCAAAATAAAGAACTCCTACAACACCAAAAAAAAAAAAAAAAGATTTAAAAATGGACAGAGGACCAGAACAGACATTTCTCCAAAGAAGATATACAGATGACAGACACATGAAAAGATTTTCAACATCACTAATCACCAGGGAAATGCAAATCAAAACCATGGTAAGATATCACCTCACACCAGTCAGAATAGCTAGTATGAAAAAAACAAATATCAAGTGTTGGTGAGGATGTGAAGAGAAGGAAGCCCTTACGCACTGTTGGTGAGAATGTAAACTGGTGCAGCCTCTCTGGAAAACAGTATGGAGGCTCCTCAAAAACTAAGAACAGAAGTACCACAGGATCCAGTAATTCCACTTCTGGATATTTACCCAAAGAAAACAAAAACACTACTTCAAAAGGACATATGCACCCTTATGTTTATTGCAGTGTTATTTATAATAGCCAAGATATGGAAGCAACCTAAGTGTCCATCGATAAATGAATAGGTAAAGATGTGGTGTGTTCAGCCACATGTTTGTTACATGTTCATAACATGTTCAACCACATTCATTTAATTGTCTATATATATACACACGCACACACAATGGAATATTGTGAAAAAGAATATAAAAAAAGAATGAAATCTTGCCATTTGTGATATGGATGGACCTAAAAGGTATTGTGCTAAATGAAGTCCAACACAGAAAGACAAATACCGTATGATTTCACACCTATGTGGAATCTAACAAAACAAAACAAAACAAATAAAAACCAGAAAGAGACCCCTCAATAGAGAACAAACTGGTGGTTGCCAGAGGGAAGGGAGGCAGGAGGATGGGCAAAATAGGTGAAGGGGATTAAGAGGTACAAACTTCCAGTTACAAATACATCATAAGAATGAAAAGTACAGCATAGGTAATATTGTTAATAATACAATAACTTGGGGTGCCTGGATGGCTCAGTCGTTAAGCGTCTGCTTTCGACTCAGGTCATGATCTCAGGGTCCTGGGATGGAGCCCCACATGGGGCTCCCTGCTCAGCGGGAAGCCTGCTTCTCCCTCTCCCACTCCCCCTGCTTGTGTTCCCTCTCTTGCTGTGTCTCTCTGTCAAATAAATAAAATCTTTAAAAATAATAATACAGTAACTTTGTATGGTAACAGATGGTAACTACACTTAATGTGATAACTGAATAAATGCATACTACTGTCAAATCACTAATATTGTACACCTGAAACTAATGTAATACTGTATGTCAACTGTACTTCAATTTTTTTTTTTTTTAAAAAGCAACCCCTACAGGGGCACCTGAGTGGCTCAGTCGTTAAGCATCTGCCTTCGGCTCAGGTCATGATCCCAGGGTCCTGGGATCGAGCCCTGCATCGGGCTCCCTGCTCAGCAGGAAGCCTGCTTCTCCCTCTCCCACTCCCTCTGCTTGTGTTCCTGCTCTCACTGTCTCTCTCTCTGTCAAGTAAATAAATAAAATCTTAAAAAAAAAAAAACAACTCCTACAAATCAATTTTTTAAAAAAGAAAAAATGGGCTGACTTCAAGCATTTTATTTAAAAAGAAAAAAAAGCTTGAATGGCCAATAAACATCTGAAAAGATGTTCAACCTCATGGGGGGGCGGGGGTCAGTCCAAACACAAGATACTATTACACACCCTCCAGGTTGACAAAAATTAAACAAGCCTGAAATTATCAGATGCAGAGAATGTCAAGTAACTAGCACACTGCTAATGGGAATGAAACATGGCACAGCAACTCTGGAAAACAATCTGCCATTAGCTAATCAGGTTACATGTGCTTCTCTTTCTCTCTACAAGAAACACACACGTACACCAGAAGAATGTACCAGAATGTTCATAGCAACATTATGTCCATCAACAGTAAAATGGATAAAGAACTTGGTATTCCTTTTTATTTTTTAATTTTTTTTAAGATTTTATTTATTTATTTGACAGAGAGAGACACAGCGAGAGCAGGAACGCAAGCAGGGGGAGTGGGAGAGGGAGAAGCAGACTCCCTGCCAAGCAGGGAGCCCAATGTGGGACTCGATCCCAGGACCCTGGGATCATGACCTGAGCCGAAGGCAGACGCTTAACGACTGAGCCACCCAGGCGCCCAAGAACTTGGTATTCCATTGTATGAATGTCACAACAACAATGAAAAGCCACCACAGTTTATCAACATGGATTCACCTTACAACTAACACCCAAAAGAACACAGTATGATTCCACATATACACCAAGTTTAAGAACATCCAAAGTTAAACTACAGGCATGTACAGAGGGGAGGGCTATAAAGTAAATCATGAATGATTACCACAAAAGTGAGCTTAGTGACGGGGGAGAAGGGGAGCAGCTAGTAAGAGAAACACACAGGGAACCTCTAGGTCCTGAAACTATTCCATTTCTTAACCTAGATGATGGTTGCTCCAGGGCCACTTTATAATTCCTTAATATATGCAGGTTTTATGAATTGCATATTTCAGATTTTATAATTTTGAAAACACGGCTAAATTCCTGATTCCTTAAAGAGCTACCCGTGTTAATAAAAAACCATTGATCCAATTGAAAAATGGCCACACATGAAAGATGCCTTAGACCTATAACATGTTCAACCACTTCATTTAATAGGAAAAATGCTAATTAAAATTATCCTGAAATGCTGTTTTCTCTGACTACTAAAGTACAGAAAATTAACATACTCTTGACCAAAATGTAGAAAAATGTTTAAATTGGCACACTGTGTGGTAAACTAGTAAGTGCAGGTTGTTTGTCAGGAATTTTTAATAAAACCTCTGAAATGAATACTGACATTGTTAACAGGGTAAAAGTGCCCCTTGTGGTTACTTCTGTTTATCTTGTCTGCTTGTTTATTTAAAGTTAAAAAAATGCAGGGTGCCTGGGTGGCTCAGTCGTTAAGCATTTGCCTTCAGCTCAGGTCATGGTCCCAGGGTCCTGGGATCGAGCCCCGCATTGGGCTCCCTGCTCAGCGGGAAGCCTGCTTCTGCTTCTCCCTCTCCCCCTGCTTGTGTTCCCTCTTGCTGTGTCTCTGTCAAATAAATAAATAAAATCTTTAAAAAAAAAACTGCATCCTCCTATTAAATAACCTCTGGTCCATGGATCCTACTACAAGACATGAATTGCAGGCCTCTGCAAAGGTGATCTGTGGTAGCCAGCTCCAGAAAAGATAGGTATATCACTTTTTTCCCCTGGTACTTATAAAAATAAATGGATTGGGACATCTTCAATCTGGGTAGGGGACAGCAAGCAGCAAGCTTAGCCACTTTACTAAGCTCTCTCAAGACTAACTCTAGCACATATTCCTTTCTGGGCTTGATATACTGCAAAACTTTCTGAGAGACTAACTCAAGTCATTGTAAGGGAGGTCAGATCTGATTCTCACTTTATTGAATACAAAGCTAGAACCCTCAGAATATATATCCCTTCTGAAGATAAGGTGACTGAAACTGCTTGTCACCTCTGTACCCCGCTTTCATACAATCTTTAAAGAAATAATCATTGTTTTGGGGCGCCTAGGTGGCTGAGTCAGTTAAGCGTCTGCCTTCGGCTCAGGTCATGATCCCAGAGTCCTGGGATCGAGCCCCGCATCGGGCTCCCTGCTCAGCGGGAAGCCTGCTTCTCCCTCTCCCACTCTGAAATAATAAAAATCTTAAAAAAAAAAAATCATTGTTTTATTTCTGTGAATAGATTGTATCTAGCACTAGTGACTAATGAGTATTTCTGCGTACCTTCAATCTTAAAAGTCTTAAAAAGATTTGTCTTGGGACGCCTGAGTGGCTCAGTTGGTTAAGCGTCTGCGTTTGGCTTGGGTCATGATCCCAGGATGCTGGGATCGAGTCCCACATCAGGCTCCCTGCTCAGCCGGGAGCTTGCTTCTCCCTCTGCCTGTTGCTCTCTCTTTTTCTCCCTGACAATAAATAAAGTCTTAAAAAAAAGATTTCTCTTGGTTTCATAAAATAATCATTGTTATACTGTTGATACCCAGGAGTTAAAAAGTGAGGTTCAGAGGTTCAGAATGCTCCAAGGAAAAAGTAGTTTATTGAACAGTGTCACCTTATATAAGAAACCAAATGTCACAGATGCATTAAGTCTAAGAAGGATGGGGAACTGTCAAAATTAATACTGCAGCTCAATCACAAGGTCAAGGGTTCACAATTTTGCCTATGTATTAGAATTTCCCTAATGAATCACTCTCAAATGGTATAAGACCCATTTCATCCATATTTTTGCTCAGAGCAGTCAAGTGAAAGGTGCCTCTTTACCTTCCCTTCTCAGAGAGGCTCTGTCTGACCATCCAGGTCAAGAAAGTTCCTCTATTTTCTACCACAACATGCTTTTGCTTCAAGACAACCCACTCATTAATTTATACGTGTAACACAGAAGGTGCCCAAGCAATCTTGAAACATAGAACACGGGAGGTTTAAACACATCCTGACTTCAAAACTTACTACAAAGCTACAGTAATCAAACGTGGGGAAGTAGAATATAGACAAAGCAATGATCATAGAATAGAAAGCCCCAAAATAAACCCTTCCATTTAAGGTCAAATAATTTTCAACAAGGGTGCCAAGAGAAATCATTTTGACTATTCAGGGTTCCTTGGGATTCTGTATGAATTTTATGATGGGTTTTTCTATGTCTGCAAAACACATTGTTGGGATTTTAACAGAAATTGCATTGACATCAGGAAAATTTTTTTAAACCTACTAAATTTTATCCAGCATTCTTCTTAAATTGGAAAGCAATCAATTCAAGTGAAAACTCAGAATGAATTTATGTGCCATATTAGCAAGGATCCAGTACTAAAGCTATATTTTTCATGGAAGTTACTAAGTTTTAGCACAGTTAAAAAGACCTTCATTTTAACTGGAGAACCTCAAAAAAAAAAAAAAAGCCTAATGCTACCACACAAGAATACCAAACCACCAATTCCTTACCAGCCAAGGCTAGCTGAAGCCCACTAATGTCCACAGATTGACCCATGTTTCCAACGTCCATCAATGCAATCTGTCGGGGTGTCTTTTTGAAGAGTTCTCTTGGGGGTGCCAGCATCAGCTGGGAAAGAAAAAACTTTTCTGGTGGAGTTATAGGAGGCAAAAATCCTGTAAACAAAACAAAAACGTATAACAATTTCTCCAATGGTTATTTTTGGAAAATTAACTTGACTCTAGTAAAATTAGCATTTGCGACTTGCCATCTCCACTCACATAAAGACAAAATTATAATTAAGTTTCAGTTAACCAAATACATACATTTATGAAAATGTAATTAAATATGCCATTTGAAATTCTCGGATTTGTGGCAGTATCAATGGAACTTAAGTTTTTCTTAACTATTAAAAACTTTGTTTCCAACATGCAAAGGCTAAAGCTTACACATGCAAGCAAAAACAAATAAAAAAGCTAGTGCTCAGAAGTGCTTCTCTTTCTCCTCTGCTGCTGTGAGCCACTGTACCAGGTGAAGAGACAAGGAAGCATCCGCAGCGCAAACACATCTCATACCTGCTTCAGTGCACAGTGCAGCCACAAAATTCCCACAGTGCTGAATGCTGTTGCCTTCTGCCCCACATTCAGTTGCTCACCAAGCCTCATCCATCCCACAGCAGCATTGTGGCTAGGTTCTGTTCCCTCATCTCCATCCCCTCCCCGACCCTCCCCTCTCGCCAGGATTCCAGGCCAGCCTTCCTCATTTCCCCAGCTCCCAGTTTTGACTCCTGCCCACCAACCCATCACCCACAGTCCACACTCCCACTTACCACTCAGTTATATTTTTAGGTACAAATCTGCTCACCATACTTAACCTGTTTACACAGAATGAAACCCAAAATTCTGCACCATTATAAGACCCTTCATCCTCTAGTCCTGACCCACTTTCCCAATCTCATCTCTTGAACTCCCCTCTAACCCACATATCCTACACTCCAGTTGCACAAAATCTCCCAGGTTCTCGAATTCCTGATTTCAAAACATCCAATATACCCAGTTCTTTAAGAATACCTGACAGGGCCACACACTTCCCTCACACCCCCCCACCCCATCTTTAATCAATAGCCAGCAAAAACATTACTCCCTCTGAGAATGTCTCCAGCCACAAAGGTAGCTGTTCATCTGTGCCACCAAGCATTTCGTATGTGACATCTAGCACAACACTTACTACATTGGCTTATGACTACATTTATGTCTCCCCAACCAGAATGCAAGCTTCTTGAGTGCCGGGAAGCCATCTTATTTACACCTAGATACATTCTCAATCCTAGTTCTGCATCAGAATCACCTGAAAAACTTTAAAAATATACCCATTAGATGCTCACTCTAGACATACAATACAAGCCTTTGATACTGATATTCTGTTTTCTATTTAACGAAAGTAAGGATAATAATGGTTAAGAATTATTATAAATACTTCTATTGGGCGCCTGGGTGGCTCAGTTGGTTAAGCGACTGCCTTCGGCTCAGGTCATGATCCTGGAGTCCCGGGATCGAGTCCCGCATCGGGCTCCCTGCTCGGCAGGGAGTCTGCTTCTCCCTCTCCCGCTCCCCCCTCTTGTGCTCTTTCTCTCTCTCACTCTCTCTCTCAAATAAATAAATAAAAAATCTTTAAAAAAAAAAAAAAAACTTCTATTCCTCATGATAACCCTATCAGCTTGGAATTATTATTATCTGCATTTTATAAACAAAGAAACGGAGGCACAGAGAGAAAATAACTATCCATGGAGTCCTTCCTTGGCAAATTTGTGTTTACAATGCAGTCGATGGTCTGAATCTAGGTTTAGACTCCCGGCATTTGAGAATGACCATAAGTCATCCTCCTTTTGCTTAACCTGGAGTTCAGAATTCAAACAGTTCTCTGAGTAAATCCCACACTGTCCCCATTCTCTGCTAAGGGCCCCCTAGGATGGTGGCTTTTGACCTCCCATGCTACGTTCCATTACTTTCTGGGCATTCTCAAACTTCCTGAAAGCCTAGTTCAGTACTAGTACCATAAGGGCATCTTCTCCAACACGAGGTTTGCCCCTCTTACATAAGAGCAGTGCAGGAAACCAACCAGAAGATGCTTTAGATCAAAGGGGATGCCAAGCATGAACACCAACTAGCTTACAAGGTAGAAGTCCTCCTGTGCTATGAAAAACTTGGTATTATCTCAAAATCCACTGCCTCCACCTTTTATCTCTCTGTATAGTGGCCCCTATCTATACAGTGCTCTTTTTCCCACTGATTTAGTACTGTGAGATCAAACTGTTCCCCACTTCTACCTACTTCCGCCAGTACACTGGTCTTTGTCTTAGTTTTCCAGGTACCCCTATCACTAATCACCATCCCTTCGGTGCCCTTCTTTCCTGGCTCAGAGTCTTCTCCCAAAGTCAAGTCTCATGAAGAATCTGAGTTATTAAAAAGGAAAAAAAAAAAAAAGTCAGCCTCGAATGAAACCCACTGATCTGATCTCAACAATACTGCACAAATACACATTTTACATAACGTCCAGTAGTCATGCGTTTTCTAACTTAGGCCGTGAACTTGAGACTACCTTCTATCCTCTCCCCCATCACATCATCCAGGGACACCCATCAGACCAACGAAGGTGGCTGCAAAGTCCTTAAACACCATTTAATGTCTATTTCCGCCTAACAACTTCTTCGGGTTCTGAACGACTTCTAGTTACTCGACTGAGACTTAAAACCGGGAGCAGAGTGTCTTTAGTTACAACGTCACACACCTCAGACGTGCTCTACAGTAACGAAGTGTGAATGAGTTGCTGAAACTGTCAAGCCCCACTCAGCTGCGTGATTTGACGGCCCGCACAGTGGAGAGGAATAATTTGCGGTGCCCTGAATCTGTAATTAAGCTACCACTTCTCCATACTTCGCGGGGGGAGGGGAATTAGATAATTTCAAAAGGAGACCATTTCACTTGCGGATGAACTCTCGCACAAGCGCAGGCGGAAAGTGCCCCATCTATCCCCAGCGCACACCTGGCTTCGGGAGGGAGGGGCCGCCCGGGCGAGGGGCGGCGCGCCTCGGGCGTACCTGAGAGCGGCGGCCTGTCGGGCTCCTGGCCGCCGCGGGCTGGCGGCGCCGGGTTGAGCAGGTGCGCGAAGCTGGCGGCAAAGGGGTTGGCGGCGAGCGGCTCCGTGCGGTACATCTCCCAGAGCAGGTAGAGCGCGGTGAGGCGTTGCGCCGCGCTGGGCAGCAGGTCCGGCTGCTGCAGCAGCATGACGAGCACCGAGCCCAGGCGGAAGTGGTCGGCCTTGCTGAAGTAGTGGTGGAAGGCGGTGGACAGGCCCTCGAAGGTGCTGCCGCCGCCCGCCTCCTCCGAGATGATGCTCAGCAGGCTCGAGAGCTCCTTCGGGGTCAGGCTCATCCTGCCCGCGGGGCCCCCTGGGCCTCCACTGCCCGGCCCGGGGCCGCCTGCTCCGCCTCTGCCCCCGCCGCCGGAGCCGGAGCCTCCCGGGCCGCTCCTGGACGCCGACCCCGCCGCTTCCCGGGCACCCCTTTGCTCCGCGGCGGTGAGTAGCCGGCCAGACGCCGCGCTCACCCCGCCACCGGGCATCAACCTCGTCCGCCTCCCCTGCTCCCCGGCCGGAGTGGCCCTGGCGCCGGCTCGCCCCGTCCCCACGGCCGTAAAGCGCGCTGATACACGACAGCGTCGCAAACAAAACACGTCGGGGAAGCCAGACCGCCGCAGAGCAGAGGGGCAGCCCGGAGCGAACGCGAGGCGGGTAGAGCGAGGCCAGGGAGAGGATCCGGAGTCGCTGGGTGGGCGGGGTGAAGCGGCCGGAAGTGCGGTGGGGGCCTGCGAGGTTCTGGCCTAGTGCTGCGGGGGTCCTGCCGCGAGACCGCCGGGCGCTGGGGGGCGCGGCCTGCTCCTCGGCGACCCCAAGCGGACCTCCTAGCAGTCCCCGAGGCAGAGCCTGGCACCGGACGGTCCCGGTGAACGTGCGCCACGTTATCGTTTGGAAGAATGCGTCTTAGATTCTGGTTTTCTCAATATACCATACGTGACTGTTCCTGAGTTAAACTGTTTAAATGCGAGGCACCGCAAGAGGACATTTCTCATAACCGGAGTTAATTTCCAGTCTGAAATCCTTTTTGCACTTGAGTTTTTGTACATGGTTATTTTAAGAGGATTTTGAGAAAATGTTTCCAATAAATACTCATGTACGAAATTGTTGTGCAACTTTTTACTTTCTCTGCCCGAAGGCTCTGATTCTGGGCCTTGACTGTGTTTGGAAGCCCCCGGGGAACCTTTAGGAATAGTAACCCCAGCCGCGAAAGACGTTCCCCAGACTTGTCCAGTTCTTCCCTAGACCTAAAGGAACACAGAGGATTTCCCCCGCGTTTTCCACGAGACAGGTTTGGGAAATCCGGTCTGCGCGGAAAAATGCTAGCAGCTCAAGAATCAGTTAAGCGCCACCTTCATCTAAAGTAAAACTGAAGGGAGAGAACTGGCTGGATCACCAGTATGCAAATTATGAAGGCTTCTTCAATTTACTGCTACATTTCCCATTAGAAAGGTCTTGCCAAGACATTTGTGTTTTTTTTAAGTGGAGCCCAATAGGAACTTAGGTTCCTGAGTTCAAGACTTGAGCTGACATCAAGAGTTGGACGCCCAACTGACAGCCACTCAGGCGGCCCTCAAACAGCCTTTCTTTTTTTTTTTTTTAAGATTTTATTTATTTATTCATAAGAGAGAGAGGCAGGGGGAGAAGCAGGCTCCCCGCTGAGCAGGAAGCCTGATGCGGGTCTCGATCCCAGGACCCTGGGATCATGACCTGAGCCGAAGGCAGAAGCTTAACCATCTGAGCCACCCAGGTGCCCCAAAACAGGCTTTCTAATAGCAGCAAATACAATTTGTTAATGCTGGGACTGTTGGGAAACTGGTTCCAATTAGCTTGAAAATATTCTCATTTTATTTTTTTACTATGGTAAATAAACATTGTGTTTGAGCCATTTTACATTGTGGGGTCTATTTGTAATAGCAATTAGCATATATATATATGATATGTGTGTGTGTGTTTTACTGTTTTTTAAAGATGTTTCAAAATATTTGAACATAATTACCCGCCACCACCAAAAGAACTAAATACTTTTCTTTCTGTAGGACCATTTTCAAAATTGAGATGATTTCCCTGAAAACAGTTCTCATGTCCTGCATTAGTTTCCTGGTAACAACCATGAACTGGGTGGTTTAACACAACAGAAATTCATTTTCTCACAGTCCTGGAGGCTAAAAGTCCAAAATGAAGGTGTTGGTGGGCAGGGCTGTGCTCCCTCTGAAGGCTCGAGGAAAAATTCTCCCTTGTCCCTTAGGTTTTGGTGGTTGCCAAAGGTCTCTGGCATCCTCTGGCTTTCAGCTGCACCATTTCCCTCTCTGCCTCTGCATTCACATGGCCTTCTTATGGGGACATCAGTACAAAAGGGACAGGCGGGGCTAGATAGGGAGGGATAGGTAAGGGGGCTACTGGATCAGGCTCACAGAAATCCCAACAATGTGGAGGTGTAAGGAAATCAGAGATAAGGGAACACTCCAGACCACCCTGCCCTAGGTGTCCAAGGAGGGAGTCTTACATATGACAGTCTCCTGTGGTCAACAGAAAATAACCAGACCCTACCTAAAAAGAGGTAAGCCATTAAAGATGTTATCACTTGTCCTTAATCCATGGTGCTGCCAGTAGAGAAGTCAAAAAGATGTAAATTCCCTGGTTAACCTTCAATAAAAGAACAACTCTAAAAGCCCTCAGTGGCAACCCTGTCGGGACCCCTCTCACTCTGACAGCTTTTTTTTTCTGTGCTCTTGCTTAATAAAAACTCTTATCGCGGGGCGCCTGGGTGGCTCAGTCGTTAAGCGTCTGCCTTCGGCTCAGGGATCGAGCCCCACATCGGGCTCTCTGCTCCACGGGAAGCCTGCTTCTCCCTCTCCCACTCCCCCTGCTTGTGTTCCCTCTCTCACTGTCTCTCTCTGTCAAATAAATAAATAAAATCTTAAAAAAAAAAAAAAAAACTCTTATCGCTTTACTCACTCTCCTTTGTCCTTGAGATTCATTCTTGGACTTGGGGAGACAAGAACCTAGCTCTCCCACCTCACCAGTCATTGGATTGACGGTCCACCCTAATCCGGTATATGACCTCATCTTCACTGATTGTGTTGTCAAAAACCGACCTGTGGTGCTTTGGGGCCAACATACAACTCAAAGGCAGAGTCTGGGCTAAAGAGGATCAATAGCTTTATTGCTTTTGCAGGGCAAGGAGGCTGCAGCAGGCTAGGGCCTTCTCAAAACTGCCAGCCCCTCCCCCTGCAAGGAGGGGAGTTACTGGGAAATACAGGAACCAGCCAGTTTCAACAGGAATTGTGTCTGTGCTGCCTACCTCCTCAGTGTTGGTAGTTTTCAGGGTGCTACCAGGTTCCTGAAACAAAAGGCTAAGAAGGGAGGTTTGCTGAAGAGATGCAAAAGGTTACTTTAAATCGAGCTTCGCTGAAGAAACATTAGTGCAGCCATTTTTCTTTTTGTGCAACTTGATGCTTTTAAGTGGTTTCAGTGACACCTACGAAGACTCCATTTCCAAATAAGGTCACAATCTGATGTTCCAGGTGGACATGAATTTTGTGGGGACACGGGTCAACCCAGTAGAGGCTGAGGGGAGGAAAACATTTTCCTCGGCCCAAGTCTCTTCCAAGTAGATTAATAATTAAATTTACATGAGACAGATTAACAGGAGAAAAAAAACCCACATTTTTATTACGTGGGCACAGAGGTCCAATAATGAAATTGAAACCTCAAGAAATGACCAAGGCAGGCAGTTTTCATACTTTTTAGACAAAGACACAATAAATCTGTGAGGAACTGACAGGACGAAGAAAACAGCTTTGGGAGCTTCCAGGAGTAAGGAATTCTACGCAGAATTCGGCCTGGGGTAGTAAATTAGTAAGAAGTAACAAGAGCTGTTTGTACAGACTTCTCTGCTCTAAATTTCCCATCTCTCTTTACCTCCTAGTACAGGGAGGGTATTGCTCACAAGGAAGATTTCAGGGGGGCAGAAGAGGGTCTGAGTGTCCTTACACAGGCTGCCCCTTAAGTTTTATTTTATGGGGCACCTGGGTGGCTTAGTCGGTTAAGCGTCTGCCTTTGGCTCAGGCATGATCTGAGTTCTGGGATCGAGTCCCGCGTCGGGCTCCTTGCTCAGCGGGGAGCCTGCTTCTCCCTCTGCCTGCTGCTCTCTCTCTCTCTCAAATAAATAAAATTTTAAAAAAAGAAATTTTATTTTAAATAATCAATATGCCAAAGTGGCACATTTTGAGTGGCCTACCCTCGGCCTCCCGAAGGCCCTAAGCTCTCCTGAGCTTATGTCTTCGTACTTGTCCTTCACACGCACCTCATCTCAGTCCTTAGACTCGACACCAGCATTTGGGGATTTAACGAATACTGATTCGAGCTCCCAATATATGCGAGTGTTGTAGGCACTGTTGAAAGGCAGTGAACAAGAGATCAAGCCCTGCTCTCATAATGCTCAGGGGAGCTTGGTGACCTCTTGGTCAGCCCCACAGTAATTCTCTGTGCAGTCTAGAACCCCGCCCCCGCCCAGAGAATCACTTCATCCTTTATGATAACCGACTTTACCATGGAGTCAAAACATCCCACTGAAATGGATTTAAGTTCTTTCTAGATCACGTTTCCCTCTCTTCTTTTCGGATGGAGCGTACAGACAGTTCAACGCTGCTCTGATGATGTTCTGAGACCGGTAATGACAAGGGCCAATTAGGCAAAGAGAACTATTTGCGCTCTACAAAGTGTCCTGCGGTTGCTATATCTTTTTGAATTCTTGGGTCTGTCTTTTGTAGTTTTTCTACTTCTCTCATCCCTGTTGGGTTGTTGTTATTCTCCCACGAGAGTGAGCCCTGCAGCTGGGGCTCCCACGAGTGGTGCACTGAGAGGGGGTGTGGCTGCTGGAAATTGGACTCTGTGACGCTAGTTTAGAAACTTCTCGGAACACTTGCTGCTTCCTTGCTGAGCTTCAGGTAGCTGAGGTCGAGGGACGTTTGGCTTTCACATCTGAGCTAAACTCTTGCCGGATGTTTGCTTCTGTTTTCATCCTTTTGTAGAAATTCTCATGCTTTTGGGGCGCCTGTGTGGCTCAGTTGGTTAAGTGTCTGCCTTCGGCTCAGGTCATGATCTCAGGGTCCTGGGATCGAGTCCCGCATCGGGCTCCCTGCTCGGCGGGGAGCCTGCTTCTCCCTCTCCCTCTGCCCCTGCCTCTGCTCTCTTTGTCTCTCTCTCTCAAATAAAATCTTTAAAAAAAAATTTTTTAAAGACATTCTCATGCTTTTTTCCCACTGTTCTCTTTCCTGGGCATTATAGCAAGGGATTTCCCTTTCGAAGGTAGCTGGAAATATATATGAGTTTGCTCAGGCCGCTGTAACAAAGTACCACAGACAAGGCTTAAACAACAGAAATTTAAACAAATTTATTTCTCGCATTTCAGGCTAGAAGTCTGACATCAAGGTAGTCAGTAGGGTCGATTTCTTCTCAGACCTCTCTCCTTGGCTTGTAGATGGTCATGTCTCTGTACCTTCCTATGCATTTCTGTCTGTCTATCTGTCCTAATCTCCTCTTCTTATAAGGACATGATTCATAGTGGATTAGTGGATCATTCATTTGAACTCACTTCTTTTAAAGACCCTCTACAAATACAGTCATATTCTAGTTGGGGGTTAGAACTCAATGCATGAATTTAGGAGAGGTGGACCCTAACTCAACCCGTAACAGAGAGTGAACTTAACTTTGGTAGGAGGCAAGGAAATGTTTCCTTGTCTCTCAAGGGGCTGCAAGAATCCCAGGAGACTCAAAACAAAAGGGAGACAACCGAATAGCTCAGACCACAGTTACACACCGGGAGAAGACTATGCATTTGGAGTGCAGAAACTTTCAGTGAGTAGGTGAGTAAAGGAAGGAGTTTTTCCTCACATCAACAATTAATGCCTCCTTGTCTCTTCTTAGCCATTCCACTGGGTGTCTAGTGGTATTGCATTGTACTCTTAATTTTCACTTCCCTGATGGCTAAAGGAAGCTCAGCACTTTCTCATATGTTATTGGATATGTGGTATTCTCTTTTGCAGGGTTCCTATTGAGTCTTTTGCCCATTTTTGTATTCAGCTGTTTGACTTTTTTTAAAAAGATTTTATTTATTTATTTGAGAGAGAGAGAGCGCGCACAAACAGGGGGGAGGGGCAGAGGGAGAAGCAGACTCCCTACCAAGCAGCGAGCCCAACATCCATCACAGGACCCCGTGATCATGACCTGAGCCAAAGGCAGATGCTTAGCTGACTGAGTCACCCAGGCTTCTCCTGTTTGACTTTTTCTTACTGATTTGTAGGACTTCTTTATGTATTCTATATATGAGTACTCTGTCAGAGTACTGTGCCTGTATTCTCCCACTCTGTGATTACTTTACACTCTATTAATGTGACTGTGACTAAGTTCCTGATTTCTTGCTGTCACTTTTGTTGTACCAACACCTACAGGACTTTATAAAATGTTTGTAACATGGTTAAAACCCAGCCAGTTCAGAGGGACTGGGACCACCTCCGTCCTGAGTGTGGGTCCAAGCAAAGCTGAGCGTTTATATACTTGCTGCCTTCTGCAGCTCTATACCTTAACATCAGGGGATATGAGGTCAAAGGGTCTGCATACGTTGGTGGACTCATCCTTCCTGGCTCGCAACCTTTGCTCACTGCATGTTGCAGTAGCTTTCGTGAGCTGAACCACAAACCCTAATTCCTCAGTTCCAATTTCCCCTTTCGAGATCCAACTGGATCTCTTAGGCTTCTAAGGAAGATGCCCAACTCTGGTGAGAACCGCTGCCGTCTTCAAGCAGAAGTGATATGCTGGGTTCTGGTCCTGTCTACTCGCCCGCTGGGGACCAGGACTTGAGTTCGCAGGGCTCTCTCAGGTTTGGCTCTAGATTATAGTTGCCTATAGAGTTGGTCACTTTCTCCCAGCTGGCTCCAGGTACTGGCGGGTGAGAGCCTGTTGCATTTCCCTGGACTAGAGCCATCAATATGTCCTATGTTGAGGCTGGGACTGCTTGTGACACTGAACACATGATGGTAGGACAGTAGCATCTTTGGCCAAAATTTTTGAATTGTTAATCCTAGAAGGAACGTCAGTGTTTCAGAGATCTTTGCACGATGTGGATGAAGCACCTTTAGGATTTGATTCTTACTCATAGGTTAGCTGATTAATATCACCAATGATACAAGGGTCCCCAGTCAGTTGATTTCATTGAAGCTGCTGGTCAGTCATGAATTCGGAGCTCCCAGCTGGTCACTGCCGTTGTGGGCTCAACATGTCAGTGGAGTGTGCATCCCTGTCAGTCACCTGTCCTCTCAGATCTGAGCTTTTGTGATTTTTCTCACTTTTCCTTCTTTTCTTCCAGGGATCAGCCTATTTGAGGTATCCAGCATAATCCAGAGAAGGCACAGTTCAAAGCATGAACAGGCCTCCTAGCCACTGCCATACCAGTCGTGTCGGCCGCAGTAGGCAGCAAGCACAGGGCCAAGATAACTCTAGATCATGGATGCCAAATCAAGTACATCTTGGACATAACAGGCCGATTAGCTTCTCCTATGAATATGGAGTTGGCTTTTACAGAAAGCAAGTTATACCGTTATTATTCAGCTTGTAACTTGGGGAAATCTCTCTCTCTCTTTTTTTAAAGATTTTATTCATTTATCTGAGAGAGAGAAAGCACGAGACGGGGGAGGGTCAGAGGGAGAAGCAGACTCCCTGCTGAGTGGGGAGCCTGACGCGGGACTCCATCCTGGGACTCCAGGATCATGACCTGAGCTGAAGGCAGATTCCCAACTGACTGAGCCACCCAGGCGCCCTTGGGGAAACCCCTTATCTTTGTCTCTAAATGACCAGTGGGGTTATAAACCTAAGTGCACGTTTTGGAAAAGTGATTTGGTAATATGCAGTAAGAGTCTGAAAAACATTAATAGCCTATGTCTAAATAACTCCACCTCTGAAAGTCCATCTTAAAGAAATCAGAATCAGGAATCCCTTTTTGGACAAGATACCCAGTAGCATTTATTTTCATCACTAACCCCTAAATGTCTAACGATAAGGGAATAGCTAGGAAATCTAGAGCATCTCTACCAGCCAGAATGCTATGTGGTCGTTATCAATGTTGTTTACCAACCAGTTAAAATTATACAGCAATTAAAAACGAATGCATCTATTGATATATGTAACAACTAGGATGGATCTCAAGGGAATTACACTAGGTGGAAAAAAACAGTCTCAAAAGGTCACATGCTGGGCGCCTGGGTGGCTCAGTTGGTTAAGCGACTGCCTTCAGCTCAGGTCATGATCCTGGAGTCCCGGGATCGAGTCCCGCATCGGGCTCCCTGCTCGGCGGGGAGTCTGCTTCTCCCTCTCCCGCTCCCCCGTCTTGTGCTCTTTCTCTCTCTCACTCTCTCTCTCAAATAAATAAAATCTTTAAAAAAAAAAAAAACTTTAAAAAAAAAAAAAGGTCACATGCTTATGATTCCATTTATATAACTTTCTTGAAATAATAACATTCTAGAGCCAAAAGATAGATGAATGGTTTCCAGAGACTGGCGGGGGGAGGGGTTGGTAGGGGCGGAGGGGCAGAGCAGTGGATGTGACTCTAACGAACAGCTCTGTACGATTGTGAATTGTGAAGGTAGCTACACGGGTGTACATGTGCGGTAAAACTGCAGAGAACCATACACGTATGTTGCAACTGCTTGTTCCCTAACAGTGATTGTATTTTATCGTCACGCAAGATGTTACCGCTAAGGGAAACTGGGTGAAGAGTACATGGGAACTCTCCCTATGTGTTTTTTTTTTTTTCCTATTTCCTGTGAATCAGCAATTATTTCCTTTTTTTTTTTTTTTTTAAGTAGGCTCCACACCCAGTGTGGGGCTTGAACTCATGACCCTGAGATCAAGAGTCATGCTCTACCGACTGAGCCAGCCAAGGGCCCTTTTTTTCTTTTTCTTCTTCTTTTTTAAGTAGGCTTGCAATGATTTCAAAATAAAGTTAAAACATATATAGCAACATTCCTATGGTGTAATGCTAAATGCCAAAAGCAAACAAAGCAAATAAATGTATACACACACACACACAAACACATGTGCATACATACATATTTAAAGTTGTAAACAGTGGTTGTCTTTAGATGGATACCTGTTTTTCTCTTCACATTCGTTGACTTCCATATCAACATGCGTTATTTTTGATGAAAGAAATCTTACTGAAAGACAAAAAACATCACTTGTAAGTGTATGATTGGGATTTGTTCTTTTTTACTCAAACACCTGCCTATGTATTCTTCCTGGAGTCTCTCCCATTTCCCAAAATGAAAGGAATGCCAGATGTCCCCTCCTCCTTTGTTCAGCCTCCTGAGACCCCGGCAGCTCCATTCCAGGTGGTTGACAGCAGCTTCAATCCACTTGCCATGTGGAACACCATGAAACACAAGGCAAAACAGTCTAAGTCTCCCCACAGTGAGGTCTAATTGCTCTTGCGGTTAGTTTTTCTTATCCCTTCCCGGTGGTTCTTTCAGAAAAACGGAGAGAGGCAGAAAAGAAAGAGGCAGCGTCAGTGGGAACATTTGGTTTTCTGCCCATGGGCTGAATAGTCACCTCCTGTGAATACATTAGCATCAGAAATCTCTTTCTATTTTTTTGATTCTCCCTCAAAGCCCTCCCATATTCTGCCGGTGGTCCTAAATCAAATCGTTTGGGGTTCCTTCTCAATTCAGGGCACTCAAACCACTTGACCAACAATGTCAGAATAGTAGGAAGCCAGGTAGGTAGCCTTGAGCTTGAGTCAAGTTCACAGGGCTTGCTGCTGGGGAGCTGCTCAGCAGACACCTGCCAAGCCCATTTGCCAGTCCGCTTGCCCTGGCTGGGGCTACAGTGTGAGTGGGACCCGGTCCCTGCCCCTGAGAAGCCTTTAGGCTAGATGAGGAGAAGCTTAGTCTTTCCTCTGCTTTGTATCTTTGGGCAGGTTGTTGACCCCTCTGAACAAAGAAAATCCACAGGGAAGGAAGCTGTTCTCTGGGGCTCCCCCTGCGTCCTCTTACCTGTCTTGAGAAAGAAGGGGGAAAAATTCAGTTTATTTATTTTTTTAAAAAAAATATTTTATTTATTTATTTATTTATTTAGAGAGACAGAGAGCGCGAGCCCACACAAGCAGGAGGAGGGGCAGAGGGAGAGGGAGAGAGAGAATCTCAAGCAGACTCCATGCTGAGCATGGAGCTCAATGTGGGGCTCGATCTCACCACCCTGAGACCCTCATGACCCCAGCCGAAATCAGGAGTCAGACGCTTAACCGACGAAGCCACCCAGGGGCCCCAAGTTGGGTTTATTTTTAAAGAATTAATCTTCCTTTTGGATTTTTAAGCATGAGACTGGCTTCATGGTTCACCTTCTCCAGTAAAACTTTCATTTTAGCCTTTCGATGACCTCAACACAACCCATCTGACATGAAATTGATTTCTAAAGCATTTCTAAATCCTTCCAATGAAAAAGACCAAGCCTATGAGCACCTCTTTTGTTCCTTCAGCAATAAATGACCCTGCTAAAGAGACCTGGCAGCGCCATTCGTTCATGGCACTAACAGAACTGAAAACAGCTACACCTTGTAAACTGAGTTAAGAACTCAGAAGGGGAAACGAATGAAAACTAAGTGGTTATTGCGCTCATTTCCCTGTTGCAGGCTTTGCCTTTGTTTGCATATAATTGTACAGGAGCTCATTATGCATGCCCCAAGGTAATTTAGTACGAGCTACAGGGCAGCTCCTTTGGCATCTGGAGGGTGATAGTGAGACAGGATTTTCATGAACTATCTCAGTCTGTTGGGAAAGGAACATAAAGAACATAGCCTTGTGTCCAGGGTAGCATGGAGTCGCAGTTCCGAACACGGGACCTGGAGTCAGCTGGCTGGTCTTGAGTCCCCACCTGTCACCAGCCTTGTGAAGTGAGATCTGAGTCTCTTTCCTCATTTGTAAGTGACAGGTCTAATAGTACCAACTTTCAGAGGATTCTTGCAAATAAGATGATGACCACAGTGGCTTGGCACAGGCCTAACACACAAAAACCTGACTCCCTTGATATTCAAAATCATGCCCACCCAGAGGCAAACCATAAAGACTCAACTATAGGGAACAAACTGAAGGTTGTGGGAGGGGCGGTGGGGGGGATGGGGTAACTGGGGGATGGCCATTAAGGAGGGCACGTGATGGGATGAGCACTGGATGTTACATGGAACTGATGAATCACTAAATTCTACCCCTGAAATGAAAAACACACTATATGTTAACTAAACTGAATTTATTTATTATTTAAAAAAAAAATTTTTTTTTTAATTTTTATTTACTTGACAGAGAGAGAGACAGTGAGAGCAGGAACACAAGCAGGGGAAATGGGAGAGGGAGAAGCAGGCTTCCCGCGGAGCAGGGAGCCTGATAACGGGACTCGATCCCAGGACCCTGGGATCATGACCTGAGCCGAAGGCAGACGCTTAACGACTGAGCCACCCAGGTGCCCCATTAAATTGAATTTATATAAAATTTTTGTAAAAAGTTATGCCCATACAGGTCTTGGGGTTCATGGACTGCCCAGTGTCTCCATCTCCCGAATGCTCCCTCACTGTCCAAGGACGTCCAGATCTCCCTCTCACAGAGGAGCAGTTCTCAGATTTACCAGACTCAGAAATCCTTTATTCTCTTAAAAATGATCGAGGGCCCCAAAAAGCTTTTGTTTATATGGGTTATATCTCTCAAAAGTTACCATATTAAAAATTAAGACTGATAAAATGTTAAAATATTTATTCACTTAAAAATAATGAAAATAACAAAACACCTGTCGTGAGAAGAGAGGGTAGCATTATGTATCTTGAATGTCTAGCTCAATGAAAGGGAACTCAATTTTCATATTTACTTCTATATCAAATCTGTTGGGATATGTGTTGGTTGATTTATGTATATGAAGACAATCCAGCCTCAGATATTTAGTTGAAAAGCCCTTTTACATAATTTTGGCTATTCTTCAATACAACACCCAAACTCCACAAGTTATAGTTTCTTAAATGCTCTTTATAAAACAGAGCAATATCTGAAACCATATCAATGAATTTTCATAGTCATTTACATTAAAATCTATCAGTCCAGCTTGTCCACACTGTGGACATCTTTTACCGTGGATAATTTTTGGATGGTTATACATTAGTCATTTGGAAGATACTGTTCACTGCAATATGCAAATCTTCCAAATGTTGAGACATTTCATTGCACAATATTAAAAAAAATCACTTTAATATCGGCACTGATCTCATCAGAAAAGTATTTTAAGTACCCGGAAGCTATGAAGCTCACAGTGGCAGATACAAGTTTTCTAAAATTCTCATTTTCACATTTCACGCTCAGATTTTACTGTTGGCAACAAATACCACCAGTAGTTTTCCTTGATGTGACAGATTCGCTTCATTCATTTTCAGGAAAACATTTGCCAAGTGCCTGACTCGGAATAGCCATCATTTGTCTGCTAATCATGCTTGCAGTAAAAATGGTGTTCCATGAAAAAAAAAAAAAAAAGGTTAATTCAGTTCATAATTCAAGCAAAGTGCCGAAGCGTTTTTCTTTGAAACGACTATGGATGTGGCAGAAGTGCCTTCTGTGTACCTCCTATTTTGTCAGAATATTAAAAAGGAATGTGCTTAAGGGATGAGATTTAATACAGTTACTAATGTTTACTGTTTCATCAAGGCCATTTTTTTTTTAGAGATTTTATTTATTTATTTGACAGAGAGAGACACAGTGGAGAGAGGGAACACAAGCAGGGGGAGTGGGAGAGGGAGAAGTCCGCGGGGAGCCTGACGCAGGACTTGACCCCAGGACCCTGGGATCATGACCTGAGCTGGAGGCTGACGCTTAACCAACTGAGCCACCCAGGAGCCCCTGTTGATGGGCTTTTGAACAACAAGGTGACTGCCTGTTAATGTCACATCAGCCAATCAAGTCAGAACACAACAAAATCGACCCCACCATTCCTGTCTCACACCAGCTCTTCCCCACACCCTCATAACAAGATATACCCTAGGCTCTGTGCCTGTCCTAACGTTGCATTCGTCAGAGTTGCTTCGGTCAAGGTCCCAACAGGAAACAGGTGTCATGTTCAAATTACATAACTTTAGGGGAGTTCGGGTGGGCTGTGGGGGGTCACAAGCGATAGTGCAATCAGCCAGGGCTGCTGCCAGTGGGTGGTTACCATCTGCAGGCCCAAAGAAACTAATGGAAGGAAGGACTGTCAGTAGCCAGAAGGAAAGAGTCATATAGGATTGTTGCCCTTCATATGGGCTAGGGAAAACAATGCCCTCAATACCCAGTCTTCTGCCCACTCAGCTCTCTGCTGGAGCAAACCCAGCTGGCAGCTAGAGGCTTAGGGAAGCTGTTGATGTGGCCCACAGGAGGGTGGGCCTCCTGCAGGAGAGGGCAGGGCATAGAAATGTGGACAGTGGCTGCAGGGGAGGCAGATGAAACAGGTGGTATAAGGTTTGCTGACAAAGAATGGCTGAGAGTCCGGTGTTGTGACCAGGAGGCCCTATAGATCCATAACCCCTCGCTCCCTCACTCACCTGCAATTTGACCCTTTGAACCTGCCAACCCAGGAGACCACCAGCCCCCAAAAGTCCAACACCTGACCGGCTGCTGCTGCTGAGCTGGTGCTTAAGTGGCCCAGATCCCCATCCCCAAATCTAGCACCAGGTGTCCAGATAAAGAGCTCAGTGCCTAGAGATGCGGTGATCTGAGCTCTTTCTGAATGTAAGTATAGAATCCTTCCTCAAGCACAGGATCACGGCAGGACTGAAGACTCCGGCGGTGCTTTCATATTTGTACCAGCAGAGGGCGCCCCTCGCATAAGAAATCCCATCGAGGACACCACTATGTAAATCAGACTAAAGGAGAACCATTCCCATTGACGTGGGGGCTCCTAGAGCCCCACTCACTTTCCCTCCGCTGGACTGACCCTCTGGGTGGCCTGGACATGCCTCCGTCATCTCACAGGCTCTAGGAAAACAACTTGGAACCCACTGCCTCTTGCAAAAAATGAAGGGTCTGATGTTGCAAAGGAACCTAGGAAAGCCCTCACACATTTTTTCAAGTCCATAAATATAACATTTAAAAATAGCCCTCAAAACGACGCCAGAACTCTTCCGTCACCTAGATACTACTTGTTTCCATTTGTCACTGTTTCCTTCCTAGAACATTTTCTGGATATCTTATATCTTCCAACATTCCTTACATTTTCTAAAACATTAAACATGGTTTATTTTTACCATCATTGTAGGGTTTTTAAAAGACATTACTGAGTTTTCACCATCTTCTTTTTAACTTGTTAAAACATTAGTTAATTTTTATTTTACCAAATCGAGAGTTGCGAGATGGAATAGTTCTAGCAGGCTTATGGTGGAGAAACAGTGGTCTCATGGCTTGCTCCTCCCCCGGTGTTCTTCTTCAAGGAGACAACCACTTTCGACACTTTTCCCTGCTTCTTCTGGTCTTTAGTAACCTTGTGTCTTACTTAGATAACACATCAATACTGCCCTTTATCCATTCATTACTTTTGGTAATAAGAGGAGCCTGGTTGGCAATACAGCGTGCCCTGCCACACGTCGTTCCTGGGAGGAGCAGGTGGTCCGCACACGTGTGATGGGAGAGACACGCGGAACCTTGAACCTGTCGTCCTCTGGACACATGTGCCTCTTTCCTCTGCTGACGTTAATCTGTATCCTTTTTTGTAATAAACCATAACTGTGAGTATAACTGCCTTCTGAGTTCTAGGAGTCCTTCTAGCAAATCATTGGACCTGAGAGGGCGTTGGAGACCTCTGCATGCAACACTGCTTTTAAGTTAAAATGTAATAAAGATATAATACTCAACTTTAATAAACAATTAACCTATACGCACCCACTACTTATAGGAATAAACTCAAATATGATACCCTTTAGAGAAATCTGATGAAAAGCCTCAATTTTAAGACCTGTGAAAGCAGGTTCTCAGGATTTTAGGCTTACAGCTCATTTATGACATTGCCGAACAGCCCAGTAGCTTCTTGGTACAGTTAAAACCCTAACTCCTTTCTCTAGTTTACAGAGATCAACTCTTTGACTTTATGTGGTGATGCTTGTGCCCCTCCATCCATGCTCTGTTCACCTTGGCTGTTCTTCTGTCCTGTAAACAGGCCAACTCATTGCAACCTCAGGGCCTTTGCACTTGCTCTTTTCTCCATCCAAAGAGTTGGCTCCTTCCTATTTTCTCATCCTCAGCTTCTCCCAGAGATTTCTCTGATCCTGAGGGACATAGCCATTCACCAGTCTCCACACCATCACCCTCCTTCAATCTCTGTACTGTACTCATCATTGCCTGGTAGTGTTCTTAATGTTTATTGATGTTATTTATTGGTTTGTGTTTTTCTTCTCCCAACAGAATACATGTTCCATGTGAACAGGGATCTTAAGTGTGTTAGTTACTCTCCTAGGATCTAGAAGAGTGCTTGGCACAAAATACGTGCTCAATAAATATTTGCTTAGCAAATGAAGGAATGAATGAATGAATGATTGGTCAGTATAGCATGTTAGGAGTAAAATATCTCATTCATTTTAGGATGGTGATTCTCAATCTTAGTTTTGCATTTAGAATCACCTGAGTAGCTTTTTAAAAAGGCTGCACCCAAGACCAATTAAGTCAGAATCTCTGGGTGTTGGGGCCAAGATATCAGTATTTTCTTTTTAAAGCTCCTGAGTGTTTCTAAGACGGAGTCTGAAGGCTGGTCTCAAAGATTGTGTATATCATTACCACTAGATGGCATTAGAAACTGGTCGGATGTCACCAACCAAAGCCTTAAAGTCCACACCCTTAGCTAACCATGAAACCAATATTTCACTACATTTTATTTATTTATTTTTATTTTATTTTATTTTATTTTTTTAAAGATTTTATTTATTTATTTGAGAGAGAGAATGAGAGACAGAGAGCACGAGAGGGAAGAGGGCAGAGGGAGAAGCAGACCCCCTGCTGAGCAGGGAGCCCGATGTGGGACTCGATCCCGGGACTCCAGGATCATGACCTGAGCCGAAGGCAGTTGCTTAACCAACTGAGCCATCCAGGCGCCCCTTTATTTTTATTTTTTATTTCTTTCAGAGGCAATTCTTTTTTATTTATTTATTTATTTATTTGAGAAAGTGAGAGCACGAGTGGAGGGGCAGAAGGAGAGGGAGAAGCAGACTCCCTGCTGAGCAGGGAGCCTGGATGCCGGGCTGGATCCCAGTACCCTGGGATCATGACCTGAGCCAAAAGCAGCCACTTAACCAACTGAGCCACCCAAGCACCCCGCAATTCTTTTTTAAATTACCCCTTTTTTAGAGAGGGAGAAAGGAGGGAGGTGCAGAGGGAGAGGGAGAGAGAATCTTTAAATTTAAATTTAGTTAATTAACATATAATGTATTATTGGGGCTCCTGGGTGGCTCAGTCGTTAAGCGTCTGCCTTCGGCTCAGGTCATGATCCCAGGGTCCTGGGATCGAGCCCCGCATCGGGCTCCCTGCTCAATGGTAAGCCTGCTTCTCCCTCTCCCTCTGCTCCCCCTGCTTGTGTTCTCTCTCTCACTGTGTCTCTCTCTGTCAAATAAATAAATAAAATCTTAAAAAAAAAACATATAATGTATTATTAGTTTCAGAGGTAGAGGTCAGTGATTCTACAGTCTTATATAATACCCAGTGCTCATTACACCACGTGCCCTCCTTAATGTCCACCACCCAGTTACCCCATCCCTCCATCCCCTCCCCTCCAGCAACCCTCAGTTTGTTTTCTATGATAAAGTCTCTTATGGTTTGTCTCCCTGATTTCATCTTGTTTTACTTTTTCCTTTCTTCCCCTATGAGCCTCTGTTTTGTTTCTTAAATTCCATATATCATTGAGATTATATATAATTGTCTTGCTCTGATTGACTTATTTTGCTTAGCATAATACCCTCTAGTTCTGTCCATGTTGTTGCAAATGGCAAGGTTTCCTTTTTTGATGGCTGATTAGTATTCCATTTTGTGTGTATGTGTATATATATATATATCACATCTTCTTTATCCATTCATCTGTTGATGGACATCTGGGCTCTTTCTATAGTTTGGCTGTTGTGGACATTGCAGCTATAAACATCGGGGTGCGGGTGCCCCCTCGGATCACTACATGTGTATCTTTAGGGTAAATCCCTATTAGCACATTTGCTGGGTCATAGGGTAGCTCTATTTTCAACTTTTTGAGGAATCTCCATACTGTTTTCCAGAGTGGCTGCACCAGCTTGCATTCCCACCAACAGTGTAGGAGGGTTCCCCTTTCTCCGCATCCCCGCCAACATCTGTCATTTCCTGACTTGTTAATTTTAACCATTCTGACTGGTGTGAGGTGGATTCTCACTGTGGTTTTGATTTGTATTTCCCTGATGCCAAGTGATGCTGAGCACTTTTTCATGTGTCTGTTGGCCATTTGGATGTCTTCTTTGGAAAAATGTCTGTTCATGTCTTCTGCCCATTTCTTGATTGGATTCTTTGTTCTTTGGGTGTTGAGTTTGAGAAGTTCTTTATAGATTTTGGATACTAGCCCTTTATCTGATATGTCATTTGCAAATATCTTCTCCCACTCTGTTGGTTGTCTTTTGCTTTTGTTGACTGTTTCCTTTGCTGTGCAAAAGCTTTTTATCTTGATGAAGTCCCAGTAGTTCATTTTTGCCTTTGTTTCCCTTGCCTTTGGGGACATGTCTAGCAAGAAGTTGCTGCAGCCGAGGTCATAGAGATTGCTGCATGTGATCTACTTTAGGATTTTGATGGACTCCTGTCTCATATTTAGGTCTTTCATCCATTTTGAGTCTATTTTTGTATATGGTATTTGGAAATGGTCCAGTTTCATTCTTCTGCATGTGGCTGTCCAATTTTCCCAACACCATTTGTTGAAGAGACTGTTTCCCATTGGATATTCTTTCCTGCTTTGTCAAAGATTAGTTGACCTATTTTTATTTTTTAAAAGATTTTAAAAATTTATTTACTTGAGAGGGAGAGCATGCACGCATGCACACAAGCAGGGGCGGGGGAAGGAGGGGGAGCAGAGAGAGAGGGAGAGGCAGACTCCCCACTGAGCAGGGAGTCCAACACGGGGCTGGATCCCAGGACCCTGGGGTCATGACCTGAGCCACCCAAGTGCCCCTCATTACCTTTTATTTTAAAATTAAGCAAAACCAGAAGATCAACTGTAATTAAAAGTTATATAATTACTTCCAATATAAATACCAACCCAAATCCGATGAAAGAAATATAAATCTACAGTATGTGAAATTATTTTTCTGAATTTTAGTTATCTCTAATCATTTCCCCTTAAAGAATAAAACATGTTAGGCACACAGTACCTTACCATAATAAGCACTATCTGCCTGTCACCCCGGCTAAGAAATAAAAAAGTACAAATATAACTGTAATCCCCTGGGTTCCTGGGTACGTTTTTCCTCTCCTTACCCCACCCTTCCTATTCTGAAAAGCCCAAATCGATGAATATGCTCGTACGTCCTTAGGATCTCTCTAGAGACACCATAGATACACCAAAGAAATGTAAGCCTATGTCTGGTTTTAAAAGAATCTCTCTTGGGCGCCTGGGTGGCTCAGTTGGTTGAGCGACTGCCTTCGGCTCAGGTCATGATCCTGGAGTCCCTGGATCGAGTCCCACATCGGGCTCCCTGCTCGGCGAGGATCCTGCTTCTCCCTCTAACTCTCCCCCCTCTCATGTACTTTCTCGCTCTCTCAAATAAATAAATAAATCTTTAAAAAAAAAAAAAAAAGAATCTCTCTTTTCTTTTTACTAACCTGCCTTGGTTTGAAATATTTTTTTTTTAAATAACAGTTTTATTGAAATTTAATTCAAATACCATACAATTCACCCATTTCAAGTGCACAACTCAATGGTTTTAAGTATGGAATCCATCTCTTTTAGGGTCTACTTTCTAAGATGGGCTCTGGATTCTTCAGAAATGTTCTCTGACCCCTTCTTAACTGGTCATGTGTGAGGCTCCCACCTGCTTCCCTGGCTTTCCTTTGGAGCCCCCAATCTTCTCTCTCATATACACATTTTCCCCATCCCCAGATAGGCAAAGAAAAAAGCTTGATAGGACACCCACCCTAAACTGAGGGGTGCTGGGGAGAACTTAGCACGTGCATCGATGAGCTTCTGTATTGTTGGAAAGTTTCACAGGGGGCATGCCTTCTCCAGGCTGAGAACTTGTGAGTGAGAAGTGGTCAGTAAATTACATTTCCCTAACCAGACAGGAGATTTTCATTTCTTGCTACTTTGCTACTAGAATGGAGAAAAATAAATCCTAGGAACTGTGCATAATATAAAAACTATTAAAGATGAATTTATATTTACCTTGTGACTAGGAAAATATTACCTCTTGATTAATTCCTCCTTTTCTGCCTTCCTATAGGTGTAGCCTGAGGTGGAAGCTTTGTTTTTTGGAGCAGTGCTGTGGATGGGGATGGAAAGGAGCAGAAGTATAGAGAGGGGAGGTGGGGGGTAGGGGGTGTATGTGCAAAGAGTATGCAGAAGGGGAGAGGGAGGCTGAAGAGAAGGGTGGGAGAGGAACCAGAGGCAGGGCTGGTCAAGAAGAGATAATGTGAGCAGCTTAGGCAGGCAGGGGAGAGAGGCTATGGCAGAATTTTAAATATGTTTTCTGGTGTGATGTTAGTGGAACCTTTCCTTCTCTCCACAGCCACCTTTGTCAGGTGGGCCCTACGCTGGTTTTGGCAGTATCTCAGGGCACCGGGCAGGCCGACCCCCCTCGGACGGGGTGTGCCAGGCCTGCTCTCCAGCTGGGAGACCCTCCCAAGAACCTCACATCCCAGGCACACACAGCACCTTTTCTAACCCTTCTTATTAATCTATTCCTTGCTTTCTTTCTCATTGCCACATGCTCGGTAGCTCTTATTCTCTTCCGCAACACCACTTGATGTTGAAAAGGCTTTAAATACACTTTAAGGAAGCATAAATAACATCATATGCGCTCAGTGAGGAGTTATTGATTTTTGTGTGTAAAATATTAACGCGGCTTTCAGGCTATTTATATCCTTAGACTACAGAGCTCACAATGTCTCCCGATGCACTGACCACCTAGTTTTATTTCTGGGAAAACATCAAGTATTTACCACTAGCATTACCTTTTTTTTCCTCTCCTCTATTTTTGTTATATGACCAGACACTAAATAATAATGGCTATGGGTTGGCCGTGTTAATGCATTGGCTGTTGTTTTCTTTTTTTCAGGATTCTGCCTGGTCTGTTCACATACAGAGCCATATTCTCCCAGTAGTATCCCACTGACTTGACTTTCAGTTGAGCGATTTAAATTCATTGAATCAATTGTTTCTGTCAAATTTTGTCTCTGATGAAATAAAAATGTAAAAAGTTTTTGGCATGTGATCTTCCAAATGTTCCCCTGGTTTTTTTTTTTTTTTTTTTTGTAGAAATACACATGATTGACAGCGATGTAAGTGCAGGGTCAGATTATCTGCTCTGGTTCCACCTGAGGGCTGAGGGAACCCTGAGGGCTGGCCTCTGAGGCAAGATGGAGCCTCACCCTCGGGAGGTGGTCCAGGAGCAGGGGCCACAGTGCTAGCTCTCAGAGGTTTCTTCATATGCTGTCAAGCAGTCAGTCAACACGGATGCCTATTCTGAAGCCATATATGCTAGGTGAGCAGTGTTTCCCAAAGCGTGTGGTACATATAGTACCATACTATAGGTCATTAAACCTTTTCCTCCTAAGCATACAGAGAGATCACATTGTACCTTGAGAGCTGAGACTACCATGGCCAAGGCAGTGTGGGGAACATCTAGATCCAGCCCATACAAAACTACCAGCCAAGCTCCTCCATTCTCTCCCTTCCCTGGCTATTTTGGAGGGCATGTGTTCCAGATAGTGTGGCTATTGGAGGGAGGAGGGCCCTGGGGGTCACACTGCACCCTGACATGAATGTTAACACCTTTCATTGCATTAGGTTGCTATTTCCCTGAGATAGCCAATCCTTTCCTGACTGTCCAAATGTGTGTTAGTTCAAAAACTTATTAAGTTCCTTGTTTGTAATCGTTTCTTGCTCAAATAATTTGAAAAACTTTGGTTTAGACTTGTTTATTGCAGAACTTCTCAGTGACTTTATTATTCTAACATGGGTTGTGACTCTTCTACAGAGCTTTGACACACCCTCATTTGACCATGGGGTCTTTTTTCTCCAGGTGTCTCATGGGAAGAACATTCTAAAAATTCCACTTGGGGGAGGAGCCTGTGGGTGGTGCAGTCAGTTGAGTGTCTGGCTCTGCGTTTCAGCTCAGGTCATGATCTCAGGGTCTTGAGATGGAGCCCTGTGTCAGGCTCGGTGCTCAGTGCAGAGCCTGTTGAAGTTTCTCTCTCCCTCTCCCTCTTCCCCTTCTTGTACTCTTTCTTTCTCTCTCTCTCTAAAATAAGTAAATAAATCTTTTTTAAAAAATCCACTTGGGGGAAATACTGCATTACAGGATTGAAAATGGTAATAATCTTTTTTTTTTTTTTTTTAACTTAAAACAGGAAGAGGTGGCACCACTTTGCCTCATGATGTCTCTTTGGAGGTTTCTGCAACAGTGCTCAGGGGTTTGGACACTGCCATTATTACCATCTTTGAGGAGAAAGACAAAGACTGTAATTACAGCAATACACATTTCATAAAATATTTTCCAAAGTTTTCAAGGCCCTAGCCTGGAGCAGATCGAGAGAATGCCAATCAGCTGGTTGCCTGGGGCAGGAATGTCTATGTGGAACTAAATCATCATTAGAAACAAAAACAATGACAGAAAAAATAGACAAACTGAACTTCATCGAAATTAAAAACTTTCATGCTTCAAAGAATACTATTAAGAAAGTGAAAAGAGAACATATTTGCAAATTATATATGTTAAGGGACTAGTATCCAGTATACATAAAGAACAGTTACAGCTCAGCAATAAAAAGACAAATGACCTAATTAATAAATGAGAACTGTCTTTCTACAAAGAAGATACACAAAGGTCAACAAGCACAGGAAAAGATGTCCACATCTTTAGTCGTTAGGGAGATTGAAACCAGAATGAGATTCCACTTCACACCCACTAGGATGGCTATACTAAAAATGATGAACAATAACAAGTGTCAGCAAGGATGTGGAGAAATTGGAACCCTCAAACAGTACTACTGGGAATATAAAACAGTGGTGCAGCTGCTTTGGAAAACAATTTGGCAGTTACTCAAAAAGCTAAACATAGAATTACGATATGAGTCAGCAATTCTACTGCTAGGTACATACCCCAGAGAAATGAAAACATGTCTATGCAAAAACTTGTATGGAAATGTTCATAAGAGTACTATTCATAATAGCTAAAAAGTGGAAATAACCCAGATGTCCATCAACTGATGAATGGATAAAGAAAATATGGTACATTCATACAATTCATACAATGGAATACTCTTTGGCAAGCAAAAAAAATGAAGTACTGATACGTGTTACAACAGGGATGAAACCGGAAACATTATGCTAAGCAAAAGGAGCCAAATACACACAAAAAGAAGCCATATACTATATGATTCCATTTTAATGAAATGTCCAGAATAGGTAAATCTATAGAGACAGAAAATAGGCTAATGCTAGGAGCCAGGGAGAGAGGGGAGTGGGGTGCTAAAAAGAAGTCCAAAATTGAGTCATTTGCCCCCTATCACAGAACACCAAGATTTAATTACAGTTTCACCCTCCCCCATAAATGTAGTCTTAACCAGTCAGTCAGGAATTTTCTGGTCAGTACCAATGAGGTAATCTGTCACGTGGGCCCTCTCCATTCCCCCCACCAAGGAAGATGAAGTAATCTGCATGATAAGACCCCATGTTCTTCCCCCTAGGGAGAGTGACCTCCCCTGAAATAATCTTTTTTTTTTTTTTTTTGCTAATAACTTCTTGCCCCACCCTCCTTCCTATAAAAACAGTCCATTTTGTGCGACTCCTCAGACCTCCTTTCTATTTGCTAGACGGGATGCCTCCCAATTCCTGAGTCATTTAATAAAGCCAACTGGATCCTCAGATTTACTCAGTTCAATATTTGATCTTTAACAGGAGAATGGAGAATGGCTGCTAATGGGTGCGGGTGTCCTTTAAAAGTGATAAGAATTATGGAATTAGATGGTAGTGGTGGTGTATAACCTTGTGAATATACTAAAAACCACTGAATTATACACTTTAAAAGGGTGGATTTTATGGTTCATTAATTATAGCTCAATAATAATTTTATTTTTAATTTTTTAAATTTATTTTTATTTATTTATTTTTTTAAAAGATTTTATTCATTTATTTGACAGAGACACAGCGAGAGAGGGAACACAGGCAGGGGGAGTGGGAGAGGGAGAAGCAGGCTTCCCGCCGAGCAGGGAGCCCGATGCGGGGCTCGATCCCAGGACCCTGGGATCATGACCTGAGCCGAAGGCAGACGCTTAACGACTGAGCCACCCAGGCGCCCCATCAATAATAATTTTAAAATCATTCGAATAAGTGGGAAGTAGGGTGCCCATTAACTCCACCTGGGACTCTTCACATAACTAGCAAAATGTAAAATGCCCTGAAGAGGGGGGAAAAACACCCAAAATCAATCAGCGCACTATCCCTCCATAGTGCCAGCATATCACTACGGAGCACTTCTGCACTGTGCCTCTGGATAACTGTCCTGTGCACAGGAGACCCAGCCCTGAAATTGAGACTAACCATCTGACAAGATAATGCCAGACAAAATAATGCCTGGACTAGTGCTGATAACTGGAGATGAGTGATTTATTTTATTATCTAAATTATAAACTCTTTGATATTTTTGCCATGAAATTGCCAGATTCAGAAAATATAACAACAACAAAAACAACTGGAGAACAAGAACTATGGAAAAGTAGGGAAGGGTTGCCACACGCAAGCCAGAAGACAGAGCACGTAAACGTAATCGGAGCAGAACTGTGTGAGTGTGAATGATTTACACTCTGCTGTAACAAATGACAGAAAAATGGTGACACGAAAGACAATTCTTCAAAAATTCCAACGCTGCTGGTGCAGAACTTGACCTGAACTCTCTCCTCCTGGAAAATAGCTCTGGCTAAGACAGTCCCCCACCCTTCTGTGTTCCGGGAAACGGCTAACCTTTGCCGGGGAACAAGAATTCCTGGCTCCTTCAAGGTCCTTTTAGCAGGACTGAGAATCAAATTGACATGAGACAGATAAACAGAAGATTTATTTTTATTTTTTTTTAAAGATTTTATTTATTTATTTGACAGAGAGAGAGAGACAGTGAGAGAGGAAACACAAGCAGGGGGAGTGGGAGAGGGAGAAGCAGGCTTCCCACCGAGCAGGGAGCTCGATGTGGGGCTCGATGTGGGGCTCGATCCCAGGACCCTGGGACCATGACCTGAGCTGAAGGCAGACGCTTAACGACTGAGCCACCCAGGCGCCCCTAAACAGAAGATTTAATTCAATTTCGTATGTACGGGAAATCCACACAGACATGGAAATTCCAAAGACAGTTAGGCAAAATGAGGTCTAGATGTCATCCTGAACTAAAACGAAGGGGGTAGGGGTCTGGGACTTCAAAGGGAAGGAGTGTAACTCACGGTAAGATGAAAGAGTAAATGTTTGGTAAACACATGTCTGTTGGGCCACTCAGAAAAAACAGGATACAGAGGACTTTTCTTTTTTTTTTTTTTTAAAGTAGCCTCCACACCCAGTGTGGAGCCCAGTGTGGGGTTTGAACTCATGACCCTGACATCAAGAGTCAGACACTTAACCAACCAAGCCACCCAGGTACCCAGAAGATTCTGATCAAAGTGGCCTTGCTAGGTTCCTCCTGAACCTCCCTGTCTACCACACCTAGTTCATAGTATGATGGAGTTATCTATGGTGATAGTGCCCTTCTGGAGCAGATCCTCTATCTCAGTTCTCTTTAGGCAATTAAGGGAAAGGTGAAGAACTTTTCCTGAATTTGCTGCGTTTAGATCGTTTTTTAACTCAAAATAGTTCTCATGCCAAAGTGGCCCGTTTTGGGGCGGCCTGCCCTTGGCCCCTACACCATTATCACAAAGAACTACCTTTCTATATTTGACTTAGATAAGACCTGCTGTCCACTCTATCTCTTGATGCATAGGCCTGGTGGGTGATTCCCTGGTCTCCCTGCCTCCATAAAACCAGGCCTCTTTCCTATACATGGAGGCATTCCTCACCAGCAAGTGTTCTTCCTGTTGCTATAGCCTAAATAAAATCATCTCCTTAGTGTTCTGGTGCATTTTTGTCTTTTACAGGCATATAATAAATCCTTTATGATGAAGATAAAGAAAGAGGTATACAGTTTTTGTTAGTAGACAATCTGTTCTTTCTGCCCCCACTAAGAAAATGTTGAAAAAATATTTAAAGAATGTCAGTTTGAAGGGATGCCAAATTATTCGCCAGCCAGGGGTACCCACAGCTAGAGTTTGTTTTGACCAGCCAGCTCAGATAACAAAGACTGTGGAGCAGACTTCTTTGGGGGGAAAAAAAAATTCACCCCCTTGTGGTGACAAATCAAGGGAGTTTTTGTTTTTTTAAAGCCCTTTTTACATTTCTAGAGTAACCATCTACATTCTAGGGCCTAGGGCTAGTTTTTCTCTAATCCCAGACCTCTCCAAATGCCAAGGATCTCGATTTTCCCAGTATTTATTTTTGGATAATAAGGGGGGAAAATGTATGTGCAGAATGAATTTTATGCCAGATTGTCAGAGTTTTCATCTTACTGCTACATCTCATTTCTAACTTCTTTTCATACCTTGACCACCATAGGTATGTTGCTCTTCTTAGAGCCATTCTAAATTATGGATGACAAATAAAATGGAAATACTCTGAGATAATCACGATTCAGCAGCACCTGGCACTTTCTCACAGGGGCGTTGGGGAATAGGTTCACTCTGGTCTGTTAGTGAGACACATCGCTGAATTGTCCTGACCATTTTCACCAAGCTCCTCTATTCCTGAGTCCTCCCAAGGGCAGCCTCAGAGCTGGACACACACCACCAGCTTGTCCTGGATTTGTCTTGATTTTTCCCCATGCTAAACCACAGGGGTTTCGGGTAACAAAAATGCTGCACCACTGAATATTCATGATAATTTCTTCTGTTACCTGTCAAAAGGGGATCCGATTTTGTCCAGCGCAAGATCTTGCTAACCTGGGGCAAAACATTTTTGGAGTTTGATTAATCAAAGAAGCTGTTCAATCTGGAAAATCGGGGCTCAGAAAAAAAATGTGATTCATCTTGGAAATTGCCTGGGGTACCCCCTCTTCTCGAGTACAGGATACAACTTCAGGCTAGTCCAGTAACACCTGTTCTAATGATCAGTGTGGAAAGAAAACTGATTGCCATGGTCCTTGGGTCTTTGGCTTCTGTGTTGCTGCTGCATGGGGACAGGAAGGCCAAACCCCCTATCATCTAGTTTCTGTATGCCTGCTCTGGTGTGTTTATGTTGTCAGGCGGCACAGGGAAAAGCAGTCCTGGCCCAGTGCCTCATCCACAGGTACTAAGAACAAGAGTTTGTGTGCCGTAGCAGAACGATACTGAGCTGGGAGACCCAAGCTCTGGTCCTGCGCTGTCACTTTGGCTGTGAGACTTTGGGCAAGTCATTTCTGTTCTTTGGGCCTGTTTCCCTTCATCTATAAAAGTAAGGGACCCGATCCAAATGATCAAATGGTCCTCTTCTAAATCTAGCTTTTGCTCATCAATTACTTTGGAAGTAATGTAAAAAGTTTAATTGACTTGAGAGGGTTCTTTCTTTTTTTAAGAATCTTTTTAAAGTAATCTCTACACGCAACGTGGAGGCTTAAACTCACCACCCCAAGATCAAGAGTCTCTGCTCCACCGACTGAGCCAGCTTGGCGCCCCAGTGGAGGTATTTCTAATAATAGGAGTACTATTAGGCCTGGGTATTTCTAGCAGGACTGTGCTTATCATTCTTCTTCTTTTTTTTTTTTTAAGATTTTATTGATTTATTTGACAGGGAGAGACACAGCGAGAGAAGGAACACAAGCAGGGGGAGTGCGAGAGGGAGAAGCAGGCTCCCTGCTGAGCAGGGAGCTGGACATGGGGCTCGATCCCCCAGGACCCTGGGATCATGACCTGAGCCGAAGGCAGACCCTTAATGACTGAACCACCCAGGTGCCCTGCTTATCATTCTTCCAAGACATATTTATGGAGCACCCACTGGGTGCTTGATAAAACAATGATGAAAACAAAGATGCCCACCTTGCATGAAACTTACATCCTAACAGAAAGAGACAGACCCTAAACAGCAAACATAATAAATACAAAGTTATTACTGTACAACAACAACAGATTACTTATGTGGATAATTCCAGCAAAAGCACTATTTAACTAGATATCCCAAACCAGCCTGCTCTGGAGGCTGGTTTGAAAGCTTTAATATTTATTGCTTTCTTTAACCAACTAATTATAGATGGTCCTTAACTTATGATGGTTCAATTTAGGATTTTTTTTTTGGCTTTATGATGGTATGAAAAAGATAGGCATTCAGTAGAAACCTTACTTCAAATTTGTAATTTTGATCTTTTCCAGACTAGCCTTGTGCAGGACAATATTCTGATGATGCTGGGCAGTGACAGCTAGTAACAGCTCTCAGGCGGCCGCACGATCACGATAGTGAACTGCCAATACCCTGCGATGTTCAGTAGGTCAGGAGCGTTAAATGCACTTTCAAGGTAGTATATTTTCAACCTAGGATAGGCTTATCTGGACGTAACCCCATTGCAAGTTGAGGAAGATCTGTAGATTGGCCTGTTGTGGAAAGGGGGAGGGGGCGGCCAAGTGGTCCCAGGTTCTTGCCCTAAGAGTTTTATTTACAAGTAAACAGACCAATTCAAGCTAGAGGAAGCAAAAAGGGAGAAATTATGCTAAGGATCCAGGGGTGTGTCATAGAACCCAAAGCTGGACCCAGGACAGAGACCAGGGGGGCCTGTGGTGCACGCTTGCAGGAGGGACTCAAGATTCGGGCAAGGGCAGGGTCACACTGCAGAGAAGGACCTCAGTCAAGTGTGTGCATCCTGGGTTCTTCGCCTGCAAGCAGCCCTGGTCACCTCCTGTGGCCTGGGTGTCCTCCCACTGTCCAGGCCCAGGCTCCTCCGGCCACACCACATCAGACACATTCAGACACATTCACATAACAAATGCACATTGTTATAAAAAATGTTAAAGATTTTACAATTCCATGTTAGAAATAAATATTAATTTGCTTGTGCTGTTTTCTCTTCGTATTTTGGAGCCCATAACATTTCTTTGCAGGACTGAAACATTTTGGAGGGGTCTTGAAACCAGCGCAGCCTCTGGGCCCAGCGCTGTTGCCCCTCTCAGCTCACCTTAAACCCTCAGCCAACCCGTTCTAATTGCTTCCTCCGCCTAAGGGCCCCAAGTGAAATCAATCTGATGGTATCTGATGGCCAGATTTGATAAAGGGGCCAGGTAAGAACCGGAGCCGCCTTGGGGACGGTCGGGAATCTCAAAGCAGACACACATTCTCCATTAGCTGCATCCGAGGAGACCAATTTCAGCAGAATCATTAAATGTTGATGATTCTGCAAATGTCTTTTTGTCTGTGTGTTGTGTGTGGTGGGGGAAGTAGGGAAGGCTAGTTTTCCTCCGAAACAGAATTAGCACCAGCCAAAGGAAGGCAGGAAGATAATCCTGCATATAACCTTAGAATGACCATGAAATTCAACATTTAAGACTTTTATGAGAGATTCAGGAGGAAAGGAGAGCTCAGGGAACCACTGAAATACGTGAAGGTCAGGAGGCAGAGAAAGGAGGTCAAGGAGTGCTTTCACAATAAATCAGAGAGAGCGCAAAGACTAAGCTTAGCATTATTTCCCCCCCCAAAGACTTTGTCTCACTGTGTGGCCTTTTCCAGTTATGTTAAGACACTGGACAATGTCACTGAGTGTCAGGGTATCTTGCTGTATGTAGTCCCCAACCAGACCGAGTCCTGCCTCTCTTTAAGGGTAGAACACAGCCTGAAGAACTCACAGAGTCCTGGATAAACAGAGAAGCGAACGACCTGACAGACAGGCTATAAACCCCTTGTAATCAGAACGAGTGGCAGAGCTGAGCTGAGCTGGAGCCCGTGTTTCCTGATTCCCATCCCTGAGCTTTGCCCTTACCACCCACTACACAGTCATAAGTTGACTCATTTGGGGAAGGCTACAGGTGATTTCTACATCCTTTTTTTTTAAAAGATTTTATTTATATATTGGAGACAGAGAGAGATAGTGAGAGAGAGCACAAGCAGGTGGGAGGGGCAGAGGGAGAAGAAGCAGACTCCCCACTGAGCAGGGAGCCCTACGCGGGGCTCGATCCTAGGAACCTGGGATCATGACCCGAGCTGAAGGCAGACGCTCAACCACTGAGCCACCCAGGTGCCCTGATTTCTACATTCTGAATAATACTTGGAAATGATCTGCTAACACTAATGCTTTAGAAAGCAAGTACTTACATTCTGTGGTATTTCTTTTCTATAAATGTGGAGCTTATGTTCAGTGAGTTTTGTTTGTTGAACTACTTCTTTCTGGTTATCTGTCACAGACCGCAAGTGATCAACATAACTCTGGATCCAGGGAAAATGAATTATGGGCAGTTTTGTATCATAACAACTTCTTGCTATTACTGAATAGAAAAAAAAATGGCCATGAGCTCAAAGGAGGGGCCTCTTGATGAATTGGAGGGGGCGTGTTCTCAGGTGTAGGTCAGTCACAGGGAATGTTCACCCTCTTGGTTCTCTTCATTGCTTTCCTGAGCAGTTCAGACCACGGGCACCTCTTCTCTCAGAGGAGGCATTGCTAATCATCCTCCCCTGAGAGGAGAGCCTCCAGGGGTCAGGAGTTTCCCAGCTCAACATGGCGGCCGTTATCAGAATAAGGTCGTCCTTATCCTTCCTCAAGCCCAGAGTAGCCTGTCATCATGGCCTCCTCCCTCGCTGAGTGAAAGCACTGTGGTGCCACGGCGAGGACTCTGCGGGGGGACAGGAGGCTTCAGTTCCATTGTGCCCCTCGCAGACCTGCCCCTTAACTACTTTCTGAAGGAGCTGCAGGCAGAGATGAGGGACTACCTATTCCACAAGGCCCTGGCCCGCTGGCTGCTCAGCAGAGGGCTAGGGCATGGGAGGGAATCCTGAAGGTTGACAGCTTCCTGCATGGGGAGACAACCATGCCTGACAGGAAACCATCCCTGCTTGGAAAACCCCATGTTTCAGACCTTCCGTGAAGTCAGATTGCCTTTTATTCCAATCCTATTTCTCTGAGTGAATGCGGAGCCAAGGAACTGGGACCGGAGAGGGGAGTGAGGATGACCCTGAATGGGGGAATGTCAACAGCTCAACAGCTGTGCACGGGAAGCTCTCCAAATCTGTTTATTGCTTGTGACTTGAATGTTTGTGCCACTTGAAGTGGCCGAAGAAACCTATGGCATTAGAGCGAAAGCCAGAACAGGGGCCAAAGCCCGAAGGATAGCCTTTGATGAGACAGCCCTGACTTTTCAGATGGTAGCATCAAATGGGGGAGAGAGAGATGCCAGGGTACCCCGAAACTGTCACGCACCCACTGATTCATTTATTAAACATCTGCAGTGGGTAGCCACCAGGCTAGGTGCTGGGGAGAGAAGTGACGAGAACCCAGACCTGCTTCTAGGAGCTCACAGAACAGCAACAGCCACATGACAGAGGCACAGGCTAACAGGGAAGGCATCCCGTGAAGCTGGGGGTGAGGACGAGTTTGCCAGATAGAGAGGAGTGGAAGGGATGGGGAGAGGATGGGCATTTCTGGCTGAGGGAGCAGCAGTGTGAAGGTGATGAGCTGGGGTCGGGGGTGGGGCATGTACAGGGCTCTGCATTCAGTGTGGCTGGCACACAGTCCTTGTCTTCCAGTTAGGGTCTGTTGTGATAGTCCAGATAAGAGGTGACGAGGGCCTCAAATCAGAGTGGCAATGGAGGTAGAGAGGGGAGGAGGTAAAGAGAGATACTAAGGAGGGTAAGCAACAAAGTATCATGAGTAGGGATGCCTGGGTGGCTCAGTCAGTTAAGCCTCTGCCTTCGGCTCAGGGCATGATCCCAGGGTCCTGGGATCGAGTCCCACATCGGGCTCCCTGCTCAGCGGGGAGCCTGCTTCTCCCTCTGCCTGCCGCTCCCCCTGCTTGTGCTCTCTCTCCTCTCTCTCAATCGTTCTCTGACAAATAAATAAAATCTTAAAAAAAAAAGTCATGAGTAGCATGTTGCTGACTTGATTAAAAGTCCAAACAGCTGTGACCAAGAGGCCCTAACTTGCAATGGCTCAAAGCAGAAACATCTTTCTTTCTCACTCACAGTCCACACAGGGATCAGCAGGAGGTCTGCTCCACGCAGTTACTCAGGGCTGATGGTCACCTTGCCATTTCCCACACCCGGCTTCCCAAGAGGCCCCGGTCAGTACCATTCAGCTAGAAGGAAGGGGGCAAAGGGAATGGCTTTACAGACCAGTTCCGGAATTGGCCTCCATGACTTCTGCTTACTTCCCCAGGGGGCACTTGGTCTCATGGCCACTCCAGGCTGCAAGGGAGTCTCAGAAATATGCTCAGCCTTGAGTCCAGGGAGAAGGGAGGACTGGGTTTTGGTGGACAGCCAGCAGTCTCTCCCCTGGTAGATAATGACAGCTTTAATCAGAATGGGGACATCTGAAAAGAAAACTAGGTCCTTGAAAGTTCAGCTCACCTCTCGCATGTCCAGGACCCTTCGGAATTCCCCAAGCCTCCCTAGAGAGCAGGCTTTTCACTCTGCAGACTGCCTCCTCCTCATCTCCCAGGGATGAGAGAGCAGTGAATCAGAAGTCCTGGGGCCAAGTTTGAAGTTCCTTTCTTTGGATCAAGTGTGAACTTCTCGTGGCTCTGTTTTTAAAGTCACGCTCTTCTTCTGTGAGGGTATTGGGATCAATCGAGCTAGGTGTCCAGTTAAAGAAAGTACACTCAAGAAATAGCTTGCCCATTGGCAATATGAAAATGTTATGTTTATGATTTTCAAAGAAGATAAAGCCCAGCCTTCCAGTAATAAAAACTACAAATATGCCTGCTAAAAGAGAGTTCTCAGGAACATCCTGGACAGGACATTACCCTAGGCAACTCTGGTGGACAAAACCCCACATATATCTCATCTGAGGTAACACTGGGGAAAAAAATCTTGACAATTTGAGCCTACAGGATTTTTTTTAAGGGGGTTCTGTTTTTCCTTACTCATAAGCTTGCCTGGCCTTTTCCTGAAGTTGTATTAGTGGCTAGAGATAAATTCTGAGTGTTGGAATTTTGGTGAACATAGAAGAATGACACCTTGGACTATTCATGGTTAGATACGTCCTGCCCTTCTCAGATAATGCTCTAGAGACCTGTTCTGAGAGGTAAATGCACCCAGCCATAAAACACTTCTAAAGGTTTACTAAATAATCCAGCCCAGAGAGAACTGATTTTTAACCTTCATGTCTCAAGCCAAAGGAATCAACCTCTGATCCCAGAAGTTGGGATCTGTACATAGCAAGCTTTATCAGAGAAAGGGTATAAATTACAGAACAGGGAGTTCCATACGTCCCTGAAAACGGGCTCCATGGACGGCTACCACATCTCCTATGCTTGAAGTTAGCCTCGGCCATAATTAATAGTCACCAGGACAATCCAGCCTTAGGGCAAATCCCAGAGGGTCCTTGGCTTCTGTAAGTATGTTTCTCATGTAGGCAATTTTGTCCCATAATTTTTTTTTCAAGGAAGGAGCTTGGGATATAACGTCATAGATGGTGCAGTTTGTGTGCACAATGCTGGGGGAAAAAAAGCCTCCCCTTTTTTGCAGCTGTTGAGCAAACAGAAACAGTTGGTCTCCTTGCTTCTTTCTTCTATTTCCCTTTTCTTTTGTTCACCTTAGGGAGGCTGGTTAGAGCTTGTTCACACGTCTTAAGTGAGTGCATTCAGGCAAAGGAGTGGGCAGAAAGGAAAGGAAGATTGAGAGCTAGGTGATGAAGAGCTAATAGGGAGACTTTGTAGGGACGTTTTAAAGATTTTTGCTATAAGGAAACCATTTTTTCCCCATTAAACATTCAGCAATATAACTCCATTTCAAAATGGTCATGAAAATTCCATTTAGAATGGCATCTAAAGCTAAAATACTTAGGAATAAGTTTAACAAAAGAAGTGCACGATTTGTTTAATGAAAACTACAAATATTGTTGAAAGAAATTAAAGAGGACTGAAGTAAGTGGAAAGACATCTCATGTTCGTGCACTGGAAGATTTAATACTGTTAAGATGGCAATAGTACTCAAAATGATCTATTGATTCAATGCAATTCCTATCAGAAGCCCAGATGGCTTTTTTGCAGAAATTGACAAGCTGATCTCAAATTCCTATGGAAATGCAAGAGACTTAAAGTAGCAAAAACAATTTTGAAGAAGAGAAGAGCAAAATTGGAGAACTCACACTTTCTGATTTTAAGACTTAATACAAAGCTACAAAAATCAGGACTGTGTAATATTAGTATAGGCATAAACACATAAATCAATGAAATAGAATTGAAAGTCCAGAAATAAACTCAGTACCTTTATGGTCAATTGATTTTCAACTAGTGTGCCAAGACAGTTTAATGGGGAGAGAATAGTCTTATCAACCAATGGTTCTGGGACAACTGGATGCTTAATATGCCAAAGAATGAAGTCGGACCCTTACCTCACACCATATACAAAAATGAACTCAAAGGGCACCTGGGTGGCTCAGTCATTGGCGTTTGCCTTCGGCTCGGGTCATGGTCCCAGGGTCCTGGGATCGAGCCCTGCATCGGGCTCCCTGCTCTCCCTCTCCCACTCCCCCTGCTTGTGTTCCCTCTCTCGCTTTGTCTCTCTCTGTCAAATAAATAAAATCTTAAAAAAAAATGAACTCAAAATGGATCAAAAACATAAATCTTAAAAGTTAAAACTATAAAGCTCTTAGAAGCGCAGATAGTTATAAATCTTTGTGACCTTCAATTAGGGAATGGTTTCTCATATATGACACCAACAGTATAAGCAACAAAAAAGAAAAAAAACCAGATAAACTGGGCATCACAAAAGTGAAAAACTTTTGTGTTTCAAAAGATATCATCAAAAAAGTGAAAAGACACTCACAATGGGAGACAACTTTTACAAATCATACATCAGATAAAGGACTTTGTTGTGGACTGAACTGTATTCTCCCCATATTCAAATTTGAAGCCCTAACCCCCATGTGTTTGTAAGTGAAAAGGGGCCTTTAAAGAGGTCATTAAGGTTAAATGAGATCGTAAGGGTGGACCCTAACCCAATATGATTGATGTCCTTATAAGAAGAGGAAGACACACCAGGGATGTGGGCACATGGAGGAAAAAGTCCACGTGAGGACACTGTCTGCAAGGCAAGGAGAAAGGTCCCACCAGAAACCAATCCCACTGGCACCTTGATCTTGGACTTCCAGCCTCCAGAACCATGAGAAAATATATTTCTATTGTTTAAGCCCCCCATTCTGTGGTATTTTGTTTTGACAGCCCGAGCAGACCATTACGGACTTTTACCTTGAATATACAAAGAACTATTACAAGTCAAAAATACGAAGACAGCCCAATTTAAAAATGGGCAGTGGATCTGTCTAGTTTTCTAAAAAAAAATATACAAATGACCAATAAGCACTTGAAAAGATGCTCAGCATCATAACCATTAGGAAAACATAAATCAAAACCATAATGAGAGGCCACTTCACAATGACTATCCCACTGTGATATCACTACCACATCCACATTGGCTATAATCAAAAAGACAGAGACAAGTGTTAGTAAGGTATGGAGAAGTTGGAACCCTCATGCATTGCTTGAAGAGCTATAAAGCAATGCAGCTGCTGTGGAGGACAGTTTGGCAGTTCCTCCCAAAGATCAACAGAGTTGCCATATGACGCAGCAATTGTACTCCTAGGTACGTATACAAGAGGACTAAAAACCTGTACCCACGAGAAAACTTGTGTGTATGAATGTCCACAGCAGCATTATCTGTAAGGGCTAAAAGATGGCAACAACCCAAATGTCCATCAACTGGTGAACAGATGAACAAACCGTGGTATGTACACATAATGGAATAACATTCATCATAAAAATGAAGTCCTGAATGCTGTAATGTGGATCAGTCTTGAAAACACTACGCTAATCAAAAGAAGCCAGACACAAAAGGCATCATATTGTATCATTCCATGTATATAAAATACCCAGCATAGGCAACCCTATAGAATATTGGTGTGGCGCACCTGGGTGGCTCAGTCGGTTAAGCATCCCACTCTTGAGTTCGGCTCAGGTCATGATCTCAGGGTCGTGAGATTGAGCCCCATGTTGGGCTCTGCACTGGCATGGAGCCTGCTTAAGACTCTTTCTCTCCCTCTCCCTCCCTCCCCGCACCCCCCAGATTGGTGTTTGCCAGGGGCTGGGAGAAATGGGGAATGGGAATGACTCTAATGGGTACAGGGTTTCTTTTAGAATATTCGATGAAAATGTTCTGCCATTAGATAGTAGGGATGGTTGTACAACCTTGTGAATATACTCAAAACCACTGCATTTTGTCCTTTAAACAGGTAAATTTTATGATGTGTGAATTATATCTTATAAGGTTGTTATTTAAAAAAGCAAAAAAAGTTTATGCATCTATACAAATTAAAGGGATTTTCAAAATGTAAATATAGTAGCCATCATAGTATTTGGTCCACTATGTTAAAATACTTCGGGAAATCTCCAGGCCACAGAATTTGATTTTTCTTTGTCTTTTTGCTTCCCTGGCCTTTCTCTCCCTTCCCTGTATGATAAACTCGATCTGATAATGGTTTTTTCCCATTTTACTTCTCTGTCTAGAGCCACACCCAGAAGGTGTGTTCTTAGCAAACAGCAGGTGCTCCTCTTACCCGCCCCCATACATTCTGAGGAGGGCAGAGGTCAGGGCTGTGCTGGCCTGTAAGGTCTCGTGCTCACCTCCCTCTGCAAGCCTGAGCAAGTGGCCCACCTCTCCTTTTTGCAAAGATTACACCACACGGTCTCAACATTCAAAGAACTTGCATCAGACACATGTAAAATGTGGATGATAACATGTGTTTGAGGACATGGGACTGAAGGCGGGTGGATGGGAGATGGTTTTCAATGTGTATCATTTTGCACTGTTAGAGTTTTTACCATGTGTTAAGGATAGAATTGTATCCCCCACCCCAAATTCATATGTTGAAGTCGTAACTTCCAGTACACCCCCAGAATGTGGTTGTATTTGGAGACAGAACCTTTAAAGAGGTAATTAAGGATAAATGACGTCATATGGCAGGGCCCAAACCAAATATGATTGGCATCCTATCAGTAGAGGAAGAGACACCAGGGATGTGGGTGCACAGAGGAAAGGCCATGTGAGGACACAGTGGGAAGTTGGCCATCTGCAAATCAAAGAGAGAAACCTTATCAGAAACCAACCCTTCCGGCACCTTGATCTTGGACTTCTAGCCTCCTGAATTGTAAGGAAAAAAAATGTTTGCTGTTTAAGCTACTAGTGTGTGGTATCTTGTTTTGGCAGCCCTAGCAAAGTATCAACACTTTGGAATATGTTTTTTTTTGTTTTTGTTTTTCCCGTAAGTATAATCATGGCAATACAAAAGAACTTACAATCTAATTTAAAAACACAATACTGGGGCGCCTGGGTGGCTCAGTCGGTTGAGCATCTGCCTTCGACTCAGGTCATGGTCCCAACGTCCTGGGATCGAGCCCTGCATCGGGAGCCCTGCTCAGCAGAGAGCCTGCTTCTCCCTCTCCCTCTGCTGCTCCCTCTGCCTACTTGTGCTCTCTTTCTATCTCTCTGTCAAATAAATAAATAAAATCTTTAAAAAAAAATAAAAAAATAAAAACACAATACTATAGACTGAATGTTTTTGTCTACCCTTCCCCCAAATTCATATATTAAAACCTAATCCCCAGTGTGGTGTAATTAGGTGGTGGGTCCTTTGGGAGGTGATTAGGTCATGAGCTTCATGAATAGGATTAGTGCTGGGTATAAATGAGACCCCAGAAAACTCCCTCGCCCCATCTGCCATGGGATGACCCAGTGAAAGATTGCTGTCTGTCCAGCACCTTGATCATGGACTTCCCAGCCTTCAGCACTATGGGAAAGAATTTCTGTTGTATATAAGCCACCCGCCCTATGGTATTTTTGTGATAGCAGCCTGAATGGACTAAGATATGTGAAGAGATAACGAATAAATGCAGTGAGGTAATACATTGTTAATTGTCAAATGAACAGGATGGAGAGAGTAGTAGTCTCCTTATTCCTACTCTCAAGCTTTCCAGCTTTCCACAGGCCTTCCTCGGGCAGGCCTCCTTGTCTGTGCTCACTGTGTGTCCTCCTCTTTCCCTTGTCGCACCTCTGAAGTCCCGGCTCCAGGTGACACCTGCTTGGGAAGGAAGCCTTTCCCGTTAACCCAGAGCATGATCTTGTCTTCCTCTAGACTCTAAGGGAAATCACTGCCTCTAAGGATTTGGTCTTATTCCCACTTATTTTGTAATGTCTGTGAAGACTGGGCCCATCCTATGAGACTGGAAAGCTCTCCTTGAAAGCATTTTGCTTGGTTGACTGAGTCTAACAGGCACCTCCAACCAGAACAGGAAAGGATAAAACCCAATCAATTTCTTCTACTTGGTTGCTTTGGTTAAAAAGAAATGTCTTAATTTCTGTAAGTATGTGTTTAAAAGGCTAGATCTAAGAATAGGAGTTTTTAAATGCTTATATAGAATTCTTCTTAGTCTTTGCTGAAATATAATCTTCCCAAAGGTAACATCATACTTTCATGCAAATATAAAATGAAAATGTCAAAGATTTATTCAACTCACTAATTAATGAGAGAACAATTAAGATGTTGTGGTTAATAAAATACTACGAGTATTTGCAAAACTTCATTATACATCAACAATTTAATACATTGCTGGTTTATATACAGAACTGGATAATGTCCAACATGGACATAAGCTGTAACCTTTGGGGTTATCTGTTCCATGGGACAGAAATAAATTTGCATTACACGAGACAAAAATCTACAAGTTACACTTTGTCCCTCTGGACTTACAAAGCAGCCCTGACGACGAAATGCCAAGCCTCATATGCTGAAGCAAAGGAACACCTGGTAATTTATTTTGCTCATTTCCAAGCATCTAAAACAATGCCTAGTCCCTTAGGATGGGGGTTGGTGGATGTACCAAACTGAGAAACGGGAGTTAGTGCTACCAGAGGTCCAAACCTTCCTTGTAGGTATTAGGCGATGGGGAAGAATCTGTGAATCTTGGTTACTTATCTTTCCACATCCCCAGCAACCAAAATAGATAATTTAAGTTTGGCTATCGGTTTTCTTATGGGTAAAGTGAGGAAATTACAGGCCTCAGCCATCTGGAATTAAATTAATCATTTCCATCTTTAAATGTGATTTTTCTTATATTTATTTATTTATTTGTTTGTTTTATTTGAGAGGGAGAGAGAGAGAGAGCATGTGAGCATGGGAAGGGGCAGAGGGAGAGGAATAGGAGAAAGTCTTAAGCAGACTCTGTGCTGAGCGTGGAGCCCAATGCAGGGCTCGATCTCACGACCCTGAGATCATGATGTGAGCTGAAACCAAGAGTCAGACGCTTAACTGACTGCACCACCCAGGTACCCCTAAATGTGATCTTTCTAGGGGTGCCTGGGTGACTCAGTTAGTTGAGCATCCAACTCTTGGTTTTGGCCCAGGTCATGATCTCAGGGTCCTGAGATGAAGCCCTGCATTGGGCTCTGTGCTTCATGTGGAGTCACTTGGGATTCTCTCTCTCCCTCTCCCTTTGCCCCTCCCCTCCACTCATGCTCTCTCTCTAAAAATAAATAAATAAATCTTTAAAAAAATAAATGTGATTTTTCTAAACTCTTCTACTCATTTCTCTAATTCCTGCTCACTCTTTAAAATGAAAAACAAAGGTTTACTGATCACAGTACATACTTTTACAAGACATATCTTTCTTAGACCTAAATATGAGACCCAAAACCATAAAAATCCTAGAAGAGAGCACAAGCAGTAATTTCTCTGACATTGGCCATAGCAACATTTTTCTAGATCTGCCTCCTGAGGCAAAGGAAATAAAAGCAAAAATAAACTATGGGGACTACATCAAAACAAAAAGCTTCTGCACAGTGAAGAAAATGATCAGCAGAACTAAAAGACAACCTGTTGAATGGGACAAGATATTTGCAAATGACATATCCAATAAAGGGTTAGTTTCCAAAATATATAAAGAACTTATACAACTCAACACCCCAAACCACAAATAATCCAGTTAAAAAATGGGCAGAAGACATGAACAGACATTTCTCCAAAGAAGACATTCAGATGGCCAACAGACACATGAAAAGATGCTGAACATCACTCATCATCAGGGAAATGCAAATCAAAACTACAATGAGATGTCACTTCTTACCTGTCAGAATGGCTAAAATCAACAACACAAGAAACAACAGGTGTTGGCCAGGATGTTGGAAAACGAGGAACCCTCATGCACTGTCGGTGGGAATGCAGCAGCTGTGGAAAAAGTATGGAGGTTCCACAAAAAATTAAAAATAGAACTACTGTATGATCCAGTAATCACATTACTAGTTATTTACCCAAAGAATACAAAAACACTAATTCAAAAGGATACATGCATCACTATGTTTATCACAGCATTATTTACAATATCAAAATTATGGAAAAAGCCCAAGTATCCATCGATAGATGGATGAATAAAGAAGATGTGATACACACACACACACACACACTATTACTCAGCCATAAAAAAGAATGAGATATTGCCATTTGCAACAACATGGATGTAGCTAGAGAGTATAATGCTAAGCAAAATAAGTCAATCAGAGAAAGACAAATACCATATGATTTTACTCATATGTGGAATTTAAGAAACAAAACAAATGAAGAAAGAAAAAAAGAAACAAACCAAGAAACGGACCCTTAACTACAGAGAACAAACTGATGGTTGCCAGAGGGGGAGGTGGGTGGGGGGATGGGTGAAATAGGTGATAGGGATTAAAGAGTACACTTACTGGAGCATCTGGGTGGCTCAGTCAGTTAAGCATCTGCCTTTGGCACAGGTCATGATCCCAGGGTCCTGGGATCGAGTCCTGCATTGGGCTCCCTACTCAGGGTGGAGTCTGCTTCTCCTTCTGCCCCTCCCCCAACTTGTGCTCATGCTCTCTCAAATAAATAAATAAAATCTTAAAAAAAAAAGAGTACACTTATCACAATGAGCCCTGAGTAATGTGCAGAATAGTTGAATCACTATATTGTACACCTGAAACTAATATAACACTGTATGTTAACTATACTGAATTAAGATAAAAAACTTAATTTTAAAAAGACATACCTTTCTTCAAAATTAAAATAACAGATTCCTGCTCATACCCCTCCTCACTTCTCATGCCCACTCCCTACAACCTCTTTCAACTCTTTTTGCTCTGTCTTCTGCTATTTGCTTTCTTATTCCTAAACCAGATGCTTAAACTAATTCTTGATTTTCAACATAGGATATTATCAGTGAACTTCCAATTATGAATGATGGGAGTTTAGTTTTCCTACCCTTCCCTTTCCCCCAGTACACTGCCCATTCTCCCACCATAATTAAAACCAACATTCACTGGTTATGTTATTTTTGATTAAATTAATACTGTTCATAGCCAAGTCCTATTTATATATGATTACATTTCTCACCTTGTAAATTTTCATCTCCCTTGCATTAAACATTTCCTCATTTGAAAATTTTGCTTATTTTTCTGTGTATTCAACACAGATTCGCTCTCACACCCTCTGCCAGAGCCCTCAAGCTCCTTGCAACCTGGCTGTTCTCAAGCAGATGATCCCTCAGGCACCGAACTCTCCTGCTGCCTGCACTATATAGGATTGTTGTGCTGGGACTCACCTTGACCCTTGTTGAGTGAGCTCCCTTTGACTCTCCTGTGCTGAGTCTTGTACTTCCTGGTTCCCATTTCTTCCCCTTTTCCTTGATTTCCTCCCTCTTTCCACATTCTTCAGTATTTCCTGAGAAAGTATATTTGGCAAGTAAAGTTTTTGAAGTATCTGGAAATGTCTTCACTTGATGAACAAATTGTACTTGATTATGTTTGGCTGGGTATGGAATTCCTAGGTTAAAACCATTCTCCCTTAGATTTTTGAAGGTTTTATTCCACTGTCTTCTACTTTCCAGTGTTATTGTGGGTTAGTGTGAGATTTCTCTGATTCCAAATCTTTTGTTTGTGATCTGTTTCTTTCCTTCTCTTTGGAAGGTTTTAGGATCTTCTTTCCTGGGCGCTCTGAAATAGCATGATGTGCTTTGGTAGAGGCCCCCCTTTTTTTGGGCTGTCTCCTTTGAACTGGGTCCTTAAATTTTATCTTTCATTGAAAGTGAGCCCTTGCTAACATCAACAGATGTGCAGAAGTGAAAAAGGGAGGTTTACAATATATTCTCCTGAGTGACCATCAGAAATCACTCTTATTGGTGGTGGCTGAATATGCCAACAATAACATCAACAACAAACCATTTTTAGGTTAGATCCTGGCTCTTCAAAAAGAATAGCGTAACTTCTACCTTGGGAATATTCTAATTTACAAAGATCCTTTTAATTTATCAAAATCTTCTTTCTACTTACAAAGCTTATTATTGAAATAGAATTCACATTCTATATCAACTATAGATCAGTTATCTTTCAGTACTAATTAGAGTGTTTTCAAAGTTTTGTCCTTTGATGTAATATTGTCATGATGTAAAATAAAGGACCATCTATTTCGTGGGTTATTAACATAGGTTCTCTATCTTTTTTTTTTTTTAAAGATTTATTTATTCATTTGAGAGAGCGAGAATGAGAGAGAGCACATGAGAGGGGGGAGGGTCAGAGGGAGAAGCAGGCTCCTCGCTGAGCAGGGAGCCCAATGCGGGACTCGATCCAGGGACTCCAGGATCATGACCTGAGCCGAAGGCAGTCGCTTAACCAACTGAGCCACCCAGGCGCCCTATAGGTTCTCTATCTTATAAAGAAATTAAACAAACTGGTTGTGAAGTAGGGAAAGAATTTGGAATGGGACATGGCTCATTTGTACATTTCCTAATGTGTATTTTTCCTTGGCACATGTACAGGCTCCTAAGCATTGCTATTTGATATGATTTCTCAAGTTATAACTTTTTTTGAAATGTAAAAAGAACTAAGAAAAGAAAACGACAAGATTTACTTTTCCTCCCTCGTTCTCCTGTCTCTTTTGGCCTCATTCTTTGCCATTGTTTCTCCAGGGAGAAGCGCCTGTTCTGTCTGAGCCTGATCAGTCCCTGGGAAGGGGATTTCTAAAGAGCTGAACACTAACTGCATTTTGTTGGACTCTTTCCAAACATGTTAATGTTCTTTATATAAGTACCGACATGGGAAAAAAATGCAAGCAGAGGTTAGATGAGCTGCCCTAGACTACAAAAGGATCTGTGTACCGTCCTTACAAAAGGGAAGACCACAGACCCTCCTCCTGTACAAATCCCTGAAGAGGGTGCTTATATTGACCGTATTCTAACTCAGCCACAGAGCTGTAGATTCCCATGACTCCTGGAAGACAGATGGCAGCTGTGGTAATGGCAGGAATCTACTTTAAGATACTTTAGCATGGGTTATAAAGTGACATATATGTGTGTACTAGTTGGTTTTAATCCACACTTTGGAGATAGCATAAGACACTCTAATTCTAAATGTGAATACATACTCTAGGAGTAGTTAGGGAGCATATAATCAAATGCCCACACTCCAGCTGTCTTTCTCTCCTATCAGCAAACAGAAAATTTGTTCATCAGTCCACTGGTTGTCATTGGTGAACTTTGTTTTGTTTGAGAAGGTGAGTTGGCTAAACTGTAGTGAACCCTTCGCCTCTCACCCCCTAAAATGGTATGTGAGGCTTGAATTAAACATTCCTATGTCCAATTTCTGACTCAGAGGATTCTGGTTGCCTGATATCAACCAGGAAATTACTTCTGGGACATGACTGTGATTTTGTCTTGAGTTAACATTTAATGCCAGGTGTGGTTAGAGATCTGCGACTTTAGGAGCTTATAGAACAGGGTATAGGACTATATTGAGCGCTCTCTCGCTCTCTCTCTCTTTTTTTTTTTTTTTAGAGAGAGAGAGCACATGGGTGGGGGGCTCAGAGGGAGAGAGAGAATCTTAAGCAGCTTCCACGCCCAGTGTGGAACCTGATGTGGGGCTCTATCTCACAACCCTGAGACCATGACCTGAGCTGAAATCAAGAGTTGGATGCTTAACTGACGGAACCATCCAGGAGCCGTTGGGCTCTCTTTCTAATAAATGTTTATTTTTAAAAAGATTTTATTTATTTATTTGTCAGAGAGAGAGAGAGAGAGAGAGCGTGCGCACAAGCAGGGGAGGGGCAGGCAGAGGGAGAGGCAGACTCCCCGCAGAACAGAGAGCCCAATGCAGGACTCCATCCCAGGACCCTGGGATCATGACCTGAGCCAAAGGCAGACACTTACCCGACTGAGCCACCCAGGCGTCCTTAATAAATGTTTTTTTCCCCTAATAAATGTTTAATACATGTTTGAATGTGCCCCAAAATTTGGTGACTTGTGTCCATTTTAACAAACTACTTTTTTTAAAATGGGGGGGGGGACCTAACATTCTCCCTTATCTCAAACCAGTGACATTTACCAAAAGAACCTACGAGTTATGTATAACCACATTGACTAAGGTCTGTTTTCAGTAGTGGTTCAATATGGATAAGTCATCATTTGTGACTTACTATCCCCCTTTCCTGGGTTCAGAAGTGAAATATTGGTCCAGTGGCCTCTGCTCTTATATGAACACCTGTGCTTAAGAGAATGTTGGGGCAGGTCCTTCAGTCTTCATGATCTGAAAGCAACTTTGGAACTGCAGGCAGAGAAAAGAGATGTTACAGGTATGCCCAGGGACAGGGCTGGGGGTGATATAATAGTTACCATTTGGAAGACATATGTGGGGAAAATCCTGTACTAGGTGTGTGGACTAGCCTACCTCATTCAATCCTTATAACATCTCAGTGAGATACACATATCCTGATGGAGAAACTGAAACTCTAAGAGGTTAGGACATGTGCCCATGGCCACATGATGAGAAGGAGGGAAAGCAGAATTTTAAATCCAGGTCTGCCTCCTCGAAGCCCACGTAATTTGGGTGATGGCTCTAATCTTCACTGAAAGTAACGTTAAGGAAAAAAGGTGATGTTACTCTGCTTCTGTGAACAACACTGACCAAATCAGGTGCGTATTAATGGAAAAAGTGTTGGTTTGGGATTCAGAAAAGCATAGCGACAAATCCTCGTTCTGCCGCCTATCAGATATGTGATATTGGCAAGTTACAAAACGTTTTTTGTGGGCCTGGATTTTCTCATCTGTAAAATGGGATTAATTTTACTTTCCTTTTAAAGTTTATTGTGAGAAATAAGTGAGATACCTTTTGGAAATACAGCAAGCACACTGCTTAGACCATAAGAATCCTTTTGCAGTGTTCCTCCTCCTTTGGGGGAATGTCCCCTTGGTAAGATCTGAAGTCAGATCTAGGATTTATTCCTCTTTGCATCCCAGGAATTTCACATAGTGCTAGCCAGTTGAACTGACTCCATGGATGTTTTTTGACTTAACAAATCTCTTACAACTTGTTCTTAGACTGGTTTTGAGCCAGGTTTTGAGCCCATTGGAAGTAAGGCACTGTACAGGGATGTGTGAATACAGAGAGGACACTTCCCTGCACATTACATTAAAATGGACTGTCATAATAGACCAAGAATCTATGCCCTAGGTCACAGGTTTGCCCTCACAGAGGTCATGTAATTAAGGAAACCCAAAGGCATGACTAGAAGTTACAAAGCTGGAAATGTGAGCCAAAAGTCAAGCCAACTAGCAGACTTTGTAAGTAGGGCTAAAAAGGAAATCAATAATTTCAAAAACACATACTGCTTCAGGATTAAAGAAATTAAGTCAATGCAAAACCGAAAATTATTACATTTAGAAACTAACCGGCACTAATGGACACTTACAGAAAACACAGAATGTGACAATTCTATTAGGAATTAAAGAGCATTAATTGTGAACAGAAACCAAATGGGTTCTGTGGGGATTTCTCTCTGGTTTCAGATATAAGTCTGAGAATATTCAGTTTTTCTTTCCCATTTTCCTCTCCTTTTCATTATTCCTTCACTGTGTGTGTGAAAAAAAGCTCAAGAGGCAAGAAATAATGTCAGGAAGGGACTAATACAGACAAGCTGTGCTGGTGTGGAAGAGACATAAAGTCAGGCCTGCAATACAGACCCAGGCATGGATCACTACCACTAAAAGGTGGAGCACTGCTGACAAGGAGAGACTCATATGATCAGTTTCCCACTTTTCCTAAAGAAAAGACTTTTAGTGTTTCTTTTTAAACCCATGGCCACATTGGCCAATCACCTGAGAGCTAAGTCCCTAACCCTAACCATAAACCCAACCCACACCCTAACCTAACCCTAACCTTCACCCTGACTTAACCCTAACCCTCTCACCCTAACCTAACCCTAACCCTCACCCTAACCTAACCCTTACCTAACCCTGACCCTAACCCTAACCTAACCTGAACTCTAACCCTAGCCCTCATTTTAACCTAACCCCAACCCACAGGCAAATAGTGTCACTCAAGTTTTGAGTAGGTGAATGAAGGTGTACTTTCATCTCTGAATGGTTACCATCCCAAGGCAGGGCACGCATCTCTGCCTGTGTCCCTGTGCTCTTTCTCAACTGCCAGTCAGAGTGAGGAGAAGGTGGCCACTGAGATTTGGGTGCTCTCAAAGGAGAGACATGTCCTGTAGACCAGGCCTATTTCTCCAGACATGTTTTGCCAAGGGTTTTGGACAAGTAGCATCTTTTACTGGGGGTGGGGTGGGGGGGTGGCAAGAGGTATATTTAGTGGGGGTATTTGTATTCTCTGTAGGGGAGCAAAAGTATCTTTAAAGGTTAACTTCTCTTTCCATTCCCCATCTTTCTACTACAATGAAGTAATGTCAGCATCCTGCCGGTCACATTTCCCTTCTTCTTACTGCTGAAGTATAATTTTCAAAACACTAAAAGCATGACTCTCATTGTAGACGTAAAATGAACGTGGACTAACAATTTTATTCAACACTGTAATTAATGAGGGAAATAGTTAAGATGTTAAGACTAGCTCAAAGGAGAATGTGAAGAACAGATAAATAGGAACAGATACAGATACTAGTCAGGAATGTTGAAATGAATTTGCTAATAGATACAAAATGGATTAATACTTGATGGGGGGGGCATCACTATGGACCAAAGTTTACTTGCATTGCTTTGGACAAGAATAATTTCCATTACTATCCATTGTCTACAAGTTTCCTTTCAAAGTGTATAATTCTGTGGTTTTCAGTATACTCACAATGTTGTGCAAGCATCACTGTGTTTTCCAAAACATTTTTATCACTCCAAAGGAAACCCCATATCCATTAAGTGGTTACTCTTCATTTCTCCCACTCCCCCCAGCCCATGACAACCACTAGCCTATTGTCCACCTCTATAGATTTGCTTCTTCTGGACATTTCATATAAATGGAATCACAGAATATATGGCTCTTTGTGTCTCGCTTCTTGCATTTAGCAGAGTGGCTTTCAAGATTCAACCGTGCTGTGCTGTAGCTTTGCACAAGTACTTCATTCCTTTTATGGCCGAATTAATATTCCATTGTATGGTTATGACACATTTTGTTTACCCATTCATCAGATGATGGACATCTGGGGTGTTTCCACTTTTTAACTATTATGAATAATGCTGCTCTGAACATCCATGTAAAGTTTTTTGTGTGAATGTGGGTTTTCAATTCTCTTGGGTGCATACCTAGGAACAGAATTGCTGGGTCATATAGGAACTTTAACTTTTTGAGAACTGTTTTCCAAAGCAACTACACCATTTAAATTCTCACCAGCAATGTCTGACAGTTCTGATTTCACCAACACTTGTTATTGTCTGTTTTTTGTCTTTTAATTGCAGCCATTCTTGTGAATGCAATGTGGTATCTCATTATAGTTTTTTTTTTTTTAAGATTTTATCTATTTATTTTGAGAGAGAGAGAGAGAGAGAGCGAGAGCGAGCCTGAGTGGGGGAGGGGAGTAGAGGGAGAGGGAGAAGCAGGCTCTCCAGGCAGGGAGCTCGATGGTGGGCTTGATCCCAGGACCCTGGGACCAAGACTTGAGCTGAAGGCAGATGCTCAACCGACTAAGCCACCTAGGTGCCCCTCATTATAGTTTTGATGTGCACTTCCCTGATGGCTAACAATGTTGAGTATTTTTTCATGTGCTTATTGGCCATTTGCATATCTTCTTGGGAGAAATATCTGGCTATTTTCTTTTGATTAATCCTCCAGCTCACTAATGTTCTAACTTTGTGTAGTCTAGTTTTATACCCATCTATGGAAGCCTTAATTTCAATATTGTGTTTTTTCAATTCTAAGCTTTCCATTTGATCTTTTAAAAATATATGTTTTCTAGTTCTTTGCTGAAATTTTCTCTTTATCTCAATTCTTTATTTTGAAAAATTTTTTAAAGATTTATTTATTTATTTGACAGAGAGAGAGAGAGAGAGAGTGCATAAGCAGGGGGAGTGGCAGGCAGAGGGAGAGGGAGAAGCAGGCTCCCTGCTGAGCAAAAAGCCTGACGTGGGGCTCGATCCCAGGACCCTGGGATCATGACCTGAGCCGAAGGCAGATGCTTAACTGACTGAGCCACCCAGGTGCCCCTTTATTTCAATTCTTATTTTTTTAAATATATAATTCTACTCTGCATCTGGCAACTCCAATATCTGGCTACGTTGTGAATTTGTTACTAATAGATTTTATTCTTTTTCTCTTGATTTTTAGTCATGTGGTCTTGTTTCCTATTATGCCTGGTAATGTATTGATGCTGAATATGGTGTATGGAAGATCATAGAAAAAAAATTGAGGCTCTGGATGGTGTTATCTACTGGCAGTATATACTTTGCTACTGTTGGGAGTATATACTTTTGCTTACTTATACTTTATGGTTGGGGGAGATCATACTTTAATTAGGCATTGAGAAGCTTGTGGACTGGGCCAGGTCTAGTCTTTGTGAAGTCATCTTCTCCTGGGTCTTTTCTACTCTGGGGATGTAACACTTTAGGGATCCTAACTCCAATTTTTGTCTCTTTGGGCCTGTAGACTTCCAGAAGATGTGCTTGGCTTCTTAAGTCTCCTAGCTGCAACTTGGGAATCAGCACATACTTTGAAGGGAAGAACTTGATTATATGTCAGTTTCACTTCCCCCAAATACATGTCTGTGCTGCCACAGTAGTTCTTTTATGACTTGAAACAGATTTGTTTTTATACTTTGTCCAGCTTCTGTGATTGTTTTCAGTAGAAGGGTGGTCTTTAACTGCCATTACTAGAAGAAGAAATTCCCTACATCTGTTAATGTCTTGATGAAGATGCATGGTGTGGTTGGGAGGTGGTGGCTGAGTAGGTTGCATATAATATACCCACTCAAACATTCCTATCTCCTGAATCTTCAGACTCTTTTCTTAGTCTATAATATACCAGGGAAATTTTGGCATCTCAACATCATTGACTATAGGCCATTGTTAAATCCAGGCTTTAATAAACGAAGGAATCAAACCTTAGAGCCACCCACAGGTGCTGAATATAACACATTACATCAGGGGTCTTGAGTGAGTGCATATTTATTCACAAATTTTGCTGAGTCCAACCTTATATTTCATCCTCCTTGGTTTAACACTTTAGATTCCATGCCCATATATGACTGTCAGCTTTCTCTCAGTACATATTTTTTTTTTTTTAAAGATTTTATTTATTTGAGAGAGAGAGAGAATGAGAGACAGAGAGCACGAGAGGGAGGAGGGTCAGAGGGAGAAGCAGACTCCCTGCCGAGCAGGGAGCCCGATGCGGGACTCGATCCCGGGACTCCAGGATCATGACCCGAGCCGAAGGCAGTCGCCCAACCAACTGAGCCACCCAGGCGCCCTCTCTCAATACATATTGGCAGAATATTCTAACTCCCTTGCTGTATAAATCTATTTCCACCCCTGCCCCCGCAGACCTTGCAATCATCTTTCTGGGCTATGCTGGGAATTTACTCTTGTTATGGGCCTGGAGCCAATGAGGTGCCATGTGGGCAGGTTTTGAGGAGAATAGGCATTTACATGGGAGGCAAACGCCTCAGGTGAAGTCTTGAAAGCTCTTCATGTTAGTGAATGCTAATTTTCTCATACAGGGAAATGCTGCTTCTGTTGGCAAGGGAGGTTTGGGATTTGGGAACTCAGCTTTTTAAATTATTATTAATAATATATTAGCTTTGTTTGTTCAGTAACTCTAGAATCTGCAATGATGTCTATTTCTTTGCATTTATGAAGCTCTATTTTAAATCTTCCCTCTCTCTCTATTGATCAATTTTTGTAAAGACTGTATTAATTTTTCAATATCTTTTAGATTTATCTACTTTCTCTGTTACACATTTGTCTTAATAACTTTTGATAATTTGGGGGGATAATTTTATCAATTTCTATTCTAATTGTGTTATTCTCTGTCTCCTATTTTTTTCAAGTTTCTGTATCCAACTTTCTTTTTTAAAAACTGAGATATAATTGACATATACCATTGTGTAAATTGAAGGGGTACAAATATGGTAGTCCCCCTTTATCTGCAGGGGCTACGTTCTAAGCCCCCCAGTGGGTGCCTGAAACCATGGACGGTTCTGAATCCTATATACAGAATGGTTTTTCCTATACATGTATGTACCTATTATAAAGTTTAATTTATAGATTAGGCACAGTAAGAGATTAACTACAATAATCATGAAATAGAACAATTACAACAATATACTGCAATGAAAGTTATGCAAATAATGTGATCTCTCTCAAAATATCTTTTTTGTACCGTACTCACCCTTCTTCGTCTTGTGATGATGTGAAATGATAAAATGCCCATGTGATGAGGGGCACCTGGGGGGCTCAGTCAGTTAAGCATCTGACTTCAGCTCGGGTCATGGTCTCAGGGTCCTGGGAGCAAGCCCCGCGTCGGGCTGCTTGCTTCTCCCTCTCCCTCTGCTCCTCCTCCCACTCATGCTCTCTCTCACTCTCTCAAATAAATAAAATCTTTTAAAAAAAATGCTCATGTGATGAGATGAAGTGAGGTGAATGACATTGGCATTGTGTATAACGTTAGGCTACCGTTGACCTTCTGTCGATAGATCAGAGGAAGATCATCTGTTTCCAGACAGCGGTTGATAGCAGGTAACTGAAACCGAGGGTAAAGGAGGACTACTGTATTGATTTGATACATTTATATTGCAATATGATTGCCATTGTAGCATTAGCTAACACCTCCATTGTGCCACATAATTACCACTTTGTCTGCAACCACCCAAATATTCCCATCACAAGTGTAGGGTCCTACTTCCCTATTGGTGTCCTAATTGTAGCAAGAGAACTTGCTGAAGTGGAGCATTTATCCTTTCCAATAATTCTGTAACCTCAACTACAGTATTTGAGATCTGCAGATGACCCCTGTCTGTCCTACAGCTATACCGGATAAAGGATTCTTTTGCTTTCACCACATCTATACCTTGAGATGGGGATGTGATACTTCACGCTTATCTTTAAACAAATAAGCAAACAAATAAACTCTCTAGGGGAGTTAGAAACAGCCACCTCGCTCTCCAATCTTTGTAGTTATCACTGTTGCTATAGCAATTAAGTTCAACAGCAAGAACCCCCAAAGCCTTGTCCCCCATCTGTCCCTCATACTACCCGCAGTGCTGATTTGAGTACCTTGCTGCCTCTGCATGCCACAGATCACTACATCCTTTTGCTCCCTGCGCATGCACAAATAGGTGAGTAACCCAGCCAGAATTCCATATTGAGGAACTTTTCCTAGGGCTGCTCCAAGGTCAGGGTCTTGGCAGGAAACAGAATCCAACTCAGAATGGTTCGAGAGACTTGCTACTGAACAGGTGTAGACAAGCTTAGGGAGCCAGCTGTATTTGTTTGCTGGAATTGCCATAACAAAGTACCACAAACCATGTGGTTTCAAACAATAGAAATTGTCTCACAGTTCTAGAGGCTAGAAGCCTGAGATCCAGGTGTTGGTAGGGTTGGTTCCTTCTGAGGGCATTAGGGAAGGATCTGTTCCAGGCCTTTCTCCTAGCTTCTGGTAGTACTTTGGCTTGTGGCAGCACAACTCCCAAATTCACAAGGTGTTCTGTGTGCATGTCTGTGTCCAGATTTCCCTTTTATAAGGACACCGGTCATATTGCATTGGGTCCCACCCTAATGACCTTACTGTAACTTAAAAATTACATCTGCGATGACTCTATTTCCAAATAAAGTCACATTCTGAGGTACTGGGAATTAGGACTTCAACCTAAGAATTTTGAGGGACACAATTCAAACCATAATACCAAAAAGAGGTGATGAACACCCAGAGATGAGCAAGAGTAGGATGTTGTGACCGCCGTGCAAGATATTCTCCATCGGGCCCTTTCCAACCTTCTTCACCTTGCTCTGTGCCCAGGAGGCTGACTTCTGTAGGCTGCATTCCCTGTGCCCTAAACCACAATGGCTTATATACTGATCCATTTACCAGACGTGTCTTCTCTACTTGATCTGGTGGCAAAAACATATTCATTTCCCAAGCCCCAGTCAGACAACAGCTGTTCTGTGGGGGTTTCTCAATCCCCTCCCTGAGGGGATTCTCTGCATCCCCTTCATTCTCTGCATCCCCATTGTCCCCAGCATGACTCCCACTATGCTTGGTGCCTATTTGCCTACCTGTGAGTCCATCAGGGCAGGGGCCATTTCCCATTCTCTGCAATTCCAGGGCCTGGCAGTATGTCTGAGAGGGGGATTCCAGTGAATGTTTCCGGAAGGAGTATTTTCTTGCCATCCCTGGCGGCTCTTTATGCTCCAGGGCATCCAAATCCCCCTGATTATAGCTGACTTCCTCAGTTTTGCTCAGGGGATATTTGTCAGTGGTCTTCCAGTGCTTGACCACAGATGCCGCTGCCCTCTGGGTGGGCATTTCTGTTTGCCCCTGGCACAGGGTTCTTCACGTGGCTTCTAACCCACCTGGTCAGGTCCAGGCTTTGAGCTGACCCCTTCTGATCCTCTGCAAATGGATTCCTTGGCTTCCAGTGAGAAGCATCACTCAGTTACCACACGTTGGGTGGGGGATTTACTTCTACTTTTCAGTTCTGTCCTAATTAAGCCACATTTTGTTACGGACCCCTTTGTCAAAACCTAAGGGCCATTTTGATGGGAGTTTTTCTTTACTTCTCTTTTGCTAGGGGTGTTGGGATTAACTGCCTCTCCGAGGACACAGCTAGGAGGACCACCAGCTTGTTCAAGGTCAACTACCATGTGTCTATTTCTACAACAGCTTTGAGGAAATACTCATTTTTAAAATCCTATCTCCACATTCCCTATAGCTTTTCTTTAGTATCACCAACTCCGTATTTCCCAGCCTTTCAATTCTCTTAGAACAAATGCGAACAAATTCATTGCAGTGTAGGGGATTCGCAGGGGAGCCCTAATATATCCACGAGGGCGTCCAGTTTGAGTTTGGTCTGATGCCTTGCTTCAGGGTCCTACAATATCGCTGATCCCTCGTGAGAGCACGGAAAGCGCGGGCCGAGCATTTTTAAAAAATTGGAAAATAATTGCTTTTAATTTTTAATGCTATTTTTTGGTTATCTCTTAAAATGTTCCTTGTTGTGTTAAAGGCTACGTTATTCCAAACACACCTGGGTTTTCCGTCGTGCATTCTGTTGCCCCAAAAGACAAATAAATGCCCTCGGTTGGGCAACCTGCAGCTGTGTGAACAAGATGTCCTTTTCCTTCGCTCCTCCTCCTCTCAGAGTGAGGGGCGGGGAGACAAGTCCTGCGGTCCCGAGCTGCCTCCCAGGACCGGCGGAGGAAAGCGAAGAGTCGAGGCGCTCCCCGCAAGCGCAGCGGAGAGAGGAGGGGGGAACCTGGCAGCAGGGATGGGACTTCCTCCCTCCACTCCGGAACTGTGCGCTGGAGCGGCTGGGACTCGGAAACCCAGGCGGCGCCGCGGGAACTGGAGGATTGGGGGCGGTCGGTGGGCGGAGCCGGGGCGGGCCCGTGGGCGGAGTCGGGGCGGGGGCGGAGCCTGCGCGGCTGCGCGGGCTGCGAGCGGCTTGCTGTGCCGGCCGCGCTCCCCGGACTCTCGGAGCGCAGGACGCCGGCCGGCTGCGGTCCCCGCCGCAGCCGCTTCCTCCCGAGCGGGCTTGGCCCGGCGCGGCAGGCGGCCGGGGCGATGTGAGCCGGGGCCCGCGGGCGCGGTCGGACCGCTGCGATGTGGCTCAAGCCCGAGGAGGTGCTGCTGAAGAACGCCCTGAAGCTCTGGGTGACTCAGAAGAGCAGCTGCTACTTCATCCTGCAGCGGCGCCGCGGGCACGGCGAGGGGGGCGGCCGCCTCACGGGTAAGGGGCGCGCCGGGGCGGGCGGGCGCAGCGGGCCGGGCCCCGGACCTCGCTCCCCGCCGGGCCCGCGGCCCCCAGCCCGGGGTGCATCGCAGGTGGCGATTTCGTGGGAGACGCCGGGCCGGGACGGCCCTGCCTCGGGCTTGTTTTCCTTTCTTCTGCATTTCTCTTGCAAGCACCCGTCGAGGTTGTGGCAAAAGGGACTTGCAGGCTCGTGCGTTTTTGCGGGCGAGGCAGGTGCCTTCGCTGCCTGGCCCGGTGACCGCATGGAGGCCAGACTTGGCTCAGGAATCGAAGGAGAAACGCCGACTGGAGCGCGAGCCGAGGGGGCAAGGGCCGCCCCGGGAGGAGCGCAGGCCGCGGGGCCAGGTGACAGCGGGGTGCGCCCCGGCCGGCCCTGACTCGGCCATCTGGAAGCGCCCGAGGTTCCAGGTGGTGTCTCGGCTGGGGACACACGGCCGGCCCACGGCCCGGCGCTGCTCGGGAGACCCTGGCAAGCCGGGACTGTCGAGTCTGTGGGCAGGGCGGGCCAGGGACCATCTGCGCACCCGGAGGAGGAACTGAGGCAGTGCGAATCCCAAGCTTATGATCTTAGTAGCAAAACTGAGCAGGTCAGTTACCCCCTCCCCCACTTGTTTCTTCCAAGCAGTGATAGGAGGAAAAAACTCAGGCTTGTAAAATTTGTGAAAAACAAAGCATTTTTTCTAAAAGTTACTCTCCAGAGCTCTGTGAACATCAAGCATTTGGAAAAACTGAGACCAGCTGGCATAGCTGGGCCACCTGTTTAAATGGGTCAATGGAAGAACAGTTTATTAGCCTTTTTCATTTGTGTCTAGGGAATCTATATGAAATTTCTAAATTTTGGAATCTGAAATAAAAGAGACCTTAGATCTTTTTCCCCATTACATCCCCCCTTATGCTAGGAATGAGTATGAGACCAAGGCTGGAGAGAGAGGTCAAGAGACTGAGCTTGGGTCCCCAGGGTCACTGTTGGTGACTCCACTGTTTGCTTATTCTGGGGGAAGGTCCTCCTGGAGTCAAGTCTCTAATGGGGAGATGTGATCAATAGACCCTGAAACAGCAGAACTAACTGCAAGGGGAATTACCTTCCTGTACTTGAGACTCGGAAGGTGAGAAAGCTGGCAGTTGGATGCCCCAAGAGGGTGGGCTTCGCTGAGTCTCAAGGAGTGGGTATGACTTGGTGGCATTCTGGATGGAAGGGTGGTAGGGTGGTTGAGGAATCTGGATGAAAGGGGGTAGTGGGGTGACTTACGGTGGTGAGTAGTGGGAACAGGTTGGGCAGCAGGTGGGCCTGCTCTGGGAGCTGCTTTAAGCTCTGAGGGAGGGAGTTACTGTAGGAGGCAGGAGGCCATAGAGGCCTTGGTAGGTCCCTGAGAAGCACAGTGGCACTTCATGCCAGAGCTCTTGGGCAGTCGAGGTTGGTGGTGCCCTGTGAGGCCCACCAAAAGCAAAGAGGCCAGAGGAGCGGTTTGTCCCCCCAGTCCTTTAGGGGCAGTGTATCTTAATTTTTGGTATGTTAAGCATAGTACCTGGCCTGTAAATGGTCTCCTTTAGTAGAGGGTGAGGACAGGGTTTGAACATATGGAACATCTGCCCAGCAAGTGTTTTTATCACTTAATTCACTGCTCGCTGACACTGTGGAGTGTTCTTGTGGCTGCCTTGGGAAAAACTTCAGGGTATTCGACTTCTAGCAAGGGAGACAGGTCCAGACAAGCCGGGCAAAGCCTCAGATACGATGCCTGATAGAGAATGAGGTCGACCTCCCTTCCGGAGAGCCTGGCTTTATTGTCCAGAGTCTATCTGCGATAAACTCAAAATGTTGCAGCCCCCCTCCTTGTTGCATTCCAAAGTCAAGGAGGTCACATGTCATCATACCTGTGGCATTGGCCTTTCTTGGTGTATACTTTGGTTTGGGCTTATAGTGAGTTTGCACAGTTTTCTTGTTAAAGGCAATATGATCGACCAGAAAAAAAAAATACCCCACAAAAAGATGACACTTTGCTTTATTTCTTGGGGACTCAGAACCTCCTGTTGATTGTGAAAGTGTGACCTCTCCTTGGCTGCTGGATTCTTTACCTTCAGGTTTTTAGCTGGGAAGCAACTGACCAGAGCCGCGCTGATTGAGCAACCCAGAGTTACCACATCCACCAGTGGGCTGGTCTTAACCCAACCACTTATGAATGTTGTAAAGTCAAGACTGTGTGACACAGAGGGCAGCTTCATGTTGGTGGCGGTTTTCAGAATATGTAGAATTCTAATTTAGCAATTTATTTTAAAGGTTTAAAACTTAAGACTGAGTTTATGAAAATAATGAGGGCTAACATGCATATTCTGACTGGTTCTAGGCATTTCTTTGGAGAGAAGCAAGTAGAAATGGTTAAGAGGGGTTGGAAATAAAATGTAAGGGAGTGGTAATGAAGGGTCTTTTTTTTTTTATTGTGTTGCTGAATTTGTTATTTGTAGGAGCTTAAACATATGAGATCTCCATTGGCGTTTAATCTGACACGTTTAAAAATTGCCCACCCTCAGAAATAAAAGGTTTTGTTTCAGTGAGGATTATAATTAATCTTCCTATTAATACACACACACACACACACACACACCCCTATATACATTCCGTATATCCATCTCCATTTTATTTTCTCCATAGCTCTTTCTCACTTTCTAATATACAATATACTTATTCATTTTGTTGATTGTTTCCCCATGCTGAATTGTCTGTTCTGAGGGTGGGCATTTTACCTATGATGGTGCCTAGCACAGAGTATATGCTCATTAAACGTTTGTAGGATGAATATGTGGATGAATATATGCGTGAATGATGGATTCTACTTTGCACTTAAAAGCTGGGTGGGAGTGGAGGTCCAGCTTTTCTGACTGAGGCTGAGCTGATCACATGGGACAGGAACATCCCCTCTCTCTTCTGGGCTTCCTGTTTACCTGTCAGTCTGATCACTGTGGAAAGCTGGAGGGAGTGGGTGGGAAACAAAGACCTCTTCTTTCTGTCTTTTTTTGTAGCACCCTTCTTTCACAGGGAAGGATCATGGCCTCAGCTTTTCACGTGGCCTGTTACCACCCCCTAGGACCTGTCTCGGGAAGGAAATCCTGGGCTTGGGGACAGTAGTAGGAGGCAGGGACCTTTTCCTCCAGTTAGAACATGGTGTGGCTGAATAAAGCATCATAAAATGTTTCCAAAGCTCCTGGGACAGAAGTGATTTTGCTGCTCTGGAAGGGGGGAAGTCAAGGTATACAAGTATTCACTGGGATACAATCTCCAGCCCTTGGCAGTATTTTTTATTATTAACTTTTTTATTTAAATGTAGTTGACACACAATGTTACATTAGTTTCAGTGTATAGGAATATTTCTTAAAAAGTTCAGTGAGCTCTGAGAGAACTGAGTGGGAGAAGTTAGCATTTGGGAGGTGCAGACAGAACACACCATTGCTGTCCTCTCCCCCAGTGTTCCCTGAAGCACTTAAAATGAGCAGCACAAATGTAACTTTAAAGACCGAATGTCACCACCCAGATGGCCCCTCTGAAGGATTTTATTTTTCAGTGTTGTGTGTTCCTGTATAATCTTGCATTTCTTTTCCCAAAGAAGCTGGTGGTTTAAAAATTGTAATTTGAAGAAAATCTTGATGTTTTCTGCTTTTCAGAATGTTTCCCTTCAGCCCCTGTTCCTGTCATTGCATTATAATAGTTAGGGGCTAACAG
>NC_138378.1:50308965-50366869 GCF_054177405.1 Leptonychotes weddellii
AAAAAAAAAAAAAAAAAACCACCACATTTTATTTTACACTCTGACCAACATTTGGCACCACCGTGAAGGGCTTGCAGCATGCTGACGTGAGGTGTGCCCTGAGAACACTGGTGCACCGAGCTTCCAAATTTGGGGGTAATGTTTTGTTTTAAGAAGTTATTTTAATTTAATTTAAATTTATTTTATTTTATTTTTTAAAGATTTTATTTATTTATTTTTTTTAGAGAGCGAGCGAGAGAGAAACAGCATGAGAGGGGAGAGTGTCAGAGGGAGAAGCAGGCTCCCCGCTGAGCCGGGAGCCCGATGTGGGACTCGATCCCAGGACCCTGGGATCATGACCTGAGCCGAAGGCAGACGCTTAACCATCTGAGCCACCCAGGCGCCCAAATTTATTTTATTTTAAAGATTGATTTATTTGAGAGAGAGGGAGCACACAGAGGGAGAGGGAGAAGCAGACTCCCTGCTGAGAGGGGAGCACGATGTGGGGCTCGATCCCAGGACTGAAGGCAGATGTTTGACCTGACTGAGCCACCCAGGCACCCCTAAAGAAGTTATTTTAAAGCCTTTAAAGATTATTTCTGGTCATAATTTCATTCTTTAAATTAGAAAAGAAAACACGAAAAACATTTTGTAGTGATGCTTTCTCCCACTGTCTTATAAATAAATGCTAATTGTAGGAAATTGGAAAAAAATAGGGGAAAAAAAGAGAAAACCCCAAATCCCACAGTTAACGTTTTTGAATTGATTTTCTAGCTTTATCCGTGAATTTCGTTTATACCATTGCGCTCATAGGGACATGCAGTTTCGTATCTTGTTTTTTTACTTCACAGAGTAATAGCACTAGAAAATGTGTCGCAGCATGTTTTGTGTGTTTGTGTGATTTACTCAGCCTCCCTCCAGACACCTACTTCCTGCCCCTGTCACGCCACCCCACCCCACCCAGGCTGCCTGAGGGATGTCAGCGCAGTGGGCTTGCTCAGGCCCATCTGTGAACGGGACCCTTGTGTTTTGGATGAGGAACTTAAGACTGGAGAGGTGGCCTGCTGTCACTCCCAGCATCTTAACTTTTGTTGACACTTAGTACTACACTGTGCCAAGCTGTTAAAACAATGACTTGCTCACGGTCACCGGGTTAGTGAATAAATAACACTCTGTTCTTCCACATCATGGCCCTCTCGCAGGGGATGGTTCAGAGGCCTGTGTGCATTCTTCCCAAGGGCGAGTGCTTAAAAAATATGTAGGTATTGATGAATTGGGCCCCTGTTCTAGTTGGATGGTCCTCAGCACACATACTACCTGTCGCTAGGATTGTTTTCCCCATCTTTTAGGATGTGGATGATGATTGTAGCTCATAATCATTCCCTCTGATCATCTCCTTGGTGGTGTCGAGAGCTCACATTGCTACCAGCGACTGGATTTCGTGAGTAGTCCTGCAGGAGACAGTATGCCATGCCAGGACAGTAGTCATACTTACTCCATATTTTCTCCCTAGCTTTTCTTGTGGGATATGGAATTCACTCCTGAACAGACAGCCTACATTTTGCTTGGTTGAATGAAAGAGTCAAGCAATTGCAGAAATTCAGCCTGGCTCTTGCTGGCCCAAGCGGTGTAGCGGACATGTTGGTGGTAGGTGCCAGGTACGGACTCCTTTCAGACCCTTCTCTTCCTAAGGACCTGGGAGTGTAGGTGTTGCTCCCTAGGGGCTCTCGCTGGGTTCAGGGATCTCTGTGATGGCATGGGGTGTGTGTGTGTGGATGTTTCCTGAGGAAACCTTCTTTCCCCTTCTGTGAAGTGACTGCCCAGGGCTATGCCTGCCTACCTTTCAAGGATTCCTCATTTAGCAAGTAGCCTGCTAGTGCCAGGCGCCTATGTTGCCCTTCTGTTCTCCCTTCTGGGAACATGAGTTGGTCTGCTCAGAAGCACAGGCTGTTAGGGGCACCTGCGTGGCTCAGTCAGTTAATCATCTGACTTCGGCTCAGGTCGTGATCTTGGGGTCTTGGGATTGAGCCCCGCATTGGGCTCACCACTCAGTGGGGAGTCTGCTTCTTCTGCCCCTCCCCCCACTCATACACACGCATGCTCTCTCTCTCAAATGGATAAATAAAATCTTAAAAGCATAGGCTGTTAGTCTAAGCATAGGAGGTAAAAGATGCTGGTTTGGGGACATCTTCCCTGTATATGAATCCTGACTCCTCCCCCACTTCATTTGCTGCGTGACCTTGTACCAGCTACATAATCTTTCTGAGCCTTAGGGGTTAAAACCATGCCCACCGTTGGCATAAGGAGCCGTTTTTTCTTATTTAATGTTTTCTTAATATTTTTAGAGAGAGAGCGTGTATTGGGAGGGGGAAGGGCAGAGAGAGAGGGAGAATCTTAAGCTGGTTGCACGCTCAGTGTGGAGCCTATTGCAGGGCTCCGTGTGGGGCTTGATCTCACGATCCTGAGATCATGACCTGAGCTGAAATCAAGAGTCCATGCTTAACTGAGCCACCCGGGCGTCCCAGCATAGAGAGTCTTAAACAGAGGTAATGAGTGGGAAGAGCTTGTTGCAGCCCCTGGCACATGCTGTATGTGTGATAGGTGTTAGCTGATGACAGCAGTAATGATATCCACAGCGTGGGGGTGGGGCTGAGGGTGGGGGGCCTGAAATGGCTTGTATTCACATAGGCACCGCTGATAACAATGTTATAAAGGCTAGACTGTGGTATTGCTTTGTACTTTTTCAGTAACGCTCTTTGGCATTGTTTTTCTCTGACTTTATTTTTCTTTCCTCTCAAAAGAGCTCCTTGGTGATTTGAGACGCTTTACTGTATTCCGTCAGGGGAGATGGAGGTTTGCTCTGTCATAGACTCTCTTAGGTGAAGCTGGTCAGTATTGTCATGTGACTTCTAAGTTCAATATTTCTGGGCTGCTGAATTTCAGAAAGGCTAAGAAGTTAAAACAAAATTAAAAACCCTTCAATGGATTGCTAGCATTTCACTATAATAATAGGGATCAGTGGGGTGCTTGGGTGGCAAAGTCAGCTGAACATCTGACTCTTTTTTAAAGATTTTATTTATTTATTTGAGAGAGAGAGAGCATGAGAGGGGGAGGATCAGAGGGAGAAGCAGACTCCCCGCTGAGCAGGGAGCCCGATGTGGGACTCGAACCCGGGACTCCAGGATCATGACCTGAGCCGAAGGCAGTCGCTTAACCAACTGAGCCACCCAGATGCCCCCGAGCATCTGACTCTTGATTTCAGCTCAGGTCATGAGCTCAGGGTCGTGAAGATTGAGCCCTGTATGGGGCCCCGCGTTCCTTGCAGAGTCAGCTTGAGATTCTCTCTCCCTCTCCCTCTGCCCCTCCCCACTGCTCGCGAACACACTCTCTTTCTCTCTAAAATAAATAAATAAAATCTTTAAAAAAATAATAGATATCAGTTTCTGAGCTGTAAGGCATAGCTGTCTCACTCAGAAGTTCTTCCATGTATACAAGTGTGTGTGTATGTGCTCATGCCCTCTGAATGCCTTCTTTCCAAAGACCATATGCCCTTAGCCCATGCCCTGGTAGAGGGCAAGCTTGTGTTAGGGTCACACATGAATCAGCTGTCCACTGTGTCCTTGGGTCTGTCCAGGGGTTTCCTGGGACTTTGTTTCTTATCCAGTGTTTCTGCTGAGATTGGGATTTCTTGCATGGGGCTTCTGTGCTTTTGCATTTAGTTATTTTACTAAGGAGACTAACAGGTGGCTTTCCCCTACAGGTGGACTGGTTTATTATTTTTTAAAAATTGAGATATAATTGATATATAACACTGTAGAAGGTCTACAATGTGCTGATTTAATACGTTTGTAAATTGCAATATGATTACCATTGTAATGTTAGCTAAATCTTCTGTCCTGTCACATAATTATTATTTCTTTTTTGTGGTGGGAACTATTAAGATCTAGTCTCTTAGCAACTTTGAAGTTTGTAATACAGTATTGTTGACTATAATCACTATGTTGTGCATTAGCTCTCCAGAAATTGTTAGTTGCATATGTGTATCCTTAAACAGCTCATTTCCCCACCCTCTAGCCTGTGGTAACCACCAATTTACTCTGTTTTTATGGGTACAGCTTCTTTTAGATTCTATATGTAAGTGATACCATACAGTGTTTGTCTTTCTCTGCCTTCTCTCTTAGCATAATGCCCTCAAGGTCCATCCATTTGCAAATGGTAGGATTTCCTTCTTTCTCTTGGCTGAATAATATTCCATTGTGTGTACGTGTGTGTGTGTGTCTATGTGTGTCTGTGTTTGTGTGTGTATTATTCCGTGTCTTTTATCCATTCATCTGTTGATGGACACTTAGGTTTTTTCCATGTCTTGGCTATTGTAGATTGGTTTATCCTTACCTTCACTTTCTGTTCTCTTTAGCAGCTTCATCAGATAATGAAGGCCCCTGCTTATTGTGCAAATAATAGGCCTGAACCAGTGATTCAGGATCCTGGAGAGTTCTCAGTAGCCCCCACCCCAGGCCGCACCACACACCTCTTGCATCTCTGGATTAGGATTTGAAATCTCTCCAGGTGATTCCAGTGCTCAGGCAGGATTGAGAGCCCGTGGAGTCACCCGCGGCTAATCCTGAGATGTACGGGACAGGTGGACAGATGCAGATCAGAGCCTAGGAAGGCCTGTCCCTGAGGGTGTGTGAGAGAGGATTTGCACTGGGAGCAATGGCTGAGAAGGGTCAGGGTGGCCCTCAGCATGTGTGGGTTTTCCTGTCAGCCCTGTTTGGTCGGAGGAGCTGGCTTTCCGATGATAGAGCATCCCTGTTGCTGGCCTCTTGCCCCTCCCTCCCCTTGGTGCTGCCTATGGCAGGAGTCAGGGACCCTCCCTGAACCATGGGGACAAGCCCCTGAACAAAGGCACAAGGGAGGCCAGGCGCAGCCAGGAGGACAGGAGACCAGGATTCCACACCAATCCTTTGCTTACTTGGGTTATTTTGCCTGTTTTATGGAGAGAGACATCTTTGTATACATTGTCTTTGTTTTATCTGGTCCTTACTGTGACCAGTAAGGGGGGTTATTATCCTCATTTTACAATAAGAAAATTAAGGCTTGAGTGGAATGAGTGATGTGTCAAAACATGGTCGTTGTCCTTTCAGGGACCCCCGCAGAAGAATTGTCTGGATGGAGGCCAGATGGAATGGGTAAAGAAGAAAGGGGGTGGTAAATGTGTTTCACTTTTCTGCAACTTTCAAGGTGAAGGGAGCAAACGGAATCACCAGCTCAAGGGCAAAATAGCAGGGTCAAGAGTCTTAAGGAATCTGGAGAAAGATCCTGGGGTGGTGGTTCTCAGTCAGCCTGCACAGCTGAATCACAGGGGAGCCCGGGCAGCACCCCAGACCAATTACACCAGACTCCGGGGCCCGGCCCAGGCATCAGTATTTTGGAAGCTCCCCTATGCAGCTACTCTGCATTGAAGCCAAAGATTGGAGGGAACACGTGATTGATTGGTTGATTGATTAGAGAGAGCGAGTGGGGAGTAGGACAGAGGGAGAGGGAGAGAGAGAATCTCAAACCAACTCCACTCTGATTGCGGAGCCTCACATGGGGCTTGATCTCACGACCCTGAGATCATGAACTCAGTCGAATCCAAGAGTCAGATGCTCAACTGACTGAGCCACCCAGGTGCTCTGGGAACACCTGTTTCAGATTCAGAGGGGTCATTAATGCAACTGGGTCCAGGAGGGAAGGAGTCAGGAATATGAATGGGGGGCTTGTGTCTCTTCTGAGGCCAGCTGGAAGGGAGCAACATGGCAGATGGAGACGGGACACGTGGGTGGAGAGGACATGTGGGCTCCTCAGTCTGCCAAGACATAGGGACGAGGGGCTGTTGTGAAGGAATCTGTGAGTAGAGTAGTTTGTACCCACCTTCCTTGCTTCCCTGTCCCTTCAGGCCCATTGGCTGGAGGGGTCTTCATGTGAAGGGGGTACTGCACGTTTCTGTGGAGTAGAAAAGATTTGGACCAGGGGCTGGAAGATGCATGGCCAGCAGCCCTCCACCCCTCTGCACATGAGGCCCCCTGAGGGCACTTAGAAATGCCAAGGCCAGGCCCTAACCAGGTCCATAGGACTGGAGTCTCTGGGTGGGGCCTGGGGGCCTGGCCATGTGCCAGGAGCAGTGAGAGCCCCCTGCCCCCCACATTGAAGTGGGCCCAGTCCTCACCTAAGCATGACTGTGACCAATGGGAACCACAATAACTGTAACTTCGGCCATTTCAGGAACTTCTTCGAATAAGCATTGTGTTTATGTTGATCACGAGGAAGTTACCAGGAGCAGACTCTACAGCTTCCATGCAGGGGGCTCTCTCCCTCACCTCCCCATACAGGCAAATTCCAAGGTGTTCACTCTTCTAAAGGCTTAAAAAATGTTTTTCCCTCTAAGCAACTGCCGTAGACTTTGAATGAATGGTTGCCTCTTCCCTGAATTTGTCTTTTCGTATGCTTAGATTATTGACAAGCCAGGGCAATAGATAAAATAAATAATGTTAACAATTAGTAAATAGATCTTGGTTATGCAATCCACTTTGGGTCCAGAAAGACGGTCGTACATTGTATGTTGGACACTCTCTCCCTCTTTGCATGCGTGCACTCGGACCAGTAGGAAGTCTCGCTGAGTGGGGCAGTGCATTAGTTGCCTAGGGCTGTCGTAACAAAGAACCGCAAACTGGGTTGCTTAAGACAACAGAACAATAGTTCTGGGGTCTGGAAGCTCTAAATCAGGAAGTTAGTGGGCCATGCTCCCTGACGCCCATAGGAGAATCCTTTCTTGCCTCTTCCTTGCTTCTGGTGATGGCTGAAAGTCTTTGAGGTTCCTTGCAGCGGGACAGCTCTAATCTCTGCCTTCAGTGTCACATGGAATTCTCCCTGAGTGTCTTCTCATGTGGACACTAGTCAGATTAGCCCAGTATGACCTCATTTTAACTAATGACATCTGCAAAGACCCAATTTCCAAGTCAGGTCACATCGTGAGGACCTGGGGGTTAGGATTTCAGCATCTTTTGTGGGAGGACACAACTCAGTCTGTAACAGGTACTCTGCATATGTTTCAAGAACCATGCAGACCTCACTGGACATAGGAGGAAACAGAGAGTGACGGAGGTGAGGACACTTATCTAAGCCACACAGCTAGTAAGGGACAGAGTCGGGATTTAAACCCAGGACTTTGTGACTCCTGAATATATGGGTTCTCTAGTTTAGATCAACTGAGGGTTCTTTGGGGCTTCCTGTGGAATGGAGTCCATGAGTCTTCTGGGTCTTCTCAGGACATTGTGGATATTACTCAGCTCTCTGAGACCGGTTGAGTACTAACATATTACTTTGCAACCCACTTCACCTTTCTCAGTGAAATAAATATCATCCATTTGCTAGGAGGAAGCACAGAAACGTGAAGTTAGTTTGATTTGTTGAACCGGTGGGATTGAATGGGGACTTTTCTTGTATTTATTTTTACGTCCACTCTTACTGCTCTAACAACTTAAAATTGTCTTAAATGATATAAAGAGAAGCCTTTTAGGTCTTGGCTAACCAACACCCTGCTGAAAGTTGCTTGTCTCTTGGGATCCTCCTATGTCCTCAGCCTTATGTGATAAGGACTTAACCTGGTTTCTTCTGGTGGCCAGCTTCTCCAACACAAAAGTGCTCTGAATGGAAGAGCCAGGTCATGCGATGTCCTGGTTCTGTCATTACCACGGGGTGGATGTCTGGAGAATAAATGTCAGAGCGTTTGGCCAACAAGCGCTCTGCACTGGCTTGTTGCAGGGATCCAGAGTCTGAAGGCTGCAGCAGCTCTTCCTAAGTGAGGAAGGCTTTGAATAGTCAGATTTCAAAATCAGAATTCCCAGTAGAAAACTCCTGTAATAAAGAGCCATCCATGAGTCTGAGAAAGTAAATTACAGCTGCTAAGGCGTCTCCATTCGATCTGATTAAATTTTAATTTAATTTGATTCCCCCCCCCCCCCCCTATTTACTGGCTCCATGTTTGCTTTTCCCCAGTGGCTCTCAGCCCATGGACATTGGTAGATGGGCATCTTGGGTTCAGAAAGAAACGTTTTCTAAAGGGCTAGGTGACCACTGTTCCATGATGTGTGATGGCTGTAGAGACAGGGGTAAGCTGTCATTTTTATCCTCTGTCCCTTTCTTCCCCGATTCTGCCTTGGACCCTGTCATGACCCACACATGCCTAAGCCCTGTACCAAGGCTTTCTTAGGACCTGAAGATGGCAACATGTTCTGTGACATGTGCGGACTGGTGGCTTCTTACAGACCGGGTCTATAGGAGTGTCACCTGATGGGGAAGGCAGACCATGGGCCATAGGAGTAAATCTACTTCCTTATTTCCATGGGCTGGAACACCTGTTCTTGGGGAGATCGGATGTTCTCCTTCCTCTCTAGCTGGCCCTGTTGTCCTTTTTCTGCCTTTCCTGCATTAATGGTTAAATTACCATCTGTCTGATCCTCTAGAAGGGAGGGCTCAGCATCTCAGAGTATGTATTTAGTACAGGCTGGGGCTTCCGGGCTGTGTGCTTTCTGCTAACAGCAAAACAAAACAAAAAATAAGAAAATCTACTTAATCCCTGAGATAAATTTAGTTACTGAAACCCTTACCTCCTGCCTGGTCTAAGATAAGATTAGTGGAGTTCTGCAACAGAACCATGCAATTGTTGGTCTATTGTAAGTCTCGGAAAGACTGACAGATGGCAGACTCTGAGTAATCGGATTTCAAGCTCAGAATCCACAGTGAACAAAACTCCAGCTACTTGTAGCATAGGAAAAAATAATTTCTTTCAAGTGAACTTAAAGACCTGTGTTCTTTGATTTTATTTTACTCAGAGGATTTATTAAGCAAATGTTTATTAAAGGCACACCAGGAGCCAGGTACGCCAGGTGTTGGGAACTGATAAGGGGTTCCTTGCCTTTCCCTCGGTACGTGCATTTAAAGTTAGAAACTTGTATAGGTTATAAACATCTAACATTTAGTAATAGCAAATTAGGGGTAATTTGATGCCTAAAAAGACTTGTTATCAAGGACAGAAATGTTGAAACCAAAGTCAGAAGTATGGGCTTTATCGCAGGGTAGTAAAGGGTATTGTGAATAATCGTGTCAAACAGCGGTGTGCTAAGCTTGACCTCTTTTGGTATACCTGCATACTCTCCAGATGAATGGAACCCACTGTGGCCTCATGGCTGTAGTTTAGCGATGATGACAAGACTTTACTTCTGGGGAAGGGTTAATCAAGCTTCAGTGTGCCTGGCACTAAACGTGTCTTAAAAATTGCATGAGTTGCTGTATTGAAATGCATGTCGTTTGGTAAGCCTGATGAAACAGGCGGACTCATCCCTTTTAAGCCTTGTTTGCAGTTTTATAGCCTCCCAGGGGGCTCTTTCCAGGCGAGGAGCTGGAATCCAGCAAAAGTACTGTCTTTCATTTTGAACTTGGGTCTATGGAAATGTCTTGCTTCACTGACCCTTTTGACTCTCCTATTGATTTCCATTTTGCAAAGGAGGTACTATTGCCTTACCTTATTTATTTATTTTTCTGCAATCCTTGAATGCCTCTAAGCTCCATTTCCTGCCTTTAAGTGTGTACGGGGCCATTAAACACCAGTGTGGTTGGCGAGTCGGAGGCAGAATTGTGACTTTAACAGCATGCGGTGCTATCAGGCAGCAGGCTGCATTTAATGAAATTTGGCTGGTCAACTTGTTTATGCACCACATATGAGTCTTGTTGACCAAGTTTAGCAACCTTTCTGTAACTGTTTCAGAGCACGAAGGGACAGTTCTTTGGACTTCATGCTCAGCCTTGTTTTTCACTTCCAATCTTCAGTATCCCCGATGTGGGAACGGAGAAGTCTTTATCTGTGACTAGTTAGAAAGGAGGCCAAAAGGGCATATACCAAGTTATTGTCAGGTGGCAAGATGTGAGATAAATGTTGTTCTTTGTGGTTTTCTGTAGTTCAAAATGTGTATTTATTTTGTAATCAAGAAAAAAAGAACAGATCGCTTTAGAAGGGTAAATTGAGACTAAACTTTATTATTTTAGGGAAGATTTTTGGAAAAGATATTTTTTAAAGACTTTATTTATTTATTAGAGAGAGGGGGAGAGAGAGAATGAGCAGGGGGAGGGGCAGAGGGAGAGGGAGAAGCAGACTCCGCACTGAGCACGGAGCCCCACGAGGGGGCTCGATCCCACCAAAGGCCGAGGCTTAACTGATTGAGCCACCTAGGCACCCCTGGAAAAGATTCTCTTTATAACTGGTTCTCTTAATGTGATTTTGGGAGTATAGGTAATAATGCCTGCTGGGCTTGTTAAACACAGGATGTCAAAGGTGATAAATTATTACTTCTCAAACAGGAAGTCTACTGTAAAAGTCCACAGGTGCCAGAGTATACCAGGCTGTTTAAAGACTTGACCCAAGCAGATAGTTTCTCAACAAAATCGAGAGTTCAGAGATGTTTTGCAGAAGGATTTTGATTCTTTCGAAGCAGCAGAAACTGGCAAGGGAGTATAGCTGCTGCTCTTACATTTGATTGGACCAGGGCCAGTATAACATGACTTTTTGACTTGTTTTTCTAGGCTTCGTGGATTAGGGGTTACTGGAATCTAAGGAGGAAGGTTTGGGGTTAAAATGAGTGGCAGTACCTTAAAAGAGAAGGAAATCCTGCCATTTTCAACAATGTGGATAAACCTCGAGGACAAAGTCACAGAAGGACAAATGCTGCATAATACCGTCTATATGATATGATGAATCTAAAATAGTGAGACCCATGGAAGCAGAGAATGGAATGGTGGTTGCCAGGGGCTAGGGGGAGCAGAGAACGGGGAGGAATGAGTCAGAGGGTACCAAGTTTCAGTTATACAAGATGAGCATGTCCTAGAGATCCACTATACAGCATAATGCCTATAGTTAACAATCTTGTACACTTAAATGTTTGCTAAGAGGGTAGATCTTATGTTAGATGTTCTTATCACAATGTTACATGTTACTAAGAGGGTGGGAGGAAACTTTTGGAGGCGATGGGCATGTTTATGGCACAGATTGTGGTGATGGTTTCATGGGTGTATACTTATCTTCAAACTCATATATTAATTATGTATACCTTTTTGTATGTCAAAAAAAAAAAAAAAGAGGGTGACAGATACATGAAAAGGGCTGACAGAATGGGAAGGGCAGGTTAGCATGGGGCTAGAACCATCAGGATGATTCGGTAGCCTTTGGGAGGGACCAAAAATGATCTTTCGGTGTCCAGGGAAGAGCTTTGGGCAACCCTGGATTGTGGTGGGCTTGGAAATACAGAGGTGGAGCAGGCATCCATTCTTCCCAGATGCCCCTGGCGGCCAGCATCTCATTTGGAGATGGTATCAGGTCTTAAAGTCAACCTCTTTGTTGATTCTTGTTTTTTTGCCCCTTACCTTTCATTTTATAGCCTTGAATCATTCCTGCACTGTAAGAATTTAATCCTAATTGCCTTACATAACCCATCGTGCCAGAAGACCAGATAAATGGCCGGTCAAGTGGATGGAAATGCTGGGGAATTTTCAAGATAGTGTTCATTATATCCGTAGGCAACATGTGTCTGTTAAGGCAGGGCAGTCACTGTGTTTGGCTCTCATGATGGTGTTTTGTGCAGGATTCTTGTTGTCATGCACTTTGAACATTACGTCACCCCTCTCGGAGGTTCACTATGACAGGATCCTTATGTTCATCTGAGCCAAAGCAGGCGGCTTGGTCCCCATCCAAGGATTATTTATGGAGCCACTAGAAGAACGTGTCAGGGTTCAGCAGTGTGGACACAGAGCACGTTTATGTTCAAATGCATTAATGATTCATCACTTGGGGAATAGAGTTAGGAAAAGTTGTTTTTGTATTTACTTTAGGAGCCCAACTGTGGACATTTGACCATTAGAATTGTCATGCTTTTTTTAAAGAATTGTGGTAAAATACACATAACATTAGCCATCTCAACTATTTTTTTTTAAAGATTTTATTTATTTATTAGAGAAAGAGAACAGGGGGAGGGGTAGAGGGAAAGAGGATCTTAAGCAGACTCCGCGCAGAGCTCCATCTCACGACCCTGAGATCATGACCTGAGCTGAAATCAGGAGTCGGACGCTTAACCAACTGAGCCACCCACGCGCCCCTCAACTGTTTTTTTTTTTAATTTTTTTTTAAGATTTTTATTTATGTATTTATTTGAGACAGAGAGAATGAGAGAGAGAGAGCACATGAGAGGGGGGAGGGTCAGAGGGAGAAGCAGGCTCCCTGCCGAGCAGGGAGCCTGATGCGGGACTCGATCCAGGGACTCCAGGATCATGACCTGAGCCGAAGGCAGTCGCTTAACCAACTGAGCCACCCAGGCGCCCCCCTCATCTGTTTTTAAGCGTACAGTTCATATTGTTATGCAGCCATGGCCACTCTCTGTCTCTGGAGCTCTTTTCATCTTGAAAAACTGAAATTCTGTTCCCAGTGAAGAAGTTTCACAGCCCTTGAGTGAAGGCAAAAAGAATTCTCTCTCTCTTGAGTCCAGCGTGAACAGGACAGTCAGTCTGCATTGTAACTCCTCCTGGCTGATTAGAGGTAGCCGCCGTACCAGCCATCCTGTCTTGGTTTCCTGGGAGGGTAAAGGGTCATTATGTGGCTGTCCTTGTTCCCGTGTATCTGGGATGCAACGTGCAGGTGGGGGCTTGGTGCCTGCCCGTCCTGTTCTCGAGAGCCAGGGCCAGAATCCCTCCCTTGTGGTGCCCTTGAAGCTGTCCTCTCTGGACCTTCACTTGCTCAGACTCATGTTGTGGATTTGGCAGGCTCATCCTGTCCCTGTGATGGGCACATGGCTGCTGGGTTATCCACTTAGTTATAAAGCCGAGCTCCTCCAGGGTCCGGTGCTAGAGCTTCCTGCATGATTCAGTTACCCTGTGGCTTTGCCCACCGATCGACTGTACTCTGAAAATAGCGGGAATCATACGGAACACACACTAAGAGGTATATTGAATTATATAAAATGCTTTGTAAAAAAAAAAAAACCACTCGGAGTCTAGTAATTTGGATTATGAATTTTACTTAGAATAGGTAGAGCTCTCGTGTTGAGAATGCAAATATCCCCAACATTTATCTTCTTTTTTCAAAGATAGTAGAGAGGACTTCGTGTGATCTTTTAGGTTATTTATTACTTTTCACAAATAAAAGTTTTTTCCTTTATCCTGGTTCTTTATTTGCTTTTCCACCTAAGTCTCCAAAACAGCACTAGCAGCCAAACCAAACAGCCCTAACGTGAAGTCAGAACTCTAGACTAACTTAGCATCCCACCTGGACTATGGTGCTGAACTACGGTGCTGTGGGTGTACGTCACATTGATGGCTTGTGTGTAATGATGAGAAGCTCTTTCTTGGAGTAAAAGAATTTTTTTGTCCTGGGGCTGCTGAGGTCTGTTCTAAGCCCAACACCATTAGGAAGACCTGCTTTCTTCAGTGCAGGGGGAAAAAATAGGCTGCTCTCTGTTTTTTGATTTTCCTTAAAATGCTTTCCACGGGGGCTGGGTGTTGCTGTGTTTTAAATGAGTTTTACTACGCTAGGGTGCTCTTGCTGGTAAGAGCAGAGCACTTTGCCCCTGCTGCCTGTGGTTAAGGCCCAGGCCCCACACAGAGGTTATACAAACCAGCAGGCAGTGGGCAGGCTTCTCCAAGTGTCCCTGTCTGTCCCATGTCAGTAGCGGCCCTTTCGTCTTAAACTTGGTACCACCCGTGTGCATGAAACGCAGCCAGAATGAAAGAACTGCAGCATTATCACTTAGAAGCAAATTATTCATAGGCCCCTTTTGGGCCCTAATTATAAAACTTGTCACTCGACATCTATCTCAGCCAGAGTTGTTATTCTAATAGCCTAAAAATAGGAGAGTTGCACTCCCTGAGCCGCCAGGAAGGTTTTCCTGTAGAGCCAGACAAGCCATATGGAGCTGCTGCAGAAGGCAGACCAGAATACTCCATGGGGGCTGCCCTGCATCTGGGGGGATTCGTTCGTGGAGACAGAGCAGACTTCGCCAGTCGGGGCTTGGGAGAGCCAAGTCAGTCTGAATGGAGTGAGAAGTGTGGGTTTGTGGATGATGGAGCATTTCTGAAAATCATTGTTGCCCTGTCTTAGATAGCCCTAGAGCAGGGGGAGAGGAGGCCTGCTCTGGAGCTGGAACTGGCAAGGGCCAGTGGTCCCTACAGCTCAGAGCCTTAGCGTCTCTATCCCTCCCTCCAGAGGTGGCTAAAGGATTAATGATAAAACGGACACCATTATGTACAACTTCAGTATTTTTTCTTTTCGATGAGCCTGAGCCTGGCAAATAAATATTGCCTCAAAGACATCCGTGTGAGTTGTCTTCAGCTTCCTTATAAAAAGACAGGAAGTAGGGCTGTGTACCTTGTTAGCAGTTATGTGTAAACATTTTGCCATGTATTTGCTTTATTGATATGTAAGTAAATATATTTTTCTCTTTGACCCATTTGAAATTTGTGGACATCATAACCCTATTTTCTCATGACTTTGATTTCTTTGCCACGCTCACCTTTTTCCTTCACCATTGAGCAGAAATTTAAGGTTATATTTTTCTTCCTGATGTTTCATTTCTCATTTTGGTTTTCCTGCTGAGAACTCTCACTGACCTGCCTCCCACTTGTGCATCTTCTCTGCCATCTTGGCCCCTTGTCTGCTATTTCTCTTGTGTTTGTGCTCTGGTTTACCCCGGATTCAGAGCCTGTCTGTTCCTGGGGCTTCTGCAGGTACAGTCTGCATTTGTGCAGATGTGGGGGGCCCTTGTCTGCAGGTGGACGCTGACTGTCCTGACTCCCCTTGTCACTTTTTAAAAAACTGAATTCTATTTTTTTAAAAAGATTTATTTATTAATTAGAGAGAGAGAGAGAAGCAGATTCCCTACTGAGCAGGGAGCCCATGTGGGACTCGATCCCAGGACACTGGGATCACGACCTGACCTGAAGGCAGGCGCTTAACCGACTGAGCCACCCAGGCGCCCCACTAAACTCTATTTTTTACAACAGTTTTAGATTGACAGAAACATTGTGAAGGTAGTATAGGGAGTTCTCTTATACCCCACACCCAGTTTCTCCTATTATTGACGTTTTAGTGTGGCGTATTTATTACAATGAACGAGCTGATATTGGTGGATTATGGTGGTGGGCAGAACAGACTCAAGCCTGTGAATGTTAGGTTCCGTGGCAAAGGGGAATGAAGGGTGCAGGTGGAGTTGGGTTGCTGATCAGCGGACCTTAATATAGGGAGATGAGCTTGAACTATACAGCGGGGCTCAATGTGATCACAGGGGTCTTTAAAGCTGGAAGAAGAACTCATCGTGGTGGTGTTGGCTCTGAAGATGGAGGAAGGGGCTGGGACCCACATAAGGGGAGCTGGGAAGGAGAAGCAAAGGGATTCTCACCTGGAGCCTCCAGAACGGAACGTACCTGTTGACACCATGATTTTAGCTCAGTGAGATCTGTATCAGACCTCCGACCTACAGGACTGTGAGATAAGAAGTTTGTTTTGTTTCAGGCTCTTGTGTTGCTTGTTACTTGTCAGAGCAGCAGTAGAAAACGAGCACAGTGATGGTTCACCAAAGTCCATGTTTTATTCAGATTTCGCTGGCCTTTTTCTGCTCCAGGGTCCCTCTTAGGATACCGCTTCACCTGCAGTTGTCATCTTGGCTGTGACCATTTCTCAGACTTGTTTTTAATGACTTTGATGGTTCTGAGAGTACTGGCCAGGCATCTCGTCTGTGTCATGCATGAGGCTCCTTTGCTCATGTTTGCTTTGTCTCTTCAGACTGTGTTTTCTGGCCTTCGGCATGCTTTGTAATTGTTTCTGAAAGCCAGACAGGATGTGTGGAGTACTAAGAACTGAAGAAATAGTTCTTTACTGTGAGTTTTATGGGCTTCTGACCAGGACTTGGGCTGTGTTTGTGTGTTGTAGCGACAGGTGCCTGAGGTTCTCAGATTCCTCAGGTGTCCTTGCTTTGGTCTGTCTTTGGGCTTCCTTAAGAACGAACTCCAGGGCGCTGGCTAGCTCAGTCAGTAGAGCATGTGACTTTTTTTTTTTTAAGATTTAATTTATTTATTTGGTGGGGGGCAGGAGAGAGCACACGTGTGCGTGCCAGGAGGGAGGGGGATAGGGAGAGAATCTTCAGCGGACTCCACGCTGACCATGGACCTTGAGGGGGCGCTCCATCTCATGACCCCGAGATCATGACCTGAGCTGAAACTAGGAGTCTGCACTTAACTGACTGAGCCACCCAGGCGCCCCAGAGCGGAGGACTCTTGATCTCAGAGTCATGAGTTTAATCCCCATGTTGGGCATAGAGCTCATTTAAACCCAAAAAGCCCGAACTCCTCACATGGACTCTGAGTCTTTCAGCTCTTCCAGCTGTCATGCCGGAGTCTGTTGATATGGTGGTAAAGTATGGGGAGAAGAAGCGCCCTGTAAATCTTATCAGAGAGTCTCGGTCTTTCAGTGGGTCTGTGTCCCTGGAATGTGTCCTTGACAATGTTTCTTGGACGCTTCTCTCCCCCACCCCCCACTTAGGTGAGACTGGAAGACTGGAGCAGGTTGGAGTCAGAGAAGCACCCTTCGCCCAGCTGGGGTAAGGTTCTGGAAAAGTCTTTCCCCTGGAGAGCAGGCCTGTGTTATGGAGAATGCTCTGAGGACACCGCACTGTGAGGACTCTTCCCTTGCCCCTGGGCGAGCATGTGGGGGGTTTTCCTGGCTCTTCATAATGAGAACCTGGTGGTAAAAACTGTATGGGTTTGGGGCCCCCTAAGACTGTGGCCATCAGGAGTTTCTGACTTTCCTGCTAGTCCACACTCAGACCCCACCAATTTGTCAAAACCACTGCTGAAGTGTTCCTACCAGTTTATGGCCCCAGCGGCTTCTGCTTCAGGTGAGCAGATCTTGGCTGTGACTTTGGATTGTCCCTTCTCTCCAGATTTCTGGGTTATGATTTTGACCTGTGACCTTAGTTCTCTGATGGGCCCCAGAAAACTACTGATTGTGAGTTTGCTCAGCTTCTCGTTGTTAGGATGGGCGTGAGGACTTCAAATTCTTTACAGGGTGGAGCTGAAGCTAGAAGTCCCTTTTTTACTTCACTGCTGCCCTCCCCACCTTCCCGCCCCTGAAGTTCGGTACCAGGTTGGTTGTGTTGGTATAAAACATCCTGACCATTGCAAAAGCTCCTGGGTTTTGAAGAGAAAAAAAATCATTCTTTCCGGTCAAAAAGACTGCTTCTGTGTTGTGTTGATGCTAAGTTATTTCCCACCCTTCTCACTTCCTTCTTATGTTGCTCAGGTTTGTCTTATTAGCAAACTAGATGCTGATTCTACAACTGATCTCAAATTGGGAAGTGCTAAGTCTGCATGTGGGATGGGTGAGGTTTTTTAGCACCTTTCTAGTGTCCACCCACTTCCCTACCATTCACCCCCTCCAGGCTTTGACAGACAAACATGTTTTATCAATCTTGTACAAATGCATCTTTAACTTTACCCTGCCTCCTCCTCCCCCGCCTGTGCCTTTAATCACAGAGCCCCCTCTAAGCAGCTGTGCTTGTTCTGTGTTAAAGTAGCAGTCCCTTAATCCACCTGACAGCTTTCAGCCCTGCTCAATTATCTGTAAGTTGAGAGCAAGGCAGTAAGGGGGCAAAAATTCTGAGCAGTTTAAGGAACAATCGCTATAAAAACTCATGTACCCTTCCTTCTTCCCCTCAAGCCATTAAGTGGGACAGATCAAGGTGATTGTATGGGTGGGGTGGATGGGCAGTTGGAGCCTGAATAGGGTGAAGAGGGCATCTGTCAGAAAGGGGACTTTGGTAGCAACAGGAGGATTGATCAGATAAGTAAATACATTAGGAATAATGGAAGCCAGGTTCCTTGGTGTTGGAGAAGAGAGTTGCAAATGTGGAAAGAAACTGGAATGAACAATATGGTATGGGATCGCCATTGGAGGAGGTACTGGTGTGAACTCAGTTTTTATGTATAAAATCAGTGTAAAAATAAAAATGTTAATGTGTACTTGTATATACATATGTAAACACATATATACCCATACATATATGCGTATACATACATATCTGTCCACTGAAAGGCTCTGGGAGCAAGCACCCCCCAGAGCAGTAAATGTGCCTGGCTCCCAGATCTTGGCTTTTAAATACCATCCTTCACTAAATGAACCAGGACTTCTAGGAGAAGTGGCTGATTCCAGGGCTAGAGCAGGAAAAATGCAGGATGAACTGGGATTATTTGATCATGCCAGAAAGTAGAAGGAATAATGGGGACATGTCCAAAGGACACAGAAGCCAGCTTGAAGGGGCTCCCACTGGCCAAGTCAGAGACCATGTGAACATCAAAATAATCGTAATACTAGATTGGATAAAGTGGGAAAACACGAAACCATACTGATAGCAGTAAAGGAGTTGAACATTTAATGAGGAACGTAGTTTCAAAGTACTTCACAGAATACTTGTTAATTACAAAGGGAAAAAGGAGTTAACTTTACAGTGCAGGAGCTTGGCACTCTTACCAGTAATGGGATGATCTGAAATCATCTGCCACCTGGCGTGTGGGGGCGTGTGTTTCTGTGGATTCATGATGATATTCATTACAACAGAATGATAAACCTTTACTTTGTATGCTTTATGGTCTGTGAAGGACTTCAGTTTATTATTTGCTTCTCACAGTCCCCTTCTGGAGTAGGCAGGGATTATTCATCTGCCTTTGAGATGATGATATAATAATAACGGTACTTCTTACACCCAGGCAATAAATAGTCTAAGACCTTTTGAATGTTGCATACGTTAATTCTCACAATTACCCTATGAGGTGGGTATACTGTGATTATTCCATTTTACAAATGAGACCAAGGCACGGAGAGGTTAAGTAACTTGCCCGATGTCACACAGCTTGAGAACTGGGGAGCTGGGACTTGAGTCAGGCATTCCGACTACAGATCCCCAGCTCTTATGTACGGAGTCATGTTGCCTCTGTAATGGAGACACTGAGGAAAGCAAACAGGTTAGGTGACTTGTCCAGGGCCCCTTGTTCACTTGGTCATTGGATTCTGCAAATCTGTACTTAAGTGCCTGTTAATGTGAGGCCCTGTTCCAGATGTTGGGTGACTGGTACTAGGCAGCCAGAGTCCTGGGGCTCACGGAGCTCAGGCTCTTGAGAGGTGAGTTGAAGACCTGGACCCAAGCCTGCTGCCTTCTGGTGTCGAGTTTAGACACCAGCTGAGCTGTGAGCAGGGAGTGGGCAGCTGGTCAGTCCCCGTGCTCAGAGGTGCGCTTTCTTTTTTCTTTTGAAGGTCGCCTGGTAGGTGCTCTGGATGCAGTGCTGGATTCCAATGCACGGGTCGCTCCATTTCGAATTCTGCTTCAAGTGCCTGGGTCCCAGGTTTATTCTCCCATAGCATGTGGTGAGTTACTGAGTGGATCAGACGTTTACTGGGCCATAGCCACTGGTGAGTTTTGTTCCGGTTGGAATATTCCAAACCTTAAGGTCTAAGCATGCTGAGTATCTGCATGTTGGTGAAGCTTGAAGGTAACTCCTTTTAGAAACTCATCTGCTTTTATGAGCTCTTTTTGTTTGTTTGTTTGTTTTTCAGCCATCGAAAGCACATAAAGGCTACAAGCTTGGGCACCTTAGCTTGGGCATGCCAGGCTTTCGCGTGGTGTGTTATTCCAGGGTGCTCTCTCATTGACTATGAATGGAGCCCTTTTCTCTTTAATTTTGTTTCTGACCTAACGAGTGTCTTCTTGGGTGTGTGCCCCTACGGTAATGGTACAGGGGAAGAGTTTGAGGCTTCTGTCTGGCTCAGGGCAGTCTTCACCCCCTTGCCCCACATTTATGCTGCATCACTAGACTGCTGTGCCCCACGGGAATTTGGAAATCCCCTCATCCTCTTCATCTGGGGTTTCAGTCCTCCTACAGTGATGCTCTCCCTGCCCTGCCAGCATCGCTGGGGCTAGGGATCGTCACATCTGAGGAGCCCCTTCTATTCAAAAACAAGAAGAAGATGTGTCTTTTTAACTACACAAGTCATAAATGTTCACCTTCCAGAAGTTAAGTTGGTAAGTGAGAAGGACAAGGAGATCTTCCATACCCCCTTCTCAGTGCTCATCACTCTTTTGTGTACATGTGCTCATATACATAGAGGCTTCTAGTTTTGTTTTTTCTCTGAACACTTTACTCGCTACCATAAATTTCCAACATCACCGCACATTCTTTAATACTGGATTTTTTTTTTCCTGGAACAATATAGAAAAGTACAGAGAAGAAAATTTTTACCACATCCACCATCATATTCTAAGCATTGCTAACATCTCAATACGTTTTTGTTTCCCCCGGTCTGTTGTGTTTTGTACTAGTTAAGACAAATCCTTCTGTATTTGTATAAAATCATAAAAATGATGCACATTCAATCTAATCCATCAACACTTGACAAGTACGAAGAAGAAAATGTCTGTCACCCCACATCCTAGCCACCCAAAGTAACCTCTGGTCACCCTGGCTTCACCTCATCAAGACCACTTTATACTGCAATTAGGGCAGGGGCAATGATAGTAGACAGAAGTACCTTTGTGAAAATGCAACCCTGCTATTTTGTAATAAAATAGTTACAATGCTAATAATTGACAGTGGTATTTTGTAACAAAAGTATTAAGTTTTACTTGATCTCAGTAAACGAGAAGCTGAAGTAATGAGAAGCAGAGTTCAAAAATAAATGTTTCCTTAACACGAGAGCTTATTTTCTAAAAGGTTCATCGAAGGTTAAGGGAAGAGATTTGTGAAAGCATCACAGGGTTAGGATTGCGGCTTTTTGAAGCAGTGTTGCAATTCTGACCGTGTGCGTTCACTCCCCAGCCTAGAGGACAAGGATGCCAGCATTCTTATTCTTCCCCCCTTCCTCTCCAGTTTCTCATTTAAAAACATGTTATTATTAACTTCATGTCGTACTTTTCATTCTGTCCGTCACGATGCTGTCCATCATTCTTTGGTTCTGTCCTCTATTTAGATTGACATAATGCTTCTACTCAGGTATGGCTTTCCTAATACAGAACCTTTAATTTTGGCTCATCTCTCTCTCTCTTTTTTTCTTTTTTTAAGTAGACTCCATGCCCAGCATGGAGCCCAACATGGGGCTTGAACTCATGATCCTGAGATCAAAACCTGAGCTGAGATCAAGAGTTGGATGCCCAACCAACTGAGCCACCCAGGTGCCCCAATTTTGGCTCATCTCTTAATTGCCTAGATTCCTGTTTTCTTCTCCCAGTAATGTCTCACATTTACAGTTGTCTGTCACTTGCTTTTGGACTTGAGTGACACCTTGGCTGGGTATGATAGTCTCTGGCCATCCAGAGCATAGTGGCCATTGCTCCAGGGTCTTCCTGTATTTAACGAGGCAATGGGAGAAATCTCAGGGTGGCCTTTTTTTTCCCCTCCTTTTTACCCCCTGGTGGGTGATGTGCTCTTTGTGCCTATAACCGTCTGTATCTTTGAGGTTAAGTAGTTTAGTAACTTGGTTGTGATCTGTTACTGCCTTGAGCACATTGTGTTAAATTTTTCTGGAATTCAGTGTGTTCTTTCAGTATGCAGATTGATTCCTTTAACCACTTCAGGAAATTTTCTTGTTCTCTATGTGTATTTTTAAAAATGCATCTAGTGTTCCATTTATCAGAATCCCCGCCTCAAGACTCTTTCTGTTGGATAACTGTTGTCTGCTTTTTATTCTTGTTTTTATCTATCTATCTCTTCAACTAGCATCCTGTATGCTGTTCGTAATCCTTTCCTCTGAATGAATAATTCCATTTTCAGCCGTGTATCCCACACTTTGTTGCTTTAACTTACTCATTTGGCTGTGTTTTTATTTTATTTAATTAATTAATTAATTTAGAGAGGGAGAGACGCATGAGCCGGGGCGGGGGCAGAAGGAGAGAGAGAATCTCAAGCAGACTCCATGCTGAGCGTGGAGCCTGATGTGGGGCTTGATCCCACAACCCCGAGATCATGACCTGAGCTGAAATCAAGAAATCGGAGGCTCAACCGACTGAGCCACCCAGGCGCCTCTCCTTTGGCTGTGTTTTGATCATTTTCTTGGGTGTCTCCTCTCCCTTTCCTCTGTTGTTTCATCTTCTCATCTTTGCACTCTTGTTTTCCTGAGTTCATGTTCTTGCTGTCTTGAGCATGAAGCATTTGTGAGAATTTCCCTTTCCTCCTCGAGGCTTCCATTTTTCTTCTAGGACACAGTCCCTGTCTTTTGAACACCTTGTGCTCCTCTGTTTATCCTCTTTTGCTGCCAGCTGTTGGCTTGGTTGCTATGCTGTTCCTCTGCACCCCACTCATGCTTGGACACGGGCCTCTAAGACTGACCCTATGGCATTTGCGTAGGAGGACTTTCAGATTAGTATTTCGGGGACAGAGTGGAGAGGACAGGTGTGCTGCTGGGTGGATGTGGGGTGTGTGAGGCAGCAAGACCCTGTTCCTTTCTCCGGTTTCTCTCTGGTTTCTCTCCTGTCACTCTGCCCCAGGCCAAATAGTGGGTCTTACTCTGGCTTTGGGGCTTTTGATGGGAACATCTGGAGTTTTGTCTCCTCACTAGATTAGTTTCTGGGGAGTCTGCAGAGCGGGGACCCTGCTCAGTTCCTGAATCTGTGTGGCCGGGGAGGTCTACAGTATCCACTCGGTGCTCCTGGAGCACTTTCAGACCACAGCGAGTTTATGGCTGCGCAGCACTCAACCTTATGGCCGTAACCTAATTTACTCATCCAGTCCTTTATTAGATACTTACTTGGTTCTGATTTTTCAGTATTTTAAAAACCTAAATGAACATCCATACACTTAAATATTTCAGGATTCTTCTCAATCCCCAAAGTCCATTCATGTGAAATGTTGGGTGCCTGCCATGTACCAGACACGTGCTTGGTGTCAGGGGTTCCTGGGTGAGTGTGTGAGGGGTAGTCTCCCTCCACCGGGCTTCGCAGGGCCCCAGGGAATCCAGAGAGCAACCCAGAAGTAGCAGGTAGAGCTGGAACGAGGATTAGGAAAGTAAGAGGCGGCAAGAGCCTTGACCAGCACACAGTAAGGAAGTTCTGCAGCAGGTGGATGTACTTCCTAAGGCCGTCTGTCCATATATTGCCAAACTGCATGCCATAAAGGTTGCAGCAGCTTAAATGTGCTTCTTCCCGCCCCCCCACCCCCCATCCCCCACCCTGGCAGTGTAGTCCTGAGCAGGTTGAATTCCTAGAATATTCTTTCTCTTGAGCCAGGATCTGCTTCCTTAATTTCCACTTGGCTGAGTATTTGCCTTGGACCTGACCCATGGCAGGTCTACGGATGCTTCACGTTCTTCTGCTGTATTGCCCACAGAAGGTCCCCTGTGGAAGCAGTGGTTCTTTCCAGCGCTGCTTTTCTTGGGTTAGGGAAGAGAGAACAGGGAGGGTATTTGTGTCTTGGGCTTGTGGTATTGATTGAGATACTTAGACCTCTCCTGGGAGTTACTTGGGCATCCTGCACTGTGATATTGACTCACCGTATTTAATATTGTATTGTGCCTTAAGCATTGAGAAAGGATCCCTGCCCAGGGTTTTAAGTCTTAGATAAAGCACAAACAAGAACTGTAGGAAGGGCCTGGGCGGGACCAGGACGTGGGCAGGAACAGGAAGAGTGGCCTGCAAGAACGATTTATATCTTCATTTGATTTTAGCTGTTTGCACAGCAGTGCGGGGAGACTATAGGAGAGCTTTTGAGAGGAATTTTGTTTTTCTTCTTTTTTTTTTCTGTTTGTTTTTAAGCAGAGGTGCAAGAGCCAGGTAGATAATTCCCTGGGTGAACAATATTATTTGGCAGCGGATCTGTGGATGATTGCAGTTAGAAAGGGATAAGTGATAAGTTGCTATTATTTTTTGACTTACATGGACCAGGGAATCTGAAAGCTTTATAAACCTCACTGGCCTCAGTGGTTAAAAGACGCAAGGTGAGAAAGTGGTGAGGACTTGTGTAGGAGAGGGGTATGGAGGACTGTGCCCTGCCTTTCATTTTGGCGCTCAGATGCCCCCTCCGAGAGACCCCACCCCTGCCCACACCCCCCTCCAACTGCTTCCCCCACTCTGCTGGTAGAGCCCCTCCAGCACTTACCACTGCTGTCACTTTTTCTTTTTGTTTGCCCTCCAATGAAGATAAAAATTTTCTCAGGGTCCTGCTCACCGCTAACCCTCCAGCATCCAGGATAGGTCCTGGTGTTTAGCAAATAGTAGGCGTGCAAATAAACCAAAGTGGTCAAGTATGGACTCCTGCTTCAGGTATGAGTAGGTAGTCTGTTGGTCAAAGAAGGTAATGGGCTCAGCACTTAAGTCTCCTGTCTGTAAGGAGTGGGAGGTGGGTCATGCAATTGCAAATAAGACCTCTTGGCCCTTTCTGAGAAGCCAGGGCAGGGATATTCCATGGCTGGGTGAGGCCCTGGGTCAGGAGCTCTGTAAGGAGCAACTGGGACCACTGAGCAGTAGAAAAACTTGCAAAATGGGGGTCTTGCTTTCTTTAACCACCCCCAAACCATTTTTTATTGTGGTAAAATATATATAACCTAAAATTCGCCATCTTCACCAATTTTAAGTGTGTAGTTCAGTGGCATTAAGTACATTCACTCTGCTGTGCAACCATCACCACATCCAGCTCCAGAGATTTTTCACTTGCACAAACTGAATTCTGTGCCCACTATGCACTAAGTCCCTGTTCCTTCCTCCCCGGCCCCTGGCAGCCACCATTCTGCTTCCTGTCTCTATGGATTTCACTTTAGGAATGTCAATGAAGTGGAATTGTACAGTATTTGTCCTTTTGGGGCCGGCATACTGTCCTCAGGGTTCGTCTGTGTTGTAACAGGTGTCAGAATTCATTCTTTTTAAGGCTGAGTCACCTATTGCCCATCTACTCTCCCTTTGAAATCAGATATAATGATCAGCACATGAGGAGAAACCAAGGACATGTTATCACATGGAGAGTCACATCCCAGGAGCCAATTCCTGGTCTGGGCTGGGAAAGGAGGGAAGAGAGGAGTCGTCCAGGGCTCCAGCCTGGGGTGGGGGTGGGGGGTCGGCTTCTGACTGCGTTGACACCTAACATGAAGGGCTCTTGGGAGCCCTGGAGGAGCAAGGAGACTTTGTTGGGGTTTCTCTTCTGATGTCTCAGCCTGTGCTTTATTCCGCAGTTGAAAAGCCCAGGCTGTGAGTTATTGATCTGTCGTTTCATGTTCCTGTTTAGGCGACTCTCTGTGCTGTTGCTGTGTTATTGACACATACGTTATTCTTTACTGCGACGTTGAACACTGAGTTAGTTGTTGTCTCTGCCTTGTTTTTGGGAAGTAGAAGAAACCCAGGTGAGACTCTGGATTATCTGCGTCAGTCGTTCTAGGAGTTAAACTGATTATGTAAGAATTGGACTCCTTTTAACATTGATTAATTGAGCTATGGGGCGGATTGTCTTTTCTGGTTACTGAAAGAGGACTTGATTGCCTTGCTTAGAGACAGCCAGGGTGGAACATGGCCAGGATAGCAGGAACTTTCCGAGGAACTTGTCAGACCTCTGTACAGACCATCTTTTAATAATGCTCATGTCTTCACAGATCTGAATTTGGACTCCAAAGTGCCCAAGTTCTTTTGTGACTGTGACAAGATAAGTGCAGAGTTTTAATCTTCTTAGCAAGGTCTCGTCCCGTGGTTTCGAGTGAAATGAGGGAGAGCAGGAAAACGGGGAGAAAGCAAGCAAGTAGGTGAGCATGACAATGCCATGATACCACCTTACACCAGTAGAGTGCAGAGAATTTCAAGCAGATCTGAGGGAGATACCCACCTGGATGGGCAGAGGCATACCTGTATCTCGGGAGGCGGTAAATGTGTAGTTTGAATAAAAAGCTTAGTTAATATTTTCAATTTGGAAAACGAAGAAAATACACGGCTTTGGAATTTCCAAGGTCCTTAAAGGAAGCCGTAGTAGTTCCGCTAACGAAAATGTGCGGCATAGGTTTTTTAAAAATTGAGAATCACAGGAGTTAGGCTTTCCAGCTTAAAAAATACTTTTCTTTTGCACAGACCTTCGTCATTTGTTCCCCTCAACAACATACAGGTAGGCATGGTTACTGACTTGGGAGAGAGAGGAAGCAAGGCGTAAGTTGCTTTGTAACTTGCCAGGGCCACATCTTGCGTCAGGAGTGCCTCACTGGTGGCTCAAGCACAGGTCCTTCTAGAACATTCTCAGTGTTCTTTCTGATTTCTTTCTTATCTCTGCCCTTGACCACGGCTGGCATTTTGGTTTCTCGTATTCTGCACCACTGTTTGCTTTGTCTTCGGAGAGAGAATTTTATTATGGGAGGAAATGTTCCAGGGTGGATCAGATTAGTGTCTTGGTGAACTTTGTGCCAGGCCAGCAAAGGAAGTGCCGGCCAGATCTTTTTTCCAGAACAGAACTCACTGTGCACTTCAAGGAAAATCTGGGAGGCAGCCCTGCAGGAGGAAAGTTAGAACTTGTTTCTGGGTGCACACTCTGAGGCCACTCAGTGTGAGTTGGCGCATTTGCCTTTGGTTGCTTGGGATTTCCTTGAACGACACTAGCTGGCATTTTCCATGTGGGATTTACACTTGGTAATGGCTGAGCCATGCCGTGGTTAATGCTTCTTTTCAGTCGGGGAGGGCGTGTCACCAGGATCCTACTGTTTTAAACAATTTTGCTTATGCTCAAATAATTAAACTCCCCAAAGATGTTCGTCCATTAGGGATGTTGCTTATAATTATTTTAAAAAGCAGGCAACGCCTGAGTGTAGCTTTTAGACATAGTAGATTTGAAGGTCAAAAGTGCTATTTAAAAAACACTTTTTAGGGGCGCCTGGATGGCTCAGTCGTTAAGCGTCTGCCTTCGGCTCAGGTCATGATCCCAGGGTCCTGGGATCGAGCCCCACATCGGGCTCCCTGCTCAGCGGGAAGCCTGCTTCTCCCTCTCCCTCTGCTCCCCCTGCTTGTGTTCCCTCTCTCGCTGTGTCTCTCTGTCAAATAAATAAATAAAATCTGAAAAAGCAAACAAACAGAAAAACACTTTTTAACCTGGGTAGATACATGCATGCCCCATGGTCTGTGTTCTCCAGGTAGCCACAGCCCCTGCCCTCTGTTGCAACAGGCCCCCTTTCTCCCTCTTGAGACAATTCTTCTGCCTGAAGTGTCTCCTTACTTAAATCCTGATTTGTCATTTGCCATACTTCGGAATAAATATGTCCTGTATAAAATCTAAAGGCGTGAAGCTGGGAATCCGACGTTTCTCCGGCTTCCTCCATGTGGCCTAACATCTGCGCAGAGCACGACCTGTTGCAAAGAAGAAAGCAGCCGGAGGGGATCTTGGCAGACATCTGGTTTCACCCCTTCTGTTTTAGTAGGTGCGGGGAGACTGACTGAGGCATATGGGTTTCAAACTAAGATGACTTTGGTGAATGACTTTTTGTTAGACGGTTCCTTGATGATCAAAACCGAAGGCCGAGCGTCAGAACGGAAGGCTCCGGACTTGCTGTGGCGCTGGGAGCCCTCCTCCTCCCCAAGGCTTTGCCCCTGGGTGTGTTGTCCTGCTCCCCTCACGCTGCTTTCTTGCCGCTGAAGCTGTCTGTGGCGCAGGGGGCTCGCTTCATTGTGGGCTCCTGCCCTGGCTTCTCGGACCTTCCCTGGAACCTGACGCTGGCAGTGATCCTGATTGAAAAATCAATAAGGAAATGCAGGGAGTGTGAAATCCTTCATCCTCATCTCTTGCTCTGTTTTCACAGGTTTTTACAAAGTATTTTACAAAGTGTTCCTCCGAGGTGTGGAGGTCAGTTTATCCAAGTTGATGACTTTATTTGCTAACAAGGGCTTTTAAAGTGTTTTTCATTATGAAGATTTTCAGACCTACTCCAAAGTAGTGAGGACAGTGTAATTGCATCTTCCAGGCCCGTGGACATTGGGATCAGGAAGCAGGTGCCTTTGGATCATGGTTTTTGCCTACTTTGCTTTATCTCTTACTCTCTGTGCCTTCTCCTCACCCACTGATTTATTTTTTTGTTTTAAAGATTTTATATATTTATTTGTCAGAGACAGAGAGGAGAAGCAAGGGAGAGCTGTAGGCAGAGGGAGAAGCAGACTCCCCGCTGAGCAGGGAGCCCGACACGGGACTTGATCCCAGGACCCTGGGATCATGACCTGAGCCGAAGGCAGACGCTTAACGACTGAGCCACCCAGGCACCCCTTGATTTAACATTTTTAAAAAAGGAAAACTCTTTTATAATTCTTTAATCAAACCTATAAAATCTATAAACAAGGTCTGTGTAGAGAAGCCTTTCATTGCTACCCGCTCCTTGCCTCCTTCCCTCTGCCATAGGGAAACCTCTCTTTTTCTAGCTTAGCTTTCTCCTGTTTTGTTTTACAAATATACTCTACATTCTTGCACCCTCCTTTTACAAAGGTCACATTTATTCTGTTCTATGCCTTGCCTTTGTTCACTTAGGGACATATCCTGGAAATCATTCCACATCAGAGAGTTGATATTATCTTCTCTTTTGTTTTGTCTTTCATTATGTAGAAGTACCATAGTTTATTCAACCTGTTCTCTACTGATGGACTTTTTTTTTTTTTTTAAAGATTTTATTTATTTATTTGATAGAGAGCACAGGTAGGCAGAGCTGCAGGCAGAGGGAGAGGGAGAAGCAGGCTCCCCGCTGAGCAGAGAGCCCGATGTGGGGCTCGATCCCAGGACTCTGGGATCAAGACCTGAGCCAAAGGCAGACGCTTAACGACTGAGCCACCCAGGGGCCCCTACTGGTGGACATCTGTGGTGTTTTCATCCCTGGCCATGCCTCAGTGAATAACCTGGTGAATAAATAATTTTGTGCCTATATTGCTGAATCATTGGGATAGATTACCCTTTCAATCCTGAAATCCCAACTCTAGTAAATGAATATGAAGCTTTGTTAGATATTACTAAATGTCCCTTCCTCCACTGGGTTTGTACCACTGGAAAAAATTGCCATCAGCAATGGATGAAAGTACCGGTTTTCCCAGATTCGTCATCAGATCTGTTGTCAAACTTGTGGATTTCCGCCAACCTTATAGGTGTTTCTGCAGTGGTTCTCGTTTGCGGTCCTTGTATTATGAGGAAGTTGAGCGTCTTTCGTGTTTAAAGGCTGTTTTCAGAAACTCCTTATTCTTAACCCTTTGCTTCATTTTTTCTTCGGTGGTTCTTTTCTTCCCTTCAATATTTAGACATTGTCTAAATACTAGGAATATTAGTCCTTTGAACAATGAAATTAAAAAGCTCTTTTTCCTGTTTGTTATGTCCTTTAGTGGCTTTGCTTTTGGTGTGTTTTCCCTTGCATAGGTTTTTTAATGTAGTGGGATTTAGAATGCCTTTCTTTTATACTTTATGATTTTGAGGCATGCTTAGGAAGGTTTTATTATTCCCAAGTTATACAGGAATTTACTCCTTTTCTTCAACTACCTGTAAATTAGCTTTTTTCTATTAATACTTTTAGAGCTGTTCTTCTATGTCTTCTGGCTTGCATTGTTTCTGACAAATCTATCATTCTTTGTTGCTCTATAATTATTGTCTTTTTTCTTCATCACCGGCTTTCAACAGTTTGATTAGATGTGCATTTATGTGATTTTCTTGATGCTTTTTCTGCTTGGAGTTTGTTGAGATTCTTGGATCTGTGTGTTTATAGTGTTCATCAAACTTGAAAAAAAATTAGCTATTTCTTCAAATATATACATATTTTTTCTGTTCTCTGTTTCTTGCCCCACCCCTCCGCTTTCCCCCTGGGACTCCAATTAGTAGGCTGCTTGCTGCTCTTCCATAGCTCACTGATGTTCTGTTATTTTTCTTGTTGTTAATCCTTTTTCTTCTGCTTTTCTTTTTTTTAAATTTATTTTTAAAGATTTTATTTATTTATTTGAGAGAGAGAATGAAAGAGAGCACAAGAAGGGGGAGGGTTAGAGGGAGAAGCAGAATCCCTGCTGAGTGGGGAGCCCAATGCGGGGCTCGATCCCGGGTCTCGATCCCGGCACTCCAGGATCATGACCTGAGCCGAAGGCAGTTGCTTAACCGACTGTGCCACCCAGGCGCCCCTCTTCTGCTTTTCATTTTAGTTTTTAATCACTGTGTCCAAGTTCCCTACTTTTTTTTTTTCCTGCAATACTTAAATTAAATTTAATAGTAAATTTAATTACTTTTAGTAATTTAGTACTTAAGTAATTTACTTAAAGTAAATTAAATTACTTTTAATCCCATCCAGTGTATTTCTGAGTTCAGACACTGTTTCTCCATCCCTCAAAGTTTGGTTTGGATCTTTTTCTATATCTTTTTTTTTTTTTTTTAATCTTTTTCTATATCTTTAATTTGGTGTCTCACCATCCTCATGCTTTCCTCTACTTTTTGAACTTGGAGTATATTTATAATACCTGTTTTGTGTCCTTGTCTGCTGATTATTTTATCTGTGTCCTTTCTGGTTCTGTTTCTATTGATTTTTTTTTTTTTTCCTTTTGGTTAATGGTCAGATTTTCCTACACCTTTGTTTCTAATTCTGAGCAGTGTTTCTAATGGCACTAATACAAGGACATTTTAATGACTATTTTAATTATAAATTGAAAATCTATTTTACTTTCAGTGTCAGGAAGGTTGAGTTTTTCATTTATTGCAAATACTTTTAGGGACTCAGTATTTTAATTTGAAGGCAGAAAAGGTCAAGGAAATTATGCGAAAATGTTTAAAACTTCATTTCTTAAACAATATAGTGAGAGGTTCATGGCTAAAAATATGGTCAGTCGTGCTGATGCGATACTGATACTGAGCTTTCACAGGTCCCTGTGAAGATACTGCTTTAGGCATGGATCAGATGTTAGAGTGTCCGCGGGAAGAGTGTGTGGTTTCTGAAAGTGGAAGGCTTTGGTTCAACCCTCTTCCCTGCTCATTTGTGATTTTTACTCAGATTCTTTGCTTCTGAGTTACTCTGTCTAGGATGAGTGTTGTGTGAAATTTAGAAATGACACTGCCTTGGCAATATTGCTTTTAATTAGCCCCTGGGTGGTCTGTATGGCTTTCAGTCCAGGCATTTGCTGGTAGACATGGAGCGTTTGGATGGAGGGGAAATGTACTGTTTCAGGGAAACAGATCCAAACTACACACACGGAATGTCCATTCACTGTAAATTAGGATTTAGTAGCTGGGGGAAGGCTCTTAATTTGGTTGGATAGTTATTAAGCAGAAAGAAACTGTTGCTTTTGAAAACTGAAGCCTGGATCAAGTTATTTATGGCTGTGTTCGTGCAGAAGCTGTAGGTATAGACAATGAGATGCTTGTTCTATTTCCTGAAAATAACTCTGGGGGAAACCTTGGCGAATAAATACTGTGCGTGAGCTTAAAAGTGACTCAGCTCTTGGGAGCAGCCTGCCCAGCTCCCCAGGCTCCTGTCTCCCTCATGTGTTAGGATAGAGCGAGGCCTTTAGCAGCCAGGAGAACGGCCCTTGAGCTTGGCTCTTCTCTGCCCTTTTTCTTACCCAGAAAATAATACCACCTACCTTGTGCTATTTTTATTAAGATAGACAATATCAAGTGTATGACATATCTAACAAAATGCCAGGGAACATGCCAAGAATTCAGAAGACAGCCTGGGTCTGCCACCTCTGCGTGTTCTGCCTTAGAGCTGGTAATTTAGAAATCGTCACTGTTGGTGGTTCTGTGGTTAATTGGGGTTTCTAGGACTGTATTTTAGTTTTGCATAGGTATTTATAAATCTGATTTGACTTCTTGTGTGGGTAATGTTTAAGATCCTCTGAACTTTGATTTTCTTAGGAAATAGAAGTCTTATTCTGCAACAGTAGAAATCTTATTTTGCCTCAATAAAACAAGGTATAATTTTGCCAATTGGATTTCTGTTAAAATCCACAGTGTTCCTATAAATTTTGGTTTTAAACAGCTCTGTTGGCCAGCTAGAGCTGCCATAACAAAATACCACAGACTAGGTGGCTTAAATCAATATTTATTTGCTCACTGTTCTGGAGGCTGGAAGTACACAGTCCAGGCGCTTCTGGCAAGGTTGGTTGCTCCTCAGGCCCCTCTCCTTGTCTTACAGAAGGCCTACTTCTCCCTGTGTCCTCACATGGAGCATTCCTGGTGTCTCTTCCTCCTCCTCTTCTTCTTCCTCTTCCTCTTCTTCTTCCTCTTCTTCCTCCTGCTCCTCCTCTTCTTCTTCCTCCTCCTCTCCTCCTCCTCTTCTTCAGTTTATTTTTTAGAGAGTGCGTCAGGGGTAGGGGCAGAGGGAGAGGGAGAGAGAGAATCTAAGCAGACTCCACGCTGAGCACAGACCCCAACTCGGGACTCTATCTCACCACCGGGAGACCATGACCTGAGCCGAAACCAAGGAAACCAAGAGTCAGATGCTAACCAACTGCGCCACCCAGGTGCCCATTTCCTCCTCTTAAAAGGGCACTAGTCCTCGCAGATCCGGGCGCCACCTTTATGACCTCATTTAACCTTATTACTCCTTCAAGGCCCTGTCTCCAAATATGGTCATATTGGGGGTTAGAGCTTAGGCAGATGCGTTTGTGGGAAGGACACACTTCAGTCCATGACAGTAGCGGTCCTCTGTCTTGGTTTTGGAAGGCCCACAGCAGAAACAGTGAGGATAGTGTTATGCTGGTAATCTGTAGCCTTTTTATCATTCCACCCCTTCAATGGGTGACATGTCCTCCTGTTCTTATTTTCTCTTTACGTTTCTCACCACTTGTATGTCCGTAATATGGTGGCTTTCCAACGTTTTTTGAGCATGACCCACAGACAGAAAAATATTTATGTGTGTGTGCTTACCTCTAACAAATATTGTACAAGTCAGTGGTTGGCCTTATAAAGTGCCATGTCTTTTCTTTTTCATTTTTTAAAAAGCTGTCTTCTGATGGGCTACTTCATGTAATTTGGGAAACCTGGTTACAGCTTAGGTTTAGAACTTTGATGTGTGAGATCTGTTGGGTGACTTTCCTTTTTAGTCTTTTGGGGCTGAGGACATGCAGTTGGTTTGCACTGATTTACGGTATTTTGGAAGTCTATCATAAGACTTCCCTGCAGAGGAAATTATAGTTTGGAAAATTTCCCTGCCATTTGGCAACTTTTGTAGGAAATAGAAGACGGTAGGGTGGAAAAGTTTCATCATATTGATTGTCTTGGCTGGGAGAGACATACAGCTATGTCTTATATTCAGGAACGGGGCAGATTGTAATGAAATCTAACTGTGGCTCAGTGACAGATTTTTATATGTGTGCCTATTTTCTCTCTCAAGGTGTAGGCTTGGTTTTGTTTTAGAATTACCTTTCCCTGACATAAGCTCCTCCCCATAAGTAGAAGAATCTTTTAAAGAATAAAAGCCTAAATTTTTGATGGCTTTGTTTCAAGTCTTCATTCCATGTGATAGACCGTGTTGGGGCTTGTTTATAGTTTTATTCCTGGTATCTGTGGTTATCAGAGGAAGATGACCTACATGTTTAGCTGTTAACAATGAACTGTGCTGGCCCTGTGAGCTTAATAGGATAGATGAAAACCTGTTTCATGTCATCCAGAAGGATGCACTCAGGAAATTGGAATTGCTCTAAGTACAAACACAAAATGACATTTTTTTTTTTAGTGTCAAGCCATAGAAAGTAATGGACCTAAGGATTATGTAAATGTTACTTTGAAATTGAAATGCAGCTTATTACAGGAGGACCCCAGGGTACTTCAAGGTTGTAGAGAATGAGTACATACCCTGCTTTTGCCTTTCCTTCAATACGTATGACCTTGGAGAAGTGTTTGAGCCTCCATTTCCTCATTCAGAAGTCTTCATTACACAGCAGTGAGCTAGTCCCTGGAATAGAAAGGTTACAAAGGTGAGTCTTCTCCCTTCTCCTGTTCTTCCTCATTCTGCCAAGTTTTTTTTTTTTTTTTTTTTTAATAGGAAGTCATGAAAACATACTCAAGGGGCGCTTGGGTGTCTCAGTCAGTTGAGTGTCTGACTCTTGATTTCGGCTCAGGTCATGGTCTCGGTCGTGGGGTTGTGGGATCGAGCCCTGTGGAGGCTCCACGCTCAGCGGGGAGTTTGCGTCAGGTTCTCCCTCTCCCCCTCTCTCTCTGCTCCCCACCCCCTGCTCACAGGCTTTCTCTCTCTCAAATAAATAAATCTTTAAAAAAAAATACTCAAAAAGATGGATGACCAGTGAGGATAATTTTTCCCATTTATTCTTTGTCTTAAATAATCTGAACAGTTGGTTTTATTATGATAAATAATAAAGTACAAAGATCTAGAAAGAGTAAACCTTAAAGAGAAGGGCAGAGGTTCAGGCATCCCTAAGGCTCCTGCACACGTAGATTGGCTTTAGTGAAGACCCAAGGACTCTCTTGAGACAGTGTGATGTGCTGTCCGCCCACTAGGAAGACCCTGTTGCTGACCCCCTCAGGTATAGAAGCTGTTTTTGTAACTGACACCTACATGGTTGCCGCTGGAAGACACCGAACGGCAGAGATTTAGCCAGAGCTGGGCAAACCTGACGTCTGCCTAAGGCACCTCAGCACTGAGTGTGAGGAACCAAGCAGACAGTGAGGGCCCAGGGTTCAGGTAGATGACGCTTAGAAGCTTCACGAGAGTGCTGCTGTAGAGACTGGAATAACTTGGTTTGTTTTTGCTTTAAAAGGATCTTCCCCCCTTGTAAGAGGAATGCGGAGCCTGAAGGGCCAGGGGTTTCCCATAACCACAAGGGCCTTCTGGGTGGGAGGGGGACAGACAGTGAGAGGATCCTGACCACGCCCCCCCCCCCCCCCCCCCCCCCCCCCCCGGCCCACACACACACCGAGCTGGCTCTCCTAAACCTCATGTGGCTGCATCTCCAGTCTGGTGATCCTTAAAGAGCAAGAATCGGGGGGGAGGGGGGCACTGCTGGACAGCTGGGCAGATGACGGATTGGTGTGGACTGAATGGTGTCTTCCTCCCCCATGTTCATACATTGAAGCCTTAACCCCCAGTGTGGTAGTATTTAGAGGTGGGACCTGGGGAAGTAATTAGGTTTACAGAAAGTCATGAGGGTGGGGCCCCCATGATGGGATTCCTTATAAGAAGAGAAAGAGAGCCCAGATCTCTCTCTCTCTCACTTTTCCTTACGAAGAATTCTCTTGGATTGCTCTGATGACTCCTTCCTCACCTGTCCATTCAGAACAATAGTCCTAACACAGATGTTCTTTATACTCACTGACCCTGAATGTACAAGTCAGGAGTGAGTTCTCTGGCATTTTTATAAGATCCCTCCGTGCATCTATACTCTGCAGGGAGGAAAGCTACAAATGGCATACAGAAAGTTTGGTGTTAACAAAATGCATATCTGGCTTTTATGTATGTGGTATGTGGTTCTCTTGACTATTATGCCTCTCACATTGGTGAGCTTATTCTGCACTGGTGTTCGGTAGCCCTCGACCTCTTGGAGGTTAGAATATCTCCTGCTTCCCATTTTGGAAATCTGGTTCTCCTAGCTGGGCATTTATCTATTCCTGTACTATACACACGTGATGCACACATCCCTTTTCTTGTCCAGGACTATGCTTGCTTCAGGGCAGGGGACTTTATCGAGCACCTGCTGTATGCTGGGTCCTTCCCTAGGAGCTGGCACCGTCCTTGTGCCAAGGTGCCCATTGTCTAATGGAGAGTACTAGGAGACTCCTTGAGGGGAAATACTAAAATAACTAAGCTTTTTGGTAACAGTGTTGCTTAATGCTTCAGTAATGGGGCGATTTCTTTTTAATTGCCTTGGAAAGAAATTAACTTACTAGACATGATTTAATGTTGTACGTTTTTAACATTTAGTATACAACCTCTTTTTATGTATGCTCTTAAGGGATATTGTTGTAAATGATACGAAGTATAGCTTGGTAAACCTGAAAATTCCCTAGGTTGTTGCTGTTGTATTTAATGATGCTTGTTGCGATTGGCAACACCCTTGGGCAATCAGCAGAGCTTTCTCAGGAAGCTCTTTCCTCTGTGACCCTGGGCTGAGGTCCCTCTTGAGGGATCCCTGTTCTCACAGGGTAAACTATGTGAGACTGTTCAGAATTGGTCTGCTTTGGGGGGCTTGTTTCCCCTGTCATAGTTGCGTAATTACAAATGTTCCTGTCGCTTGAGTGCATGTGGTAGGAAGTCCAGGCATCAGCAAGACTGATAGGATGCCCACACGCAGTCCCGGGAGTAAACTGATGGGGCCCCTGGCCCATCCATGTGGCAGTGGACAGGTGTTTGCTGTGGTGAGGGACACCATGGCTTCAAAGGAGGGTGCCTTCATTGTCCACTGTGGCCCAGGATGTGAGAAACCAGGATGTTTTAATCACAAACACAGGTTTCATAATATCTGGAAAATGAGTTCATGTTCTAGGAGTTACTTTTAATTTCGGTATCTTTTTCTGTTCTAACCCAGGTGCGACATTAGAGGAAATAAACCAGCACTGGGACTGGCTGGAGCAAAACCTCCTACATACTTTGTCCGTCTTTGATAATAAAGATGACATTGCCAGCTTTGTCAAAGGGAAGGTAAAGGTAGGTCCTTTGACTGAAATGCTTCTCCCCATTTCCCCATCTTTCTTATTACTTCCATATGACATTTTGAGCACTGTAGCATTTTTGATCAGATTTGAACAATTTTCTCCACCATAACTGAACGACTTGGCTTAATACACAAAGGAGCTGGACTTGTCACTTGTCAAACTTCACAGTCAGTCTGGCAAAATATACCTGAAATTGGAAAATCCACATTCTCAGGCCTCAGTTTTTGTTCTCCTTTATAGAAGTGAAGGTCCTCTCTTGTCTCGGGGGAAAAAATGTTAACATTCATGTTTTTGCAGAGCAGAAACGGTATATGACTCCTTAAACTCGTTATTCCCACCTTTTTGCAGTTGTGACATCTTGTCACTCTATTTTGTTGGACCTGGCACTTTCCTCTTCCTAAAGAGGCTGTTTATTCTTCAAATACGTTAAATAAATGGAATTAAGACCATTTACGTTTTAAGAAGGCACGACAGGACTATTTTGGAGGGTATCTGTTAATATCTCCTGTGAGTTTCATCTTCTCCGTCATTGCAACAACATGATTGGGACCCAGTGCTTTAAAAGCCCCATCAGGCAGGGAGAGACTGTTTCTCATTCTGATTTTAACCCTTATTAAACACTTTAACACATTAGCCTCTAATACAGTTTTCCTCCCTGCGGGTAAAATCCCCAGACCATTGATTTTGTTTATTTATTTAATTTTTCTTCAAAAGTTTGCCTCAAAAATGCTGCAGCTTTTAGTAAAGTGTGTCAAAGTGAATTCTTGGTTTTAAAGGGACAAAACAGAAGTATTCTTGTCCTTCCTCTTGTGTCACCAGCTAGGAACCAAAGGTCTCCTGAGTCAGGCAGTGTGGCAGTGTTGGTGTTACCTCTGGGCTGTGGGGCTGGCAGGTGGACCCAGGCTGTGGCGGGGACTCATCCAGCCCGTGGGTTACCACCTCTGCCTGGTCCGACTGACTAGCTTGGTTCCCTGGGTCAGATCGCACTGGGGCTTAGCTACAGAAATGCCTATTTCATGGTTATTTTTCACACTTACCTCCTTTCTCCTTAGTCTATCTTATGTTATGGTGGTTCTTTGAGTTAGGGTTTCTCCTTTTAATATGGAGAAAGGAAATTCATTTCTGCTGCAGTAGCTTTAGGAAAGCTTCTGCAGAGAAGGAAGCAGCTTTTCCTCTACCCTCCTAGATTCTCCTCCTAGGCCTGGAGATTAAACCGACAAACGTCGAATTGGTGAGAAAAACAGTTGATCAACGCGTGCAGTGTGCGGACACATGAGGGAAACTCAGTGATGAGTAACTCAGGGGTGGATAGAATGTGGGGCTTATACAGCATCTCAACAAAGAACAATACGTTTGTAGAGAAGGGACGAGACAAAGAGAAAGCCGTTCAGGCTTTCAGGGGTGGCCAGCTGTGGGAAAGTAAATGTGGGGAGAAATGAAGGGAAGAGAAGAAGGGTTGTTTTTGTGAGGTTTGTTATGTGCATTCCTCTCGGTACTGGTCAGAATCTTACCCTCCTCTTCCCGGCACAGAGAAGGGAGGCACCTTCACAAATGGGTGTTTGGTATCCTTGTTTTAGGCAAGTAGTGGGGGAGGACGGAGAGCCTTTTTGGTGTCTACTGTTTCTCAGTTGTCTTCAGATCAGAATAATCCTTATGCCAAAGTGGCATAGTTTGGAATGGCATATTCTGATCCCCTGCACATCAAAACTGAAATGCCTTAAAAAACAAAACAAAACAAAAAAACAGCAGTTGCAGGGAGACTGCTGGCCTGAAGCAGGGGTGGGGATGGAGGGGTTCTTGTGGTCTGAGATGGGGTTATGTCTTTGGGGCCACTATGTGCTGTAGGTTCTTCCTTTCCTCTGGGAAGATCCAAAGGAATTAGGAATTGGGGCTTTCCTAGTCATATCCTGAGTTGGCCACTCTGTAAAGCTTTAAAGAAATCCTTGTACTTAGAGTTGTGCTCATCACCAGACCCTGCAGTCCCCAGAAGTCAGGAGTCTGTGTGGCCACCATCATTGTGGCTGCATCTGGAGCCAGTGCGTCCTGTTCTACTTCCGTGACTCTCTGCTGTAGAGCCTTCCTAAAATCCCCTTCATGCCTCACGGTCCAGAGCTTTATATATTAGATAAGCTTCTAAAATTATTCATCTTTCTTATAACTTTTCCATTTTATAATGTCTGGTTAAATAAAATTTGGAAAAGAAGAAAAACATAATGAAGGAAATGAAAAGCACTTGAAATTTTACCAGACTTCAGATTCATTTAATAAATAATTCTTATTTTAATAGTAACTCCCAGGTAATTTTCTAAAATAGTTTATACAGGCCAGGCTTTGGTAGTTGTGCCCCCAAAATGGCCTTGTCTTTTTTTTTTGAAATATTTTATTTTTTAAGTAATCTCTGCACCCAACTTGGGACTCGAATTTACAACCCTGAGATCAAGAGTCACATGCTCTCCTGACTGAGCCACCCAGGCACCCCCAAAATGGGCTCATCTTACATTTTTGGGGGAGATTTTATTTATTTATTAGAGAGAGAGAGAGCGCAGGAGGGAGGGGCAGAGGGAGAAGCGTAGACTCCCTGCTGAGCAAGGAGCCCAACATGGGGCTCGATCCCAGGACCCTGAGATCATGACCTGAGCCGAAGGCAGATGCTTAACCGACTGAGCCACCCAGGTGCCCCAAAAGTGGCCTTGTCTTAAGGGACCTAGCCTTTCATGAAGCACAGGAATGTGGGGAATCAGAATTCTGATCTTGTCAATGAGTTGTCACCCCTTAGGAAGAAGCCACAGGCTATGTTCTAGGCACTTTTACAGCCTTTCCCTGGATTTAGAAAGGATCCTTACTGTTAACTTGTTGTTGGCAAAGCCATTGTACGTTGAGATGCTTTCTTTTCTGTCTTGTCTCCCTATGCACCTGAGTGCTTTGGACATGTTTATGACCTCGGCCAACAAACTTCTTTTCTACCTTAGAAGACTGTAGAGTATTTAGTGGTAGTGAAAGGTGTCAGATGTCAGGCACCTGTTGGCTTTGTATTAAAAGTTTTGAAGGAAATGACATTCCTTAGCTTTTTAAAAAGCAGGGCACCTGGGTGGCTCAGTCAACTAAGCGTCTACTTTCAGCTTTGGTCATGATCTTGGGGTCCTGGGGTCAAGCCCCATGTCAGGCTCCCTGCTCAGTGGGGAGCCTGCTTCTCGCTCTCCCTCTGCTGCTCCCTCTGCTTGTGCTCTCTCGTGCTCTCTCTGTCAAATAAATAAATAGGATCTTTAAAAAAAAAATACACTAACTTGTAACTCAAACTTGGATAGTTCTTCAAGGTCGATACATCAGATTCACGCTTGAGGCAGTAACTTGATCATCTGTTCCTGTAGGGAGAGCTAGGAGGTATTGTACAATAGTAATTTGTTAGAAGACTCAGGTTTAGAAGTCAGTGATTTGTCCAAAGCCTCAAGGCTGGTTAGTGGTCAAGTGAGAGACTTGTTCTTAGGTTTTCCACCCTCCAGCCCCCAGCTCATCTTTCCCCCAACCATGGCAGTGCTTCTGGGTGGTAGACAGATGGAGTAGCGAGCCGCTCTCCTCCACCCCTGGTGTGTGTTGGTGGGCAGTGTAGACGCCTCAGGTGCCTGTGCTTGGCAGTCCCTTCCCACCTCTGCCTGCCCCTCCCCTAGTCCCTCTCACCAACGAGGGGACCCTTATCTTTCTGTGTGTCAGGCTCTGATTGCGGAGGAGACAAGCAGCAGGCTTGCCGAGCAGGAAGAAGAGCCTGAGAAGTTCCGAGAGGCCTTGGTGAAGTTCGAGGCCAGGTTCAACTTCCCGGAGGCAGAGAAGCTGGTCACCTATTACTCCTGCTGCTGCTGGAAGGGCAGGGTTCCCCGCCAAGGCTGGCTGTACCTCAGCATTAACCACCTCTGCTTCTACTCCTTCTTCCTGGGCAAAGAACGTAAGTGAGGCTTGGGCTGACATTCGCAGATGAAGCTGACCCTCGGGATGCTCAGTGCTGTCCTGAGACACGAGGAAGAGCTAGGGAACAAAGGATTCTTAAATGAGTAGTTGAGATGGTAATGAGTGATTCTTGATTAACTTCAAATGACGTGTGCAGACAATTATATTTCTTTATGCTACCACCACTAAGGGGCTTTGATTTGGTGAGAATTCATTTTTTCCATTGCCTTAAACATTTCTGTGTAATTCGCTTCATAGAGCTACAGAAGGTTTTTTTACTTTATGTTGCTCTGAAAACACATGGTCAAAACTGACGCTTCTTAAGATGGGTGGGGGGCCTTTAAAAAGTTGCCAGCCCTGAAGATCATGACTGCTCCTGGAAGAGGAGCAAGATGTGCAGCTGTTCCTTGGAATGGGAAGGTCCACTTGAGATTCAGGCGGTGATTAACTTTTCACACGTTTATCCACTGACCGTCACCATGCGAGGTGATGGAATTCCAGGATAAGAAAGAAAAGCCATAAGTGTTGGTTGTATATTGAATTTTTAAAAAATCATTCCCCCTGAAACTTCTTTTGGAACCAAGTATTGTTGCAGGCATCCATGCAGGATGGCAGCTGTGTGTGTGTATATAAAACAAGTAAATGCGTATGTATGTGTTTATATATCCAATTTTTTTTTCCTTCCTGCATTTAAGTTTATATTTCAAGTTGAACCAGTGGGAGGGGCTTCTCTGAAATTGTGCTGACACAGCTTCCTTCCAGGGCCATTGCTTCTCTTTCTCATGTTGCCAGCTTCAGGTCTGATGCTCCAGTACGTACACCCTGTGTGCACAGCCTTTCCCTACCCCTGGACTGTGCTCTGACCTAATCTTGACTGTCCTTATTCTTGTACTTTCTGCGGTGCTTCTCAAAATTCATGCAGGTCTTTCCTTCCCTTCCCCATTCTTGTGCCTCTTTGGAAACTCCGGTTCACCCTTCAAAATCAGTTCAGATTTTTATCACCTCCAGGGACTTTCCTTGGTTCCCTTAAAATTTGCACCATGTTTGTGTTTCTGTTTTAGATTTTGTCAAGTTAGTGGTTGCTTATTTTACATGTCTGTTTGCCCTATTTGAATGAGCTAAAGTGCAGGGCTTTTCACAAAGTAGACGCTTGATGAAGTGAAAGTTGATGTTATAGGTTGCATATGTGTTTGTATGAACAACTTATGTGAAAGCAACTAGAAGTAGCTGAAGAAGCTTCTTCTCAACCTGATGTAGATGTGTGGCCTTTTAAGTTACTGAAGCCCTGAAAACATTATTACAACAAGTGGAAAGAAATGGTAGAAAAAGAAACACTTCAAGATCCCTTCCTTTATTTGAAAAAGAAAATGAGTTACTTTCTGACACCGTTCATTCATGGTGACTAAGCCAAATTTTGTTAGGATGCTGCGTTTTGAAAAAAAATGATTTCTAGTATTTGTTGTCATAGTGTCTTTTCCCCATTTGCATTAGCAAGCGCTAGCTAGCCTCACTACCACTGTATTGGAAACATTTCCCAGAATAGAACACTTGTTTATAAAATGTACTGTTTGTACTGTATTGCTTTAAAAAGAATTCCATAGAAATTGTACTGTGTCTTCTAAGACTGTCATTTGACACAGTCTAAATGTTAAGCCTGTTTCTCTAAACGAAATCATGAATAATCCTCTTTTGCACTTTTTTTTTCATAGCGTACACCATGAATGCTGCTTTTGAAACCAGAAATTAGGTAGATTGAGAAAGTTTTGCTTATTTTGCAAATATTTAAGTTTAAATATTTTTGAAGAAGTTTTCCTGTTGTTAACTTGATATTTCAGAATGCTGTCCCCTGTACGTGTGCAGTAGCCAGCAACTTGGAAGATTTTACTTAAATCTTCTTTTAAGAAAATCATGAAACATGAGTTGGGTTCTAACACACAGCTGTCAGGCAGCTTTGTGCTTTCCCTTTCCTGCTCTGGTTTTGTATTTCAGCTTAAGGAAATCCTTGGACTCTTGTTTGCTGATACACTCAAGTTTGGCTCATATGTTAGGGTAACCTATGTATTTGCCTTTTTTTTTTTTTCTCTTCCAGTTAAACTTGTAGTCCCTTGGGTTGATATCCAGAAGTTAGAAAGAACGTCCAACGTCTTCCTGACGGATACCATCCGAATCACCACGCAGAATAAGGAGCGCGACTTCTCCATGTTCCTGAACCTCGATGAGGTGTTCAAGATCATGGAGCAGTTGGCGGACGTGACACTCCGGAGGCTCCTGGATAATGAGGTCTTTGACCTGGACCCAGACCTGCAGGAGCCGAGCCAGATCACCAAGCGGTAAGAGCTTCCGTTTTCAGTTCCTCACCCATAGGACTGATGTGCCACCACCTTCATTTACATGTGCTTTGTTAGTCGTAGTTGTACAAGGTTTAAATTTCCCTTGTGGCATGATGCAGATTTTCCTGTGGCGTTAATCATGATTGTGACATAATAATTGGCAGTGACTGTTAATTTTTTTTTTTAATAGTGAAAGTTTTTTTTTTTTTTTTAAAGATTTCATCTATTTGTTTTAGAGCAAGTGAGCTGGGGGAGGGGCAGGGGGAGGCGGAGAGGGAGAGAATCTCGCAGACTCTGCACTGAGCGTGGAGCCCAGCTCGGGGCTCGATCCCATGACCCTGACATGACCTGAGGCGAAACCAAGAGTCAGATGCTCAACTAACTGAGCCATCCAGGTGCCCTGATTGTTAATTTTTTTTATGCAGTTGACTTTGTTTTCTGGATCCAGTTCTGCTTTTTTTCCAGATATTTGGAAACTGATTTTTATAAAAAATACTTCTAAGGAAAATGTAATATGGATAGCTTCATGATAGAATTCCATTCAGTACTGTGCTTTATCAGTGAACATTAAGAAATTTTATATTTCCATTTGAAAGTGCTTTGTAGAAGAAGTTTTCAGGACAGTGGATTTATTTTTGGTACTGGTTTGTCATTAGAAATGTGCCTTAGTAATGCTCTAAGTTAACATTCTTTGTTATTGGTTTGCCCCCGGCTGATGCTAGGTGTGGAGATGTCTGGGGCAGTTGCTTGAATTATTAGTCACTTTAAAGAAGTTCAGCTTTATTATCTAAAATTTAAACGGTGGTGTTTGTCCGAGCTTGACTGTGATTCCTGACTTGGTGGTTTAGACCAGGTAACTGCAGAGTTGATACAAAGATACCCTTAGAGAAACAAGTCATCTGTGAAGTGCTGTTGCGGCTGGATAGATTTGATATCGTTACAGAATCACCGCTACTATTTAGTACTACTAGACATGAAAAAAATATTTTAATCTGGTAAAATACACATGACATAAAATTTGCTGCCTTAATACCACTGAACCATACAGTTAAAAATGGATAAGTACGTTCACATTGTTGTGCAACCATCCCCTCCATCCAGCCCTGGGGTGCTTCATCTTGCAAAACTGAAACTCTGTCCCCATTAAGCAATAACTCCATTCCCTCCTCCCCCAGCCCCTGGCAACCGCCACCCTACTTTCTGTCTCTGAGTTTGACTACTCGAGGTCCCTCATGTAAGTGGACTCATACAGTATCTGTCTTTTTGTGACTCGCTTATTTCACTTAGCGTCATGTCCTTAAGGTTCATCCATGTTGTAGCAGGTGCCAGAATTTCCTTCCTCTTTAAGGCTAGGTAGTAAAATAGTCCATTGCATGGATATACCACATTTTCTTTATCCGTTCATGCATCTGTGGACACAAGGCTGTTTCTACCTTTGGCTGTTGTATCTGATGTTGCTATGAGCATGTGTGTGCAAATATCTTTTCGAGTCCCTGCTTTCACATCTTTTGGGCATATACCCAGAAGTGGAATTGCGAGATCGTGTGGTAGTTCTGTGTCGTTCTATGTCCAGTCATTAAAAACATTTTTTAAATCTATTGTAAGATTCCTGTTATTCCTTACACATGTTCGCTGTTTTCTTGGAACATCTGGGAGAACATGTGTCTAATTAGTGGTCTCTAAATGGCAGTGTGTTTTTTTTTTTTAAAGATTTTATTTATTTATTTGAGAGAGAGAGAGAGAGAAACAGCACGAGAGGGGAGAGGGTCAGAGGGAGAAGCAGGCTCCCTGCTGAGCCGGGAGCCCGATGTGGGACTTGATCCCAGGACTCCGGGACCATGACCTGAGCCGAAGGCAGTCGCCTAACCAACTGAGCTACCCAGGCGCCCAAAATGGCAGTGTGTTTGTAGTTGGCATGTGTTCAGCAAGAATTTAGAGCCCCTGCTGTGTGCATGCGTTGGAAATTTGATCGTGTATCGTCCCAAGTAAGGCAAAAATCAAAAAGTGAGCTTTTTTGGTGAAACTCCAGTGAATTTCACTTGGTTTTATGTCCTCATCATCTCACAGTCCCTTTGTGAGAGGGGATAGTGCTGCTTGTCACTCCATTACGAAAGGAGAGCCTTGGGGTGCTGCCCTTGGGTCTTCTCACTCCCCATCCTGAGCTCCTCCCTGTGCCTCCTGACCCCGGGTTTCCAATTACCATCTCTGACTCTGTCCTAGGTCCAGAGAAGACAACCCAGCACAGCGGCAGCCCCACTCTCTCATATATCTTCAAATAACTCTATAGTCGTTCGGTATCTGAGTCCTTTTAGTCCAGCTTACAAAGACTGGTTAAAAATGAAGAAACCAGTCTCGGTTGTAGGAGTTGTTAAAGGGCTCCTATAAATCACCCAGTAAAGCTGCTCTCTCTCCTGCAGGTTTTGCATCGATGCGTGTGAATTGCGATGTGTGTGAATTGCAGCCAGGGTCTTAGAACTAGGAGGCCGGCTGATAGCCTGCATGCTCCGGTCAGCTCCATGGGCATTGGGATTTCAGGTGACTTCTCACAGATCTCCTGATGTTCCTTCATGGCTCCACTTCTAGATGTAGCATTGTGGTTTGGGGTAGAAACTGGGAAAGAAGAGGCTGATGGCAGGTTTGTTGCACTTAAGACCCTTCGGTAAAATCCTTCATTTTGGAAGAAAATTCATCAGCACAGGCAGTCTTCATGCATGTTCCAGAATTCAGGTGAATTATATGAGGCTCCCCCTCTTCCACTTTCTATCCTGGAAACCATTAGGAAGAAGAGAGAGAAAAGGACAAAACAGGGCCCCGGCGGTGGTCAGGGTGGCGCTGCTGGGATCCCACAGGTGCCTTGGGCTGGCCCTGTGATGGACGGCAGGATTCTGGTCCGTGGTGTGTTTTGCTGGTCTCTGCACTTTGAGTGACTTCTTCCAAAAGTGAAAGGCATGTCCTTGCCTACCAGTTCCTCGCTGGGTCTCTTGTGTAGCTTTCTGTCATGGAGACATAGGCCTGTGGACATAAACAGGTAATGACTCAGTCAACTTGACATCCTGCCAAGAGAGCCCAGGTTTTCAAGTTGAGGAAAACAGTCTCTTGATGCAAAAGGCACGATCAGAAGTGCTGGAATGCTCCTCAGGCTCCCTTTTGTTGATGTATTTTCACTTCCCTTCCCAGATAACAGCTTTAGAAAGGTGCCCTTGGGGTCACTGGTGTGGTGAGCCATCTGATTATGAATTAGTCATGATTGCTGCTCATGCTCACTCCCGTGGGACTTCGGGACAGAGCCCAGCGAGGCTGGGACTCCAGCGGGAGCCGGGAGACGGGAGACGGGATGGTGCATTGCACAGGAGGACCCAGTCAGACAAGGTAGAGCTGGCTGGCCCCGGGGAGTCCTCTGGCCCAGCCCTCACACTTCGCAGAGGAGGGCCTGGACCAGGGATTCTGGGGTACAGTAACAGAATCCAGGAGGGCGGGGAAACGGAGACTGAGGAAGGGACTTCTGGGGGCTGGGGGAGCTAATAAATGGATTGGTCCTGAAATTTACAAACAAAATAACACTTGTAAAGTTGTGAGTGGTAGGTTGAGAACTGTGTAGCCAGCTGTTTGGGGCAGGGGGAGATTGGGGAGGTGATGGGTTTCACTAAATCAAAATTAATATCTTCATTAAAATCTGTATTGATTGATGGAAAGTGCTGGAGGAAAACTCAGTTAATGCAGTACAGTGAATGGAGGGTCTTTCCCCTGGTGGAAGCTTTTTCTGTGGTATCCAAAGGTAGGCAGTGGCTGCCGGGGTTGGGGGTGGGGGCTGATGTCTTCAGAATAAGCCCTCATCCCCTGTTGCCTGGCTGATTCTTAGCTCCCTGGTCTGACTTTTCAGACCTTCTTTGGCCTTTTCTGCCCAGATTCACTCCCTTTCCTGCTGTTCTCCTTGTGCCCCTACTAAGAATGCCCAGCCTAGCTCTGTAATTTATTCGACTTTCTGTCCTTGTGATTCTGGTTCAGAGTCACCATCTCTTAGGGGCTCCTCATGCAGCCCCGAACAGTTCCTGCCTCACGGGGGAAGGCCTGCGGCTCCCCACCCTGCAGAGCCCTAGCTGCTTTGTACTTCTCCAGGCTGTTCTGGAGCAGGATGGAGGGCAGAGGGTGAAGGCAGGAGCCTTGAGCGTGAAAAAGCCTTCTAGATGCCAGTGTTATTGAGGTCTTGGTCTGCTGGAGCTCCGAGAATGGATTTTTCAAAGAAATGGGGGCACTGCGGCCCCAGCTGAGTCCATCTGCAGCCTGTTGTCTGCTGTCTGAGGGCTGGGTTTCCCTCATGCCCCCATTGTGTGCAGGGGACCCAGGCTGCTGTGTGCTCTGTGTAAGATGCTTCATAGCAAGGTTGTCCTTCTGTTTCCTTAGTGCTCTTGGGGGAAGGTAGAAGAAAGGTGTTTCACGTAAACACACATTCGAGGGATGCCATGTTGTATGTGCACACTTTTGGGCTTTGAGGACAAGTATGCGTATCTGGTCTTTCTGCCTTGTTTCTTTTTTTTTAAAGATTTTATTTATTTATTTGACAGAGACAGCGAGAGAGGGAACACAAGCAGGGGGAGTGGGAGAGGGAGAAGCAGGCTTCCCGTGGAGCAGGGAGCCTGATGCGGGGCTTGATGCCAGGACCCTGGGATCATGACCTGAGCCGAAGGCAGACGCTCAACGACTGAGCCACCCAGGCGCCCCTTTCTGCCTAGTTTCTACATTGCTGGCTCTTGCCCAGAGTTTCAAATGAGTTGGGCGTGGGTCTGTGGGTGGGTGTGTAACTAAGAGCCTCTAGAAATCCTTATACATATCTTTATGGGGCAGACTGCCTGCAGAGGGCCAAGTTATTCCAGAAGGGCAGGGGTGGTACTTGGGCACAAGTCTAGGCCTCAGGTCTAGGGCACAGGGGGGACCTCCTCACACCCGGTGCTAATGCGGGAGCCCACCTGCCCCAGTGTGCCACACAGCCTGAGTTTGGGGAAGCACTTGGCCTTGAGCAGCTTGAGCTGCTGACAAACAGGAGGTTTGTGGATGTGGGGTGACACGAGGGAGGGAGAGTTCCCATGGCTTGTGAGGCCTGACACGGGTCTTTTCAAAAGTGTTCTAACAGGTTGATGGGGAAAAGAGAGAGGGAAACCTGTTTTTGATACATTTGTACCAAAACTAGGAGGAGAAAATCGAATTCCTAGGTTTGCAGAGAAACGAAAGAACAACCCACCCTTTCATTTCTTGGGTCTAAGGTCTAAGGAATGAAGTGTGGAATTTTAAATGTGGGCATGTAGTTTAGAATTGTCCACCTTGTTGTCATGCAGGACTGCACGCGTTAATTGCAGCTCTGCGAACAAACTTGGTGTTCTTGCTCCCCACGTTTATGTCCTATGTGGCTACAGGCTCATACAATGGCATGTGTTAAGACAGGAGGGTTTGTGGCGCCGTCCCTTCTATTCTCAGCTGTCGCTTTCTCTTGGAGCAATTGCTTTGACCAGTGCATACCAGCAAGGTGGACAATGGGTGGTAAATATTGTGGGGGCTGCCGGGCTAGTTTTCATCTTTATAGGGGCGCTTCTGCCCTGGCTTACAGGCCTGTGCTCGGCTACTGCTTTCTGAATGGTCGGTTATGGCTCATGTCTGTAGGGCATCTCTATGGAGGAAGAGGGGGAGCCTTTAGTAAGTACTGGAAGGTCTGAAAGGCAAATTGTGACCAGTGGGCTTTGTTTCTGGTGCTCTTCGGAAAGAGGAGCTGATATTTTTAGCATCAAAACTACCACCTGCGAAACAGACCTAAAGGATGAAGTGGTCTTACTCTGAGCTTCATTAAAGGGCTTGAGCTACTCCTCTCTCAAGCTACTACAGGATCTTCATCTCCATCTGTTGGAAAGTTAAATGCCACATATATAGGTATAATGCAGATTTAGAGGCAGAATTGGAAGAGGACTTTCTAAGGAAGGAAGATGATTTAGGAAAGTCCTTCCTGCTGCCTTTTTTTTTTTTTTAAGATTTATTTATTTCGGAGAGAGCGTGTGCAAGCGTGCGGGGGGAGGGGCAGAGGGAGGAGAGAATCCTGAAGCAGACTCCTTGCTGAGCGTGGAGCCCGACAAGGAGCTCGATCCCAGGACCCTGAGATCCTGACCTGAGCCGAAACCAAGAGTGAGCAGCTTAACCAACTGAGCCACCGAGGTGCTCCCCTCCTTTCTGTCTTTGTCTTATAACATGAGGTCACTGGTCTGTGACTGCTGAATGTGTGAGAGATAGACCCCAAGGGTGACAGAGAACAGCCCAGAAAGGAGAGTGGAGATGTGCTCAGAAGCCATGGAGAATGGGGTTGAACTGAGTGGTTGGCTGGTGTAGCAGGTGCACCGAACAGAAAAATCATATAACTGAGTGCCTTATTCTTATACTGAAGAGCTGGCTGCAAAAATACCAAAAGTCCTTCCACCCCCTCCCCCCCGCCCCCATGCTTCTAGGAAGGACCAGACGACAGTTGAATTCAGTGGTGGCTGGACCCACATCTGTGAGATACGTACAGGCAGGCTGTGTCGGCTTTACATTGACCAAAGCCAGCACGGCCAGCCCGCTTTCAGGACAAGGACATAAACCCTCCAATGTAAATATGCTGAATATAGGTCTGCTTTCAGGGAAGTGGGGTGATCTTGAGGGTCCTTGACTTCCATCCTGTAGTACGTGAATTTCTAGAGCATTCACGGTGCTTTCCCACGTTCTCCCAGCTCCTCTGGGGAGGAAGCGCAGGCTCCTTTGGAAACAGCCATTCCTGGAATATCAGGTGCTGCAGCCTTTGGCCCACAGTAACTGGACCCATCTTGATCTGTAGAATTTGTCTAATTTCTCGCTGTGCCCGGAGGACTTTCTGAACATGCATGTATTTATCTTTGTGAGGGATTGATAGTAAATTCCGAGCACTCCCCCATCTCTGTGTGGGGTCTCCTGGGAAGACAGTTGTGTGATGGTGTGAAAATGAGGACTGGGTTGGAAACGGGAAGCAGGGCAGGAGGGGCCTCTATGTGTGAGCCTGGCCCTGGCGAGGGGAGGATGTGTCTAAAAGATCACTCAGACTGGGGCGTTTAAAATTTATGCAACATTTTAAAAGTTACTCTTTTCCTAAAAGAAAATAGCTTCATTTTTAAAAAAGCTAACAATATGTGGTCAGGTAGAAAATTCAAGCAGAATAAAAATGAAAAGTGGAAATCCTACTACACAGAGTCAACTACTATTAACATTTTATGCAAAATCTTTTTACATATCACTTTCTGCAATTTTATAGAATTTATATAAATGGGATCATACTGTAGAAGCTATTTCTAACCTACTTTTTCAATGTTGTGGACATCATATGTTTTCAGGGATCTCTTGAAGCAGAAAGGTTAGGTATTGTTTCCATTTTACAGATGTCAAGATGTGATATGGAGAAGTGTTATCTAAGGTCACCCAGCTAATAAGAAAGCTAAGATTCATATTCCTTACTTTGAGCGCAGTGCTAATTCTCTCAGATAAATTTAAAGAGCTCTTATTCGATGTGGCAAAGAAAAATTTTTATCTCTGTACAGTGGAATTTCCCCTCTACTAGAATTTTGGGGTATGACATAAATTCATCAGTATTTGCAAACATTGTGATTTCGCTGCCTTCTTCCTTTATTGGATGTTAGAGCCAAGACCCAGGATATGGGGGGGGTCCCCTAGGGTAGGATTTCTCCCCCATTCTCCACTGTCCATACTGATGTGACACTGATGGGCTTCTCTCCAGTGATACTTTTACTTGGATTTGTTTTTTTATTTTTTTAAATTTATTTTTTTATTTTTTTTGAGAGAGAGAGGGCTGGGGGAGGGGCAGAGGGAGAAGGAGAGAAAGAATCTGAAGCAGGCTCCACGCCCAGTGCAGAGCCTGACGTGGGGCTTGCTGTCATGACCCTGAGATCGTGACCTGAACTGAAATCAAGAGTCAGATGCTTAACCGACTGAGCCAGCCAGATGCCGCTTGGATTTGTTTTTTAAAGGTAATAATAGCTAATGTTTATTCAGCACTTACTGTATGCCCAGCACAGATCTCAGTTTAACTGCTTTTTTGAGCTGTCATTCATATACCATACAATTCACCCTGTTAAAGCATCCCAATCAGTGGTTTTTCAATCCAGAGAGTTGTGCAACCATCATCACGCTCGGTTTAGAACATTTTCTTCACCCCAAGAAGGAACCCCAGACTTATGAGCAGTCACTCCCCACTTCTCCCTTATCCCCTGCTCTACATAATCACTAAGCTATTTTCTGTCTTTATGAGTTTTGCCTATTCTGGAAATTTCATATAAGGGGAATCAGGCGGTATGCAGTCTTTTATATCTGTAACACTTTCGAGGTCAGTCCCTGGTGTAGCTTGTGTCAGTATTTCGTGTGGCCGGGTGATCTTCTGTTGTGTGGCTCTGTCCCGTTTTGTTGATCCGTTTATCAGCGGATGGACTTGGGTTGTTGCCATCCTGAACACGCGTGTCCGGGTTTTTGAGCAGATGTTCATTTTCGGTTCTCTGGGGTCTACGCCTAGGAGGGGAATTGCAGGGTCGTATGGTAAGTCCATGTTGAACCTTTTGAGAACCAGCCAAACTGTTTTCCAGACGGGCCGCACCATTTTACATTCCCACCCGCGGTGTATGAAGGTTTCCGTTTCTCCACGTCCTCGCCGGCACTTGGTGTTACGGACTTTCTGATCCTGGATCCTTAAACCATTGTTTGATGGTGATTCACAGTGTTGCTCAAACCAGGAAGGAGTATCTGTTTTGGTCTGTGAGTTTGTTGTCTTACTTTTGCGCAGAGGCGACCCCTTCTGCCTTGAGTACCCGTTCCCTCCGAGGTTGGCTGTGAAGTGGGGTGCGTGCTGGGACCCACGCAGGACCCGGCGGGGCTCATCCATTTTCACATCCGGCTTCACAGGGTTTTCTTTGTAAACCCATGTGTTCGTTCACCGTTCCTGCCTCTTTGTCTTCTCTCTGCCCCCTCCGCCAGGGACCTGGAAGCCAGAGCACAGAACGAGTTCTTCCGGGCGTTCTTCAGGCTGCCGAGGCGCGAGAGGCTGCACGCCGTGCTGGACTGCTCGCTGTGGACGCCGTTCAGCCGCTGCCACACCGTGGGGCGGATGTTCGCCTCCGACCGCTACATCTGCTTCGCCAGCAAGGAGGATGGCTGCTGCAATGTCATCCTGCCGCTCAGAGAGGTAGGCGGAGCCCCGGCCGGCGCTTCCCGAGCCCGCCTTTTGTCCTTGAGCCCGGGGTGGCCAGGTCACCGGCTGGGGCAGGGCTGCTCACCCAGTGGGGCTTTGCCGGCTGCAGACGGGCCTCTGGGGAGAAGCACGGCCTGCGTTTGACCAGTCCCCATGTGCTTGTTGCTTTTTCTGTCGTTGCTCCAACAGCCTGAAATGTGCCTGGAAGTGACTGGTGAGAAGCAAGCACTCTCACCTCCCTGCCTAGCAGTTAAAGCTTTTCCAACAGCTCTTAGGAAGGATTCCACCCCTTGCACTCACAAAAAGGGGAAAGAAAAAAGGCAACCGACAAAAAGCATCACCTTTTGCCAATGTCAGATTGCATGACTTTTGTACCCTCCTGGGACTTGAGTGAAACATTTAAAAAATGTTTCCTTTAATATGGATCAGGTCCCTTCCCTTCCTGCTACAAAATTCTGCAATCTGTCCCTGGAAATGCAGGGCAACCTGAGGCTACTTCCTGATCTGCCGTCCTCAGTCCTTTGGTTTCAGGGCATGTCTGTGGTGACCATACCCACCCCTCTGTTTCCCATGAGGACCTCCAAATTCTGAGCACTGTTCTTTGGGAAATCTCAGAATTTTTCATCCATGTGATCTACCTCCATGTCATTTTCTAGATGTTTTCATTTTGCAAATATTCTTACTTAGGAGCGGAGCAAGGAATCCAAGAGTTGTCCTGTGCACTTACTTGTCTTATTGTAACATATACGTAACATCACATTTCCCACTTCACCCACTTTTAAGTGTTATGGTTCAGTAGTGTTAAGTACATTCACAGTGTCATCCTACCATCACCAGAACTTCCTTGTCTTCCCCAGCTGAAACTCTGTTCCCATTAAGCACTCACTCCCCATCCTCCCTCTCCAGCCCCGGGCAACCACCCCTCTACGTTCTGTCTCCTAATCGCACTATTCAAGGTCCCTCGTCTAAGTGGGATCATACAGTATTTGCCCATCTGTGGCTGGCTTATTTCACCGAGCATGATGTCCTCCAGGTTCATCCATGTTGTAGCACGTGTCAGAATTTCTCTCCTTTTCAAGGCCGAGTCCTATTCAGTTGTGTGGGTAGATCACATTTTGTTCCTCCGCTCACCTGTCGATGGGTACTAGAGTTACCGTAAATAGGCTGCCTTAGATAATTTTTAACTTCTGTATCCGTTCCTTAGGGCAGTTGTCTGGTTTTGCCTTCTTTCTGGTGGTATTTTCCTAAATAGGTAATTGAAATGCCTGCCCTCTGTTGTCTGTTGCTGGACCTTTTGTGTGTAACTTTTTGCAATAGGTGGTGAGCATTGAGAAGATGGAGGACACAAGTCTGCTCCCTAATCCCATCATCATCAGCATCAGGAGCAAGATGGCCTTCCAGTTCATCGAGCTAAAGGACAGAGATAACTTGGTGGAAAGCCTGCTCATGAGGCTGAAGCAGGTGCACGCCAAACACCCCGTGCATTATGACACCTCACAAGATGAAGACATGGTATGATGCTTAGAAACAGCGGGATCCTATAAAGTGAAGATCTCTTTTCTCACCCCTTCTAGGGCAGTGGTCTCTAAAGGGAGTGCGCATAACCACAATCCACTTGGAAATGAGAGAACTGTGTTAGAGATGATTGGGCCTGTGTATTAGACAGTGTATCACTTCTGATACTCGAGGGGTCCTGAGTGGGTGCTGCACAGGTTAGAGGGTGGCCCACGCAGTGAGTGGTTTGAGGGGCTAACAGGGTACCCTGCTCACAGGTTAGAGGGGTTCATGGGGCACCACCCCACACCAGAGGTTAGGGGAACTGATGGGCACCCCTCCATATGTTAGAGAGGTTGGTGGGGTACCCACACACATCAGAGGGATTGACAGGGCACCTCTCCCAGGCTGGAGGGTTTGATGGGTATCGACCTGCATGCAGGTTAGCGGACACCTTCCTCGTAGGTTGGAGGGGTCTGTGCTCCGCCCCCTCCCCTGAGATTGAGGGGATGTTATTTGGGGGCAGATGGAACTTGTTAAAAGAGAAGTTACATTGTCCTTAAGGCTGGACAGCTGGAAAACAGACCTGGATCTGCTGGGGACTCCTCTCCTGCTGTTTCACACCCGTCCCTCTCTTTCTTCACCTCTTTTTTTTTTTTTTTAAAGACTTTATTTATTTGACAGAAAGAGACATAGCGAGAGAGGGAACACAAGCAGGGGGAGTGGGAGAGGGAGAAGCAGGCTTCCCGCGGAGCAGGGAACCCGATGCGGGACTCGATCCCAGGACCCTGGGATCATGACCTGAGCCGAAGGCAGACACTTAACGACTGAGCCACCCAGGCGCCCCTCTTCACCTCTTTTTACCAGTGCAGTGACAGGAAGGAAAGGATATAGTTTCTCAGTACCCAAGAGCTGTTTTCTGAAGATGGTCACCCTCAGTTCTGGAAGCATACAAGAAATGGTTCTTGTCTGCCCCCCTCTTGGCCCCATACCCTGTATGCTGTGAGCAGCCTTCCCAGGAAAGCACATTCTTTCCTGAGGATCAAATCTGTTGGGGCTAATGTTAGTCTATTTCCCTTGAGTCCTACACAGGCATGTTTAAGTATGTTACCTTCGTGGCGCCTGGGTGGCTCAGTTGGTTAAGCACTGGGCTCTTGATCTCAGCTCAGGTCACAATCTCAGGGTCCTGGGATTGAGCCCCTTGTCGGGCTCCATGCTCACTGGGGAGTCTGCTTGAGGATTCTCTCTCTCCCTCTCCCCCTGCTCGCTCATGCTCACACACTCACTGTCTCTCAAATAAATAAATTTAAAAAATACGTTACCTTCATGTCTCCAAAGGCAAAACAAAGACTCTTCCATAAGTAATGACTTTCTTCTAGCTACCTCCTTTTTTTATGTCTTTCCAGCAGACTTCACCTGTGTTTCATTCAACAAGCATGTGCAGTGACCACAAGTTTGGGGATCTTGAAATGGTGTCCTCTCAAAATAGCGAGGAAAGTGAAAAAGAGAAGAGCCCGCGGCTCCACCCCGAGGCCCTGATCTCTGTGTTCCAGCAGGCGGGCAGCCAGAGCCCCGACTCACGAATGGTGGGTGGCCTGGCTCTGCCTTTGCCGGACCCCGGCAGAGCCGGCACGGGTGGGGGTTCCCAGCTGTCGGGCCTGCTGCGGGCCGTGCACCTGCTGGCACCAGCCTCGCGGGCCTCGGGAGAGCAGGTGTGGTGCAGGTTGCTGGCCGCCCAGCAGCTAGCACCCCTCCCTCTCCCTCGTGGGCAGTAGTGGGAGGGCCCAGCCGATGCCAGCTGCCTGGGCACGACCGGGTGCATGGAGGATGTGATCAGATGACTGAGGCCGTCGGCTTTCCCTACCTGCCCCTTAAGTGGCTCTCGGACACAGCTCTCGGCCATGTGACCTGGAGAGCATCAGTGCTGTCCTTTGTGGGTTCTTGCAGGTGCAGAACAAGTGTTCCCCTTCTTACCCAGGGGTGTCTGTGTGGGCTCCTTTTACAGTATTGCTTGGTTCTCTCCTGGAACAAAAGGTCTCCTGTGCTGTAGTTTTACCGGACAAAAGATATTTCTGTTACATCTACTTATCCTTGTCCTCTTTATAGGGAGAATCCGAGGGAAATGTCATGCACTGTGGGGTAAAGAGGCTAGAAATTGTACTCTGGAAAGACACTGCGGCTGGAGGGAGGCTGCGTTGGGACCACGTGTGCCGGGGGTGTCTGTGGACGTTACCACCCCAAGCTGTGCCTTGTCACCTACTTGGCTACTGTATAATCGTTAGCTTTATTCATTCAAAACGGAGCCTTCTGATAATGCTTTACACAGAGCAGCTCAATGAACTCCTGTAAGAATACTGAATATATATGGAAGGTTCTCCCCTTACTGGAGAATGCAGATAATGAAAAGCATATTAAACATGTTGCTTAATGGGACGCCTGGGTGGCTCATTCGGTTAAGCGGCTGCCTTCGGCTCAGGTCATGGTCCCAGGGTCCTGGGATCGGGTCCCGTATCGGGCTCCCTGCTGAGAGGGGAGCCTTCTTTTCCCTCTGCCTGCCCCTCCTCCTGCTTGTGCACGTGCTCTCTGATAAGTAAATAAAACCTTAATAAAAAAACAAAACATGTTGCTTAAAAGGTACTAACAACTCCTGTCATCTAGGGATAATTTTAAAGAATTTTTAGTTGCCTAGAGAAATGGTATCTGTCTTGTGTCTGATAATGAGAACAGTATGATTTTTTTCAGGCTCCAGTTTTTCCTCTGGCTGTCCCGGAGCTCGGGGCAAATTATGAGGTTCCCCCCCGCCCGCCCCTCCCTTGTTCACCCTCTGAGCTGACCCGTGTTTCAACAGCTGGCTTGGTGTTAACATCCTGAGATGCTTCCCCTGATGTCCCCCACTCCCACCCCACCCTCCCAGCTGCTTTGGACTTGAGTATCTGGACAAACCTATTCTTACTATCAACTTTGCCAAGGAAATGGCATTTTATTTGCGTAAACTCTCCTGCTGGGTTCTGAACTCCAGAAGGGCTGTTACTTGGTGGTGTTACTCATCTTTACATCCTCTGTGCCTGCGAGTGTTTCAAAAATATTTGCTGAACCAGTTGCCCATCACTGTTGGTCCCTCTGTTAACAGAGGCAGCCTCCCTCTGCGGTGGATTGCAGATGGGCTGTGGTGGAAGGCATGGAAGGGCTTCTTTGCACGTTAACAGCATTTCCATCTCCAGTCCAGGGAACAGATAAAAATAAGCCTGTGGAATGACCACTTTGTGGAATATGGCAGAACCGTGTGTATGTTCCGCACAGAGAAGATCCGGAAGCTTGTAGCCATGGGGATCCCCGAATCTTTACGTGGCAGACTCTGGCTGCTTTTCTCAGGTACGTGTTTCTGGTATTTTTAGGCAAACTGTTATTTCTGGAGCGGACACAGGAACAGAGGCCCAGATCTGAACAGCGTGTATGTGCAGACAGGTCCTCTGTCTCTGGATTCTTCCTGCATCGTTGCCAGCCAAGAACTTCGGCACCCTTACTGTGTTAGCTGTAGGACCTTGGTCCAGTTGCCCGAGACCTTGGGCTGCGGTGTCCTCCTTGGCCAATGTGAGGCCTGGCTGAAGGCCTCTCCTCTCCTTTAAAAATAACTTGGAGTGTGTATGTAGTCTTGAGAACTCTGTTAAAGAACCTCCTAGAAGTGAAGTGTCTTTCTAGGACATACATTTGAACTAGACTAAACAAACCAACCCTCTGTATGTTGTTCACTTGCAGTGGCGTTGAAATAAATCCCCCAGCATACTTTCTGTTGGTCCCTCCTTTGTGGAAGACACACGGCATCCCCAGGAGGCACCATTGCAGAGATTTTTGCCCCACTTCCTCCTCCCACACCAGTTGAGCCATTCAGCGATGACCTTGTCTGGCCTCAGGCCCCAGGACTTTCCCTCTGTTGCTGTTTGGTGATGTCTGGGAATCCCTCATCAGGATGCTCTCCAGTGGGTGGCAGAGATGAGGACTGACTTTCCTAGAGACGTGTTGAGCAATGTCTCCACATTGAGGGTGGCTGTTTTGTCTGGCTCAGTAGGAGAGGGGGGGCCTTGCAAGCAGGAAGGGAAGGCCCTTGTCCAGTGGGGTGGCTTTGCTACTCCTGTCAGGGTGCAGCTGGAGGCCTGGGAGGGGGTCCGCTCTTCCTCGGTGGCCCCGTGGGCTCAGGTCAGCACGAGCCTCCTGGAGGCCAGGCCTGGGTACCTGTCTTCTCCCTGCACCCTTT
>NC_138378.1:50366969-50445546 GCF_054177405.1 Leptonychotes weddellii
CCAGGACCCCGGGATCATGATCTGAGCTGAAGGCAGACGCTCAACCGACTGAGCCACCTAGGCGCTCCTCCCTGCACCCTTCTTATGTTCCTCCCTCGTGTGGCTTCATGCCAGACCTTCACCCCAGTGATCCCTCTTCCCTCTTCTCAGTCCCTCCCCTGAATAGCCAAGCCCATCCCCTCTCTGGCCCAGGGTGCCCAGGTGTATGTTTCCTGCTTTCCAACATATGTGCTGGCGTCTGCTTAGTTGGGATTCATTGATGGGTTTATCACTGCTCACCTTGTTTCACATGCTGAGTCCCTTTTGGCTGGTTTCTTCAGCAAGACAGGCCTTTTTGAAATCAAAAATGTCTTCTGTATTTTTGTATTTAATGGAAACAATGTCTCCTCAGGGTTGAAAGGAAAATAGGAACGAGCAAAGAAAGTCACATGAGTCACCTTAACCATCTAACAGTTGACATCTGTTAATGCCACTGGGTGTATAGTCTACCCCTTTAATGGACATACACAGACATCGTATTAAAAAAAAAAAAAAAGCTAGCTCCTAAAGGGCTGTCTTTCCTTCAAAGTGACAGTGCTGACAGAAAGGTTGCTGTGGGATTTAGGCTGTCGTGTGTTGAGGGGCAGCTGTTAGTATTAAGCCTTGAGGACAAGGGAATGTCGTAGTGATTGTTTATGGGATGGGATGAGGAATCACAGCAGAAGGCTGAGTTGAGGAGGGCAGTTTACTAAAGCCAATCAGAATTTAAAGACCTAGGCTGGCGATTAAAGGCGGAACTGGGCCCTTTCTGCTTGCCCTGCTCTCCTGGGACCTCCGTACGTGGGGCTGGCCTCTGTCCTGGAGCCCCGCCCACCACCAGCGCCCCTGCGGGATCACTGGCTGGAACCACAGGTGCCCTGGTGCTGGCTGACGAGGGCATGGGATCCTCACCCCTGGTGTCCCTTGCTTGTCAGAGGCCTGGGGGGCAGCTCCGGGGTGGGTGGACTGTGGTTGGCCGCCCTGCCTATCATGATCCCAGCCTCAGAGTTTCTTGTTGGCAGCCTGTTGGCTCCTTGATAATTGTTTGATTACTAAACATAAGTGCACCTTCTCATGTGTTTCCCATATACGTACTCAGTAATTTTGTGTTAATATGTGAAAATTGTGTGTACGTCTGTATGTATAGATACACACATATATCCACTGTCCCTATTACTAGAGAATACAACTTACAAAAAGCATATTAATACAACTGTTTCTAGTATGAGCTGTTTCCTTTCTCTCTCTAAGGTTATTCTTAGAAAAGCCATGTTGTTTCATTTTTTCTTTTTTGTTTTTGGCAGAAATGAAGTCCTTTCGGCCTATGTGTGGTCTCAAAATATTTTCTGTCCCTCCAGTAACGAGACTGCACTGAGGTCTTCCGGCAGGACAAGCCCCCTCCCCATGTTGACTCTGTCCCGGTAATCCGCCCCCTTGAAAAATTACTTTTAAATCGTCAGATGCTGTAACCGATCTCGCCTCGCATCCGGGTTACTATGGTAATCTGGTGGAGGAGTCCATGGGAAAATGTTGCCTGGTGACCGAGGAGATAGAACGGGACCTGCACCGTTCCTTACCGGAGCATCCCGCCTTCCAGAATGAAACGGGAATTGCTGCTTTGAGGAGAGTCCTGACAGCCTATGCCCACCGGAACCCCAAAATTGGGTACTGCCAGGTGAGGTGTGCAGTGGAGGAGCAGAAATCTTTGAGTTTGTGTCTTGTGTTGGTCACCCAGGCTTCGGGTTCTGTTGTTCTCGACTGGTAGCGAAGACTGTCCTGTGAAGGCTCTGTGCTTTGTCTCTTCCCTTAAAGAATGTATTGAATAAGGCCAAAGGAATCATCTTCGTATAGTCAAACAGGCTGATTACTTGAGATTAGAAACTGTGGTGCCCGAAAAGAGCAGTGCACATGATGAGTCACTGTCCACGGCAGGACAGATTGTCTTTACCGCCCCTCCAGGCCTCCGCTGTAGGACGGCACTGATAACGCTTCTGTGGAGCTTTATCTTTCTAGATCTCTACAGAAGTTACAGGGATTATTTTTTAAATATCAGTGCTGTTTGGGGAGGAAAAAGATGTTTGGGGCCGATCCTTTTCCTTCAGGAAGCACAAGTGGAGGTAAGACGCCCTCTGAACAGTTGTTGAGTTTACTCGGAAAGTTTATTCAGGGATGTGGTAAACAAGCACAAAATAGAACCCAGTAAAATAAAACACCACTGCCCCCACCCCACCACTAGACTGGGTTAGAGAAGTCTCTGATACCTGAAAATAGACGAGTTTAAACTTTGTTTTCCTGTGAAAAGCAAAATCAACGCGTGAATGTGTGTGTGTGTGTGTGTGTTAGAACATACACACAGAATAGCTGGATTTGACCTGAGCCTAAGGCGTGCACCACAGCTGACCCCAGCATTCCTAGATGGGGACAGTGACAGAATGGTGGCTGGTGGCTCAGCCTGGGGTGTCTTGTGGGGACCATGTTGATAAACACGGTCATTCCACTTGACAAGTGTCAGTGTGGTTGGGCTAGACTGGGTCTCTCATTGACAGTCTTGACTTCTGTGGACCCTTTGGGCTTGTGTGATTTTTAATGTCTGTGTGGCACGACGTGGTCTGACATGAAGCGTCCCCTCCTCTGTGAACCCTGAGCAGTCCATGAACATCCTGACTTCCGTTTTGCTGCTGTACGCCAAGGAGGAGGAGGCCTTCTGGTTGCTCGTCGCTGTGTGTGAGCGGATGCTGCCTGACTACTTCAACCACCGAGTCATTGGTAAACTGCCTCCTTCCTCCTCTTCTTCCTCTTCTGTGCTTGGGGAGCAGGGACAGAGCCTGGGCAAAGACATTTGTCATCAGTCCTTGTTCAGAAATCCCCTGTGCCGCTCAGCTGGCTCTTGAATGTGCAGAACCAACTGGCATAATCTCTGCACCATTCTGGCAAAAGGGTGGACTGAGGTTACCTGAAAAGAAAAATGTTTAGGTTCGAGAAACAAGTTGAAAAGTGAAAACCAGAGGGGTTTTTTGCTGATACTGCGGCCTGGAAAGGGAGGGTGGTGTTGCCCTTCGTACCCAAGGAGCTCCTGCAGACAGATGTCCCCTTTCCCTTGTTGTGGAGACTCTCGAGGCTGGACCTGAAGGGCAGATTTGGGACATCCCCCGCTCCCTGCCCCGGCCTTGGATACACTGATAAGTGAGAAGGCCCATTGTTGCTGGCCCCGGCTCTGGGCAGACCTGTGACCCCACAGCACTCAGGCACCCACTTGGTGCCTTCCTTTTCTGTGGTGGATTGGCATTTGCATTATCCCTGTGGTCCAGCCCCTCCTAGTGGACAAAATGACAGAAACATTGCTTCGGCTTGCTGATACTCTCCCGTACCTTTTCTGGAGATGGCCTAAAATTCGGGCGGCAGCGGTGGGAACAGAAACAAAAGAACCAATCTGAGACAGAATTTGGCAAAAGACTGGAGGTAGGGGCAGGGCAGGAAGAAGACGCTCCCGAAGAAGACTGGTGTCAAGAACCGAGGGAATGTGAGGACCCCTGGGAGTGTGGGGGCGGGGGGTGGCTGGGAAGGATGTGGCGGAGTGCTCTAGACTGTCTTCCCTGGCTCCCTCCAGGTGCCTGAGTGACGGGCTTCCTTCCCTTTCCACTTTATGCTGTGGGAGGCAGTCTAAGCTTGCACACAGTAGCACGGACTCCTCAGAGTGTCAGGGTCACCGGGAGGCAAGCTGCCAAAGCCGCCATCGGTTGATGGTGCTCCTACGGGACAGTGTCTACTCCTCAGTGACCAGCAGCGCCCCCTAGGTAATGTGTACACCTGTGTGAGCACTGCCCCAATACAGGCTGGAGCATTTCCATAACCCCCCACTTCCCTTCTGCCCCTTCCCTGCCACAGGCAACACTCGGTCCTGGGGTCTGTCACCACGGGTTAGTTGGGCCCAAGTTCTTGAACTTGGTCTCAGTGTAACCATGGAGAACATACTCTTCTGGGTCTCTTTTCCTGCGCACGACACGGGGTTGCTGAGGCATTAGTACTCTGCTCCTTCTTCTGGCTGAGTCACCCCGCACACTCAGACCGTGATTCGTTTAGAGGTCTGCGTGGTTTCCAGTCTTTTATTGTAAGTGAAGTTGAGATACACATTCATGTGTAAGTAAGTAAGTGACTCAAGATTGTCCGTTTTCTTGAGTGTTTACCTAGGAGTAGAATTGCTAGGCCATAGGTCATAGGTCAACTAAGAAACTGTTGGTTTTTCAAAGCGGATACACTGCGGTCACAGATCTCCTACCAGCAGTGTGTGAGTTCTGGTTGCTCCACATCCGTTAGCCTTCAGAGTTGTCTTTTTAAGTTTTGCCATTCTAGCGGGGAAGAAGAGATCTATCATGGAGGTTTTACTTTGCATTTCTTCGATGAATGATGTTGAACATATTTTTCTGTGCTTCCTGGCCATTTGTTTATTGTCTCTTTTGAAGTGTCTGCTCACATCTTTTGCCTATTTAAGAAAAAATGGGTTATTGACCACTAAGTTGCAAGAGTTTTATTTTGAATACAAGACCCTTGTCAGGTATATGTATTATAAATATTTTCTTAGCGTGAAGTTTGCATTCCTATTTTTACTAATGTTTTTTGAGGAATACCAGTCTTTTATTTTCATGAAGTCCAATTTATAATTTTTTTCTGTGGCTAGTGCTTTTTGTGTCCTAAGAAATGATGCCTTTTTCCTATATTTTTCTTTAGAAGCTTTATAGTATTAGCTTTTATATTGAGGTCTATGACACATTTCAAATGTATTTTCTTGTATGATGTGAAGTAGGACTTGAGGTCCCCACCCTGCTCCCACACAGGTGTGCACTTGATTGAGCATTATTTTTTGAAAAGACGATCCTTTCCCCACTGAATTGCTCTAGTCAGTGTCAAAAACCAGTTAAGTCCGAGTCCTTTTCTGGACTCAAATTCTGTTTCATTGTTCTGCTCATCTCAGAGTAGTTTCAGTTTCAGGCTAACTTTAGAAAGTGTGACTCCTTCCGCAACCAAGTCTCCGTGGTCTGCCTTTTTCAGGGGCCCAGGTAGACCAGTCGGTCTTTGAAGAGCTCATCAAGGAGCACCTCCCCGAGCTGGCGGAGCACATGAATGACCTCTCAGCCCTCGCGTCCATCTCTCTCTCCTGGTTCCTGACTCTGTTCCTCAGCATTATGCCTCTGGAGAGTGCGGTGAGCGTTGTGGATTGCTTCTTCTACGATGGGATCAAAGCCATTTTCCAGCTGGGGCTGGCCGTGCTGGAAGCCAATGCCCAGGGCCTGTGCAGCAGCAAGGACGATGGCCAGGCCCTCATGGTCCTCAGCAGGTGGGCTCACGGGGTTGGGGTGGCGGGTTGAGGAGGGCTATCACGGGCTCTGCAAAATAGACCAGGTGGAAGCAGCAGTGGGTGCCCAGCAGGGCTGTCACTGTGGAATTTTTCCTTCCACTCTGCCACTTGTCACGCCGTGGTCCCCCCCCCCCCAGAGCCAGCCAGTGAGGTGGCACTGTTGCCTGCATGTGGTGAAGAGCGCCATCTTCCCGGCTCCTCTCCAGCAAGTGAGAGAGGGTACAGGAGGAGAGTGGGCCATCTGCGCTTGTCTCTGGGGAGATACACACTCATAGTGGCCTGGAATGGGGCAGGCAGGCACTGGGAAATGGTGGTCTCAGGCAGCCAGCTGGAGGTTTCGGACATTTGATCTGTAGGGGCTTGGTGTGTTGCAGTGCAAGAAAAGTCCCACGAGGCCGAGGACTGGAATCTGGCTGTCTTGTAGCTGAGGGCAAGTTGAAAGACAGATGAAAGTTTCCCTTTCAGAATACTGTGGAAGCTTACAGTGGCACGTGTATGCACAGAACTTTGTGTTGACTTCACCAGAGTCCCAGGTCCCTGCACACCTACCCATGGGGCCCAGATTAACAAGTCTGGCTTTAGGCGTGTCTCCTTTCCTCTAAAGGAGCACAGTAGTTATCTTGCCCTCCTCCCAGTGTTTGGAGACGGATGAGCTGGGTCTGAAAGTGCTCTGACATTTCCCCCGGCCCCTGGGAAGGTAGCGGGTGGGGTGCGGTTCGCAGGTGAGGGGAAACCAGTGCTTCAGTGGTGGGTTGTGTGCTCAGGTTTCTAGATCACATTAAGAATGAGGACAGCCCTGGACCCCCCGTCGGCAGCCACCATGCCTTTTTGTCCGATGACCAGGAGCCCGACCCTGGGACTGACATTGCCGACCTGATCCGGGACTCCTATGAGGTAACTGGGCCTGGCCCCGTCCCCACCCTCATCCTCCGGGAAACCTGGTCAGAGATGGGTGTTGAGGGACATTCGTTTCTCTGCAGAAATTTGGAGACCAGTCTGTGGAGCAGCTCGAGCACCTGCGCTGTAGGCACAGGATCAGGGTTCTCCAGGGCCACGAAGATACCACAAAGCAGAACGTAGTGAGTCATGGGTTGTCAGAATGGCAGTTGGGCGCGAACCTGGGCTCTGTTCCTGTGGGTCTCATGAGAATGCCAGCTTTTGGGGCACCTGGCTGGCATGTGACTCCTGAACCTTGGGGTCCCGAGTTTGAGCCCCACGTTGGGTGTAAAGATTACTAAAAGTAAACTAAAGAAACTTAAGAAAAAGAATGCCACCCCACCCCCCTGCATTGAATTAGGGTGACCTGGCATAGAAACGGGTTTGAGAGTCAGACAGATTGTGAGCAATTTAAGCCCCGTGAGCCTCAGTTTCCCCAGTTGTAAAGGAGGCTACTAATACCCAGCATCTGGGATTAAACGAGGTACGATATAGAAAATGCCTGGCATGGAAGGCCTGCAGTGTTGTTCTTCCGGAGGAACATCCTGCCCCAGCCTCGTCTTTGCTAGAGTTTGACTTCCATTAAACTCACGCGTTTGTCCCCAGGCACTGATGTGTGAATTGGCAAGGCTGAGGGTAAACACCTTGAGAAAGTTACCATAACGTGATCCTGGCATCAGAAAGGAACAGATTGCTCTGGTAGACAGGACTTGCGCCTGGTGTCCCCCACGAGCCAGAAGAGCCCCCCCGTTCCCTTTGATCCTCCCAGGTGCAGGCAGAGAATTCACTCCATTGCTGTTGGTTCTTTCCTCAAGCTCCGCGTTGTTATCCCGGAAGTCTCCATTCCTCCTGAAGACCTGGAAGAACTCTATGACTTATTCAAGGTAGGAAACTCTGGGAAGATGAGGGAGTGACAGGCCCCAGCCCACGTTGTCACCTGCCCCACCTGCCAGCTCTGTCTTCGTCTCACCTGCCTACAGCTCACACGAGCGCTGTGCTCTGCAGAAGGCCTTCCTTCCGTGCTGGTAGCCCGTTCCACACTGTTCTACACGGAGTTCCCGGGCCTTGGTGGATGAACAGTGACCATTACTGGCATTCCCACCTCTTATGCTTTGTGAGGACTCCTAACCCCCCCCATAATATATGTAGACATATTTTTATATTTGGCTGGTACATGTGCTACTTTATCTTCTATTTTCCCTCGGTACTGTTATTAACACTTTTCCATGTTGCCACATAGTCTTACTCATTTTAAAATAGCCTTATAATCTATCAGATTGGTAATAGTAAATAAACCATATTTCTAATATTTGGATATTTAGGTGGATTCTCAGGTCTTGCTACTTACTTAAATCACCCAGCAAAGAACATTTTCAGGTGCCCTGCTGGAAGCGTCCTTGCTTGAAAGAGTGGATAAAAGTGGGGCAGGGAGACAGGCACAGTGATCCACTCCTGATAGCCTGGCAGTGAGTCCCCACGCCTACGTGCAGCTACACCAGTGGTACAGTTTCTGTGGGATGGGGCCCTTCGAGATGCACAAACCAAACTGTAGCCTGTATTACTAAAGTGTGTTTGATTTTTCAAATTTCAGTTCCACTGATGATGCCTGGGAGTGCTCATTTCCTACACTCCACACTCACCTAGCGTTTATTATAGATCTTTTGCAATTTTGCTAGTCTTGTAGAAAATTGCATTTTATTTTAATTTAAATTTATCCATTAGCGAGGTTGAGTACCGTACAGATAATTGTGTACTTCTTTGTATCACCTGCTTATATCCATGGTCTTTTTTTTTTTTTTTTATATCGGTTTGTTTTTCTGTAGGATTCTGTGTAAACTGATTGCTTCAGTCCTTGGCTTACTTATTATAACTGTTTTCTTGGCAGGATTCTGTGGGTCTTAAGCATCACAGGATGCACAGATACACAATGGACTTTAGTAGTGTGTCTTGGGTTTTTAGGAATGGAAATTTCATTAGACCGTTGTCTCACACTGAAAAGTTCTTGGGGTATTTTTCACAATTCTGCAAAGGCTATTTGAAGAACTTGTCTGCCAACAAGTATGACAGTAAAATTATAAATGGCATTTTGGTTTCCATCCAAGGATCTGTGCTTACATGTTACAGCCTCCATATTCGTTTCTGTGCCACCGGGATGGGGGGAGGACACTGAAATTGTGCAGAAGCCCGCAGTCACTGGGAATTACTTCAGTGAGCCGAGACGTCCCAGGAGGTGACTTAGCGTGGATGTAAGAGATGCGTCCTGAAGAGGCAAACCTCAGGGACAGGGCCAGTTTTGATTGCTCTGGTTGTCAGTGTATTCCCAAGACTTTGAATCACTTTCTCTGGTTGTCAGTGTATTCCCAAGACTTTGAATCACTTTTTTTTTTTTTTTTACTTCCAGTTTTTTGAATTGTTAATATATTCATCTGGTTCAAAATTTATAAGAAAGTATGCAGTAAAAAGACTTGGTTCTGGGGCGCCTGGGTGGCTTAGTTGCTTAAGCGTTTGCCTTCAGCCCAGATCATGATCCCAGGGTCCTAGGATCGAGTCCCACATCGGGGACTGCGGGGAGTCTGCTTCTCCCTCTCCCTCTGCCTCTCCCCGCTGCTCGTGCACTTGCTCTTTCATGCGCTCTCTCAAATAATAAAATCTTAAAAAAAAAAAAAAAGACGACTTGGTTCTACATTTGAGTCCCCACCCGTACGTTCCCTCCCCACAGGCAACCAGGGCAACTGGTTTCTTGTGTATTCTGTAGATCTGTCTAGCACTTTTTCATTTTCAGATGTGATTTGATGAGAAAATAGAATAAAAATTAGGTCTCCTAGAATTAAAACTATGGCAGCTGAACTGCACATTGAAAAATGGTTAAAATGGTAAGTTTTGTTAGGTATTGTGTGCTACAATAAAAAAAAAGATCCTAGAGAAAGAGGTCAAAATTACATATTCTTGTGGGCAAGAAGTGTAAGATAACAAGGGAGATCTTTTACTTGTCTGGTTAGAGTAATGAGATTGTAAGTACTTTAATTTTTTTCATTTGTTCGTGTTATAATGTTCTTATTCAATACATAATTTACGAGGCCAAGTGAGTCCTGAGAGAAGGCCAAGTTAACCTTGGCTTTTAAGCGTGCAGCCCCCCACAGGCCCCCATCTCTCATAGATCCCTCTCTCCCTCTTGTTTGAAGAGAGAGCACATGATGAGCTGTTACTGGGAGCAGCCCCGGCCCATGGCCCCGCGCCACGACCCCAGCAGGCCTTACGCAGAACAGTACCGCATAGATGCCCGGCAGTTTGCACACTTGTTTCAGCTTGTCTCGCCATGGACCTGTGGGGCCCACACGGAGATCCTCGCGGAGAGGACTTTCAGGCTCCTGGATGACAACATGGACCACCTGATCGAATTCAAAGCATTTGTGAGCTGTCTCGGTAGGACCCTGTGGGTCTTCACTGCAGTGAGTTAATTTGGGACAGGAGTCTGTGAACACAAGACAGGGAGCAAGTAGATCCACACAATGAAGTGTATTAGGGACTGGCCTGAAATTAAAATCTTTCAGAAGGTATGAGGCCAGACAAAATTCACGAGGTTGTCTTGCAGCTCAAGAATGACCTTGTAGGTTTTCATTTCAAACACTGTGTGTCTGGGGGAGGGGCAGGGAAGTATTGGGTGAACAGGTACAGACCGTACTAAGTTCTCTCCCCCCAGTGAGTTTGTGTCACAACAAATGTACTTTAACCATTCGCATCTACTCATTCTCTCTCTTTTTTTTTTTTTGGCAGATGTTATGTATAATGGAGAAATGAATGAGAAAATCAAACTGTTATATAGACTTCACATCCCTCCAGGTAAGAAATTCTACCGAGAAAACGTAGGTTCTGTTCTGCTTTGACACAAGTTAAGCTTTGTGCGTGACTCTGAAGTTGTTCTCTTTTCAAATTTCATTTAGACTTGAGTCAACAGATGTTTCTAATCTGGGGTTGCTGATAACAGATTTTCAGTACTGGACTGTATAGCCTATGACAGCGGTTGCCAAACTTGAGGGTGCATCGGAATCATCTGGAGGGCTTGTTAAAACCCAGGTTCCTGGGCGCTGCTCCAGAGTTTCCGGCTCCCTGGTTCTGAGGACCACGCTTTGAGAACCACTGGCCTGTGGAATGTGTGGGGAAGCAGACCCTGGTTGCCTTAATAGGTGGCTATTTAAGCCTCTTTTGAAGGACCATTCCATTCGTCCAGCATGTAAGACCATGCTTCCCTCAAGTTTAAGCAGGTAACTGGGAACAAAGAAATCAGTTTTGAAACCTATGAGGTTATACTTGGCCATAACCTTAAGGTATTCCTTGGATCTCTGAAAGTCACAGAGGTGGCTTAGTAATGCCAACATGGTCTCTGGACCCCAGTGCCGTGGTTCTGGTGTTGGATGGGGCTCCTGACAGAACTTCCCAACGAGAGAGACTAGGAAGGAAGTTTTCGGGGCCATGAGATCCTGGTGGCTTTTACAACCAACATCTCTAGAAAAGTTGGAAATGCACATGGACGCCATCTGTGGCTTCCTTGGTCCGCTTCCTGAATTGAGCCATTACTGAACTGGCATACAGTCTGCCAGGTGCCCGGGGAGCCACCTTCCTCCACCTTCCCACGGACTCTTTATTGACTGCAAATGGCTTCGCATCCGTGAAGTTCTTTGCCTTTTATGCCAATATAAGTTAGTGAGTTTTTTAATTTGCCTTTATTTTTCGCAAATGTTTTCCTACTAACATAGAAGACATGCATAATTATTCCTCTACTAACATCGTTGTCACTCTTCACAATCATCATCTGTGTCTGGTATTGCTAAATAGGACATGACTGATTTTATTTCATTCAATTATTCTCGATTTTAAATAAGCATTTTATTTGGGGATAATTTTAGATTTATAGAAAAATTACAAAGATAGTAAAGATGGAGTTTTCATTTTTTATATATCTTCATACAGTGTTATATTTGTTTCAGGTGTACAACAGAGTGATTCAACAATTCTGTACATTACTCAGTGCTCTTAATCCCCATCACCTAGTTCACCCATCCCCCCACCTTCCCTCTGGTAACCACCAGTTTGTTTTCTGTAGTTAACAGTCTGTTTCTTGGTTTGTCCCTTTTTTTTCCTTTGCTTGTTTGTTTCTAAAATTTCACTATGAGTGAAATCACATGGTATTTGTCTTTCTCTGACTTATTTTGCTTAGTATTATACTCTCTAGCTCCATCCATGTTGTTGCAAATGGCAAGATCTCATTCTTATGGCTGAATAATATTCCACTGTATATATATATTGCATATATATATATGCCACATTTTCTTTCTCCATTCATCAGTCGATGGACACTTGGGCTGCTTCCATAGTTGGGCTGTTGTAAATAATGCTGCAGTAAACATAGGGTGCATATATACCCTTTGAATTAGTGTTTTTGTATTTCTGGGGTAAATGCCCAGTAGTGCAATTACTGGATCATAGGGTAGATCTATTTTTAATTTTTTGAGGAAACTCCATACTGTTTTCCACAGTGGCTGCACCAGTGTGCATTCCCACCAACAGTGCCCAAGGGTTCCTTTTTCTCCACATCCTCGCCAACACTTGTTTCTTGTGTTGTTGATTTCAGCCATTCTGACAGGTGTGAGGTGATAACTCACTGTAGTTTTTATTTGCATTTCCCTGATGAGAGTGATGTTGAGCATCTTTTCATGTGTCTGTTGGCCATCTGGATATCTTTGGAGAAATGTGTATTCATGTCTTCTGCCCATTTTTAAATTGGATTATTTGTTTTTTGGATATTGAGTTGTGTAAGTTCTTTATATATTTTGGATATTAACCCTTTATCAGGTATGTCATTTGCAAATACCTTCTCCCAATCCAATGACTGCCTTTTGTTTTGCTGGTTGTTTCCTTTGATGTGCAGAAGCTTTTTATTTGGATGTAGTCCCAACAGTTTATTTCTACTTTTGTTTCCATTGCCTATCTAGAATAATGGAGGAGACCTATCTAGAATAATGTTGCTACGGTTGATGTCAGAGAAATTACTGCCTGTGCTGTCTTCAAGGATTTTTAATGGAGGAGACCTATCTAGAATAATGTTGCTACGGTTGATGTCAGAGAAATTACTGCCTGTGCTGTCTTCAAGGATTTTTATCGTTTCAGGTCTCACATTTAGGTCCTTAACCCATTTTGAGGGGTGTTTTTTGGTGTATGGTGAAAGGAAGTGGTCCAGTTTTCTCAACACCATTTGTTGAAGAGACTTTTTCCCATTGGATATGCTTTCCTCCTTTGTTGAAGATTAATTGATCATATATTTGTGGGTTTATTTTTGGGTTTTCTGTTCTGTTCCATTGATCTATGTGTCTCTTTTTCTGCCAGTACCATGCTGTTTTGATTACTAGTTTTGCAATATAAGTTGAAATCTGGAATTGTGATACCTCCAGTTTTTTCAAGATTGCTTTGGCTATTCAGGGTCTTTTGTGGTTCCATACAAATTTTAGGATTGTTTGTTCCAGTTCTGTGAAAAATGCTGCTGGTATTTTGATAGGGATTGCATTAAATCTGTGGATTGCTTTGGGTAGTATGGACATTTTAACAATATTTGTTCTTCCAACCATGAGCATGAAATGTCTTTTCATTTCTTTGTGTTGTCTTGAATTTCTTTCATCAATGTTTTATAGTTTTCAGAGTACAGGTCTTTCACCTCCTTGGTTAAGTTTGTTCCCAGATATCTTATTTTTGGTTAATTGTAAATGGGATCATTTTCTTAATTTCACTTTCTGCTGCTTCATTATTAATGTATACGAATGTGGTAGATTTCTGTACATTGATTTTTGTATCCTGCGACTTGACTGAACTCATTTATTCTAGTAGTCTAGTAGCTTTTTGGCAGAGTCTCTAGGGTTTTCACTATATAGTATCATGTCACCTGCAAATAGTGAAAGTTTTTTTTTTTTTTTTTTAAAGATTTTATTTATTTGAGAGAGAGAATGAGATAGAGCATGAGAGGGGGGAGGGTCAGAGGGAGAAGCAGACTCCCCGCTGAGCAGGGAGCCCGATGCGGGACTTGATCCCAGGACTCCAGGATCATGACCTGAGCCGAAGGCAGTTGCTTAACCAACTGAGCCACCCAGGCGTCCAAATAGTGAAAGTTTTAATTCTTCCTTATGGATTTGCATGACTTTTATTTCTTTTTATTTTCTGATTGCCGTGGCTAGGACTACCAGTAGGATGTTGAATAAAAGTGGTGAGGGAGACATCCTTGTTCTTGACCTTAGGGAAGAAGTTCTTTTTCCCCATTGGGTATGATGTTAGCTGTGGGTTTTTCATATAAGGCCTTTATTACATTGAACTATGTTCCCTCTAGACCTACTTTGTTGAGAGTTTTTTTTTTAAAGATTTTATTCCTTTATTCAGAAGAGACAGAGAGAGAGAGAGGGGCAGAGGGAGAAGCAGGCTCCCCACTGAGCAGGGAGCCCGATGTGGGACTCGATCCCAGGACCCTGGGATTATGACCTGAGCCGAAGGCAGATGCTTAACCATCTGAGCCACCCAGGCGCCCCTTGTTGAGAGTTTTTATTGTGAATGACGATGCAGGGCTTGATCCCAGGACCCCAGGATCATGACCTGAGCTGAAGGCAGACACTTAACTGACTGAGCCCACCCAGGCGCCCCTAACATTTGAATTTTTGTTGCAGTTAAAGAAAAGTCTTAATAATGCAGACAACCTAAAACCTCTATTTAGACATCAGTTTGCTTAAGGCCATGAAAATCCACAATACATATGGCTCGTTTTAATTTAAATTTAATAAATATTTACTTTCCATCATAATAACTTTTTGAGTAAAGGCGGGACAAACGCATTAGTGGGGGAAAAAATCTAACTCACTAATTAGGAAGTATACTGAGGATTACAAGTTTGAATTTGTATGTGCAGAAAGTCATGTCTCATTTGCCAGATGAGGGAGACATGGTACAAAACAAAGCCTCAAACACCCACCTTGTGCAGAGCTCTTGGAACTCTGCAAGGGTATTATGGAGGGCAAAGGGCTTTTGTGAGCTTGCTTTTACAAAGGTATCTGATGCAACTCAGGAAGCAAGGAAGTGCTAAGCCCAGGCCCTCACAGTTCTGGAAGAGCTCTCTTTATTGGCTCCATAGTGATTGCAACAGTGTGTGTTTAGCAGAGGAAATAGAAGAGAAATAGTCCAGATGATGTGATGCTATATATCAGGTGAAGTTGGGATGAACAGTATTCCAGAAGATTATTAAATCAGGGATTTTCACTGCAGATTGATAAATCTACAGATATTGGTCATTTTGCTCAGTTAATTATACTAATTGGACGTCCAGAAGACCATTTCCTGGAAGAACATTAGATTCCTTAGAAAGAAGCATCAGAGCAAGCTACCGAGAATGCTATATTGGAAATGGTAAATGAGCACAAAGTAGACACTGGAGGCTTTCTGTAAAAGAGCATACCGAGCCTGGAGCTGACGTCACCAGCTCCTCCCGGAAATGCGGAGATTTAGGGAATATGTTGTTAAGTTTGCAGAGCAGCTTCTCCACAGGGGTCCTGCTGGTCTGGACCTGATCTTCAAGTGTTCAATCTAATACAATTTGGGCTGCTCCAGTCTTGTGTTCTTTATGTGAAGAAATAGGTTTCTTTTTGAGGCCTTACAGACACCACAGTGCATTGCTGTTTAAAGGAAGGGTTTTGTCAAGAAGTGGAGTTAAAAGGAAAAATCTTACAGATAATTCCAATTTGCCATTTGATTAAAGATAGTTTTTTTTTTTTTAAAGATTTTATTTATTTATTTGACAGAGAGGGAACACAAGCAGGGGGGAGTGGGAGAGGGAGCAGCAGACTCCCCGCGGAGCAGGGAGCCCGATATGGGGCTCGATCCCAGGACCCTGGGACCATGACCGGAGCCGAAGGCAGATGCTTAACGACTGAGCCACCCAGGCGCCCCAAGATAGTTATTTTAAAAAGGACTTCATGTTGAAAACCTGAATGGACTTAACTGAAAACTGAAAGCACACATGAAAATATATTAACATGTGCTAACAAAGTTTGGATTCTAAGCAAAAATACAACCAAGAATGAGGTTTTAAATACTTAGTGATGTTTAGCCAGTGTTAGAATTTGAATCCTGAAATGTAACTGTAGACAAATATAGCAGTATCTGTGTGCGAAAGAGGAAAAGCTTTGTTATTTTGAAATACTCGATATAAAAATATTAATTAGCGGGCGCCTGGGTGGCTCAGTCGGTTAAGCGTCTGCCTTTGGCTCAGGTCATGATCTCAGGGTCCTGGGATGGAGCCCCACATCAGGCTTCCTGCTCAGTAGAGTCTGCTTCTCTCTCTCTCCCTCTGCCCCTCTCCACTGCTCATTCTTTCTCTCAAATAAAATCCTTAAAAAACATATTAATTAGATTCAAACACCAGTCATAGTAGCCAAAAAAAATTCAGCATTACATTTGTCAATAAGGGAGAAGCTGTTTGATTACACACACTTTAAGTAAAACACATTTGAGCCATTCAAATTCTTGGTAATGACACTTGCTTCCACCTCTTGTCCGAACAGTTTCTAATGGTGATAGCTTGTTTTGAAGAGGTCATTATTTACAAGTCCTAATAATGGATCCAGCCAAGATCAAGAACTTCTCTCAGAGAATGGATTAAGTCAGTTGGAGGAAATAATGATTCTGATAATGCATGACATGCCAAGGAAACTTACAAAGGTCAGCTTTTCACAGGACACATGAAAATGATAAGACTGCATTCTTGTTTAACAACTTAGGCAGTACTGATACCAACTACATCAGAAATGACACCAGGCACATTCACTTTGGTGATGGACCACTTAAGCTACACAAAAGATCTGTCCTTTAGATTGGAGTTGAAAATGCAGAAGAGGATTTTGAAAAATATGAAAGGTGTAGAATACAAACCTCCCAAAAACTTTTGTGATATTGTAATATTGCATTGAACATTTTAGAAGAGCTAGGTGCTGAAAATCCCCAGTATTACCTAAATTGTTAAGCCACTAAAATGGATTTGATCCCAGCATCCAGTACTTGTTACATCCCAAGTGATTTTTTTTTTTTTTAAGATTTATTTGACACAGAGATCAGAGTGGCAGGCAGAGGGAAGAGGGAGAAGCAGACTCCCCGCTGAGCAGGGAGCCTGATGCGGGGCTCAATCCCAGGACCCCTGGATCATGACCTGAGCCAGAGGCAGCCACCCAACCAACTGAGCCATCCAGGCGCCCTCAAATGGTTTCCTGAGACCCAAGTTGGATACTTTAGTTGGTTTTCCTATGAAAAACTTGGGTATATTGGAATTCCTAATTAATCCAAATGCAAGTCCTGGCTGCTATAATTTGATTTCTGTTTTCAACCACTGTGGAAGGGTAGGAAGGCACTATTCTGCTTTTGCAAGAAAAAATATGACGAATGGTTATTATTTTACTTTTTAAAGATTTTATTCATTTATTTGACAGAGACACAGCGAGAGAGGGAACACAAGCAGGGGGAGTGGGAGAGGGAGAAGCAGGCCTCCCGCTAAGCAGGGAGCCCGACGCAGGGCTCGATCCCAGTACCCCGGGATCATGACCAGAGCCGAAGGCAGACGCTTAACGACTGAGCCACCCAGGTGCCCCTCGAATGGTATTATTTTAATCACTGTAGTGTCTCACCTGCATCTGAAGGCCAAATTGTGTTGAAAGCAGTGTACGTACTCTTCTACCAGAGATAAGACACAGTAGAACTGGCTTTTCCCCTCCATGAGAATCCCATTTAGAAAGTGACGAAGATGGTGGTGGTGATGACAATGATAGAGAATGAAAACTATGCACCCCAACTAATCTAAGCCCTTGAAGCCATAGAGAAGAGACTTCCCCGCTGGTGGCATTTATTGAAGCCATGAAATTATCTACCACATTAAAACAAGTTTGAGCTAGCAAATGTAAATCCTTCAAGAGATGTTAACTTGTGCAGTATTTGAAGTGAGACACAATGAAAACTTTAATAGAAATGTCTCAATTCATTTATAGTCTTGAATTACAAGACTATATATTATATCAGAACATAAAAATGTTACATTTATGAAAGTTCAGATACCTCATATAGAAAGGTCGAAAGGACAAAGATTGCATATAAATAACCTTTACTACTGTCCCTTAATTAATGCATTGTATCTATATTTCTGACCATCAGTATCTGATAACTGAGTTTTTTCAGTGAACTCCAAGCCTCTTCCAGTGTCCCCTAGTGCCCAGTCTGGGCGGTGGTGGTTTCCATGTTACAGATTGCAAAGATGGTTGGCTGGCCTTTCTGGCTCCTTGCAACTATTGAATCTTTACCGGTCTCCTTTCTGGACACTTGCTCTCCACTTGAATTAACCATTCCTCTCTCTGTTCCCATGACATTTGGTTGTATCGGTCTTCTGTTAGAGCATTTTGTTAGTGACTTGTGTATACAGTTCACCTTTCTGAGGCATAGGGACCCAGTATCCTCTTGACATCTAGCAGCTGTTAACTAAAAAATCTGTTACTGCCATGACTGCCCCAAGGACCATCCAGGGCTTTTAATTTTCCTCCTATTCAATATGAGTGGATGCTCACATGTGCCACTGTGTAGAATTTTTGTACAAGGTTGGAAAAATGACAATATCATTTACAGAAAAACCCCAAAACTCCAAACTCCTTCCACCCCTCAAATGCTGGAAACTGATCTCCTAAACACGAAGGAGAGTAGCTTATCAAGGCTTTGGTGCCATCTTGGGGACATTTGTTGGATTACAACTGATTTTTGCCTTTTATTTATTCTGAGTGGCTTTACTAGTAAATATGAGGATCCTGTGTCCATAATACTTTGTAATTATTCGTAAGAGCTTTTTGATCTAATTCATATACCGTACAGTGCATTCTTTTAAAATATACACAATCCAGTGATTTTTAGTATCTTTAGTTATACAACCATCATCGCAATTTTAGACATTTTTATCACCCTAGAAAGGCCCATACCCTTTGGCTCTTGCTCCCAATCCATCCATTTTGCCCTGCTTTCTGTCTTTATAGAATTGCCTATTTTGGGATATTTCTTATAAATGGAATAATGCAATGTGCCATTTTGTGTCTTGCTGCTCTGTTTTCAAGGGTCATCTGCGTTGTAGCATGTCTCAGTGCTTATTCCTTTTATAAATGAATTTGATAGTCCCTTTGATAGGTATGCCCTAATCTATCCATTCATCAGTCGGGACACTTGGGTTTGTTGCCACCTCTTGGCTCTTGTGAACAATGCTCCTATAAATATTTGTGTACAAGTTTCTGAGTGGGTATGTTTTCATTTCCCTTTGGTATTATATACGTTAAGAGTGGAATTTCTGGTTCAAATGGTAATCCTATGCTTAACTTTTCAACAAATTGCCAGACTTTTTCAAAATGGCTGTGCCATTTTCTATTACCAGCAATATAATGTTCTGACTGTATTTTTGTATATTTCAAGAAAACTTGTAATGATAAAATGCTTTGGATTCAGTAATTTTTTCAATTGTTGTTAAAAATTTAGCAAGTATAGCAGTATGTGCTCACTATAGAAAAAATGCCATGGAATTGAAAATGATTACTCCACCATCCAGAAATCTAGTTGTACATTTATTTCTAGAATTTTATGTACATACACATATATTTTAAGTTTTAGGAAAGGATTTTATTACATTTTCCCAGGTCAGTATTGGCAGTGTCCTGTGAATTTGTATTTCATTAATTAAAACAGTATCTAAATTTAAAAAAGGCATTACCTGGTCTGTAAGATGTTTTCTTTACTCTTTGTATCCAGATGGTGCTTGGTGTATACCTGGGTTCATGGTCCCTGCAGCCCGTAGGCTGCTGGCTTAGCCTTTACTTCTTTCTTACATAAAAAGCTAAATTACTGACAGTTTGGGGTAAGATGGAATGATTTGTTCAATGTAACTTTTTTTTAAAGCACTCACTGAAAATGATCGAGACAGCCAGTCACCATTAAAGAATCCTCTATTGTCGACGTCAAGACCCCTGGTTTTTGGGAAGTCAAACAGTATGTACCTCTCTTCGTTATCTTCCAGCAGGCACATGCTGCAATCGTTAGCAATTTCGCAGCTCTTAGAAGAGGACTTACCTAGTTCCCTCCCTCCTGTGAATCAACAGGCCACTGCTTTCAGAGGCCAGAAGCCTTTTAAGTTGCAGTGTACTGGCTGACTGCCCCCCGCCACCACATTTATTCCTCTAGCCTAAGGTTTCAGGGATTCTCTTGTAGCAAGAAGTCACCCAGCCACCACACTCCATTCAGTCAGTTGTAGATCAAACTCTCCAGTATGTAATCTCTATTTTCAGTTTGTGTGTGCAATTTGCTTGGTGGAATTCCTCCCTTACCACCTGGTTCTACTGATGTTCCTTTTTGCTTTCACTGAATTTTAGCTTAAAGTTTATATTGTGTTTCCTGTGTCTCCAGGTGGTGCAACTGATTATCAGAAACAGCTGAAGCAAATGATTAAGGATTTAGCCAAAGAAAAAGATAAAACAGATAAAGAGTTGCCCAAAATGAGCCAGGTATGGACTAAGTGCAGAGTTAAAGGTTTTGCCAAATGATTTGTTCAGAGGTAAGCTTGATAGTTAAGCTGGGGCCCCTCAACCGCCAAAGCCATAATCAAAGGATCTTCTAACTTCAGGAGCTTAATGTTGTGGTGATTAAAAGGGAACTATTTAAACTGTGACCCATTCAGATACACTAGATATTCGAAACTCCTTACAGCAGGAGGCTGTGCCACATCCTATCAAGTTTCTATATCCTACTCCTATATTCACTTAGGTTGTGATGATTTATTGCCTAGAGTTGATAGCATTTGGGGGTAGGGGGGCACTGTGGACACAGCATTCTTCCCTTAGAAGGGATTACTGTTCTCTCTTCAGTTTCTTAAAAATCATTGGCTATATAATATACAGTACTGGTAAGGCTCTTCAAAACCTTTGAGCAGTATCTAGCCTACACTGAAGTGCCATGATGGGGCTAGGTTTTTATTTGAAAAAGATTCCTCCCAAAGTTTGTGAAATGTAGGCTTCAAGTTGGAAATGTTCCTTTATTAAAGGATTTCATTCTTTTTGGTGCTAATGTGTACTGTGAGCCTTCACGAGCGGAATTTAGCACGCAGTGTTTCTTGGTCTTTTTTGACTACAGAATATGTGGCATTAACACTTCCTTGAGTATTTCAGAAGTGTTGGGGAGTTTCAAGTTTTCATTCTACCTCTTGGATATAGTCACATTCCAATGCTGTTGATCAATTACACCTCAATTAAAAAAAGTCAAATCTCATCCCCCCGAGCCACCAGTACTAACATTCTGATATACGTGATGACAGTTTTTGCTATGAACAAAAATAGGCTGTCCTAACACCTTGCTTTCATTTACTTCAAAATCATGGAGATCTCTCCTAAATTAGTTCTTAACCATGTCCCTATTCCCAGAGTAAATATATAGCTAAGTCCCACTGGAACTTTCATCACATTACATTCAGATTCTCCCAGCTGAGCAGCCATGTGGCTATAACTTGAAAAAGCATCAGGCATCACTGTTTTGTTTCATTTTATGGCTTTTAGTTACCCCATCGTATTCCTATCAGATGAACAAGCTATAATTTTATTTAGTCATAGTATTTAAGCCGTTTCTAACTTTGTTCCTATTGTAAATCCTAGATTAAACACCATTATAAACAAGTCTCTCTAGCTTTTGGATCCATTTCTACAGACTGATTTGCTGGATTAAAGGGTGCACACCTTTCTGAGTATCGCTCTCTAGACAAATAGCACACTTTGAAGTGTGTGGTGAAAGTCCCTGGAGTCACTGTTAGTAGTATGTTCTCAGGGTAGAAGGGCCAACTGCCTTTTCTTGTAATCTGCTTCAAAGAGTACGATGTGGTTTTCTCTAAGAACTTAGTATGAAGTTTAAAAAAATGCATTATACTTCCATCCTGGTTATGCTGCTATATGTACTTTTAATTCCAGAGAGAATTTATCCAGTTCTGTAAAACTCTGTACAGTATGTTCCATGAAGATCCAGAAGAAAACGATTTGTATCAAGCCATCGCCACGGTAACCACTCTGCTGCTGCAGATCGGGGAAGTGGGGCAGCGAGGCAGCAGCTCTGGAAGCTGCTCCCAGGAAGGCGGGGAGGAGCTGCGGGCTCCAGCTCTTTCTCCAGAGCAGGACTCGGTTTTTGCAGACACCAGCCCTGGCAAGACTGCCCAGGACTCCCAGACATTTCCTGAAGAGGCAGAAGGGGACTGGACTGTGTCCCTTGAGCATATTTTAGCTTCACTTCTGACTGAACAGTCATTAGTCAACTTTTTTGAAAAGCCGCTGGACATTAAATCCAAACTTGAAAATGCCAAGATCAATCAGTACAGTCTCAAAACTCTGGAAATGAGCCGCCAATCACAGCCTGAACTGAAGCTGAGTAACCTGTAGCAGGAGAGCAGTTTGCAGAGACGAGTCTGCCATACCAAAGCACGGAACAGTTTTGTGGGTTGTCAGCCCTAAAATCCAGATTTTAATTGAATTCGAGTGTATTTTACAAGCTGGGTATCTGGATAAGCAGCCTGACAGCCACAGCTGTGGCCAGGGGAATTGATGCAACCCTCAGGCATTTCTATTAAGAGAATTATTAGTTGGATATTACAGTGCTATAGGGTATCCATACATTAGTTCCCTTGATGCCGTGACTTGCAATTTCACTTTTATTATCAGATTTCCTGAAATTTCAGGGCACTTCTGCTGTGATGCTAGTATGATTTCGTTCTCAGATGGAACAGAAGAGTCAAACTGTATCATACCAAACCAGACAAAAGCCCAAGCTCTCATTTTTCACTTGGATAATGGGGGAGAGGTCACAAATCAAGTTCACTTTCAAGATCCAAGAGCCACTATCTGTGCAATTGTATTTGGCTTTTTTTGCACTAATTTTGTTTCAATGCTGGTAATTGAAACCATTTTAATATATTTGGTTGTATTCACTTTGTCCTTACAAAAATGTTGTGTACAAACCATGCTTTCATTGTTGGCCTCCCAAGTTTTTTAATAAATAAATTTTTGTATTGACTCGGTTCTTATAATTTATACTCGTGTCTAGAGGGATCTCTTGCCACTCTCCTCCGTGAATTGTGCAATACACGGTAGGTGGTCCTTAACCCCCACTGCTTCTACTACCGTCACCCCTGGGGCTTCAAAAAGAGGGCCCTCTTTAGAGCAGCACTCAGTATGTCAGGGGTGTTAAGAATCCCTGCCACACTGCTTTCAGGCTGAATTTAGCTGATTTTTACCTCCCCCCCCCGCCCGAGCTTTAGGTCCATGTAAACTGGGATTAAAAACACTTCAGGGGGCTGTTACAAAAAGGTCAGCTGTACATATGAATTGTACACCTAAGCCATATATATGGTTACCCATCAAAAATCAATTAGACTCTTTTATACCTTTTGACAAGCATAATATAAACAGAAGCTCAGGGACATACTATCAAATACAGTTCATTAAATCTATCAATTACATCATTTAAACTTGTTCAAATGTGAAAGGTGGCCAGTGGTAATTGAGTTCTACATGCCAGTCTCTAGAAAATGTTCCTTGGAATCAACAGTATACCTCCAATGTCCCAGGTACCTAAAAAGTGTTCCCAGGCCAGCACATCACCTTTAAAAACATGCTTAGGCTCTACCCAAATACTCAGAAATCCCAGGGGCTGGGGAGAAGGGGCACAGGCATGCCATTTAGGAAAAGTTGTCCAAACGATCCTATGTAACTGGAACTGCATAGAGATACTACAGTTGACTCTCGTATTACATGGGTCCGCTTACATGTGGATTTTTTTTGATAGAGTACTGTAAATATATTTTCTGATTTAATTATTTTTTCTCTAGCTTGCTTTATTGGTAAATTTTGGGTAGTTGACTATAATCTGTGCCTCTAACCCTCATGTTCTTCAAGAGTCAACTGTATACTGCAACTAAAAAAGGAAAACCAAAACACGAAGCAGTTTTATACCTTTATTTGACAATCAGCGGTTAGTTCTCATCCACATTAACTGTCTGCAGATCTGCAAAAGAGACAGCCAGTCAACTTCCATACCCACACCTCACACTTTTAACATTCCAAAAACCTTTTCTTGAAGTAAACGGTTAGGCTAGTATTCCATGACCTTTTTACAACCCAGATATGGACCTGTTTTGTATCTTCCTCCATTGCCCCACAGCCTAACACGAAGGTTTACTGATTATGCCTGTTACCCATTTCCCTATTAGAAGGATGCTGGGTATATAGACGCACAATTAAGTATTTGAGACAGACGAATTCGGGTTCTAATGGGTAAGGATGCTTTTCTAATCCAAACAGCAGCTTTGTAGGATGGAGTAAAACTTACTTTTGAAAGTGGTGACAGGTACATAGGTAACCAGTGTGTAGAGCTTGTTTGGTGAATCTTCATCCTCGTTACGTTTTCTGGACAACCGCACACGGATACGGTATGGAACATTCCTAATAAAAATATGAACGTGCTGCTCAAGTCAATGCTTCCTATCAAGAAAATAGCTGCCAACAGTATTGACGCCTCCTATCCCCACATCTTTAACATGCTTCTAATGCTCTGTCCTTTATGTGCATCTGCTCAGGCGCTACAGGCCCAATTCCCTGGAAAATATACATCCCCACAGGTGGACGTTAAATGCTACCATCTCAGGATATATACTGGTCTTAGCAGGCAGCAACCACTGATACTCAACCTATGCAGAAACACAGGCTCAAACATGCTAGGTCTTTCCCCTCTTATCACCAACACCCACATCGTGGTTACAGGATTTATAGTCAATGTAATTTTGCAGAAACACCACTCTGCAGGCTACATTCAACAGAGAAGACTGTTCCGTTCCCCTCCCTCATACACACAAGCCTCTCCTCTCACCAACCACAGCAGCATTACGGTGGCCTATCTCCTTTAATTGGTCTGAGGACACAAAGCGTTCCAAAACTCAGGACTCCTCTTGGCTTTTGTGACACCACTTCCCACCTCCATCATCATCATAAGGGACCTCTTTGGCCACTCCTTTATCAGACACCTCTCTACAAAGAATGCTCACTGCTAGCACGGCAGGGCTGAATCTCAGGTCTCATTCCAGTGATGAAATACCACACAGATGCAAACAGTTGTGTGTCCCCCCCCACCCTGGCCTCCTGATCACCTAGGTCTACTCCAGCACCTTACATCACCCTCCACAGCGAAAAGCACACCCCTTGGCACTACTGACAACTGGGTCGGGGGTGTTGTGGGGGTGTTGCCTCGTACACCGTGGGATGTGTAGCAGAGCCCCTGACCTGTGGGAATCCCCACGAATGACACCAAAGATGTCCAGCCCCCCAATCAGGGAGGGTGGGCAAAACTGCCCACTGTTAAAAACCACTGTGCCAATTATTCCCCATTATGTCTAGATGCCACATGGTCTATCCCCGTCCTAACTCTCCGTCCTCATTCACTGTTCAAGTCACTTATTCTAGTCCACCTTCACCACCTATTCCCAGCTCACACCAAATTTGTTCTTCATGCAATGCTCTTACTCAGCCCTCACACTGCTGGCTCCTTCATCACCTGGGTTTCTGTTCACATGCCATGTCAAAGGGCTTCCCTGCAGATGCTACTCCACCCTTTGAGCCATCATCATTTTAAGGAAATACTTCCATATGCATTAGCTAATTACTGAACTTACAGAAACTGTGCAGAGTTGGTGAAAAGCTAGTGTAATTATCAACGTTTTCTAAAAAAAATCTGTTAACAAAATAATTTTAGCACCTTATTCCTTTGGCCCAGACAGCTTTGTTGAGCCTGGTGTCAATGCGCACATCTGGAGTTCCCATCTCCTTCATGGCAAATTTTCGGATCTCTTTGAGTGCCCGAGGGGCACGCTTCTTGAAACCCCTGAGATTCAAAGTCAATAAATGAATTAAATAAGCACAAAATTAAATGAAATATGTAACGCGCTGTCCTATTTTCATAAAACAAAATCTAAACCAAACCTTAAGGTAGGAATAATCCCCTTTTCCACTACTGTATAATGCCCAGCAGCTGATATTAATACTGGGGACACAGAAAATGCACAATCCCCTTTCAGTGATGTGGGATAGGAGCTCTGCAGATGATCCTAAGAGATGCTGATAGGATATGCTTGAACATAAAATACACATACTATAAAAGTGTCTTCAGATCAAAATATAGATTGTTATATCTTAAGAGATGGCATGTTTTTGAAGATCATTCAATACTAATTCAAAGGTTATTAACTTGGTCTTGGCTAAAATTGTACACATTTCCTCTTGACAACAGTTAATTCTATGAAGCTGTCGGCATGTGTCAGACACTGTCATTAACTCATGTCTGTTCCAACACTTAAATACTATTAACTTGTTGTTTACATGAGGGTACATAAATTCATTTGAATTTCATGTTTTTAAACAATGTGAAAAAGCCAAAACTTTGCTACAGGCTGAAATGGTCAAGCATTTGGACAAGTGAAGGCCATTTCCAGGGGTGGGGGAAAGACCCAAGTCTAAAAAGGTGTCGCCACCACGCAGGACTGTGAAGGTCAGAGAAGGGGCCAGGTCAACCATTCACCTCTGTAACCCAATGCAGGGCCCGGACATACTAGGTGTTCCACTTTTGTTAGATGGAGTGAATTTTATGAACTTCAAGGAAAGTAACACACAGAGCATGCTAGAGTTAAACATTCTGCTCTGAAATCGTCAGTGATTTCACATGCCTACGAAAGATGACTGCCTTCCCACCCCACTCTGCCTCTTCTCTTACCGTCTCCCCCTCTTCCCTTTGCTCTACCCTCATCAGCCTCCTTGCTATTTTTAGAACCTATCAAGCAAGCTCAGTTCATTCACTTAAACACTTGACCATCTAGAAATGCCTGAAATAACAGCAGTAGGTCCAACAGACAAAATCCAGTTATTCAGGTAGCTTATATGCAGGTGATACATGGAGTACATGAGATAGTATCAAGTACTATAGAGAAAAATAAACCAGGGAAGAGAGAGAGGGAACATGAGGGAAAGGGAATGCAGGTTTAAATAAGATGGCTAAGATGATACTGGAGTTAAGATCTGCAGATCATGAGGGCAGCCATTTAGACATCTGTGAGAAAAGCATTCAGGCAGAAGAAAAAAGTAAAAAAACCAGCTACCCCGAATCAGGTACATGCCTGGTATGATTAAGAAAATAAGTAGCCAGCTCATGTGGAATCAGAGCAAGTTGGGCTTCTAGAATAAGATGGGAAGCCAGGAGGGTTTGAGAGTGGACCAGGTGTTTGGGGGTGGAGGAGGGAACCAGGAGCAGGGAGCTGCTAACTGTAACCATTCAAGTGAGAGAGAATAGTGGTGGGACCAGTGCAATTGATAAAACTGTGCAAGGCAGAGCCAAAAGGACATGCTCACTTGACAATGACTAACACAGGGCAAGCCACAAGAGAAATGCGGAAGTCAGGGGAAAAGATGAACGCTAGAGTTTGGTTTGCGATGCCTAAATACCCAAATGAACAGCAGATGTATGTCTGAGGCCCTAAGACCAGTTGCTATTACCAAGCATAGATGGAAAAGAGACTGAGTCCTGGGGCTCTTCAACATTAAGAGAATGATGGAAAGAGGATGTGAGGAGGAGGGGTGCCTGGGTGGCACAGTCGGTTAAGCATCTGACTCTTGGTTTTGGATCAGGTCCTGAGATTGAGCCCTGCGTTGGGCTCCATGCTCAGCATGGAGTCTACTTAAGATTCTCTCTCCCTCTGCACCCGCCACGGCTCGCTCGCTCTCTCTCCAGTAAATAAATCTTTAATTTAAAAAGAGGATGTGAGGAGGAACCACAAAGTTAGAAGCTACAGGAGCGGTAAGAAAAGCACAAGACTGTGGAATCTTTGGAAGTAAAACGAATAAGCATTTCCACAGAAAAATGAAGAATAAACTATCAATTGTTACCCATCAAGGAAGGGCTGAGAAATGGCCAAAGGATTCAGGTCTTCACTTGGGAGTTTTATAACAAAGCAAACAGTGCCTGAAAAACTTGTTTCACACCTACGATTTTCCCAAGTCCCATCATCTGTGTGGCCTTTAAAACAGCACCCTTTCGCCCACTGACTGACTTTCCACCTGGCACTTTTTGCCATTTTGTATCTCAATTTCTTACTAAGTAAACTAGAAAGATAGGGTCTTTGATTTCCTGATCTGCACAGTCCAGGACCATGCCTAATACTCAGTTAAGTGCTTGATATGCTCCCAAAACAAGGGAAGGAAACGTGGTTACTCCCAAGCAGGATTAATGCACAAAGGCACTGGATTTTTGACCCAGAAGCCATCTCAGAGACCCCAGAACACGATGTTTCTTGGCTCACACATGGGAATTCAGTGAAGTACCAGGCCCAATGTGGCTACTACTGCACATTTAAATCCCTCATAAAAATAGTTTTCCTGAGATAAGAGAATGCCCAGTGCAAGAAATTTTGTTCCACACTTCAGTGCCTGAATAGAATGTTTTGCTGTGTAACGTGCTATCAAAAATACCCCCAACCACCCACAACAAAACAGTGCCTTCCACGAGACTCAAGAGGCTGCTGCAATGGCACTGTGGATCTCACGAGAAATCCAGGTGTGGCAATATCCCACTTATGCACCATCTGTCTGCAGTGGCTCCCGCTACGAGTTCTGGAACGGTGACTATCCCAGGAGTCCAGAGTTAGTACTGCATTCCATTTGTTAAATCAAATAAACACTCCCTCAAGCATTCATAGTATTAATGTGAGTCACCCCATCAATCACTAGTGAAAAGAGCCTACTTCAGGAAAATAATAAAGGAAAACTCAAAGACAGATACCAGTTTGCCTCAACTAAAACTATAATCATCTTCCTTAACTAAAAGCCTTGGAAGGCATGGCTTGGAATTCCAGGCTAATAAGGAGAGAACAAAAATCTCTCAGACTCTTCAAATTCCTTCCCGGGGCTACTGACTTGCACACCCCCAGGAACTGCATTATATCAGGTATCAGGATCTCCCAGTCAAGAGGATTCAGAGGCTGACTGGCCTCGAATGGAACGCCAGCAAGGGAAGTCACTTTGGTTCTTGAACTGGATGCTGTTCAAGAACTTGCAACAAGAGTGCTGGTATCCTACAAGGAGAGATTCGTGGTTTTGGTCATTTACTTCTGAACTGCCTGCATTTTCTGAGGAAGACCTCGCAAAAGGAAACAAGACAGACTTCCAAGTGTTTCAAATGAAGACTGAACAAGGGCTCCTCCCCAACTGTCACCTCATCATCTTTCAAGTCCACTGCTATTTCAAGATCTATCCAATGAAAGAAGAGCGATATGGTATCCCTTATCTGAATATGTATTAGTGGATTGTGCATTTAATGTTACCCAAGATTAAAGTTAAAAAAGGGAGAGAAACATGAACTTTGATGTTTGCTCACTGTATTAAAGGAATCTGGCCTCTCTGCTGATCTTCTAAAAACCATACTAAGGCAATTTCTCTAAGAAACTTTTATTTCTAATGACTTAGTATGACTCTGGCTAGTCCTCTGTATTGTTATGATTCTGGGGCTAATATTCCTGTATGCAGGAACATGACTGGAAGAGGAATGGTGAAGAGAATTCTGTAGGTATACCCTGGAGTACTGCACTTCTCATTGAATAGAGGTATATATATACAAAATTAGGAGATGGGAAGCAGGCTTACCAGCTGACCAGGTCTCATTATTTTTCTCTGGGGCAATTACTACTGAAATCTCCAGTGGAAGTTTTGGGGACAGAATGTCCACTGTTCGGGACTTCACTTCTATCCACGGACAGTTTGAAGGCAGTATCAGCCAGAACCCAGAGATGTTCCTTTCCTGTTTCTGCACATGTAGGCCTTCCCCAAAGCTCTTCACCAACATGCAAACCTACTTACAGCCACCCCTCAGCCCTGGCCCATGACTTCCAGGGGACAAAGTTAAACCAATCTCGCTCCAGGTTTCTGGTTGCCAGTCATACTCTGCCATTTTAGAGAATGGCTGTTAAGGGGACAAGAATTTGTGTGGGTCTTTACCTTAACCAGTTAACAAGGTGGTGTTTTTTCCCCCAAAAGGCAGGGACTGTAATTTAGCCCATGAATTTCGCTACCACTTTCCTCTATTACTCTGAGGAGCTTAGTATCAAAATTCTGACCTTAGACACTTGGTCCTCAAGAGCAGGACATTCAGGAGGAGACAAAAATAAGGGGCTCCAATATAAAAATCTATAGGCAGTTCAATTAAAATTTGGCCTTGATTTTGAAGCTGTATTTTTAACCTGACCAGCTGTTTGACTAGACTGCTGCAGCTAATATGCTAAACAAAATTAGTGTTTAGGCACTAATAGGCTCCACATTAGAATGTTATTTTTACTTCGAGAAATTTTGCCAACAGACTCTACAGCATGGAAAGCAGACAAGACTTAAAAGCCAAACAACTTTCCAGCTTATTTCAATGTTGTTTCTATGTAAAGTTCAGTGTGAAAATATTACCTCAATGCCTGAGAATCTAGAATCAGTCACCACCTCATTTCAATTCTGTATTTGCTTTTGGTGTCTTTTACCTATTGAAACATTTTGTGAACTTTTAATTAAGGAAAAATTATTTAAGTCCAAGTCAATGAGACTTGAGAATCTTATCTGGTTAGAACCTTGGCAGAACTACTCGAAAAGTTTTTGCAAATTGGGGCTATAAATACTGAACCAAAATAATTCTTTCCTTAGCTTAAGGTTACTTTCTCTTTCTTTACAAGCATGTGATGAAGCCAAATAGGAAATATACATATGTACTAGTGGGGAGAAATGGGCTTGCTTGTGGATGTAGGTTTTAAAATGAACAAATATTCTATCTTTAAAAAACTATTCTAAGTAACAGTATTCAAGAAAGATTTGGTCCCATTCGCAGCAGTAAGCACATATGCAGAAGGGGGAATAACTCACTAAGCCTAAAGACTAAAAACCAAACCCTAGACAAAAAAAACCCCCAAGAACTACAACATTCAAAATCATTCCCAATATTCTCGTACATCACAAATCCACAACAGCCACGTATCCTTTGCACAAATACTGCCCTCTAACTCCACTGATACGTTCTCTTTTTGTCTAATAGTCTCCCGGTATTACCGCTCAACCAATACTAGTACATATTTGTGTGGGTCAGGAACTAAAGTATAAAGTAATCTTTAAGTGTTCGCATCCTGGGCTGGACACAGCTTTTTTAGTTAATTGGTTAGCTTTACTTTAGACATTTTTAAAAAAGCTTGCTTTCCTTCCCATACACATCTTTTGCCCTTTAGCTTGCCCAGGTTTACTCAGTTTACAAAGCACCGAATGAAATGACTTTATCATCACCAAGTTCCCCTCAATTGGCTCTCCCAGAAACTATTATTCAATCTTTTGTTTCCAGTCATTAACCTCCGAGGATTACACTTTAAATCCTATAAACCTTAAATAGGGGCCATGGAATATAGATTTGGGCTTCCGAAGAAGACCCAATTTCTAGACCACTAGCTTTTCAACAACTAGACAGACCTCCAAGTGACAACCAGACGCATGAGTTCGGAGCCCCCAACCAGGAAGGCACCCGGCCGACTGCAGGGATACTCACACTCCATGGATGCGCTTGTGAATGTTGATGGTGTATTCTCTGGTCACTACCTCGTTGATGGCAGAACGGCCCTTCTTCTTCTCGCCACCCTTCTTCGCGGGAGCCATCTAAACCCAGGGACAAGGAAGTTCAGAGCAGAGTGGGAACCAGCACAAGCCAACTCCTCCCTCCCGAGCCCGGCCTCACGCTGCCACCCTCGGGGCGCGTCCAGGCGCAGAGGGCTCGGCCAGGCACCTGACGCCCCAGGTATCGGCAAAGCCAAGCCGGTCACCCCGCGGCGAAAGCATCCGCGCCCCTCAGATGCTCCCGCCCCGGAAACCCCTGCAGGCTCGGCTCCCCTAAGCCTGGCCAGTCTCCCTCCCAGGCTACGGGAGCCCCTAAACAGCCCGGATTCCCGTCCCCTCAGAAGGCGGAGTCCCGGGCCGGTCTCAGAGAAATCTCGCTGTCCCGGTCAGCACAATCCCGAGCGAGGATGGAACCAGATTCCCGACGCCGGCTCCCAGCACCCATACTCACTCCGCCGGGCTCTGGTTGGAAAGGAAGAGCGCGAGGTATTGTGGGAGAGGGAAAGCAGCGTCACAAGTACAACTTCCGGGTCGCGTGGAGGCGCTTGGAAGGGGAGAGGCGAGGCTGCGACGTAAGCGGCGCGCGCCTGGGGAAAAGCGAGCGCACTTCGGGGGTGGGGCCCCCGGGGCGGGCCGCGGCTGCGCACTCCGGCCGCGCTCTCGGCACCTGGCTCCTAGCCGCTTAGTTCCCTCCTCCGCTCTGCGAAGGCGCGGTATTTTCCCCCGCCTCTTGTCCTAAGCCTTCAGAGGAAGTAAGAGCCAGGCTCACAGCTGCATGGGAACAGGGCCAGGAAAAGAAGACGCTCCTTTGTTTTACCCATTCTCTCATTGATTTGGCCACCGTTTGCTGAACCTGAGTGCGGTGCGGGGCTGGCTGCGCCGAGAGAAGTCGGAGACAGCTGCCGCCTTGGCAGTGCTCACGTTGAGGAGGAACACTCCTGAACGCGAGTACTTACAGTCCTGGACCGTGGAGCCACCCGAGGGTCGTGTCTGGCCCGATGCCTGGGTGGGTCGCGGTGCAGAAAGCAGGGAGGTTTGTGCTGCGCTGGAAGGATGGGCAGGAGGTAGCCAAGCAGAGAAGTGGTGGAGCGAGGCAGGTGACCGGTCTGAAGCAGTACGGCTTTCTAGACTCTAGGCCGGGAGGTGAGATAGTGTGAGTTTGAGTATTACAGGTAATGAAACATTGAAATTGTCAGGAGGGCACTGCCATGATCAGATTTGTTTTAGAATTAATTTAGCTACACTGAAGAACAGATTAGGAGCAGGGGGGCAAGATAGCAAGGAAACGAGTAGAAAGAAACTACATAATAGAGACAAGGAGGATCTGAATCAAGGCAGTTGCAGTGGGATTTGAAAGAAGCAGGCTGATTTTATAGTTAAACAAGGAGGTAAAATCAAGAGGATTTGGAGAGAGAAGACCAGTGTAGACTCTACATTTAAGAGGTGTGGGAGCGGAGGCTGAAGAAATTAGTAACCTGTCATTAGAGCAGTAGGAAAAGACTTACTTGGAAATATTCTAAGTCAGAAGGAAGCCAGAGTGGTCAACAGGTTCTACATGCTACAGAGTTCAAGTAAGGCAAATATATGGACCCACAAGTTTCTCCAAACAGGAGAGTATCAGTGATATTAGCAAGTTTCACTACTGGAGCAATGGGGAGTGGGAAGGAGCCAGATGAGGACAGAGTAAGGAGTATGGGGGTAAGTTGCTTTCCACCTATGCTGTCTCTTGGGGTATAAAGCCTGGGAGAAGACATACTGAGAGAGGGGAGCAAAAGGCAGGAGACCTGGGGAAGCATTAGGCAGTCAGGTTGGACAAGTAGCTTAGATATATGAGAGATGACAAGGAGATCTGAGGAGGTGCCCAGAGGGATCATTCTGGAGCTTCTCAGAGACTAATAACTGGCTGTCTCCAATCCGGGGATTCTAAGACAGTCACTTGGACCCATGGACCTATGCCTTCTTCATTCTTGATGAACTCCCTTACTTCACAGGAGCACACCATTTAGTGGCTTAAGACAGGGAGGATGAGAGCTAAAGTTTTTTTTTTTTTTTTAAAGATTTTATTTATTTATTTGAGAGAGAGAATGAGAGGGAGGAGGGTCAGAGGGAGAAGCAGACTCCCTGCCGAGCAGGGAGCCCGATGCGGGACTCGATCCCGGGACTCCAGGATCATGACCTGAGCCAAAGGCAGTCGCTTAACCAACTGAGCCACCCAGGCGCCCGAGAGCTAAAGTTTTTGAGCCCTCACATATCTGAAGGTTTTTATTCAACCCTCAAATTCATTACTACTTTCACTTGAATGGAATTTCAGGTTGAAAATAATTTCTCCCCAGCGTTTTGAAGGCATTCTCCATGTCATATGTCACCCTTTGTGATGTTTTATTTTCTCGGAAACATTTTAGGATCTTCTTGTATCTTGAAAGTTGTGAAATTTCAAGCAAATAGACATTCCCCGCCCCCCTCCCACCCCAGGTGGAAATCGACAAAACGTCCCTTTCAGCTCTCAACTGTGCTGCTTTAAGTAAAGGTCAAACAGACAATAAAAACCATTTGGTTTGAAGGGCGCTGATACTCATCAGCCTGGCTGGGGCTCTCATGTTTCAGTCTAGCTCTGTGGGCTCTTCCAGCTTTTTCTCAGCCAAGCCTCAGGAGTCAGGCCAGTCTACTGCTGGCCGCCCACAGACCAAAACCTTTAAGGTGAACTTTGTGTCCTTTGTAAGTGTTCAGTATTTGTTAGCTGGGCTTCTCTCCCATGTCTTTTTACTTTTAGTGATTACCAGGGAATCCTTAAAATGAGACAGGATCTGAATGCTCTGTGTGGGCAGCACGGAAGAAGACCCCAGTCTCGAGGGGGCAACAAACCCTAAGTGCTGGAGGGTCTTCTGGGGCAGATTTGTGCTGGGTTCAGCTGGATGGTCCAATGGGACTTCCTAAAAAAAGCCACTGGAAGATTTTTGAGATGAAAGGGGTGTGGTGGTGCAGAAGGAAGGCGCTAAAGGAAGATGTGTTCAGTAGCAGCATTCCAAAACTTGTGTATTCCAGAGTTCACATTTCAGCCCCTTCTCATGAGCCAAGACTTTACAATTTTCCAAAGACAAAGGTCATGGTTTTTCTGGAAACAAGACAGGGTTGCAAAACAACTTTTTAATGAGCAAAATTAAATGAATCAAAAGCTTAGGGATTAAACTTCCCCTGATGTTATGTGGGTTTAAAGAAATGTGGCACAGTAATGAGTTTTCTGAGTTTATCCAGATTCTCAACATGTATAAGATTTAAGCAATGCTGAATTAAATTAGTAGCGTGCTATACTCCACCCTCTTTCAATGGCTTCCAGCTAGAAACTCCTAGGACAATAAATATGCTGTTTCCATTAAAAAATCTTGCTTTACTTAGAAGGATTCTGACAGCCAACTAAAATTCAAATACAGAAAGATCAGATTTATAAACCTTTGAATTTACAAAACAGTTCAATTACAAAATGGTTCATCTAGTTTCACACAGACTTTTTTGTGGTGTCTAAATGTGGTGAGTCTCCTGATCAGATGGGGGCCCCCAGATGTGGGGCGATGATCGTGTGGAAGCCTGTGGCATGGGCCGTGAAAGGCTTCACCCAAGACAGAATAAAGGAGATATGTTTATTGAATACACGGCAATGGAGCAGTAAGCAGGACAGCAAGGAGAGGGTGTCTGCAATGAGGTAGTGGGTGGGGGCTGTTTCTAAAGAGGGAAGGTGAGGAGGTATGGTGATGTATGGAATTTTCCCTTTTTTGGTAAGTAGCCCATTGGTTATTTAGGGCCTTTGGATATTTTGAGGTGGGTCACCTGCTGGGCCTGTCTGTATTCAGCCAGGGGGTCGCTGTGGGCCCTTTCTACTTTCCATTGCTCAAGCCTGTTTGCCTAAAAGCAGCTTCTACATTTTTATTTTTAATTTCATTTTAAGTAGGTTCCACACCCAATGTGGGGCGCGAACTCATGACCCAAAAATCAAGAGTCACATGCTCCACTGACGAAGCCAGCCAGGCATCCCCAGACTTTTTGTTTTAAAAAAGAGGGTTCATGGGGTGCCTGGGTGGCTCAGTCGGTTAGAGCATCCAACTCTTGATTTCGGCTCAGGTCATGATCTCAGGGTTGTGGGATCAAGTCCCGTGTCAGGCTCTGCGCTGCCTGCTTGGGATTCTCTTTCTCCCTCTCCCGCTGCACCCCCTCCCTCTCTCTGTTAAATAAATAAATAAATAAATAAATAAATAAATAAATAAATAAATAAAAGGGTTCATTTCTGGTCCTTTAAAGAATAAATGATCCTAATGCATGCAAAACATTTAGACTTACCTTTTTTTAGGAATACAATTGTGTGAACAGTAGAACTCCTTTTCTGTTGTCTGTATAGCCTCTCGTGCCGTCCCAAACTGCTCCTCGTCAGAGGACAGAGGCACTATCCCTATTTCACAGGAAGCAGGTGAAGCACAGAGCTGTAGCGACAGACCAAGGGAAGGAACTTCGTTCTCTTGGACCAACATTTGTGGTAAGGGCTGTGCTGAGCATCACCATCTCAGTGATTCTCCATCCTCATGTCATGGTGACGAAGTCTCGGGGGGAAGACAGGATGTCTGTAGTTGGCAGAAGCCTCCTAGATGCTGCTGTTGTTATCTCCCCCTGCTCAACACGATGTGTGTACACACCTCTCACACACAGACACACGAGCCCCACGAGCATCCCGCATAATCTAAGTGCTGGCAGGGGGAGCCCATGAACTCTAGCCCAGATGAGGTTAATTATGGGCTGGGACTGCCTTGATGCAGAATGTCTCTGTCATCTCCACCAGAACCTAACGGGCTGGTGCCCATGCTGCAGCTTAAAAAAACCTAATGCCATTACCTGGTTCATTGATTGCTTGCGATTACCCTTAGGAATATCTTGAAATTAAAAAAAAAAAATTTAAACAATGAAGAAAAGATGTATGCATGCATAGATAACAAGGGACAGAAACTGCCTCCAGAGGAAATTGTACAAATTCGTTAATTTATTACAAAATGGCCACTCACAGAAAAACACAAGAAAACTTTTATACTTTTATATCTGGGAAAGGAACTGGTGTCTCAGATACAAAATAATTTACACATAATCCATACAATTTTATTTTATATAGAAATAGGTCATTATTACAACAGCTGTACAATTCACTACACTTCGTCTTTTAATTACATAAAATCTTCTCTTTAGAAACATCTCAACATAACAAAACATACAAAAAAAGCAAAGTGCATTTTGAAAAGGAGAATCCAATCCTCGGTCTTCTCACGAAAGATCTGTAGAAAGATGCAGCATTCTGACTCAAGGGGCCGGCGCGTGCTGGGATTTCCTCGGGGACCTGGAGCTCCATGGGCCTGCCTGGCTTGGGATACCTCTTCCTCCCATTCCGTCTCGGAGTTCCCGACAGAATTCCGGAATATCAGCTGCATGATTGTGCTTTGCTTTGAGTCTGCCTTTGTAGTTGCAATCAAGGAAGTAAACAGGAACAGTCCAGTGTTTTATTTAGGGGAAACAATAACCACCAGAAAGAGCCTTCTTCCATTAGGTTTCAGACCAGAGGGCGTGGGTCTGCGGCCTGGTTAACAAAGACCATCTGATTGGTGGGCTGTTTTTGTTCCTGGGTCTCCAAGTGAAGTCACAAGACCTCCTTATTTTTAAAACCTGAAAGTGCCTAAGTTATCTCCTCTGTGCAGCTGTGCAAATTAAAACAAAAACCACCATTTAAAAATAATGAAAAATAATCTCTTTATTCTCTCTCTTCAACAGATCTCTGACCCAGTGCTTCTCGAATGCAAAGGAAAGAGGATCAGGAGAGTGAAGGCCAGCTAGCAAGTGTGGATGGACCACAGCCGGCTAGAGGGACCAGTGCGCTCTCGGGGAGGACGTGGCGAGACGTGCCGTCTGCTAAGTGAACTGAGTAATGACGCTTTCGTGGGGCACTCGGTTCCTATCCGAGTATGGCTGTAGAGTGTGCCCGAGAAACACAGAGGCTAGGGAAACACGGCCAGTATTCTGATCATTTTCCACGGCCAGCCACTGCATTCTGGAGATGGTTACCATCCAGGAGTTCTGAAATGTATGCAGTGCGCTCAAAAGCCAAGGGTTTAAACTCCTCTCCCCAGTTCCTGTGGCCACCCCCATGGTCCGTCCATTGGTTAAAGCTGATTGTGACCCGACGGAGGTGCCAGGACTCTACCGGGGTGGCTGCTGGAGGCCCGAGGACTCAGAGAGGCTGCTGACCCTTCGGGGAGGGCGTGAGGGCTGGGGCGGCGGGGGGTAGCCCAGGGTCCCTGGCTGTTGCGAGTAGGTGGAAAGAAGTAGCGAGTCCTGCTCACTGTGCAGAGAGGTTGGTGCCTGCACCTGGAAAGTAAGGACAAAGGGCTAGAGGACTCACCTCCATGGCTGGTGGGGTGGCGGGGCGGGGCGTGTCTTGTGGTGGTGGGACCTTGCGGGGGAGGGTGGGTGGGGAAGAAAGGAGCCTGAGGCTCTGCCAGGTGGGTGGGAATTCGGAAGTCAAGCTCTCTGCCAGCGCTAGGGATTCCTTTGGGCCAGTGGGCCAGGGACCAGGCTTTGGGCACGTCATTTTCTGAACAGGTGCACATGATCTACATGTGGCCTGTATATTTTGGGATGTTGGGACCTGAGACTACATGCAGATCATTGACAGGGCAGAAACCAAACACACATGCAGTCTGCATATTTTTCACCATGGTCCCTGATTCTGTAACCACTCCCAAATACTGCTGTTTGCCAGCCTCCTAATTTGAAGCTCAGAAACTTCAACTGGTCAAACCCTAACTTTGGCACCTTCAGTCCCACCCCTCACTATTCCCATCCATGAAATCTCCCCTGTCCAAACCACCCAGAGCACCCCAGGCACACCTGCGCCTCCACTTTGGCTCAGGCTGTCTCTTTCTTGTTGCAACACTGGCCCTTCCTCTCCATTCACTTCGCCCGCACTTTGGCTCTGCGGCAGGTGCCCCTGGGGCCTTCCTCCATGAAGGCCTCCAGCCACAATGCTCTTACTGGCACAGACCCCGAGCCTGGCCGCTCTGTGAGACATCCCCTCTCCCCACACCGCACCATGAGGGCCCGGAGTCCAGCAAGAAGGCCCAAATGCTCTGTGTCTTCTTAGCCCCATGTCTTGGAGGAACAGGTCCCCATCAACATGTTTGCTGCCAGGGCTGAAGAAAGATGCGGGAGGCCTCTAACTCTGCCCAGACCATCCCTGCCTTCTCCCTTCACCTGCACCCATCTGAAATCACTTGTGTCCTGCAAAATGACAAGGTATGCAAAGCTGAAGTCTTGAGTTGACTGTCCCTATGCTTGAGGCCAGGGAACTTTTGAAAAGTGTATCACGGATGGGTTAGCATCTTTGGAATTAAATTACATTCAAGACCTTCAAGGAGGACTCTTTTCATCTCTATTGCACTGTCCTTAAAATGTCTCAGTCACAACACTCTCCTGTGGTTCTGAAGGTGCCCAAGCAAGGAGGTAGAGCGAAGGGAAAGCCATGGCCTGCCCTGTGGCGGGGGCTGGAGGCCAGGGAGGATGTGCAAAGGACAGGGGCAGGGCTGGGGCAGGAAGGGGTGCTCCGGGCAATGTCGGAGGGAAGGCCAGAGCCTGAGCAGACACTTCTGGTCCCATCTGAACGTCAACCACTGGCTCTCACCCTCCCTCCTTCCAGTGTGTTTGGCACTTGCTTAAAGCAAGCAGTGACCACATGTAAAAGTGCCCCACATTTTCCTAGAAAGCCCCAACTTCAGGCCACATTATTGTATTTATCAAGCAAGTTCGATGAATCTTTAACTAAACATGTAATTTGTATTTGTAGAAGACTTGTGTATAAACACACTAACAAGTTTGACAATCACAGTAATCAGGTCCCACCACCACAATTTTGTTCTCAAAAATATGGACACCGTATAACAATTACTTCTTAAAGATGGATCTTTTTTTTTTTCCCTCAGGCATTAGTCATCTTACTGATTCAAATTTGCCCCGCACTCTCTCATATTCCAAACTACACACAAAGCATACTAGATATAAATTTTGTAAATAGCGTTTGTCAGATGGAATAGTATTAAAGATGGATCTTTTAAGCACATATCAAATGAGGCATAACAGCTGAGTCTAAATTTCTCCTACTAAATATACAAAGACTTTATAAACTTTAAGTATTATAAACTTCATAAACTATAAAGCCTCAAATGCAAATCTGTCTGGAGTTTGTTTCGGAACTGAGGACTAGAGCCACCCTGAAAGCCAGGGAGGAAAGGCCTGTCAGCCCAGGGCTGTGGAGCTCTGTCCTGTGCCTGGGCGCATGCGTGCGGTGGTGCCCACCTGCAGGAAGTGCTGTGGCTGCTGCTGGGCCTGTGCGGGCTGCAGGGGTGACTGCCGGGAGGCGGGGAAGCTGGGCTGGGGCACCGCCTGTCCCATCAGCAGAACGGGGGGTGAGGCGCTGCTGCTGGTGGTGTGCATGTCTGCATTTGGAAACACAGCCTGGCTCTGTGGATACCTGTTTGGTCACGTGGGAAGGAGAAAACAGACTTTTAAGAAAGAGGAGTTGATGTGATACCAGCAGCACAGGCAACGAAAGGGCACACAGATAGACTGGACTTTGTCAAAATCAAAAACTTTGGTGCATCAAAGGACACTATCCATGGATTGAGAAGGCCACCTATAAAAAAGTATTTGTGAATCATATATCTAACAAGGGATTGCAACTCAACAACAACAATACAGCCCGACTACAAAAATGGGCAAAGGGTTTGAACAGACATTTCTCTCAAAAAAAGATACAAATGGCCAATGAGCACAAAAAAAGATGCTTAACATCCTTAGACAATAGGGAAACACAAATCAAAATCAAAATGAGATACCACTTCCTAGTCATGACAATGGCTATTAAGAAAAAAATAAAAAACAAAATAATAAGTGTTGATGAGGATGTAGAGAAATTGGAATCTTTGTGCACTAATAGAAATGTAAAATGGGGGAGGCCACCTGGGTGGCTCAGTTGGTTAAGCATCTGACTGTTGATTTCGGCTCAGGTCATGATCTCAGGGTTGTGAGATTGAGCCCCGATTCGGGCTCCACGCTGAGTGTGGAGCCTGCTTAAGATTCTCTCTCTCCCTCTCTCGTGGCCCCTCCCCCCTCACGTTCTCTCTCTAAAAAATAAAATAAAATAAAATAAAGAAATGTAAAATGGTGCAGCCACTATGGAAAACAGAATGGCAGTTCCTCAAAAAATTAAGCAAAGAATTACCATATGATCCAGCAATTCCACTTCTGGGTATATATCCCAGAGAAGATGAAAGCAGGGACTCAAGCAGATATTTGTACACCCGTGTTCATAGCAACATAGATTCACAATAGCCAAAAAGTAGAAGCCACCCAAGTATCCCCATTGATGGGCGAACAGATAAGCAAAATATGGTATATACGCATAATGGAATATTATTCAGTCTTAAAAAGGAAGTAAATTCTGACACGTGCTAGAGCATGGATGAACCTTGAGGACATTATACTGAATGAAGTAAGCCAGTCACAAAAGGACAAATACTGTGTGACTCCCCTTAGATTAAGATTCCTAGAGGAGTCAGATTCATAAGAGAAAGAAGACTGTGGGGCTGGAGGGTAGAGGGAGCAGGGAGTTGGTGTGTAATGTGGGTCAGAATTTCAGTTTGGGAAGACGAACTTCTGGAGACGGACGGTGGTGATGGTGAATGCCACTGAACAGTACACTTAGAGCTAAAATGGTAAAATTTGTTACATATATATTCTACCACAATTAAAAAAGAAAAAGGTGTTGATGATCATGGACCATGAACAAGAGGCAGAGGAAGGCCATTTAGGAAGCCTCCAGAGGAGCACAGAATAGGAACAGGTGTTTAAAGACGCTATAGAGAAGTCCATTTTGCATTATATTTTTGGAAATGTTATTTCTCTCTGTCATTTATAACAAGATGGGGCATTAGGTCATGTCTGGAGGAGACGGGGAAGGTAGAAATTATTGTGTTGACCAAAAATGGCAGAGTTCCAGAGGAAAGAATTCCCACTTTTGCCTAGTTCACTACATTTTAAGCATCTCTGGAAAGCAATGTAACAAGAGTCTTTGTTTTGTCTAATTGAGAGCACCATCAGGGAATTTAAAGGCGGCTTCCGTAAGTGTGCATTCCCCATCTCGTCCCCACGTGGTTTTTATTGGGATAAAATGAAATGCTGTAGGTACAGCCCCTGCCCCTCAGAAATGTTCAGTGACCATCCACGGCTACTGTTATTGCTGGCTGAGGGAGGACGCAGGAGGAAGGGCTTCTAGGGGCCGGTGCCAGGGGATGGCGTGGGGGAATTAGCTAGCACCATCTCAGCGAACTGCTGACACACACTCAACCAGTGTTTAGAAGAAAGATGTCTGTGAGATAGTTCTACTTCTGCCTCATGTCAAAGAGCTAGGAGCTATTTCCCAGTAGCTTTTCAAGTATCCACTCCTCTATCTCCAGTATCCTTTGTCCGGAGTAATTAAAGCAACAGCGGAGGAAAGCTGCTTCTGGACGTCGGGGCCGCCGGTGGCGAGGAGTCTGGGGAAAGGAGAAGGTGGCGTGTCTGGGAGGAAAGGAGAACCCACATCTGCAGGGTTTCACAGCCCCGTGGCTCGGCGCCAGAGCCCCAGAGCAGGGGAGCTTCAAGTGTGCCTGTGGAACTTGCCGGTATCTGCTGGTCAGACGGGGCCATGGGGGGGCCTGGGGAGGGGGCTCAGGCTACATTTACCTGGGTTGTTACCAAGGGTGAAGGACCCGTAAAGATGCTTGAAGATGATGACAGATAATTGTTTCCTTCAGGTCCTGTTCTAAGCATGGGATGCTGACCCACAGTTTTATCTTCTTCAATGGGAAACGGAAGAAGAGCTAAGGGGGTGTCCCTGCAAAGGGTGTGGACACACTTTGACCTTGCCTTTGGTGCGGCTCACACGAGCACTGCTGGTCCAGGCCGATGAGAACCCTGCCAGCCCGAGAGCGCTCAGTGCGGCTCTCGGCCTCCTCCCTCCACCCGGGGCCACCTACTTGACTTGCCGTCCAGTCCTGCTGACCTCTGAGGGCTGCCTCGCGTCACAGGACCCAGGCATCATGGGCTGGATGGGCTGGCTCAGCAGCAGCCTTGGGGCAGAGGAGGAGATAAACGGGAAACTTGAACCAGCGCCCAAACTGTGGACCCGCGGGCCGACGGCAGCGCCTGCCCAGCCCGGCTGGGCCCCTTCTGGCTGCCCCGATCCCCAAGGCGCCTGCTCTGCTCTCGGAGGATGAGGAGTGCAGCCACCCGAGCCCCCGGCCCTCTCTTGCCACTCTCTTGGCTGGGATCACCTGAACTCTGCCTCCATCTACAACAGCAGGAAGGCTGCAATGGTCCCTGGAAAGCTGCACCTCAGCTGTCTTTCAAACAAGCGCAGTCTCTGTACCTGAGCTGCCGATCATGGCTGAAGGCTGGGCTGGGCCGGCATTGGCTGCCGTCCTGGGAGGCAGAAGCGAGCGTGGTCAGGCTCAGAGCTGGCGGGAGCACTGCCGTGGCGCTGCTGAACTGGGGCGTCAAGCTGCTCACCGAGGGGCCGCTTCCCGGCATCAGCTGCGAGCTTCGCATTGGCCTTGGACCCTGGAGCAGTCGTGTTAATGAGAAAGGTAAAACTCAGACTCAACTCAGGAGTCATCTCTCCAGGAACCCCCCTTCCCAGAACCCCTTTCTTCTACCCACCTTGGCCCTTCCTCTTAGGACCCACGAGTTTTTTGAACTATTTTGATCTTGTGACTCTTCCCCGTTGGATCATAAGCACCTCAAGGATTCTTTGAATCCCTCGGGCCTAGAACAGTGTCAGGCTCTCGGCAGGCAAGGAAAATGTGCATGAACTGAACTACCTTCTGCTTCACTGATTCTGACACCTGGACCTCCTTGCTCTTTCTCTCCAACTCACCAGGAGTACTCTGGCCTCAGGGCCTTTGCACTGGCTGACCCCTCCATGTGGAATACTCTTCCCCCTAATACCAGTATGGTTCATTCTCTCATCCCCTCAGGTCTTGGCTCAAATATTATCTTCTCTAAGAGAAGGCCACCTATTTAAAACTCCAGCCCACCCCCCACCTTCACCAGTGGTCCCGCATCACCACCTGACAGGTTGTGATCTTTGCTTGTTTGCCTCTCTCTCCTGAGTTGGATCAGAGATGCTTTTTTTCTTTTCTCTTTTGTTCACTGCTGTCTCTCAGTGCTTAGAACTTAGTACCTAGCATGCGGTGAGCACTTGACAAATACTTGTTGAGCGAAATCATAACTAAATGAGGGAATGGGCTTGGATTTGCTTTTGCTTTTTGGGTTTTGCACTGTTTCGCCGACCATCCATTCATATGATGGCACCACAGTGTTTTAACTGTCCGAGCACCCATGAAATCTTTCAATGCTAGTGTAGGTCCTTCCTCAGTGTTTTCTTTTCTAGATTCTTCTTGACTATTCTCATTAATTTCTCTCTTGACCTTTAGAATCAAAAGGCTGCATTTTAAAGGAAAACCCTTAAGTCTGGGTGAAGATGGGCCAAACTCTTAAATGTGTACTTTCTACCTTTTATTGTACATTATCTGTTTACATTCCCAGAGGACCCATGGGACTCGAAGCTCCTTGGAGTCAAGACCAGTCTTATTCACGTCTTTTCCCCTGGGGGATGGTGAATAAGAGGGGCTCAGCAGATGTTTACTGGACCCATGATGACGTATGCCAATATGAGGCTTGAGGAAAGGCTGTATCTTGCCTCCCAATCTTTGGTCTTCCAGAAGCAGGGGCTTAGGACTTCTTAGTTGCATTCAATTCAAGTGCCATTGATTGATGAAGACTGTCAGATTGCAAGGTCACTGTGGCTTGTAGTAGGCAGTAATGGCTGTGAGGGAAGGGCTTGGTGGGGACTGGAAGGGGCATGCTGGCCCCAGGGAAAGGGAAAATGAACGGAAGTGGATATAACCTGTGTTCTCACACTGAAAATGGCTAAAACCAAGAGCAGGTGATGAGGACGGAGCACACACACGTGGGGACATATGGCTGTCGGTGTGAGTGTCTGGGTGTCCATATCTCCCTCCCACCCCAGTCAGGATCAAAACTGAAAGTTTCAGCTGCAGGATACCATTGAGGTATTTTAATATATTAATAAAACACAGGAGGAAACTATTACAACTTGGGGCTTCAGAGCATCTTAGAATAAGGAAAGGAAAACCCCACACCACCATAATCTAGCCCCAGTCACAGAAGAGGAATGGCTCAATAGGTTTCCAGGTCAGGGAGGCTGCGGGACTCAAGTGTGCCCTGGTCTGCTTCAGTGGCAAGGACAGAGTGTGAAGACGAGCACGCTGACCTGGGTTGATATCACACTGGATTCTCTGAGCAGGTGCTGGTTCGCCACCTGGGCAGAGCCAATCTGCCCTGGAAGCTGAGGGCTGGCCACGAGCTGGGGCTGGGAGCCTGGGGCCGACCTCTGCTGGAGTTGCTGCTGAGCTTCGGGCCGCGGGGCGCTGCTGAAGCTCAGGGATACAGCCGGCTGCTGCAGAAACATCTGGAAGCAGAACAAGAGGGCCTTTAAGGTTGGGATCCCAGGTGCCTTCACTTTCAGGTGTTCGCCTTCACACACCAAGGTGTCTGAACCTTCTTTGTATTCCCTAGCCACGGTAAGAGGTCAGCTTTCTTGCTGTCTCTGACCTGCCTGGGAAGAATTAATTCACTCAACATGGGGGCGCTGGAGGCTATCAATTCATGAGCACGGTGCGAGGGCCCTGGAGATGGAACAGTGAGTTGGAGGGACACTGACCCTGGCTTCGAGAAGCTATGGTCTAGCAATGGAGGTCTAACATGATGAAAGATGCTTAGACCTGGATGGCCTATAAATGAGTTGACGTACTTATATAGAGTCTGGGCTGGCTTATCGGCTCCTTATGAGAGAGAAATATCTTGTGAATGGAATGAGTGGTGGCCGAGGGTGGGCTAACCTGCGCCACAGTCTGCACCATCCTGGCAGCAGGACCAGGCCACTGACCGGGGCATGTACCCGCACTGGGGTTGGCATCTTCAACCCAGTGCTCCCAGCTGAGATGGCAAACCTGCCCCCATTAATGAGGTGACTCTGCATTCCCAGGAAGGCACCTGTGATATGTTGGCTTGGCAATCTTAATTTGAGAGGTTTAAGGGAATTTGATCAAGTTTGTAGAATGTTCGAGAGTTTGTGAGAACCTCGATCTACCTCATTTGTAGGTCTGGTGTATTTGATTTAAAAGAGCTGATTAAGTGCTTAGAAAGATTTCACTTAGGGGCGCCTGGGTGGCTCAGTTGGTTAAGCGACTGCCTTCGGCTCAGGTCATGATCCTGGAGTCCGGGGATCGAGTCCCGCATCGGGCTCCCTGCTCAGCGGGGAGTCTGCTTCTCCCTCTGACCCTCCCCCATCTCAAGCTCTCTCTCTCTCTCTCATTCTCTCTCTCAAATAAATAAATAAAATCTTTAAAAAAAAAAAAGAAAGATTTCACTTCTTAAGTTTATAAGCCTACCTTGTTAGGCACCTGAAATGTTTGAAGGATTTAGATATATCGAACTTGTAGATTAATGGCTTTTGTAGATACTGTTGATTATTTACAATTTGTTAAATCTATAAACTAACATAAATAAAAACAAGTAAAAGCACTGCTATTTTTAGACCAAATTAGATTTGTAAATAAAATGTAATCTGTAAATTGACTCTAAAGGCCTAAGAAGAACAACCTTAATACTTTCAATCATAATTTAAACCTAAGACCTGTAACTAGCTCTTTCAACCAAAGGTCCTTGTGGGCACTGAAAACTGCCATTATCTAATATGTCGGATTCTTGACAAGCAGTATTCCCCTCCCTTGTAGACCTGGGGCTTTGACTTCTTCAGGAGGGAGGCCCTCTTCCTTCCAGCATCTGGGGTTTTAACCCTGCTTCCTGTACTCAGCTCAGGACAACCTCCAAGCCAGTGGAGAACCGACATGCTGACCATTGGCTGAGTGACCGAGGGATTATGGAAAGGCAGAGGCAGAACCAAGCCAAGCAGACACTTGCAGGAGTACTTAGGGATCATTAGTTCAAGCGTGTGCCTTGTGGGTGAGTTCGAGCTGCCTCCCAGAGGCCCGAGGTGGGTGGGTGGCTGAACTGGACCAGGTCCCCATCTGGTGCCCTTTCCACCACCCCACCTGATCTCCCCGCTGTCCAGTCACATCCCTCACCCCCACCAGAGAGGTTTTGAATAATGAGAGCTCTTTGTCACCTTAGAAGTTAAGAATTTTCTGGGTATCCATCATCTCAGATTCCATTTGGGGATTAATACTTTACACGTTCCCAGCTACCTACTATAATATGGCATGACCTACACTTCATCACTTCAGCAAAAACCCAATACACACACTACATAACATACATTTTTCTGGTAGGGTACAATTTACCTTCTGATTAGATTTCAAGTCCATGCAACCTTTATTTATAACAGGCGGTATAATGTAGCTTCAATTACATACCTTAGTTCAGATTCCAACCCCACCATGTGCTACTGGTATGACCTTGGGTAATTTTCCTGACTTTTCCAAGCTTTAGTTTCCTCATTAATAAAACAGTGATATCAAGAGCACATAGCTCGTAAAGGATTAAATGAGATTTATGCTGAGACGTAGTCAGGGCTCAATCAATGGTAGATAGTAACAATCATATTTAAAATAAAAAAAGGAGCTCTTTGTTCCCTAGCCTCTTTGGGCATACAAAAACTATCTAAGAAATGAATGAGTGGAATACATAAATGAATGAATAAACAAATAAATGAGGCTTTTGCTCGAAGGGCAAACTGTTTCTGCTTGTGTCATGTCAGAGACTGCTGGGTCTGCTGCTCTGTCTCATTGATGTGTGCCTTCTGAGGGTAGAAGGCACCCTCTACCTGTCCTGTGTATCTCTGTATTCCCACAGTGCCTAGCCAAGTGCCGGATACATAATGGGTGTCTCCCGGATAGGGGGGTGGATGAAGGGATGGAAGGAAGGATGGATGGAAGGATGAATGGATGGGTGCATAGGTGGATAGTTGGAAGGAAGGAATGATGGGTGAATAGATGGATGGATGGGTGGATGGAAGAAAAAAAGGAAAGATGGATGATTGAAAGAACTAATCAAGGAACACATTTGCCATTGCTACAGGTGCCCTTCCAGGCATTTCTTTGAGTAGCCAGCAGAGGGCGCGCATACTCTCAAAAAGAGAGCAAGAGGCATCCTTCTCTGGACCACAGGGAGTGACAGACACAGCCTTTCACCAGAACAGCTCTCCCCAAGTAGTGCCCTTCGTGACTCCATCTAGTTGCAAACACCAACACCTTAGAGGACCTTTCCCTCATAACCCAATCTTTTTTTTTTTTTTTTAATCGTACTCAGCAAGCATCACATGCTCACATAGGCTCAATGAAAGCTCCGGGGCACTGAAGTCAAGTGGCAAAGTCCACTGACATTTGGGTAAAGGATTTTGTAGGGGACAATCCTGTTTGCTGCTGTGCACATCCATGCCTCTGTTTTATCCACAATAAAGTAGAATTTTATGGCTTAGGAAGATGACGTCTTAAACAGCACCGGGTCAACTTTATAGAAAGTATGAGAAAAATAGCTCCCTAATTCAAGTAGAAAAAGTTATCAGAGAAAAAAAAATCTCCTAATTTTTAAGAATAAACCAATAGTATGCTCACCTGTGGTTTCTCATTATTCTAATCTGCTTACTTTTACCAATACTTATTATTATCACAGAACATCTTAGAAATACACAAAATAGAGGTATAAGGAAACCCCATGTATCATCATTAGGCTTCAACAATTATCAACATTTTGCCATTCTTTAATCTCTGCTCCCACCTCCTACCTTTTTGGGGAAGGGGTAAATTAATTTTTACTTGCTTATTCTTTATGCTTGAACCACACAGTTTTTGTTTTTTTTTTTAATGAATATCACATTTTGGTTAAACATTTTGGAATGTATTTCTTTAAGTCTGTAAACCTGTAGAACTACAAGAAGGCAGACTGCTTGAGGAAAAGTTCTCTGGTTGGACTATCTGTGGATTTCCATGTTCTTTGGAAAATTCCACTGCAAAGATAAGGTCACAAGAATGAAAACAGGGAAGGAACACACTGGAGGTCTTGATTTCCACATCAACCCTTACAAAACTAAGGTGCTCTGTGGGCATATGTACTTTGGGGGGGTAACAAAATGCATTGGTCAGGAGGAAAAAAAAATTGTTTATAACAAGGAGTGAAAGAGATAACCTGTGTCGCCTGTTATTTTAGAATTCAGCTTGAATGTGGAAAAGGCAGGAAATACAAAAGCCCGGGCTCTGAGGAGGACGTTCATACGCCTACCTTGCTTTTAGCAGTTTCTGGCTCAATTTTCCCCTTCCTGTTAGTGTAAAAATTCCATTCAAGTAATTGGAGTCAGGCAAGTTCTGCCAATCAGGCCCTGGATCAGGGAGGAAACATTACAGCTGGGAAGGAATAAGTAAAAAGGGACTTTGACATCCTGATGACTCCATTTCTTTCCCTGTAAACACTGTGGTTCTCTCCTTGGTCCGTTTCGAGCGCGGCTGAGGAGGCGGGGCAGCTGCAGGGCTGTGGGCGTGGCTGGACGCTCCGCCCCCGACCCCGTAGGCGGGGCTGTGAGTGTGCTGCCCAGCTCGGTCCTCCCAGTGCGGAGCCAGCCCGGGGCCGGGGGTCTGTGGAGGGGCACAGGGTGTCCGGAAAGCCGGCCAACAGCGCCTCTGGGGGGCCCCCGGGAGGCACGATGGCAGGCAGCAGGTGTCTCCTGCTGCCCAGCAACGCCGCCCCATCACGCGTTATCTCCGCACGCACCAGCTGGGCGCTGCGCCCGCACAGAGCCTGCGGGTAGCCCCCGGGAAGGTCTGTGTGGACCGGGCCGGGAAGCAACAGGTCCCGGGCTCCAGCCATTTTCCCCGAGGTACTCTCCTGCTTCCTTTTGCCTCTCCTAAGAGGGGGTGCAAATGCTTAGAGCTCTCAAGGGAGGCTCCCAGGGTGAGCTAGAATTACATTCACAATTAGAGCCTGGGTCAAAAGAATGCACTTGGGAAGAAAAATCGTCTTGGACTGATCCAAGTGAAACTTGGTAAAAATCATTTATCCATGAAAGAGATCTAGTATACCCAGCATTCCTTCCAAACACAATCTCTCAAAAGGATTCAAAGAAGCGACCTCCGGGGCACGGTGTCACAGTTAAAAGCTGCTGTTGTCAGAACACGCAGAGGGCCACCATGGGCATGCCACAAATGGGGTGGCCTGGAGATGCGAGGGTGCTGACTTTCAGTCCCTGCTCTCTCTGCTGTCCCCCTCGGTGCAGGGTACAGATCTCATCATTTCCCACATGTCCCTCCATTAACGCTTTGGATGAGAGGCAACAGCACAATAATGCCCATGCCCCCCACCAGCAACCCGGGCAGTTGACAGGTGCTGGGAGTTTATAACCCCCTGGGAGGGAGCCAGCATCAGTGCAGGGCGATCAACCACCACTCATGAATGAAAATGCAGGTGATACATAGATATTATGTGCCCAAAAGAGCAAGGGGTAAATGGGGAGGGTGTCATGGGAAATTCACATTTGTCCTGGAGTTGGGGGTGGAGGAGGTGGGATTCATTCCTTGTACTTGGTGTTGGAAGTTTCAATATGCTTAGTAAGCAGGACTCAATCAGGGCAGTACAGAGGGACTTTGGCGGGAGTCCCGCCCACCCTGAAAGGACGGATAGATACGTCACAGGGCGGCAGGGAGGACAGAGGCCATGGCAGACACTGGCCCGGGAAGGGGCATCACCTGGATGTTGGAGTCCTGGACCAGGCAGAGCTGTTCCTGGATCTTGTGGAGCTCTTCCTGCTGCCACCGGATGTTGGCTTGCAGGATCCGTGTCCGCTGCTCCAGCTGGTCTTTGATGGTCTGGAACATGCTGAACTGTGCTGAGAACTTGAAGGTGGAGTCAAAACACACAACCAGATGAAAGAGCCATTTCAGCCTTGCAGACAGATGTTGCTGCTGTCCTGAGTGGCCCTGCCCACTTTCACTTCCGGTCCCTTATCCGCCCATTCTGGTATCCCTACTGAGTGACTCGCTGCTGGGGAGCTCAGCAGCGCACAGGGGCTTTGGATGAGGACCGGGTGTTCCAGGGGTCCCCGTGTGGGCTATTCCGAGGCCCACCGGAATCTGCAGGTCTAACGTATTGCACGGCAGTCCGGGAGGGCCACAGAATCCAGACGTGATTTTGTAAGCAGTGCTCACAAACTGATATTCCAAATTTGGTTAGACAAATGGTTTTGGAAATGAATGTCAAAAGCCGTGCATCGGAGAGCAGGTGACAGTTCACAGGCAATCTGGGGTCCTATCATTATCCTAAATCTGATCCTGGAAAGCAGGGCTGTTCTGTAACAATTCACAAATGAACTTGATATTTCCCAGGGGCGGAGGGGGGTGGCTGCCCTCCTAACAGGCCTGGGCCATGGAGGCCTTATCACCCTCCCTCCCTTCCCCTGGGCTCATTTGCTGCTATGAACTTCTTAGAAATCTGTGCACAGAAGAACTAAGGAAAAGGGTTGTACAGTCACCTGACATTTGTCCTGAGGGTAACACTGGCAGAGGGCGACCTTATAGGAGGGACACTGATAAGTGCTTTGCACAAGGGCACCAAGTTTCACCTTCTTTTACCTCTTACCCCTTTCCTGGGATGGAGGTTGGCTATGGGAAGATTCTGTCCCTGTCCACCTTGACATAAGGCGTTTCCTTATAGGAAACATGAGGAAAGTGGGGGATCATGGCAGGTGAGGTCAGTACTCCTGCTCTGGGCTCTCTGGGGGCACTCAAGAGTTCCTGTTTCTTGTGTTTGCTGGCCGGGGCTTTCTGCTCACCCCTTCCTTCCTTCCTTCCTTCCTGCCTCCCCCCCTCCCTCCCTCTCTCCCTATCTTCTTCTCCCTTTTTTTTTTTAAACCTCTATTCCCTCGATCTTCTCTATCCCAACAATCTCCCTAATCCATTTCTTGCCCGTTGTCTTTTGCAAACACCTGCAGAGACTCTTCCTCTGCCCTTTGACCTCCCATACGTGGAAAAGCAAGGAGGCCGGGAGAGTTTCGGATACAGCTGGGATACACTGAAGGACGGAATCACTGACCACAGTTTTGGGAGTGGCACAATACTAATAAAAAGAACCAGTACGAATAATAAAGGCGGGTACTGCCGTGTGGGGAGACCCACACTTTCCAGTCACTGCCCCAGCCGGCAGAGGCAGGTCAGCAATTCTTCACATCACACCCCCATGTCACGCATGTGACTTGCTTGGGATCGCACAGCTAGAAGGTGGTAGGGGCCAACACGTGAATCCGCAGTCTCAGGAGCTGGCTGAGGCCAAGAGGTTTTGCCAGCAACACCTCCCCCGCCTCCCAATTCCACCTCAATCAGAGCATCTCTGGCTTCAGACTTCATTTAAAGGAAAAAGTTCTGCTGCTCAACATGAGTTTAAAAATACCTGTGCTATGCCAGACGGTATCAACAAAAACTTCAGCAGAAAGTAAATGATCAAAACACTGAGCTGGGATTTTGAAAGAGAATTTGACTGAGAAAGAAAAGGAGTTCTACAAGGTATGAAATTAAAAACAACACAACACAACACAACACAACACAACACAAAAGCTTCCGTGGTGGGTTCTACAAAGTCAGGAAACACTCCGGGGCTATGCCTTGCATGTCTAGTAGAGAGGACACTCTGGGTTCCCCTGTTGGCTCCAAAGGGAAACAAGAGGGGGCTGGGCAGTCAGGGAGGCGCCGGCACTGTGTTTCCTAAGTGTTAGGTACTTCTAGTATTATTCTGATTTTCTCAAGGCATTCCAGGACACCCAAACATTAGTCTCTTGTTCTATTCCTGATCATGGCCTTTTTGATAAAGACCTTTATGTTAACTTACAGACATTTTAGAAACACAGTATGGAGCAAAACCACCAGCTACCCAGATAATCATTTCTCAGATTTTGGATTTTATTTCTTCCCCCTTTCTGTGATAGGGTGCGAGAATGATAATATCGGTGAATGGGAAGAGAGAAAATGGTAGAATCCATTGTTTTACATGGAGCAGGTATGAAAAGAGCCATCTGACTTGAAAGGTCAGCATTATGCAAGAATGTCTTAAAGAATGTGGTTATTATTAAGTATAATATGCCTAACAGACTAAGAACTGTTATTGTTAATTAAAATAATGTTCCATACATGAAAAATGAGAATTTGAAGAAGACTTTAATCACATCATTATGCATTATAAAACAAAGAAATTCCTTTACTTATGCAAGACCCAGAAGTTAGAGGGACTCTCATTTTAGGTGCCTTTGGGTTGAAAAAGTTACTAATTTCATACCAAATGTACCTTGGAAATTCGAAGAGAATTTTTTTTTTCCTAATGAGGACGAATATAGATGATTTTAATTAGTTGACTCTGGATGAGTCGTTTTTAATCCTCCCAGCCTAACTCTAGCGAGGAGCACGTACTAGCAGGTGTCTTTCTTATTCCAGGAAAGCATTCGAGACTGCTGTTAATGGGACATATGTTATAGACAGGTTTGCACTGACACAGAAATCCACACTTTGGCAAGAGTGCAGCCAGTTGGTGAGCTGCTGTGACCTAGGACCCCTTGTGGCCAGAGAGTGGGACCAAGCTAAATAGCCCCCGTAAAGGAACAGAAATCGGAGGCTGGCCTCAGCGGAGTGTAAACCAATCAGCTCCACCACCCTCCCGGGCCACAGAATGAATGACTGCTGCTTCATTCAGCTGCCTGCCTGGCCTCAAGCAGGGTGCATATTGTCAAAACTCCCTGCGAGGGGCGCCTGGGTGGCTCAGTTGTTCAGCGTCTGCCTTCCGCTTGGGTCATGGTCCCCCGGTCCTGGAATCGAGCCCTACATCAGGCTCCCTGCTCAGGGGGGAAGCCTGCTTCTCCCTCTCGCTCTCCCTCTCCCCCGGCTTGTCTTCCCTCTCTCGCTGTGTCTCTCTGTCAAATGAATAAATAAAATCTTAAAAAAAAATACTAAAACTCCCTGTGAAGCGCAGACCCACGTCCATCCCTTTTCCCTGTGGGCCCTCCACCCGGCAATCTCCTACCCATTCTTCCAGGCCCAGCTCAGGCATCACCCCCCGGGTGGGGGTGGGGGGGTGCTATTTTCTTACTGGTTCTGTAAACACACGCGCCCTGCGGTGGAGGTTGGTCTGTTTATATGCCCGGCCCTCCCTTGAACCTTGACTACTAACCGCAAGGGCTGACAGTGCCCCTCATGCTCGCTCACTGCCCGACCCAAATAGTAACTCACTGACTGTTGTTGAAACAAAGAAGGAATTACTCAGCAAAGCCATGATCCTTAAAAAATAAAACAAAACAAAACAAACCCCAATGTGATATTAATAATACCGGACTCACAGCTCTTAAAATTTTGCAGTCTCCCTATGACATTTGGCCTAATTTAAACTTTTCCTAAAATAACATCATCAATTTGGAGTCATAAAAAGTAAGAGGAACAGAGAAAAGTGGCAGAAAGATGAACGAAGATTAAGGAAAGTATGATGGCCGGAGGGGACAGGTATAGGACAGAGCTCATAGCTCAGCATGTCCCACGGGCACATGGGGAGAAACATTCCCCATTTCAGGATCTTGGTTTGGTACATATACTTGGGCAACAGTGTATCCCCCCCACTCAAGGGGATACCGCGCGTTATGTCTTGGGGGAAGCACAACCACCAGGTGTCCCTTTTCCTGAGCCCCAGACTCACCTGTGTCATGGGGGCAGGGGGGCTCTGCAGGATGGTCTGCGGCAGGAGCTGCTGTGTGAGGTCACAGGACGACGGGGCCGGCAGGGGAGCCTGGGGAAGAGAGGGGGGCTTTGTTAACAAACACCACTTCTGGGCCATTCCCGAGGTCCTTGGGCGCTCTCGATCAGCTGGGTTCTCTGGCTTAAAGGAGGCCCTCTGCATTAGCGTGAAGAGCTCACTTCTAGAAGGTAGGCTATGCTGTTGCCCTTGCAGGACACGGAGTCACAGCCGACACACGGCTGGTGAAGGGTACAGCGTGATCTTGAGCAAGGTCCTGGAGTCCCTCGGGATGGGGAGGCCACGGTGTGCCCTGTGAAGCCGCTGCGATGTGCTGGAGCTTGGCAGCTCGGCTCCAATCCCCTCCCTTGCCTTCTGTTCTAGGCTCCATTCTTGGTGGATTGGCTTGCTCTTTTCCCAAACTGATAAATTCTTAGCAGCGTCATGGAGCCGTATGAATGGGGCTGGGCTAATAACCAGTGTTGGCTTTGTGTGCGGTCCTTATGCTTTCTGTTCAACACTCAGGCAGACAGATGTACATTAGTGCCCCGCATTTCTATATCCATTCATTCCTCCAGGCAGTGAATACTGGTGCAATTTCACCAGACTCTGCCTGGGATCCGCTCGAGAGACTCCTGGGAAGTCACAGACTTTGTCTCCTAATCACTCAGGACAGGGCAGGGGGACGGTGGCGAGACAATGCGTAGAAACAAGAAATGAAACACTTCACCTTCATGGGCTCATGAGAGTTTTAAAAAGAAAAGTCCAAGGATTCTTCTGAAGTTATTCCCAAACTGTCCTCAGGCGCTAGGGACCATAGAAAGCAGCCCAAATGGGAAGTGTCACCCAGGACAACACTGGGAGGAAGTGACAACAGGAGGCCTGGTTTTGAGTGAGAAATCCCAGGCACAGGGCCACCCAGAGCCTGGGTTGGAGTCTCCCGATTGCGTCTCCAGCACTGCAGGGAGGGACCAGGACTGCACCTCCATCAATGGCAGAAAACTGTTTTACTGGACAGCCAAGTGCTAGAAGAATGGCATTCATGGTCTTTGTCATGTTTGATTTGAAAATAAAACTCTTCACCCAAGATTTTCAAGTAGGGCGTGTATAACTTTCACGGAGACGGCAAGCAGGAAGGTGGCATGTTCACTCCCATTCCCAAAATGTCAGTGAGGGATGGGTATGAGGTAGTTGGCAATGACCTGGATGTAGCCCCTGAAATTCCTGGACACTTCTCCCATCCTGAGGTGGAGGTCTATGTCCATCTCTGTGGGTGAGCTGCGACTGCTCGGACCAAGAGGAATGGCAGAGGAGGCACGGTGGGACTCCCAAGGCTAGGTCATAGAAAGCCATGCAGCTTCTGCCCGACTCTCACGGAAAGCCCCCTCCAGACATCTTTTCTTGGAACCCAGTTGCCGTGCTGGGAGCAGCTCTGCTCTAAGGCAGGGAGAGGCCCGTGTAAGTCCAGGGTGGATGGTCTCGGGTGGGCCCAACCGTCAGTCAGCCCAGCTCAGCCCGGGGTGGGGGTGGGGGTGCAGATGTGAGTGCAGATACACCTGGGATGTGAATTCCCCATTCCCCTGGTGAGGCCTCCAACACCAGACAGCAGAGACAAGTCAGCCCCACTGTGCTCGTTTTGAATCCCGTGAATGTGAGAAAGGACTCTTGCTTTACACCCCTCAGTTTGAGGCGATCCCTTACGAGGCAACTGATAACCAGAGAATTGTACATCAGTGATTTTGCATATAGCCAGCATGCTTTCTAAAAGGCCACTCATTCCCTGACCTTCTGGAGGGGTCTGGTGTAGATCAGAGACACTGCCTGATATATGCAGAGGGACATTTTTGTTGACACAGACTTCTCAAACATTTCCGCTGGCGTGAAACAGTACCCACAATGGAAGGGTCCTGTGTACCCTCAGAGACTCTGGGGGTGTGACCCCTGGTTTGAGGTTTCCAGCTTAATCTTTAAATCGCATTTGGATTTTGCATTCTTTGACTATACATTCCTGCTGATTTTGGAGGAAAAACGTTTCCAATTAGTTGCTAATTAAATGACCTGGCTTCCGACCCCTGCCCGCCACCCCACACTCTCAATGTCCAGGTACAGTTGGTTCTCTGGGAAGATGCAGCACGCCGTCCTGGGGTCTAGCCAGCCCCGCCACACTGGGGCACCCCTGGCTGAGAAGTTTCAAGTCACCCACATACCGGCATGGAGGCTGCCTGGCTGAGCCCTGGCACAGGGAGCTCTTGGGGCAGGGTGGCCGATCTGGGTAAAGCCGTGGTGCTGGCCTCTGCCATCAGCTTGCTCGGAGTGGCTATAAGAAAGCAACCAGTCACCTTCCCGATCCACACATACTTAACAGTTTTCTTATCAAAGCAGGGGAACAATGACTATGGTGTACATTAGACAAGCGCCTGGTTGGGATCACTGACAAAAGAAAAGTCCAGCAAGTTCTGTCAGCTTCTAACCTCACCTGGGAGCAGGCAGATGACAGCAAACCAAGCCCACGCTTCATGTCCACCGCCTGGTTCAGCCACCTGCCTGATCTCACACCTCACCAGAATCACTAAAGCCCAGCCGGACTATAGGGTCTGTGTGTCACCTGCTTTATGTCTGCTCGGGAGTGGGGAGACGGGGAGGGCAGGAAGCCCACGGGAAAGGGAGCAAGAACGAGTGCGAACAGGAAGGCAGCTCCCACTCCGTAGCCATGGGCTGCCCTGATTCTGCTCAGGCCTGGGACCCTTCACAGGGCTCCATGCCCCCACCACCCGGGCCCCACATGGGGCACCCACCCCCTCGCCATCCTTGGCAGCTCACTCACAGGCGGGTTCTGACATAGCCGTGTGCGAGGATTTGTGGGAGCTTCTGGAGGACGCTGATGGTGAGTGACTGGTGTTAAGGCCCAGGGTGCCCACGTCAAGTGCGTTAAAGTGCTGCTGAGGGTCCAGGCTGGAGCCCTTGTCCTGAAACACACACACACACACACACACACACAATCCACACAATTTCAGCATCAAGATGGTGGGAATGAATGACATGACTTTAGCTCTCCTCTAACTATATGGAAAAATTAGGAGGGTGTAGGGAGAAAGATGGGAACTGTTTGGAAATAAGTCCTGACATATTTGGGTAGAATATTTGTACATATATATAACCTAGGCGTCATTGAGAGGCTTGTCGTCCTTATATAAGCAGGATCTGTTATGCTTTCTCACCTTGGACTTTGATTTTTTAGATTTTCATAACTGATGTTACATTTTATTTTTTCCTTAAAACTGTCACCTCACTGCCCAGAATCTTGGCTTTTCCAGAAGGGGAGAAGAGGCAGGTTCTAGAAATGAGGTTGCTGGTGTACCGGATTGTTAACACTCTGATGAAACCAATGCCTTTGGACCCTTCAAAGCACGTCCCACACGGTCTCCCCACTGCTTCTCCTCTGAGCCTCAGGGCCCCAGAGTAGATAACAGGCAAAGGGCCAATGATCTTCCATCCACTGATTCTTGGATCCTAACTGATCCTGGATCCCAGGATGCCCCCGCTTCAAGTATTGTGTGATGAGAAAGCAACTGTGCCCTTCCAACCCTGAGAAGCCATCTTTCCACCCTGCATGGCTTAGTGTCCTAAGTGTAAGACAATAGGCATTAGGATAATTTTTAAGCTAAAGAAGAAGCATAATGCCCGCTCTCCTGAGCCATGCTCCTATCCACTCATAGGAGGATGGTGACATTCCTGCCATCCCTAGGCTGTTTGGATAGGCTCTTCTATGTCCCATGGTCTCAGGTCTTAAATCTCTGGGTGTGAGTCTATGTGGCTATTCTGTCTTTTGAGTCATGGCTCCAGAGAGGGTGGATACTGTGTGTGCCGGAGTAGGGGGCTGAGATGACTGATACAGTCCGATGTGCCTGGATTTGCTGTGCTGAATGTCAACTCAGAGACTCCGCTGCTTAGTCACAGAGTCTCCCCTAGATACACCCCTCGGAGTGGGGGCCCTGGCCCACGGCTATTGTGTGCTCCTAGTCAGCAGAGAAATATGGACAGGCAGTGAGAGTAAGCACTGACTTTTCTAGCCGTCTGACAGAGCTGCACGTCACACCCAAGCGTGGGAATTTACATTTTACAAAAGCACTGGTCAGTGACAGATTTGAAATTAAACAGAGTCCATTACCACTGATAGTTTGAAAAGCACTGTCCCGGAGCTTTTCCTTTAAAAGGGGCAGCCCTCGCCTGGGTGGCTCAGTTGGTTAAGCGACTGCCTTCAGCTCAGGTCATGATCTCAGGGTCCTGGGATCGAGTCCCGCATCAGGCTCCCTGCTTGGCGGGGAGCCTGCTTCTCCCTCTCCCCCTACTGTTCCCCCTGCTTGTGCTCTCTCACTCTTTCTGTCAAATAAATAAATAAAATCTTAAAAAAAAAAAAAATAAATAAATAAATAAAAGGGGCAGCCCGAGATTGTGTTTGTGTGTTTATACATATGTGCATGTTTATGAGAAGTTCCACTGGGTTCTAGGATGCCCAAAGGGTCAGAAACCTCAAGAACGAATCTCTAACTGGATGATGCACAACATGACGCACATGTTCATGAGCCGTGATGTATGGGGTGTCTAACACCTGCCTACCAACAGCTTAATTCTGTTCTCGGACATGATACATGATGCGCTATATGACAGAGCTGGGTCATAAACACGTATCAGTGCGCTGGTGATGGATCGCCCCACGACACGTTGCCGTATAGCATGACAGCAGGGGAGGCTCGCCCAGGACACTGATGGCTCTCTGCGCTTTCCAGGTGATTCCTGCTTCCCTCCAACTCAACTCTCATGGACCAGAGATACTTTCATTGTATCATTGCTGCTGCGGCAGCTTCCGGCCAATCTCTGGATTCTAGGTCGCTGGGCAGCCTGGAACTTAAACCACGTGTCACCAATGATAAGATACACTTTCCCCCCTACATTCTGACATATCTGAAATTGGGACGTGTCTTCTGACTGATGAAAAGAAGTCCTTATTTTTTTTATTTTTTTTTAAAGATTTTATTTATTTATTTGAGACAGAGAGAGCACATGAGAGGGGGGAGGGTCAGAGGGAGAAGCAGACTCCCCGCCGAGCAGGGAGCCCGATGCGGGACTCGATCCAGGGACTCCAGGATCATGACCTGAGCCGAAGGCAGTCGCTTAACCAACTGAGCCACCCAGGCGCCCAGAAGTCCTTATTTCACATATAGACTGGCGACAACATTTTCTCTTTCTTATTGGGAGATATATAAGGGTGGATCTTATAACGGATAGCTTCTTGGCTTTGATAAAATACAATGCTCCCTCCCTTCCTTGTTTTCTCTCCTTTTCTCCCAACATGTGTGTCTGCTTGAAGAATGACCTTTGAGGAACAGGGCTCTGGTCTGCTTGCACATTTCCCTCCAGCTGTCCAGGAGCGGAGATGGGGGAAGCCTGGCTAGAGGGGACCTGAGAACCGTGTGCAGAGGAAGGATGGAGGTAAGGCTTTGTGAAGGGAAACACCCCCGCCAGCAGAGCTCCCTGACATGAAGCTGGCTCCAACACGGCTGTTACCTAAGACCTGCAGACACAGAAGTAGGAAGTGCACCTTGCTATTGACAACATGGAGGCTGTGTGAGGGGCAGTCTCCTCGTGGGAGGCCCAGGTCCTGGAGGCAGGGCATCAGCACTTAGGCTACGGGAAGGAAAGGGCACCCAAATTATTCCACACCTCAATAGGACGATGGGATAAGCCCCTAGCTTTTTATCTGTGGGAGGAGATACAAAGTGGATTTATTATTGCTGCTCTCGTAAGGATGGAGAGTTGCCAGATCGTGCTTTGAGTCCAGAGGCTGTTTCTTACACAGCTCCGTGAGTTCTCACCCTCAGCGCCCTCAGGTATGTGAGCTAAAGCCTGTGTGTGCCTCTGTACCTCGTCTGAAGGACGAGGATAGTAACGGTGCCTGCCTCGCAGAAATATCATGATGGTAATCAAGTGAACATCCGAGGAACGCACTGAATAGTACTGGGAACATAGCAAATAAAAATATTACTACTTTTATTATAACAACTCATGGAAGAACTTACTTAGGCAAACTTAGCCTTTAGCCATCTGGTGGGGATCAGCGTACCTTTAGCGCTGAAGGGTGGACGGCCTCGGGTGGCGGGTCTTCCAAAGCCAGTTCCTGCCTCCTTTCTACCCGGACATCCGCATAACTGATCAGGAAATCAAGAGATCACAGCAGGAGGTGGACGTTCCAGATGGCAGCAGCAAAGAGCACGTGTGTGATACATCAAGGGACCCCCGTGACATCCACCCCAGAATCGTCACCACAAAGGAGGCTAGTCTTGTCACTTGTTTGAGGAAGGAGCTTCATTCTGTGCCTAACTGCCGCTGGGGTGACTTCTAATGGGACATCCCAAATATTTTCCTTTCCAGGTGTTTTTATGCCCTTCTCCTTTACGCATCTTCTCCCCATGCCCTGAAACTTCCAAGCATAATTGTCTTTAGAAACCTATTTTCATCTACAGGATAAGCCTTGGCCTTTGAATAATCAGAAGCCTTTCTTAAAACCTACCCAGTCTGGACTGTGTGTATGGAGAACTGACAAATGACTTTTTTTTTTTAGTAATTGCAACCTTTGGAAGTTTTCTCTCAAACAAATCTAGATCTAGACCCAGAGCACTGATTTGTCTGTGGGCCCACTTTTAAAATAGCGTGGGGAAATGAATCCAATGTGGAGATGGCCAAAGGGCCCCCAGCTCTGGCCTCTGACTATGTGTGGAGGAACAAGCTGGGCGAGGGACCCTGGGAAGTCACAGTGGCTCTGGGGCCTCTGGAATGCTTGTTAGCTTATTTACTAACTAGTTCACTCCCTACTTTCTCTGAGAGTTGCTTTCCAAGATTTGGGAGGTAGAGGATGGAGAGGAAGAGCGGGGTCAAGGGTGGAGTCTGAAGACCAAGATGTTGATGATGTCCAGACTTCCCTGGGGCCAAAAGGACCCTGTGGCAAAGGCCCAGCCTGGGTGGTGGTAGCTGGGACTGGCCTGTCCTCAGAAACCACTGGCTGCTGAAGTGCCCAAGGGTGGGTGAGAAGCTAAGATCAAGTCCCTAAGAGCGGCATGCAATGTGACGGTCAGGGTCACTGGCAAGAAAGACCAGCATTTCTCCCTGCTTATTAAAAGAAGAGAGATTTACTCGTTGACTGTATGTATGCGTGTGTGTGTGCATGTATGTATGCATGGTATCTACCCATTTATCTGTCTACCCACCTGCCTACTTGTTACCTATCAATCATCTATCTCTTATGTATATATATAAAATGCAGTATATATGTATAGTATCCATATGTACGTATATCTACCTATCATCCATCTACCTATCTACAATGTATATATACATATATACCTACTATATATATATATACATATAAAACCTTTCTTTGTTCTGCTCAAATGCTCTTCTCTAGACCTGTTTAAAACTGATTGATGTCCTTAAAATTTCTGTAGTCAGGGGAAAAAAACCCCACGAATGACATTTCTCCTCTACCTTTGGGAATCGTGGCCTTACAGAGCCTGCGTCTAAGAAAGGCTGGATTCGTGGCCTCCCTCGGAAGCTCTGCCCACCCACCCTGGGCTGGGGGCTCCCCGAGGCCACCAGGAACCACCAGGAAGCCTCTCCCCTGGCAGTCGGGTTCTATTCCCAACACTGTCTCAGTTGCCAGTAGGGGCTTTTAATGCATTAAAAATAGAGGGGACTAGGTCTATGAGTGATTTAGAGGCAAAATTTTAATTTTCTTCTCCAAACAGTGACAAGGGAAGGTGGGGAGGTGAATGGAGATGAAGGGAAAATGTGGAAGAAGGTCAATGAAGCAATAACTCACGAAGTCACATCCCGGCACCCTACAGAAGGGCTGAACGGAATCCTCAGCCCGGCAGGGGGTGTGGGGTGTGGGGGTGTGGGAACAGAGTTGTGTGTGTCCCTGGAAAGAAGCTGAGCTCTGGAGACTACTCTGTGAACCGCAGAGGATAGCTCAGGCCCTGTGGAGGAATTCAAGCCCAGGGCTCGCTTGCTCTTCGGAACCTGGGACTACTTGCCCGCCCTCTGAGCCCAGCCCTCACCTGACGACCGAGTGCGTGCACACGATGAACTCGGGCTTGGAGTTCCACTGGTGGTATGTGATGTAGTAGTGCGTCTGCAGCCAAATCCACTGCTGGCCTTTGGTCAGAAACCGGTAGCAACAGGACTTCCCTTTACCAAACTGCATCACTGTAGGCAGAAAACAGAGGCTGCATGTAGCGAACGTTGATACGAAAACGATCTCTCCCCCAGAAGGTACTGTTGAAAACAGAAGCTTTCAGATACACCATGCCAAACAGTGTGCACTTCTCCAGGTGTGCTGTATTTTAAGTGACTATCAAGATCCCGTTAAACGATATTGAATTCTTAAATAAGGGAAGAACAATCTGCACGCTTCCCCAAATGCTCAACGGCTTAAGAGAGCCTCAGGTAAGGGCAGATTTCCCAAACTACAAAGAGGCCCGGGTTTGCCTGCTTCAGGAGGAGCTGTCTTTGGGGCTGTGGGAGCCGAGCACAGGAGAGACGATCCAGACGCTGAGAGAACTGGGCCCCAAATAGACCTGACAGCCTGCAACCTCTGCATGGGATTCGGGGGCTGTCAGTCAGCAGTTCATGCTTTGTCTACACGGTCCTAAATGAGAGAGTCGCCTACGGATGCCTTCCAGCTCAGGCCCCACTGCCACAGGGCTGTGTGGAGCCCTCTAGGGTTAAGTCTGTTGGTGAGCTTCTCTGTGTGTGTGGGGGGGGTCCAGAACAGAATGGGTGCTGTTGTATTAGCCTGCATGGGGCAGAAGGCTGGGACTGTGGGTCTAGGGAAGAAGAACAGTTTGCGTCACTGCCTCAGTGCCTGGGATTTAGCACCTCATTCTGCAAACAGATAACAGGTATCTCGACTGGGAAACTAAAGCGAAGATGGGAGCCACTGCCTTGGAGAATGGGATCTCCGAAGAGGTAGGAAGCCCAGCTGAGCAAGGGCGTGGGCTGCACAGAGGGAGAATGTCTTGCCTGAGCCCTGGGCCAAATCCTTCAGATCATGAAGGTAATTCTACCCCCAGGGTGGCCTTGCTCCGTTAGAAGGGTCAGAAGCAGCCAAGGCTCGAGGTAACCCTGCTTCTCAAACTTTCATGGGCCCACGAATCACTTGGGGGGGGGGGTCTTGTTAAAATGGATGTTCTGATTCCACAGGCCTAGCGGGAAAGCCCGAGAATCTGCAAGGCTAGCGGACTCGGTGCGATGCCCTTGCCGCTGCGTGAGGAGCACACTTTGAGGAGCAAGGGGTTCAAGTTGTAAAGATTAGCCTCAGATTCTAACGGAGGATCCTGACGGAACTTGAGCCTATTCTTCCTTTGACTAGGAGAGCGGAGAAGAGACCGTTACAACGGGCACTACAGACAGCATGTCTATCAAAACACAGTGTTGGTGGTCAATTCGCGTGTCAGGATCCAGAAGTCGGGATGACGAAAAATGTTCCTGTTTAAAGCTAGAACTTGGCACGGAAAATATGGCTTTCCAAGGTTAATTCTTGACGACTCTTGCTAAGTGAGAATCCAGATACGCTGGTCATTCTCCCCCACGCCCCCCACATCATGAGTCCTACTTCCCCTACCTTTGCCCCCCCATTGTCCTCTTCTGTGGCAGAGAGCCTTCCTTGATCCCCTCCCCCAGCTGGGGGAGCCCCCCAGTACCCTGAGCACATCCCCTCCAGTGCGGTGACAGCATCCTGTAATGTCACCTATTTCTGCTTTCCCCTTAGACCTTGCTCCTGCAGAACAGCAAGGAGATTCTGATCATCTTTATGTCCCGGGCCTCGCTCAGTACCTGGCCCGTAGCTTGTGACCAATTCTATGTCTGTTGGCAAAAAGCAGTGATGCTGAATTCAGTATTTTGTCTTTGAAATGTATTGCATAACTTAGAAAAAATGACCATCGTTGTCTTATTTTCTTAAGTCAGATGAAAATAGCTTGTATATCTGAAGGGTACGGGAAGGAGCTGGGAGGGGGGTGGAGGATGCGGGGGAGGTGGGAGGAGGCGGAGAAAGTCCATTCCAGCTGGAAACACAACCCAGGGGCAAACCACAAAAGGTCCTCCACCACACTCCTACATCATTTCAGAGAAAATAAAGTCTTCCTCCTCAAAAAGAAACCAAGCAATAAACAGACTTCCAGGGCCAAAGAGTCGTGCTGTCCGGGCTCCGTGGAGGGTGCTGGAGGCCTTCTGGCTGGGTGTGCGGTACTCACAGTGTTGGTGGCACCTGGCCAGGAGCTCCAGATCGTCAATGTGGTAGTAGTCATAGCCCGACGTCCCCAAAACTTCGAAAGGCAGGTATCCTATGATCGGAGGGGCTCTGCCAAGCAATAGGGACAGTTTGTCAGAGAGCAAGCACCCTGCCCCACTCACAATGGCAATAGCTCCATCCAGAGGGGGGACGGTTTGCACATTTAATGATCAACACAGAGCCTCATTTCTCAAGAGCCAGGGCAGGAAAATAATTTTGCAATGGTTCAAACCAGAGAGGGTGTGTTTTCCAAAGTGCTCAAACTTTCTGGCATTTAGATACTCAGTTTCGTTGGCATAACCTGGGTTAAATAATAATAAACTTTATTATTACTGAATAATTAAAAACAGCTATAGATTGGGTCAGTCCAACCCCAAAGCATAATAAAAAGTTAAAGGGTGGGGAGGGGAGATTTCTCATCCTTCGACTGTGAAAGCTGTTACAGAAGAAAGAAGATTGAATTAAAGGGACAAAAAGGTGTTGAGAGAAATAAGACGAAGAGTTTCTCTCCCATCTGCTCCTGGCTTCCTGGGAGCTGGAGAGGGTCCTGAGGGGTGGGTGTGGGGGTGAGGGTATCCCAAGGATGTCCCCGGGCTGTGGCAACTGGCTCTCCCGAGATGCTCTGACCCAAACACAGAACATATCCACGGACAACTGCAGTGGAAGGGAAGCCGCCTCACTCTTGGCTGGGAACGATTTTTCCTGCTGCCAGAAAGCCCTTCTCCCTGAAGGGACTAGGCCCGACTTTTCTCTCCCAAGGAGAGCCTGGCTCATGCAAACAAACACTTGAAAAGGACCCAACCCAAACATGTTTTTCTTTTCACAAACCTGTGATCCAGAAATAAAAATTTCCATTCCAAGCTATGCCTTGAAGTGAATTCCTCTAAGGGTTCGTCAACTATGCACATTTCCTGTATTAGAAGGGGAAAAAAAATGTTGCTCAGGGTGGCAGATGCTCACCCTAGGTTTGTTCAAGAACGCGTGGTAGAAGGATAACAGAAGTTAAAATCATTGAGAGCAAGTCTCCAAGTTGGGTTGGACTGAAACTCATCATCTGTAGCTAATTTCAGTATTAGCTGATACTAAATTTATTTCACAAGCTGGGGAAAAATACCTAAGAGCCAAAATGTCATACCACTCCCTTCCCATTATCTAGAAGTGTGGTAAACATGTGGAAAATGGCTTTTCATCTGAATTTGAATGACTAACTTAACTCAACATTCATGCCATGGGTGTTAAAGCAATCACAGATGAGAGAATACAGACAAACCCTTGGTTTTGACACTGGGTCCTCACCTCGGCCTGCCCTGAGTGGTATTAACGTCCCCAGCGAAAGGTCGGAGGGTCGACAGAGTTGCAAATGAGTCTCTCTGCAGGCTGAGCAGCAGCTGAGGCTGCCTTCCAGCCAAACAGCTCGCAGGAAACCAGAGTTAGGGCAAGGGGAAGGTGGGGCTGTCACAGGTATAGAAGCCAGCCATTTCAACTTTTCGAAGTCAGTGACAGCGTCATTGCAATCCTATTCTTTCCCATAAAGACGGCTAATGAACTATAACCAAACGTGACTCAGTTGTACTAGTTCTACATGATAAATTCTCTCCCGGTACTTGCCTTTAAGAATTGGGGTGTTGCCAGGCGCACGGTGGCGATGAAGCAGACCTCCTTCCCGAGCGGCACCCGGCAGGGCCTTGAAAGGGTGCTGTCGAAGCCGTTACAAGAGGGGCTAGGCACTGGGGCGGGAGGGGACAGACAGACGGGTTAGGCCTGTGAAGCACAGCGGCAGACCCCTACCTGGCCTCACCGTCAGCCTGCACCAGTGCTCAGGGCTTCGAGAACATTCACTCACTTTCTTCGTGCCCTGGGACACCTCGCTCAGGTAGGGGCTATGACGCTCCCTGCGCAGGAAGTGGGAGGCACGGGCTGCTGAGGTTACTTGCACCCGGCAGAAGGGAGCTGGAATCCGAGTGGCCGGCAGACTCCCCCGCCTCTCATCTCCAGGAGTCCTCTGGCCGCCTAGACTGTTGCGCTGGGAAAAATGTTCTACAAAAGGAGAGACAGCCTCACTCCGCAGTAAGGGCCTGCACTCTCACTTCAGGGCGGGTTCCACAGTCAGACGTGGTTTCTGATCTGATGGGTCCCCTGGCATTCGCTGACAACCCCCCCTTCCCACCCCTGGTCCTGGCACCGCACACCTGGGATTCGAGGGTTTCCCCCCTGAAAGCCCATGCCGGGAGCCAGGCTGATGCTGGGCTTGGCGGGTGTGACTGAGGACGTGGCCTCAGGCTCCAGGGGGATCCCCAGAGGCACACGGTGTCCACCACAAACTTGCTAGTTTGTGTAGCTATGCACAGGGGACACACCTGTTCACAAGTGTCTTCTTCTTCTCACTTGGGAAGGCATGACTTTCCTCAGTCTACGGATGAGGCCGTGGAGGCCCAGAAAGCTCACATGTATTAACCAAGGTCGCTCAGAGTAGTAATAATGGAGCAAGGACTCGAGCCAGGTCTTCCGACTCTGAGCCTGGAGTTCTCCCAGGGCAGAGAGGGGATTGTTCAAGGCTCGCGCCCACCATGGGGCTGAGAACAGGCCCCCGCACGCCCTTTGGGGAGGTGCGAGCTGGTACCAGCCGCCATCTTCCCTGGGAGCTACAGACCTGGCTTCACGGTGATTGTGGTGAACTGCTTTACCTTTTGGGCCAGAGGACAATTCTGCTATTTTAGGTGGAGTATGCTGGCTGGGAAAAAGAACCCGTTAAATAGGAGAAAAGTCGGTGGACCATGTATATGGGATTCTCGAACCTGGCTACACACCAGATTCCCTGGGACCTCTTCCGTGGCCTCCCAGCTGTCCAGACCCTGTTCCCAGCTCTGCTAATTCAGGAACTCTGGGTGGGAAGCCCAGGCACTCTCACTTTTAAAAGCAGCCCCCCGCCCCCCGCTGCAACATTTAGTACCATGCAGCCAGGATTGAGGATCATTACGCTAGATAATCTACCCTACCTCTTTCTTTTTCAAATGTAGTTGATTATATCCTGAACCAGATCCTGAATTCTAAGTACATTTCTGAACTGGTAGATTTAAACATAGTTGTGTTTTCCAATTTGAGAACATATAAAGCAACAGAAAATGAAATGCATTCTAAAATGAATCTGCAAGACTTTCTTTGGATTTTAGCTTTCCAATAATTTTTGTTTTATATGTTCGTAGGTTTCTAAGTGATTCTATAATGTGGTCTTCTAGCCACTAACATGAATAAATTCATTTTACCAAACATATTCTCTGAATGCATTCACATACATATTAATATGAATGTTTCCGAACATGAATATGAAGGGGGCAAAGTAGGAAATGGTGGTCCCTAGAGAGTTTACATCTGTCATTAGTTGGCTTAGACCACTGCAGATTAATGTGTAGGGTGAGCCAAGGCACTCAAGCAGGGAAGAGAAAGCAATCTCACAGGGGAAGGGTCTGCAGATGTGAACATCTGCATAATAAAAAAAAAGACATTAACACATTTCCCAGATGTGAAATATCCTCTCTGCTTGAAGCTAAGAGACATCACCTGCCAGATAAAGACCTAGTAAAATTCTCCCTACTCTTTCAGAAAATCTAGGCTTTCTAAGCAAATTTCCGAGGACTTCCAGGGAATTTTAAGAGACGGTCTCTCTCATTTGTCTCTAAACCATGTGCCTTGCTGGAATGATCCACGGGCTCTGTCAGTAAGTGCCTTCATCAGTGATTTACGGTGAGGAAGGCAGGGGAATGGAAAGAGCGTGGGGTAGGGAAACCCCAGCCCCTAACAATTTCTTCAAGGGGCAGAGACCATGGAAATTAAGTGAATGTTCTGCAGAGCTTACTGCTGGCCTGGCTGCCTCTCAGTGCAATTTTATCAGTCCTTTTAGAACTGCTAAGGTTTTTAAGATGAAAATGCTCCCCGCAGGGGAAATTTCATTATTGCTTACAGCCTGTGCTCGAGAAGCTAGATACTTTACAGAGGGCTCCAGAACCAAGCAAACTCCTCTTCTAAATGAGCTTTCTCCCCCAAAACCTGAAGAAGCTGAGGGCTTGATCAAAGGTGACGGTAAATCAAGGGTGAAAGTTTTAACAGAGGCCAAGGGGAAAACCTTGGGGGGAAGTCAAGGGGAAGAAGATACTTGAAACATTTTGCCAGCTGTGTTTCAAATGACTTTTATTCACAGCAGGAGCCTCCTAGCAGATTCCAGAGTCAACACAGGAGCAAACTGCTCCCTGGGACTTCATGGTAATATTTAGCACTTAGAATAACTTCTCTGGCACTTCGTATCCCAAAGTAGTTAAAAAACGTTAATTAAGGATTTAATTAGTTGTTTCAATTTAAGTAATAGAAAAACATATCTAATTACAGCAGGCTTCCCGAGCCTCCTGGAAGGATTACCCCGTCGATGCCGGTGTGGCCCTATTCATCAGCCTTCTCCTTGCTTCCGCCACTCCAAGACACACACACACACACACACACACACACACACACACACAGCACTCACGCCACAGATAAAAGCAGTGATTACTTGCTACATTTTTTGCCCCAAGGGTCATCTTACTTGAAATTGATCTTCTCTTGCCCAGAGCTAAAGAGATGGGTTTCCCCTATGGCAGGAACTGGGTCTAGTTCTCTGTCTCCCGCCCTGAGCAGGCGTCTTGCACACAGCAGGTGCTCCACGTGTTTGTTGAATGTGTCTCCGACGAGATGACCTTCCATCGCACATCCAGACCACAGCTTAAGACCAGGCACCTTCTGATCCCAGCCAGCAACTGACGCACAGGCCTTGAGACCCCACGGTGGCTCCGCCTTGTGTGGCCCAGCCTGGTGCTGCTGGAGGCTGGCTCACTTTGGGAGGGTGCCCGTGGAGCATGGTCCTGGGTCCCACTGGCCCTCGGGCTAGCTCACCCACTACTAGTGCATTTGTAAATGGTCAGAAGGTCCCGGGCAAGGTCTGCTGCAAATCAGCAACAGCAGTCCCCGCTCTGAGGGGGCCTCATGCTTGGAAAGATGCAAGAGGGTGTTCTGCTTTTGGTCTTCCTACTACTAAAGGGGTCCATGGGGGGATTAAGCCCCTCTTTGCTCCTGAACTTTCATCACAGCCTCTAATTTTAGAGACCCTGGAAGAATTTTGCCCTGGGCGGGCACGCCCTAGGGATTCTGGCCACAAGAGAGCCCCGAGGTTCTCGAGAGAATAAGGGTGATTAAAGTCCTTCTCGCTTGGCACCTGGGGTTGGCTTCCAAGTCTGTCTGATGACAATGGTGACCTCCCAAGTCAGTCATAAGAACATAAGGATGACCGAGCAGGCAGGGCGGTCTCGGGTGGCATGAGACGTGTGTGCAAAGGGGTAGAAAAGAACGGGGAAGAAGCGGGGTGGGCATAGTGAACATAGTTCACAGCAAAGGAGCAGAAACAAATGGAAAAAGGGGTACCGACTGTTCCTTAGGACTGGTCCAGTCATCAGGCCTAAACTATTAAGTATTCTGATCAGAGATGGCCTGCTCATGATAAATTAGTTGCAACAACTGTAGGAAAACACACTAATCGTCCACACGGAGAGTGACAAATCGCTTTCTCAGCACTTCTCGGAACCAACGAAAATTCAAAGCCGAAAGGTGTCCAGGAAGACGTGAAACAATCGGGAGGCTCGCTAAAGGAAGAAAAAAGTTCTTAAATCTCATTTATGATAAATGTCCAAAACGTCTGGGTTAGAGTGTTGGACTGTTAAGGAAAAAATAATTTCTTGCACATTCACGAGAAATCCTCTCCCGCTCATTAAGCACTATTTTCAGGCTCTTCTCTCTTCTCTGCACAGCATGGCATGTTTCACCTGATGGGTTCTTGGGACAGCCGCAGCAAAATAATGCTGCCCGGTTTTTGGCCCCGGGGGGCACTGCCTAACTTGCCGAGGCAATCAGTGCGTGGTTCGTGCTTTCTTTCTGCCAGTGCTGTTTGGCATCGGAAAGAAAGAACGGGCTTGGAGAGAAGCTGGGAGCCATACGAGAAAGCTAGGGGTTTGCAATTTGCTGGATTGAAAAAATGACTCCGACGGGAACATGTATGTCTCACTTAAATATTTCTCCTTTCCCTCGGTGTTCATTAATTAAAATGAGTATTTTTCGGGGCCAGGAGGTTGTCATGGCATTGACAAGATATCCACCAGATGGTTGGTGTGGACGTAGGCTCAGGGAAGTGAACTTCCCACAGGCTGTCGCCCCCTGTCCTCCAAGTGGACGCCTTGTGCACACTTTTATCACAGTGACTGCACACATCTATAGAAGTGCCCCTGCTCCCAGGCTGAAGCAAGCAGGAGGACGTGTCTGATAAATGTCTGACCATTCCTCACTGCTCCATTTCAATATGGGCTCTAGATGCTCAAGCAGGATGATGCTCTGGGGTAACAATTTGTTCTTTATCGCGATCTTAATTCCTCTGCGACCTAATCTGGCAGCAATGTCCACTGCCAGAGAAGAATGTGGCACTTCCTTGCTGGGGTGGAGGGGACACTCTGCTTCTTGCCTCTTGGGGGCCTGTGCCAGATGGAAGAGACATTCCTTCCTGTGCTCAACTCACGTCTCCATTCTCAGTGAGGTCTGGTGGGTGTGGCTTTGTTCCCCTAACTGAGAAATCTCAATTCAGCTCAGGGAAACAAAAAACAAAACCCCCAAAGCCCTAAAATGAGGCAACCTACAGAAATCCCACGGAACATACGGAATCGAGTGTTGTAAGCTGCAAAGCCTCCCTTTCTGCCAGTATTTCAAATCTGGTTGTGTGGTTAGAGGCAAATAGGTAAAATGAGGGCAGGGAAACTTTTATACTCTGGTGTGTGGTTTCTGGAAAGCCCAGAGTGGAATGTTTGCTGAGGGTGACCTATTTGGAGCCACACCAGCAACTTTTGAAATACTGCTTTCTGGATTTCAGTCAGATGCACATTTAAATCCAAGTCTGGGGGAGGAGCAAGGGCTTAAATAGAGGATTGCCTTCTTCCTGGCACGAACTTATCTTTCAGGAACTGGAACCTGTTTATTAGGACCCCTTAAAGCAAAGACTGTTCATTATGCCTTGGAAAATCATCTGGCCAGTTCCTCTCCCATAAAAGTGGGGGGTGGGACCGTGGGACTTGGGTGGGGGTTGGGAGAGGACCCAGGGGCTCCTCTATATAACTGGAGAAGGAAAAAGATGGAACGGTGTATTTGTTCGTGGTATTTTAAAAAATGAAAAAAGTAATTTCATTTCAGCCCCATTCTGGAAATGATGTGAAGAGCAGAGGTAGACCGGGGGCTGCTCACACCAGCGGTCCTCCCTGAATCTCCAGGCCACATGGCCAAGGTCACACAGTAGGCTTTTTTAGGGGAAGAGGAGGAGACACGTACTTCTGTATTCCAGCTCGGATCCCTTCAAGATGGTTTTCACAGACTTGGTGAGAAACTGTCCTAAAGTGAAACAGTTCTAGGAAAGCTGTTTTCTTGTCTCACTTCCCGACATGTACTTCTTCACATTTATTAAAGAATCTAGGTTAAAGATGTGCAATCCTGTCTTCCGTCCTCTCCCCTGCCTCGAACATCTGAAGCAAATGATGAAGTCCTAAGGAGTGACCAAGATGTGCAAATAGTGAAGCAGGAGAAAATTCCATTTTGTTGATGCATTTGGGCAACGGTGCTGTGTCTACCCAGCCCTGGTGAACGGAGAGCGTCAGAGGGACAGGGGCAAGGTGGTGAATCTAGAAATGTCCAACCGGAGAGTTTAATCGCCTTAACAAGGGCAAAGGTACCCTTATGCCTCTCCACACCCCAAATTCCCAACCCCGCCTACTCCTACCAGTGACAGGGCAGACGAATGCTGAGCGGTTACGTGGGTTAGCAGGCAAGCAGATGGTGTCTTCATCTGCGTGACTTAAGGGTCACCAAAAGCTCCCTCTGGATCCGTATCCCCCGTCTTCCCTGCCCTGCAGCCAACACGTTTCCCTTTCTGCCCTTTGGTATAAGGCCCAAGGGTTCCTATAGACGTGGTTTTCGAGTTGCAGACCATGCCTCCATCAGCCTTAAGGCTAACTGGGTGGTCAAGTGAACAAGAGGCAGGGAAGAGAGTGGGGCAGGAACAGTCCTGGCGGGGATGCCTGAGTCAGGGGTCCGGTTAAGGACCTCGGGGAACACCCAGGGAGCCCAGGGGGCTAAGGAACTTGGTGGTGGGGGACACAGACTAGGGAGCAATGGAGGCCAAAGATGACCTCACACTGACCATGCACGGTTGCCTAGACCTTCCAGTGCAGAAAATTCACAAATCACTGGAAGTTACACATGGGCCAGTTTACCCAGCACGTACTGAAGTGGATTTAATCTTCACTTTGGATTCAAGGTCAAAGGTGTATCGGGGGCTCTATCTCTGGGTGGGCTCTGGGGTCCGTCAAGGAGAGCTGTATTATCAGTTCTCAAGGAAAAGCCAGATTTCCCCATGAGTCAGAAGTCGGGTCTGAATCCTGCTGCTGTCCCTGACCACCTGTATGTGCAGGACCAAGATCACTGAGCCTCAGTCTAGCCAATGTACTTGTGTTGAGCCTTATTTATGTACCAGGCATGGACTGCGTAGGCTCACAGATGAGTAAAGGTCACTGTCCTTTCCACTCCATTATTTATAAAAATGAGAGCCTTGCATCTTCCTGACAGGCATCAAAGAAGAATGGACCAGGCCATGCCCCATAAACTAAACAGCCCTACAGACATGAGAGAACTTTTCCCGATAATGGGCCAGAGTAGGGTTTCCTATGAAGTCCTCTGAAGTGTGAGCAGGGATTCTATTAAAATAAAACCAGTATTCATTGTCTGTTTTCTTCTATACTTTACACATTGTTTTTAAGTGTTTGCCAGGCCTGGGAACTCAGGGAAGTGGCAGGGGGTGGCTTTGTGTACAAACCACATTTTCTAGTGTCTGTATTTGATACTTTGACATTTGGGGCCTTGCCGACCCTGAAGGAATTGCTCCTTTCTGGGTTAGCCAATTCCTAGAAATAGTGAATGACTCACCTTCCCGTGCACCTTTCATAGGCAAACCAACCCATCTAGAGCCCACACCCCAACCCAGGCATCTGACAACTAGAGACAGCCCTTCTACCCAAGAGCCCACTAAAATGATTCCAGCTAGCCAAACTGAAGCCTGTTTACACTGCCTTGCTCCTTCTTTTCCAGAGAAGCTACACGAGTGGCTCTTGCCCACATTTTCTCCTGTTCGCCCTGCCCCCTGACCTCCCTTGGTGCTTCCCCATGTGGCCTCTGTGGTGTGCTGGGCCTGTTTGGAGGGATCTGTGAGTATAAACCTCTTCTTTCCTGACAGTCATTTCCATGTCTGTGTGTCTCACCATATTTGACTTAAAACAAATCTTGGGTACCGTGAAAGCAGCTTGGTACATGGGCGCAGGACATCTGGTGTGCACAGGTACAGACATCCTGTACCAAGGGCATGCCGCGTGGCAGGGACAGGCCTGTGTGCCGCAGCTACAAAACAAGCTTAGTTTCAACATAGATTTGTGGGAGGCAGCAAAGCAATGGGGTGAAGGGTAGGAGTCCAGGGTTAGAATGGGTACGATTGTAGGTCCCCCACTTTCCACGTGTGTGCCTCAGATTCTTATATGCATCACTTTCCTCCTGTTTAGATGGGATGATGCCAACAGGACTGCTTAAAAGGTTGGTGGGAGGATTCGATGAGATTATCAATGCAAAGACCGAGCCCAGGACCTGGGACTTGGGAAACACTCCTAAGTGAGTTATTTTTATTAACCCATTGTTCAAGGCTTATTGAGAAGTAAACCTACAAAATCAAATTTGAAGTATTCCTTAGAGTATGTTAAACCGTATTTTCTAGGTCAAAAATGACTGAATGCTGGTGATTTTATAGGGCTCCATCTTAGAAATTCATTTATCTCTGACATTTGTTGTTTATTTTCATCCAAGTGAGAATTATACTTCAGTTTTTCCACAATTACGTTTGGGGACTCTTGTCTCAAGAAAGCCCCCTAACTTTGATTTGTTCAACAGGCTCTGGAAAGACACTCTGGCACTCTTGGTTTTAAATTTTCCACTTTCAGTGCTGTGTGTTTATAGCAGTAACAGTTTCCAAAAGAAAAAAAAGAAAAAGAAAAAAAAAATCACACATAATTTCCACACATTCTTTCAGGCAAACAAACATGGTCTCAACTTGAAGTGAAAATAAAGCTTTGCTAGCTTAAAAAAAAAAAACAAAACAAAAGAACAAACCAACCAGGTATTCACAACGAAGCCTGCCTCTTTCCCGGAAACCCTCTAAACTGTGATAAGTGACAGGAAGCTTCAAAGTGATACTCAGCAGCAGCTTAAGAGAGAGTTGTGGAAATGGAAATTAACAAAGGATGCGACTGCGGCTCACCGGCCAATCACGTGTCGGTTCCTTAATTAAGCGGCGCACTGTTGTCATGGGGACACGTGGGAGCAGCGTCCCATAATTCCCACAGTCTTGGCACTCCCCACGGCCAGGGTGCCTTTCCCTTTCTCGCTGGCTGCCACATGGGATACTCTGCTATTCCGGCATCTGGCATGATGGCCATGGCACACATTTTAAGCGAATTCCAAACCCCTGCTTATATTAATTCAAGGATAAAGCTGTCTGGAAGGAGCGCCATCAGCGTGAGGAGTACCCTTAAAATTCCTACGGAATGGCATTCAGTATTACGATAGGGCGGTGTCTCTCTAAGTCCATGACCCCTTTCATCAAAACCCCAAGGTTCTTTTCCAATTGCACAATCCCAGCCCCACCTTCAGATCTCCTGCCCTAGAATCTGCATTTTAACAAGCTGCCTCACCCAGTGAACCCTACACCAGGACTGGCATCACTCTGAGTGCTAGGCGAGGCGCCTCTTAGGTCAGTTTCTTTAACTCGGTAGCCCGATCAGCTACCATTTACTTGTGTGTGTGGTTCATTAAACATTCATCTCACGAGGTTTAGGAACACCTTTCAGATGAGTTAGGTTAGGCACGGTCAGGCTTTGGCTCTACCCCGTGTAGCCCAGATCTAGGGCCCCACTTGTGAAAGCTGACCTCCCTTCACTTCCAAACACTCAGGAACACTGAGCCCTGTTTGGGTAGGTTCCCAGAGGGCCCCCAGTTGGCCCTGGAGCCCATCATCCAGTCATAAACCCTGAACACGTTGGCAAGACCAACACGCTTAGCAGCATCTAGTTGGAGCCTTTGAGACAAAGCATGTATATTTATGCAAGCAACATATAGCAGAGGATCGTCTAAGGGTGAAGGGAAGATCCCGGGTAGAGCCTCAGCATTAGGACTTGGGGCCATTATGTTGGTCGGTTCTCATGGAAACTCTGGGACTAATTAGGCGGGGTAACGGACCCCACCGTGGGTCTGGAGTTAAGTACCAGTGACAGAGCCTGCCCCAGTCCGGGCTGCCATCAACTCCCTATTGCCTCATCTTTCCCTTTTTTCCCATCTCTGCGGTCTTATGAAATGTTAGATCATTCAAAGCGATTTGTTTTGTGTTGAGGTTTGAGGCCTGGAGCAAACCAAACGCAAACCTTCCTGTGCTAGGCTTGACCGTGGAGCGGGGGTGGGGGTAGGGGTGGGGCTTGCTCTGCTGAATTTCTGGCATAGGGCCTGCATTCCCATTTTCCCCAAGTCAAAAGTGAAACTGAGGGTGTAATTCGAGTTCAGAGGTGCAGCCAGAGTTCGGATCATTAGTTATCTGGGTAATTTCGGAGAGTAAGATTTTACTGCTTTGCTGATCGGCTTGATAATTCATCCAGTGTGGATTGCTGGCTCGTCATAAAGTGGCCACTTCCTGTGCCTTAGGGTCAGAGGGAGCAGAAGACCTATGTACCAGACCCATGGAAACATGCTCACGACAGTAGTGTAAAAAGGAGAATAAAGATGCAGAAACCAAGGTTACGGATCTTTATGTCACCAATGCAGCCCTATTGGGCTGTGTGTAGGCTGAGCCTGTTCTTTATTAACTGTTACGTTTTTTCTCACAGTACAAAACTCTTCCATCAGCCTGAAACTAAGTAAATGGATAAAGTGCATTTCCGTGGGACTTTGTGCCCCGGCATAAACAAGTGTGGGAGTGCGTTCTTCTCGAATGGGAGATAACATTTACGAGCACAAAACGCATCTTGGGAACATGAAAATCCAAATGCAAATATGAAAAGCACATGTTCTCACTCCTCCTCCCTCGGTGAGTCTTATACCCCCGTGTGCACGTTTGCATGACAAAAGACACTGTCGCAATTATATGACAATTGAAGCTTACCATTGTTGTAAGAGCGAAAATTTCCTACAAATTTTATGTATTCATAAGTTGGAAATTCCTTTGGGTTCCAGCTGCCTCTGAGGAGATGGCAATAAAACTCTAAATCGCTGTCAGCTGGGTGGTCAAAGGAAAAAGAGAAAAAGAACGTGAATATGACATAGATTCTAGACCAAACAAGTTGTGTCTTTGCGTAACTCCCGGGCTTCAGTCTACACACGGCCAGGACATTTCTCTCACTACGACTGACTCTTGGACATGGTTTTATAACCTTTGAAGAACAGGGGTTTTCCCTCATAGCTTATATAGATGTTTTGCATCCCATACTTGGGCCCAATTAGTCTTAATTTGCTCACAGATGTCTGTGGTTGGTTATGTCGGCATTGATTAGTTCCGGCTGTTTTCATATGGTGTATTAAAACAAAGCTGCTCATATAGAGCTGCTCTCTTTAATCTAATCTTTTCACGTTGCTTTGAAGTAAAATCAGATGTACAACAGGACACATTATTCACGGAAAATGAACTAAGGCCTGAATGAGTAAGTACGAGGCACTTGCACGATCTCCCTCAATGTCTGTGCTTCGTTAACGGACACACGGTTCAGGAGGCACTGAGGCTGGCCTTCCATCCAGGTTGCCAATTTTGAGAAAAACTTTAAAATTCCATAAAAACTGCAAATGTATATAATAAATAACCAGATGACAGCCTCAGGAGAAGAGAATTTGGAGTTTTGACCTAATTATTCATTCTGCAGTTGGTGACTTGGTTATCATACGAATCTAGCATTACGGTATCCTCTAAAATAAGCAGATTGTGTGCTGATTTTTGCATTGTTTGGTACCAAAAGACTCTCGTGTTAAAAAAAAAAAAAGAGCTTCTTGTATTACATGCAAAACAAATTCTTATTCGTAAGCGCCATGCTTTCAAATTTTCCACAGAGAAGTTAAATGTCATACATATTCCAAACTCCAGTTTTAGCTTTAAATTTAAAATATACCTCTAAGGATCTTGGAAATATTCTGAGTCACAAGGAAAATTGTTCTTAAAATTAGTCCTCCCTTCTTAATTCATTCTAATCTCCTTTCAAAAGTAAAATTCTTATCTTTATATCTTGTAAAACTAGTAAAGTTAAACTTACATTTTAAGTATTCTGGGGAGGGGGAATCTGTCACAAGCATATGGGAAGAAAGCATTTTATACACTTCTGAATGTTCTTGTTCTGGAAGGAAATTTAACAAATTCTGATCCATGACATCTGACTGAAAAAGAAAATAAAGAACAAAGGTACACACTCAACGAAGATGAAAAACAAAAGCAAAAGCCAAAACTGAACATTGAAGACAGTTCAGAACTGGTTTTTGAAATGAAAAGTTCAAGATCCGATTTTCTGTGAAGACGCTTGAATCCATCACTCTGTCATCCTGAATTATAACCTAGAAGGGTTTACCTGCTCCAATGCAAAAGTATTGCCCATGGGCCCAAGAAAGAAGTAAGAGTTAAGTCGGACAAGCATGCAGAGAGTCCTACTCTTCCTGGAGGACCCCACCTGCCGACACTCCTGTGTTCTGGCCAGGGTGGCAGGGGCATCGAGGGACCCCCGGGCAGGCCCACTCGCTCATGGGAAGGGCCCCGAAGAACTCATAGGGTTCCTTTTCTGACCATTAGGCCCGCAAACGAACACCTCAAAGTGTCCTCAATCAAAGGAACTGTGCTATTTTTTCTGAGTGATTGGGCACTGAGATACAAACATACAACAGAGAATCTAGATACAGCACTGTCCAAGAGAACCGTCTAAGGTGATGGAAATGGTCTATCATGTGTGCTGTCCCTGTGAAAGCAACCAGCCACGTGGCTATGAGCACTGAAACGTGGCTGGTATGACTGAAGACTGGTTTTTTAAAATTACATTTATTTTTAATTTTTATTTTTTTAGAGAGAGT
>NC_138378.1:50446046-50484950 GCF_054177405.1 Leptonychotes weddellii
CTTGATAAACTCATCCTTTCCTGTATTTTTAAACACGATCTTATAAACTCTTAAATTTGTATATCTAGGTAACTCTCTATTGTGTGTCCCCTGGGGATCAGAGGTTGACGTGCACCCCCAATGGCATTCTTTTGCACCCATACCTCCTCCTCCTCTGTGCTCAATGTCCCCATGGTATTGCCAACTGATCACTTGCCCATCCCAGACACCCTGGTGGCATCCTCAGCTTCTCCCCCTCCCGCCCTCATCTTCACATCCAAACAACGTCCAAGTGCTGAGACACACTCCTCCCTCAAATTCTCTCAGATCCTCTCACCTCCCTTTATTCCCATGGCTTTGACCCCCAGTCTAGAACACCATCATTTCTTATCTGGGGCATGAACTGACCAAACTGGTCTTCCCACATTGACTTTTGTCCCTGTCCCACGTATTCTCCACCAGCAGCCAGAAGGAGGCCTGTATCAGATCAGGTCACCACCTTGCTTAAAATGATTTATTGGCAGGGGTGCCTGGCTGGCTCAGTCCATAGTGCTTGTGACTCTTGATCTCAGTGTCGTGAGTTCAAGCCCCATGTTGGGTATAGCCCTGACTTCAAAACAAAACAAAACAAAACAAAAACTGTCTGTTGGTGGCCAAATGCTCGCAGAATGAAGCCTGAAGCTCCCAATTCACTTCTGAGGCTCGTACTACTCCCCACCCTCCAAATTTCCTTTTCTCCAGTTGGCCAGCTTGCTCTTCCTTCTGGGCCTTCCCCAGGTTGCACCCCGAGGTGAGGACATCGTGCACCTCTCCGTGTGTTTGGCTAACTCCTGTACCTCCTTCAGGTCCCTGCTTTGAAGGCACTGGCCCTGAGGAAGCACCCATGGATGTCACCCTCACTGTTGGGGCTCTGGCCTCTGAAGCCCCCTGCTCTACTTGTTCTGCGGTCCTGTAAGTGCTGGGGAGGGGCAGGTCCCCCAGACAGGAAGGTGGAGAGAGGCCCAGAGGTCGGGACTGAAAGCTGGCTCTGCACCCCCATCAACCAAAAGATGAGGAAGCTGTGAGGGTGGCGTAAGCTGCTGGTCAATCACTCAATGAATGCTCAGTGTGATCAGGTGTTTCATAACCATTCAGGAAAGTTCTCAAAGTTCTCTTGTTTGTTCATGTGCTGATGTGTGTCCTCTGCCTGCTTCATCCAATGGGAGCCCCAGGAGAGCAGGGACTCCATCTGCCTTCTTCACCCCTGGGTGCCTGACATTGAATGGTGCTTGGCCTTCGAGAAAAATGCACTGACTAGCTGAAAGAAGTGGTGGGGGGTGGTGCGCAAGCAAGACAACAGGAGTCAAAACAAGGCACCCCGAGAACACTGAGCATGGTGTACAGAGTTCAGTCATATGCACAGAGAGGTTCCCAGGGAATGATTCCCACAGGGAGGAATCCCTGAGCAGGAGCTGAAGGACAAGATGGTGTCTGCCGGGCAGCCAGGGTGCTCCAGGCAGGAGGTACGGTGCGCACAAAAGCATCACAGGAGGGAGGAGAGCAGTGGAGGCAGGTGGTGCAAAGGGAAGCGAGGCCAGAGCCAAGAAGGCCACAGAGGAGTGAGTGCCTTGTTCTGTGCGCCTGGGGTGGGGGGGACGGGACCCGCTGAGGGGCCGAGAGGAAGGCACGGCCGGACTGTACTTGTGCTTTCTGGCCTGAAGAGGGAGGGAACACAGGACACCACCAGGCTAGAGAAGGTCAGTCTGAACAGGCTCAGGGAAAGGGGGACGTGATGTGCAGGACAGAGAGTCCAAACAGGTCACGCAACAGAATCCACCCAATGCTGACTGAGGGCCACCGTGTGCCAGCCACCGCCTTGGGCGCTGGGAAGAAACACAGGAAGCAGGGGAGGCCCTCCCCTCTTGCAGCCAGCAGTCCAGGGGCTGTGAGGAAGGGGGACACCACTTGGTGGCCGATGAAGGACAGGAGGTGGAAAAGGAGGGACTCCCAGCTCGATGGCGCCTGGGCTTGATCTCTGTGGGCAAAGACTCTGCGAACCCCTGACTAGCCTGTGCTATCATTTTCTCCTTCGGGCTCTCTCCAAGTTCCTTCTGATGTTCTTGATTTTATTTTAAGCTCATTCCCTTTAATTTTTTAGATGATGACTAATGCTCACAGATGACAGTAGTCTTTCTTCTTAAAGACACTGCAGATACAAGAAAATGATGACTAAGTCACTCCATGGCCTTTTCTTGGAGAGCCCGTTGGAAGCCCCCTTGCCCTGATGTGAGTATGACAGAGAGCAGGGTTCCGGGGCTGCCTGACTTAGCTGCTTCTGTGGAACACAGGGCTGTGGGGGCACCTTGGGCTACAGGTTCCTCACAGAATAAAGATGAACCCCGGATGGAGGTTGGTGGGGTGGTGGTGGTAAGGATTGAGTTGACACCCACAAAGGGCTCAGAGCCATCTCTTGCTATGTACTCACTATTATATTACTATTATGTCATTTCCACGTGCTGACAGGCAACACAAACAATGATGGTTTGAAAATTTAAACTCTGGTGCTTACAGGAGAATAAATTCTGTCTGCACTTGAACTATCCCTTGAATGAGCTGAGCTCTGTTTATTAAAATGACAGCAATTACAGAGACAAGGGAGGGCACGTGCCATCCGCATCCATCTTCCCAGCTGAATCACAGTGTTGGGAACATCATTTACCTGCTGGAGACAGAAGGTTCTCTACCCCAGCTTACTGATAGGTCCTTGGCTGCTTCCTCAAGAACCTTTACCAAAACCACTTTCACTACGAACACCTGTCCTAATTCCAAATCGCACATCTCCCGTGTTTCTTCTTGCGCCCCTCGGGAGCCTGGGGATGATCGGGAAGTGCTTCGGGACACAGCAAGGCATTGTCCTCTCTCCCTAGGAACGAGCAGCACCAGTTCGGTGGCACCCAGCCGAGTAAAAGGAGCCCACCCACGGAGCGCACAGAAGCCGGCTGGCTGAGTCGGAAGGGAGCTGGGTGGACCCTCTGTCCTGCAAGGTCCCAAACGGGCCCTGGCAGGTCTGGCTGGAGATGTGTTGGCCACGGTGAGAAGTCTTGGAGAAGGGGCAATCGTGAGATGTCGTGGAGGAGCCTTATGCTGAGAAGAGGCAGGAATGGGCTCCCCGAAGCAGTCGGGGGGCTCAGTCTCCCTAAAGGGCCAGGGGGTTGGAGGCACATCCGATAGGCTTTGATGCAGTCTAGACCCAGAATCTAACTGATGGCCCAACGGTAATGCTTTCAGAAGCCAGTACTGGGAGTGACTTTGACCTTAGAGTCGTGAAGAATTAATTAGAATATAAAAGGTACGAACTATAAAGAATCTCTGTTCATGAGAAGAACCTAGAGAGGGAGAGATGAGCCACAAGATGAGAACAGATTTGTAACACATAAGCCATGGTGTAAGTCCTAAAATTAAGGTTCAGTGTTAAATGCTGCCTTGTCACCTAGCAAAACTGGGAGGCCCTCAACGGGCCCAACTGAAAGTTCTCCTTCACACTCTGCCCCTGTGGAAAGGTCCCCTAGCTAAACAATGCTCCTTATCGAGGGGGACGGGCACAGTTCCTGCTCATTGCTGGGTAGTGGGTTTAACTCCCTGCCAGCCTGTGGAATTATTCTAATAAACCAGTCTCACCCCTGTGGGGACCGGGGGTGCCCCACCCTCCTGTTACTATGAAGCCTGCTTCTCACAGCCCCTGCTGGTGCGGCCCCGTGTGGCCCCATGTCCTCATCTGCCAGGCTGTGAACGCATGAGACCGATAAACGGCTGTCAAGCTCATCTGTCCAGTGTTGGGTGTTGGGCCTTCAGCCGGATCTGTATCCTTAAGGCAGAGTGAGCAGGAGGCGATTCAGACAGTATCCGACAGAAGACTAGTGTCGAGAACCATGGAAAGAATGCCTCCAAATTACAAGAAACAAACCAGACAGTCCAGTAGGAGAATGGCAAAATACCCGAACAAGCACTGTGTTCACAAAAGAGGAAATCCAAATGGCAAACACGCATATGCAAAGACGCTCAATCGCATTAGTAATCGGGAGAAAGGCAAGTTAAAACTCCACGAGTTATGTTCACGTGCGAGACTGACAAATGCTAAGAAGCCTGACAATCCACGTTCTGTGACATGGGGTGCCTAGGACTCTCGACTCTGCTGGTGGAGGGTAGACTGGTGCAACCATTGTTAACGACCTAGTGTCATCTGGTACACCCGTGAAGGTGCCCCCACTCTCCAATCCGGCCATCCTACACGTAAGTTCTCTACGGCATGCTTGCAAATGTTCATCAGGAAACATATGCAGCATGTTCACCAAAGCACCTTCTAAGAGTTCCAACCAGGAATGGATGCAGCAATGTTAGCACATTCCTCCAATGGAATACTAGGCAGCAACGACATAAACCCGTGACCACCACTACTAACGGTGTGAGATGGATGGATCTCACAAACAACGTGGAGCAAGAGGAGTCCATTTCCTATTTTCCTAAAGTTAGCCAGAAGGGAATACTAAATCATATTGTTGAGTGACAAATCAAAAGTTTGTAGAACTCCAAAGAAAACCAAGGAAGCAATGACCTTAAAAGCCAGGAAAATGGTCATCTCTGATTGGGAGGTGGGGGGGTGTGATGGGAAAAAAATACACGGGAGCTTCTATGGTTCCCAAACATAATTCTGTTTCTTCACCTCGGTGACAGCTACCTGTATGTTTGCGCTCACTTTATCATGAATTTAAACACTGAATGTATGTTTTATACATACTTCTGTATGCATGCTTTATAAAAATCAAAAGGCACATTAAAGTAGAAAAAATCGGGGCACTTGGGTGGCTCAGTCGGTTAAGCAGTTGCTCAGGTCATGATCTCAGGGTCCTGGGATCAAGCCCCGCATCGGGCTCCCTGCTTAGCAGGGAGTCTGCTCCTCTTTCTGCCTGCCGATCCCCCTGCTTGTGCTCTGTCTCTCTCTCAAATAAATAAATAAAATCTTTAAAATAAAATAAAATAAAATAAACCAAACCTAACTGGTGACCTGGACTCTTTCAACCTGTGACCAGCTCTGCGCTGCATGCAGCCACACCTACCATAGCCCTCCTAGACAGAGCGACCCCCAGCTCGGCCCCCACCCAGAGCCATCTCTGACCAGATGCCTGGGATCAGGCGGGTCCTTCCAGCAGGTGAGGGGCAGGCCGGGGAAGGAAGGGCAGAGCAATGTCTCCTGGGAGGTGTTTCATGGACTTGCTGCTGTGTTGTGTGGTAACGTAAGCCAGGGGCTCTGTCTTTCCTTTTCTGCGACCTCCTCTCCCTGCTGTGACCCTTGCCATGGGAACTTGGCCCTTTATTCTACTTTCATCTTGCACTGCTTGCTGGAGCTTTCACTGGGAGAACCAGCATTCCACGGAAGTAGTTTTTGGTCTATAGATTTCTCCACATTTATAAGCACTTTTGCCTTAGATGATTTTCCTTTGGGGAGGTGGTGTTGTCCGTGCCCATATTTCTCCCTTTGGAGGCACCTCCCACTCCTGCCGAGCTGTTTGCATGGCTCCCGAGGTAGCAGCCCCATTTATGAACTCAGCCACTCACTCAATGAATACTTAGGCACGTCGGGTCTGTGCTCAAGCCTGGAGACAGGACCTCTGCCGTATGGACCGGTAGCATGGTCCAGCCCACTAAGCAAACATTGCAATCATTAACAAATCAAAACAGCAACAGTGCAGGGGGTGGGCGGAAACACAAAGGTTAGACAAACAATGGGGTAATGCAAAGGCATCTGCCTAGCAAGGTAAAAACTGCTTTTTTTGGGCTATACCGCACAGTGACCAGCAAAGGAAGAATGTGGACAGTGGCCCTGATCTGCATTGTTTGCAGAAACGAAGTGATGGGGAGTAGCTTCTGAGGAAAAGGGTAGCCCAGGAAAATATGGAATCTTGGGCCAGTAGCAAAGCTGGGCTCATCACCCCAAGGAAGGCGAGCTGCTCACGGAACAAGGCTGCGCTCTCCCCCAGCACGTGCAACTAAGGAGAGGGGGCCATGGTCCTCCGGTGTCTTCCTGGCCCAGGATTTCCTTTGTACAGGAACCAAGGGAAGTTGTGCTGGGAGTGGGGAGCGGTGGGGTTAAGTGGTTTGATAGGGCTTGTGGGGAGGAGAGAGAAGAGAGGAGGCTTTATCCCCATCAGGATGCTGCTGGTAGAACTGTCATTCAAAGTCACAGTCTGTAGGAATAAATAACGTGTGGCAGGAAATGGAAGGCTGGCCAAATGCCTTTGAGGGATCCCCAGAGGTGGACCGTCCACCAGCCAGGTGCTGCTTGGTGAGCCAGGTCCTTCTGACTGGGGGTTACCAGGCGCCAGGCAGGCTTAGGCAGAGAGGAGGAGGAGAGGGAGGGAGGAGGAGAGGCAGAGAGGGAAGAAGGTAGGGAAGGAGGGAGGAAGAAGGGGAGGAAGGAGCATCTAGGAGGGCCTTTGTCAAGCAGCACCCAGCCCGTCTCTGAGCCTCCATCTGGAGTCCCTGGGACAGCAGAGCTTGTCGTCCTGCCCACACCCTCCCCATTCCCCAAGGCCTCCCTGGTCCAAACAAACACATCCTCCCAGAATATTTCAACTCTCCCCCCACCGCCCCCATCACCCCTGTCACAGATCCTTTATTACCATTAAGTGTCACCACCTACTTGCAATCTCAGACATGTCCCCAAACCACGTCCCATCTCAAGCCATCTGCTGCGCATTCCTCCACCAGCTCTCAGTTCACCTGGGAGGTCGGCTTTTCCCTTCATAGGATATACATCAGCCTCTGTCCAGGCTCTAAGATCTGCTAACTGTGCTAGGCCTCTGTCGTCAGCTCAGCTCCTGTGTGGTTTCTGGGGCACAGAAGGGTAAGGACCTGCACCCACATCCCCCTGCCAGGTTTTGCCATGTCGAGATCTGGGTGCCTTGTTTGTTCTAGAACAGCATATTCCTGCACCTGCCCTTCCTCTAGAAGACCCCCCACCCAGGACTCTGGCCTCAGCTTTGTTGAGGACACTCCTTAACCCTTCTTACACACAGACCCCCTCAGACCTACATCACCCCCGATCTGAGATCTGAATGGTTCTCAAGGGAAGACGATAATGTGGACTGGCAAAGGCCAGCAGAGCAGAAACTTACTGGTAAGTGCCCAAGGAGAGGTGTGATACTGTCAGAAACATATAGGATGCTGCCGTCCGTTGTCACTGCAATAATGAAGCCGTCCAGTGCCTGCAGAGAACCCAACAGTGGAAGGCTCCTTAGTGGCGCTTTTACGGAGGAGGATGTCACTGAAGCAAAGGATCCCCTATTATGACACTGAATTTACTTTGCAATTCTTAGAATATTTCCACAAATAACCTCACTGCACTCTTCAGCCTAGCACACAGGATGGTTTTGTATGCAGAATTTGTCTAGCCCAGGCAAAGGGCTTGCTAAAGCACTAAAGGGCTCCCTGGAAAATCTGACCTCTTGGTATCCTAAAACTCAATTTAGCCATGGGAATTACCTAAGTAGTTTTAATGGTAAGCATCCCGTTGGGCTGGACCAGAAACATCACAGTTACCATTAAAAAGATGATATTTTATGGTTCCCATCCCCTGATCCCCAGTATCGCTTTGAGTTCAGTGGTAAACATGGACCAGAAGGTATCGGACCTAATAGGTGCATTAACAACTGTCGGTCAGGGTCGACCTCTGCCCACATTCATTGCCACAGGAGGAGTGCCTCCCGAAGCAACTGTTTGTCAAGAACATTCGCTTTACTTGCTAAGTGTCTACTGTATGTGAGGCATGCTGCTCTAGGTGCTTCTGATAGAAAAGAAAGGATGCAGGCTGTTAATGTTTTCTCACACTTCTGCTGTTTTGTTTTTAGATTCCTTATTGGATGCTCACGATGCTTTCATAAGACACATCTGAAAGTTGATTTCTAAAATTCAGACTGTGTAATTCAGCACTGAATGGGGTCATCCTGGCAACGGGATATACGGGTGCCCCGAACAGAAGGAAAAGACTAAGACAAGCCCATCTCATTGGAAAATGAGTCTCTGAGGGAATTATGCTCAGGTGGACCGTTACTGTAAACCTATCACTTTGTACCGACTGCATCTTTGAAATAGCATCTTCCTCGAATGTGAGAATTTTTCCTCTTTAAAGGAAAAAAAAAAAGCCACACTGAAATATGTGCTTAGAAAGTTCTGGAAACATTTTGTATGCACTCGGCTAGTTTCTCCCAAGGTGTTACTGGAAGTCTGCACGGTCAAAGGGGCATTAATTTGTTCAGTTAGGAGGGTGCAGCTAGGTGCACTGCAACAGGAACCGGAAACGGTCCACTAACTGGGCATGGAGGGCACCGTGCCAGGATGGGAGAGAGCTCTCTTCACCAGGAAAATGAACACTAGGGTCATTTATTATTTTATCTTACATATTGCAGGATTTAAGACTGAAAAATAGATTAAAGCATGTTTCTTAAGAGGACCTCATCCTTTTGGGTTACATCAGTGGTTTTCAACTGGGGGCACTTTTGCCCCCTCTCCCCTCACCCCTGTTGGGAGACATCTAGCGATGGCAGCACACATTTTTGGTGGTCACTACTGGGGTGGGTGCTGTTGGCATCTAGTGGGTAGAGGCCAAAGATGCTCTGAAACACCCTACAATGCACAGGACACCCCCATAGCAAAGAAGGTGTCAACAGGGCCGAGGATGAGAAATCCCAAATAAGATTTATGGGCCATGGTGAACCCAGAGGTATATCCTGGTACCTTTTGTTTCTTTTCCTAATGGTTTTTTCAGTTCTATTTGCGGCACTCCTCGAGATGAGCTTTAAGAGGTGGGAGCTGTTGAGGAGGTGAGTGGGACCTTTTTGGAAAAAGCAGGGCAGCATACTGGGAAAAGAGAAGCAGTCCAAACGATCTTCTTGCGCAGTGAGCCCAAGCCCCTCTTGGATTTCTAAAGCATGTGGGTGTTAAAAAGCTGAAGGTATTTATAGATGGGAGATAACTTTCATCAGCTTATTGGCGTCTTCCATTAAATGCTCAAGAGGTGTGCTGAGTCACTGCTTGGAGCGCACTTGCCGGGTTTTAGAGGGTCCCCTCAGCCTGATCTGAGGGACTCAGCAGACTGACTGCCAAGTCGCAAAGTAAAGGTGACTGAGACGGCAGCTTCAGGGATGCCAAAATACCACAACGGCCCCAATTTTATACTTGCCACACACCAGAGGAAACAAAAACACCCCTTTCTGCCAATTCCTGATTCTGATATTTCCTGTGTTCCTGGGGACAACCTCTGGGCTAAGAGAAAAGACGCTGAATACAATTCAGAAGAAATGCTACAAACTCACTAGGGACCAGTCAGCAAGAGCTGCTGCCCCTTCGTCTGAGCCGTCGTGTTCAGGTGCTTGTAGTCAGCATCTACGTCCGCTTACACGGTACCCGCCTGGGGGTTCTGCAGCCAAGGCACTTTTGTTCTTTCAAACCCCATGACTGTGCACAGCCTCCCGGAGTCTGGGCTGGGGCCTTTCTGAGAGGAGAGGGGAGGACTTGGGACTCACATCAAGAGGGCACAGCACCCCGGGGCCTGATGGGTTCTGTCCAGATTTAAAACGGAACCTCACGGTTACCAAGACATGGCATCTGAATTCCTCACAGTCCCTGAAATGGCTCTGGAAGAGGAGAGGCTGTGTGGCTGGAAAGGGACACACACGAGTAAGAAGATGCCTAGTGGCAAATGGTGACAACCTCATCCTCTGGCCCGGGCCATCTGGGAGAAGATACTGCAAGTGCGGTTACTCATGGCCAGGTCTGTGTCTCCTGAAGGGCAACAGGTTGGAACAGAAGCTTAGAACAGTCAGAGATAAATCAGAAGCACTAGTGGGTGGGTTTCCCAGGCTCCTCAAAGCTGCAATTTGCCCAGAAGACCTGCTTGTTGCACAGGATTAACTTCAGGCTTAATTCACTCATTGGGCACGATTCCTTCAGATTCGCTTCAAGGAGTCTATACTGGGAGCTGGGGAACGTGCAGAAAGAATATACATACAAATCTAAAATCTTCTTTTTCTAGAAATTCCAGTCTCCCAAATCTCAGTCCTGCCTTGCAGCCCAAATATGTATCCATTTTTAACTTTCTAAAAGTCTTGTTTCCTTAGACACTTTTGATATCTTGAAACTCAGTGGGGGGGGAAAAAAAAAGAAAGATGTGCTACAGGCTCTTAAAAAGAGGCTGGGTGCTATAGGGTTATGCGTTTTAACTACTGTCCCTAAGAATTAAAAGATAAAACGGTTTATGTAAAGTAGCATAATGATGCATTAATTCAACATTATATTTCACATGCTGGTCTAAATTTAACATACTTAAAATGCATTGCTTCTGGAGAAAGTTCTGTATTTTCTTTAAATATAGTTCACATGTAGATTTAAGTATCTTTCATTTTATGCAAATGTTCATTAATGCGCTTATATTTCATAATATTTGGACATCTTCATTCTGGCATTTTCTTACTCCAGTACTTTCTGTTTTCTGCATAGTTAATCTATGTAAATTAAAGTTTACATCAGTCTTATACAGGCACCTAAGATGAGATATAGAAAGAAGCCGCTCTCCAAAAACCCTGCCAGGAACCACTGACATGTAGCCAGCGTCTAACTTCCTTTCGCTGAACTCATTTGTCTCGGTTTCCTCTTCTAAGTCAAGGGCCCAGACATGCCACGTCGGGAGCCTTCTCTCCCTCCACTGTCATGTCCATACACTCCCAGCCTAATCCCCAGTTGAGATGTCAGAGCACCCCGCCGCATGTTTTTGTAGAGACTCATCCTCATCTGTACAGATGGGTTTCACCCAAATGTAAACACAGGACACTGAAGAAGGCCACTGGCCCAGCTCGGCCAGATTTCCACAAATTTAGCCCTGAAGATGGGTGTGGGCACCTAACTTTCTAGAGGAAGAAATGTGAGCATCTTTCTCAGCCCAGAAATGGCATGTGCTGGGTGGGGAGGCACAGGGTCACTTACGGGAGACACCCACATGCTATGTTGATGTAATATGAGCTCAAGTTAAAAGCCTAACTTCAAAAGAAGACTTTTGTTTTCAAAATGTGTTCTACTGAGGGAAACATAATCATATAATCACTGCATTCTAAAGAGGAGACTCTGAGCCACAAGACAGTGCAGAGATGCACTTTTTCCTTCCCTCCTTCCCCTCCTTCTACCTGCACCCTTGTCCCTCCCCGGGTCCCCCACTGGGTGTCCTCTAGTTGGGAGACCATGAGCGGGCTCGCCCTGCACACACTCACATCCAGTTTTGGGATTCTTGCTTATACTGCCAAACTCTAGCCAAAAAATAAGCAAGAGCACGCAGGGCTTCAAGGGGTGTCTGTTTCAAGACCTCTTTCCAGGGTCAAGAACAGTTGTTTACTTTGGGCACCGGGTCTTATCTGGAACAAGCAGCTACATTTTGATTTGCAACAAATTAAGCTAATTTGAAAGTGCATTTCACCTCCAACATTAGCTGGGTGAATTCTTCATTACTGAGGAATGAAGGCTTCCAGTCCTGCTGAATATCACAGATTTCCGTTTGCGCTGAGACTTCTAAAAAAAAAAAAACAAAACCCATAAATAAACGGTTATAGTCAAAGGCACCTTGGAATTAGAATTAACAAATGAAGCACACTTATTTCTATGTAATTTTGTGTAAACTTCTGTGTTGTTTAAATTAAAGAAGCCCAGATAAGGAAATAGGTTACCCTGATGTCCAAGGACTAGGAACTTTGGATGTAATGGGCTTAAAGGCGTCTCTGGATGTTTTCACACCCTTTTAATGAGGCTTCAGGAGAAGAGTCCTCCGCCCTCTGTGTGGCCATAGCGCCTGCCAGTAGCAGGAGCACAATGCCCTTGAATTTCGGCATGACAAAGCAGTTGGGAGTTAGGCAGTCGCCACCTATCAAGGCAATGGGAACAAAGACCAGGACGGTGGGACACAGCCCTAAGCTGCCTCTTCATGGTCAAGGCAAAGCAGAACACTTTAGGAATCTGTGGGATTTTCAAAAATTCCAGACACACCTTAGGCTTGTAGTAAATAACCTCCTGTGTCTAGGCAGAATGTCATGTATTTTTCAGCATTTCCAGGTACTGAAGTACAACATGTCAGACAAATACATGTTACTTAGTTGCTTTTAAAGCCAGAATTTATTCTTCTCAAACCTTTTCTGGATTGATCTATAGTTTGCTTGTTTCTGTTCTACCTTGTACTGGAGATGTTATTCATGTTTGTAAATTCAATAGTCATTGGAATACACAGGACTCCTTAAATACTCGAGTTCTTTTGCATTTTTGAAAGTGGATTTTGTTTTATTACTAAAATGTCTCTGATAAGATTATTACAGATAGCTCAAATGCTGTATCAGATATATTTGTTTTTCCTTCAGTTGATCCTCCATCTTTTTTTTTTTTAAGATTTTATTTATTTATTTGATAGAAAGAGAGAGAGTACAAGTAGGCAGAGCAGCAGACAGAGGGAGAGGCAGAGGGAGAAGCAGGCTCCCCGCTGAGCAAGGAGCCCGATGCGGGACTCGATCCCAGGACCCTGGGACCATGATCTGAGCCGAAGGCAGATGCTTAACCGACTGAGCCACCCAGGTGCCCTTGATCCTTCATCTTAACCAACATTTTGCCCCACCTTATGTAGTAAGAGGTTTCTTTAGGGATTATTTTCGTGGTGCTACTGGGATGGTTTCTTCCTCCAAGATTTTGGAAAGAACAAGCTGTTGCTGCCCCGGTGGCCAGAGGCTGCACAACGTGAAATGCATCCTGGGAAGCCGAGGCAGGGGGCTACACATAGTCCCGGACCAGTGTTCATTCTGGGGTGGGTGCCAGCCGAGGCAAGGAAGAAAGGGTGAAACTCTCATGTCCTCAAATGGTTGCCACAGTTTGACCACTTAGAAAAGAGATCTACCCAGGCCATCTGAATAAATTAATGCCATAAGTGTTCTCCCTTGTTCCCCAACACATAAACTCATCTGTAATGTTCTTTTGACCATTAGGATCAAGCTGTAGATTAATTGTCCAGGAGAAGAGTCTTCTCAGCAGCCCAAAGTTGATTTAGATAGTGGTCCATTCAACTTAATGGTAAAGGAAAATGAAAGGCCCATTTCTTTTCTGTTAAGTAAATTTTAGATCATTTAGTATGACTTAGATTCATTCTAAACACCAGCCTAATAATATTGAGAGCAGCCATTTCTTTCACTTTGTATTTCAACAATTTGATTGCAGTCCTTGGAAATTAAGGCTCACTTCACAGCATATTAAATAAATAAATATATATATGTTAGATAAAATGTCTTAAGGCAGGTAAAAAAATGTTAAACTGGGAAATGAAGTTTAGTGTTATAATCATGTCTCCACTGGCATTTGATGTGACCAATATCATAAGCTACAGGTGACAGGGCAGGGTCAGCAAAGAGGTGTGGTGACAGCAGTTTCTAAATAGCAAGGGAAGCAAAACCACCTGAAATCATTTCTTTTTTGAAGAAAAACATTACAGTTAACAGCTGAACCCCAAAATTCTACTGTAGTGTAAATTGCAGTTGTGCCCTAGAGTGCTCACCTCCCAATTGTTCCTGGTAGGTGTGAACAAGGAGCAGTATGTCTCTGGGTTATGTGTGGTCAAAGAAAAGTCTGGGAAATAGGGCAGAAAGTCTCTACTAAGTTGGGTTAATATTATCCTGTCCACCAGAGACATTTCTCTTTGTGTTGCAGCTTCTCCCCATGCCCCTAGTCCCTATCCACTAAGGCAGACAAATTGAAGGGGCATGAAAGAGGAATATGATTTGATGTTGGATGAAATCAGCTTGAGATTCACACAAGAAAAGGAAAGCATGCAGGTCAGCCTGGTCCTGTAGAAGTAACATTTAGATGGATGTGGATAAAGACATGCAATACACTTTGCTGTTTACATAATTTAGTGATTTATCTCTTATAACAGACACAGATGACACAAAATTTAACTACAAAGAAACATGGTCAGGTTCTCATTTTTTTTTTTTTTAAATTTTTACTTTTTTTTTTTTTTTAAGATTTTTTTTTTTTATTTATTTATCTGAGAGAGAGAATGAGAGACAGAGAGCATGAGAGGGAGGAGGGTCAGAGGGAGAAGCAGACTCCCCGCCGAGCAGGGAGCCCGATGTGGGACTCGATCCCGGGACTCCAGGATCACGACCTGAGCCGAAGGCAGTCGCTTAACCGACTGAGCCACCCAGGCGCCCCAGGTTCTCATTTTGATTTGGATTCCTTCAAAAAGAATATGTATCCATTCCAGGATCCAGATTTGCCTTCCAAGCTGAGAAAAAGGGGATGCTTGAACAATTATTGAGGAAAAAGTCATTATAAAGAATGATAATGACTACCTAGACTTAATCATCTTTTCTGACTTATCCTGTGGTCTTCCTGTATCATGAAGGCAGAAAGCATGTCTAAACCCACTGTTCTTAACCCTGGCTGCACACTGGAATCACCCCGCAAGTTCTAAAATATAGATGCTGGGCCTCACCCAGTAGTGTGCTGGTAAAAGGCTTTCCCTCCCTAAAGAAAAAAAAAAGAAAGAAAGAAAGAAAGAAAGAAAGAAAATGGAAAAAAAAAAAAAAAGCCCTGATTTATAGTGCTTTCCCATTTCTGTGGTGTAAATACTCACACAGTGGCTAATTTTAAGCTGTCAACTGGCTTGCAAAACTCCTGAAAATTTAACAATCATCTTTTGCAAGTCAGGATGAGCCAGCTCCAGCTCACCACTGGGGTTCCACCCCTAGATATTCTGATTTATTGGTCCCTGAGATGTGACCCAGTTATATGTATTTTTAAAACTCCCCAGGTGATTCTAATGGGTGGTCAAGGTTGAGAACCAGTAGGCTAAATGGCTACACTAATGGGCAGCTACAGCACAGTTATGATACAAATATCCCTAAGAGTTCCATAAATTATGCCTTGTGGAAAAACAGCATGGTGTGGTATTAAAAACTTGGGATCTGGAAGCAGACTGCGCTGTATAGATTCTCCCTGGCTGTCTGACTTGGGTGAGTGGCCTAACATCTCTGTGCCTTGGTTGTCTTATCTGTGAAATAATATTAACTCAGGGGAGCTGATGTGAAGCTCACATGTGTTCCTATACAAGAGTCCTTAGAACAATGCCTGCCTGACCCATGGGGAGCCCTGAATAAATGCTGACCATGTTGTTCTCTGCCCTACTGTGGATGCTTGTGGAGTTCATGTCCATTTGGATTATAACTGAAGTTACTGTTTGTTTTTATTTTTTGATTTAATCCAAATTTTGGCCCACTGCGGTATCTCTCCATAAAATCTACCATGAATTTTCTGCTTTCTTTGGAATATAAAATCACAGAGGATGGGCGCCTGGGTGGCTCAGTTGGTTAAGCGACTGCCTTTGGCTCGGGTCATGATCCTGGAGTCCCGGGATCAAGTCCCACATCGGGCTCCCTGCTCAGCGGGGAGTCTGCTTCTCCCTCTGACCCTCCTCCCTCTCATGCTCTCTGTCTCTCATTCTCTCTCTCGCAAATAAATAAAAAATTTAAAAAAAAAATCACAGAGGATGAATGAGATCCACAGGTGATCAGGGTTGCATTTAAGAGGGCTGGGCAAAGTAGGCCTTAGTCTTATAAAAAAGGTGAGATGGAGATGGGCACTCCTGGTGTTAGGAGGCTGCATTTCTGCTGACTGATTCTTTCCAGGTCCCAATTTGACAATTCTGTAATTCTGCAGCAGACAGAGCCCAGCATAAATGTCACACTGATGAACTTGATCCCAGCTGTCCTATTTAACAGCTGTCCTGCTTCTCAGTGGCACTGACCTAGTTTGAGTAATTTGTGCAAAATATCTTGGTAATCGCACCAACCTGCTATTTCACTTAGCCAAATCATTATTTAGGAAACATAACCATTCTGATTAAATTATTGGGGCAATCGAATACTGCTGCAACACTTTATTCCAATCCTGCTTGATTGTTCTTCCCTGACTTTTAACAAAAGCAATTAACATATTCTTTACACTCCCCTGGGCAGCTTTGGAAGAAAAAGAAGGAGGATATATCATTACTGTCATCTTTTTAATAGGTATATACAATTATTAAAGAAATAATAAAAGAATAGCAAGTATAATGAAACTTTCTAATGTCCTAGCTGTGCCCTCTTCCATGAAATCATCTTGTCTAGGAAAACATTCAGTGAAAGAGAAGTATCACGGTGAGCACAGAAGAATCGTAATTATCTCCTCAATAACCTGACATTTCTGACTTTATTATGTTTGGTGTCATGGTGAAGAAAAAAAAAAAAGAATTCTACTCTTCTTGCTTGTTAATATCTACTGAACCCTCTTAACTCTTCTCCAGTTTTTTTTGTACCATCCATAGGTGAGTAGCGGGGCAGGGTGGTCAGTGCTAAGAGGTAAAAGGGTTTAAAGGAAAAAGGTAAAAGAGAAAGACATAGGTCTTATGTTTCTTAAGTTTGAGAAAGACATAAGTTCAAGGATAGATTCAAGTGGTAACTTCATATAATGGAATACTATATACCAATGAAAATGAACAAGCCAGAACACTGGAAAAACACAGATTAACCTCATAAACATCATGTTTATAATCTATGATTCCATCTGAATAAGTCCCAATAGCCCGACTCTAGTATTAGAAGTCAAAACAGAGATTACTTCTGGGGAGAGCAGAGGTAATAGGAAGGAAGGCGCATCTATTGGGGAAGCTGATATTTATTGACCTATGTGTTGGTTTCCTAGCTGTGTTTACTAATACATAGTGTGATAAGTAACTCAACTGTACAGTTATTATTTGTGTATTTTCTGTAAGTCTTAAAGTGTTTTTAAAAAAGAAAGGAATGTTGGGATAACCGGATATACACATGCAAAAGGATGAATTTCAACTCCCTATCTGACTCCATATACAAAAAATAACTCAAAATGGATCATATACCTAAATGCTAACCCTGTAGATTATATGCATGATGCTTAATCTATGGCTTAAAACTATAAAACTCTTAGAAGAAAACATAGGTGATGTAAATGTTCATATCCTTAGATTAGACCATAGTTTCTTAGATAAGATACCTAAGACACACACAACCGACAACAAAAAAAAGATAATTGGACTTCAAACTTGGAAACTTTTGTGTGTCAAAAGACATCAGTAAAAAAGTGAAAGGCAACCCACAGAATGGGGGGACATATTTGCAAATTATATATCTGATGAGGGTCTAGTATCCAGAATATATGAAGAACGCTTACAACTCAACAACAAAAAGATAGATAATCCAATTAAACAATGGATAAAGGATTTGAATAGACATTTCTCTAAAGAAGATATACAAATGGCCAATAAGTTCATGAAAAGCTGAACACTATTAATCTTTAGGGAAATGCAAATCAAAACCATAATGAGATAATTGCTTCATACTCCCTAGGAAGGCTATAATAAACACCACACACACACACACACACACACACACACACAACCAGACAATAACAACTGTTGGTGGGGATGTGGAGAAACTGAAACCCTCATACACTGTTGCTGGGAGTATAAAATTGTGGCTGAGTGGCTCAGTCGGTTAAGCATCTGCCTTCGGCTCAGGTCATGATCCCAGGGGTCCTGGGATCGAGTCCCGCATCCGGCTCCCTGCTCAGCGGGGAGCCTGCTTCTCCCTCTGCCTCTGCCTCTCCCCTTGTTTGTGCTCTCCTTCTCAGACAAATAAATAAAATCTTTTAAAAAAAATAAAATTGTCCAGCTGCTGCAGAAACCAGTTTGGCAGTTCCTCAAAAAGTTGAACTTGAATTACCACTGGACCCAGCAATTCTAATCCTAGATATATATCCAAGAGAACTGAAAATATATAACCACGCAAAGAACTGTACATGAAGCATTATTCATAATGGCTGAAGAGTGGAAACAATGCAAAAGCCATCAACCGATATATGGTTAAGCAAAACGTGGTATATCCATACCATAGATATTATTGGCCATAATGTGGAGTGAAACACAAGTACTTGTTAAAATATGGATGCTAAGTGAAAGAAGCCAGAAACCAAAGACCACAAACTGGATGGTTCCAGTTGTATGAAATGCCTAGAATAGGCAAATCCAGAGGGACAGAAAATAGTTGAGGGGTTGTCAGGATTTGGAGGGAGGAGAAATAGGGAGTGACCGCTTTATGGGATGATAAAATTAGTGTTAACAGAGGCACAACCTCTTGGATATACTAAAATCGCTGAATTAAAAACTTTAGAATGGTGACTTTTATGGCACTTGAATTATATCTCAATAAAAAAATGGATGTGACAGTAAGTAAGTTACTGATTTTCAATTTATTTTTTCCATGGTGTAGCTCAGAAAGCTAAAGAGTTCAGGGGCCATGGCAGAGGTGGTTGGACAAACCAGGCCACTTCGCTCCAGTGGAAAATGAATTCTTGGGCATTGCGTCTCTTCAGAGCTGAATGAAAAATGCTTGCTGCAGATATTTTTAATCAAGACACTCCCACTGTTAATGCCACTCCACTTAGGCTGGATTCTACCTGTGAGGCTGCTCTGGATTCTCTCCTCTGGCTAATAAAGCAATTTGGGAGGTGAGTGTCCTTTCCCAAACCTGCTGGAGGTGGGATATTAAAGAGGGTGGAGTGCCTTTGCAAGAGGAAGCCTGTGACTGATGAGGTCGGGCTTTGCTGGAAAGAGAGAACCAAGCAGAAGACCAGCTTGATGAAGTCATCGCCACACGAGAGGACAGGAATGGAATAAAAATGGAGAGAAACGTAACCTTTACCATTGTGTTTCTGCAAAAATCCAATGACCTTTTCCAGCACAGTTGTTTTGTCCATTTTCCGCGTGTTGCCAGGGAGCATGGAGCTAAGCTCTTTGATGAGAACATTGAACTGGTCCCGACGCTTCTTCTCAGATTTGTTTCGAGAAGCTCTGTAAACACAGAACACACCGGTTACTAGAACATTCCACTGCATAAAGGCTTTATTATGAAATGGAAGTCTTTTCCATCAGAGTGTGTTCTGTTGTGATCATCTTATCAGAACTCTTTCAGGGAAAATAACATTCGCCACATTTCAGAGTTGGATAATGGGGACAGAAAAATGTTTTGCCAGACTTCTGGCCACAAAGACAGACAGTGTTAGTAAGTAAGTTCTGACTCAGATGCAAAATCTTATAGATTAGCTCCGTTGCCGGATGCTGTTCAGTCTGACTTCATGGAGCTTTAAACTTCAGAGAGCAAATGACATGCTGTGTACATGGGGGCAGCCCACAGGGTTTTGCTCTGAGAGCCCTTCCTTAGGCTCTAACCATGTCCCCTCCACCCCGGAGCACCCAGTCCCAGGCATCAGGTTACTAGGGGAAACCAGGTACCCTGAGAGTCGGGCAGAGAGCCATGCCGCACAGGGCGTATGTCCTGGCCCCTGCCCCAGAGCTCATCATCCTGTGTGGACATGAGGCACAGACACACCCCACACAAAAATGTCTGCAAGCCGTGCTCGACCTGGGGCCAACGTACGACAGAGAACATGGATGGCTGTCAAGCTGCTAAGAGCGGATGAACCCTTTTAGAGATGACTTAGAGGAGCCTTAAATGCATAATACTAAGCGGAAGAAGCCAATCGGAAAAGGCTACCTGCTGCATGATTCCAGCAATATGACATTCTGGAAAAGACAAAACTATGGAGACAGTGAAAAGATCATGGCTGCCAGGGACTGAGGTGGGGACGGATGAATAGATTTTTAGGGCAGTGAAACTCCTCGGTATGATATTATAATGGTGGATCCACATCATTTTACATTTGTCCAAACTCAAAGAATGTATAATACCAAGAGTGAGTGCTAATGTAACCTATGGACTCTGGGGGATAATGATGTGTCAATGTAGGTATATCCATTGTATCCACTGGGGGATGTTGGTAACAGGGAGGGTGTCCATACACAGGGACAGGGGATGTATGGGAACTCTCTGTACCTTCTGCTCTGTTTTTCTGTGAACCTACAACTACTAAAAAAAAAAAAAACCAGTCTATTTAAAAAATGACACACTACCCAGCGCATCTACACAGAGATCAAAGTAGAGCTGCTTGGCTTGAGAGGAGGGGACCTCTGAGGAAGCCTGGAATCCTCAGGAACCAGAACCGGAAAGCACGGCTATAAGGGCCGTTCTAGAAATAGCCAGACAAGGAGCATGTGTCACAGTTAGCCTGCCCTCACCCCGAGGAGGTCTGGGAAGGAGCAACACTCCAGAGGCCTTGACCTTTAATGACACACCACAGACCCAGGGGCTGGCTCTCCGCCCCACGGGACCAGCCCCCCATCAACAGTCACCTTGGCCAAAGGGGATCGAGAGCTGACCCACCTTCCTCATTTCACCCAGGATGCACTTGTTCCACAGTCAGCTCACTGACAGAATAGGAGCGACAGCTGCGGGGCCCATCAAACGTGGTCTACCTGCTGCTCCAGGTACCCTGGGGCCTGGCATCAAGGTGCCCAGGGCAGCCGATCACTTACCAGGAGGCTACTGGCCAACGTGCAGTCAAGACAGGGTGCTGGTGGCTTGTGACAACTCAGCAAATTCCCATCAGAGGGCTTCAGCTCCCTTGGGGTAGGTATCCATATCTACAGGTATCAGCATCAATAAAGATTCTGCTTCCCCAAAGAGCCCCAGCAAACATGGGGACACAAGGCAAATATCCTCTTCTTAGATGTCACGGTGGCCATAACCACTCTGCTTGCCTCTGCTAAGGACACACGATCTGCCTTTATTTCAACACACCTGTTGACAAGCCATCCTTTGCTGATTATATCTCGGTTTGGGTTCCTTCCTGATAATACCCAAGGCAATTCTTACCTCAAAGCTTACCTCAAGTGTGTGATCACTACCCATACCTAAGGGTCTCCGTATCCTGACTTTTCCCTCATTCCTAACCTTTCTGGATTTGGGGAGGACCTGACACCCTTAAGGGGTTTCTACAAAGGCCTCATTCCTAGCCAAGTAACCACCCTCATATATGTGTTCTCAGACTTATAGACTGAACGCAGGTGTCCAAGGAAGATGCTAAGGTGCCTTTTGCGAGTCTAGGGTAAAAAGCATAATGTTCAAACACATAGGAGAGAAGAAAGGAACCTTTTAACTTTCTGAGTGACTGTCTATGCATTATAAATAATTTTTTGGCCTAGATTTTAAAGAGTGACATGCAGCCTCCTTAGCCAAAAAAAAGCTCTGTTCCTGTCCTAGTTTGCCCATTATAAATTATTTGTGAGCCGATAACACCCAGCTCATTATTAGTCTGTTCTCTTCTTCAATGGGTGTAATGAAAACCAACATGGCCTGGCAGAGAATACGATGAAGGCTTATATCATTAGTGACAGAAACACAGACTTGTTTCTGTCAGTCTCCGCCTGGGACACACTATGGTGCCCACTGGAAATCGGTCATTGTCAGCTGGATCTGCAGCTCTGAGGCAAGAGAAAGAAAATGAGCCTCGAATGACCTTATTTCCAACAAGGAGGTCATCTTGGCAGGCCCCGAGACACCACACACAAGGCACCGGGACAACCAGCTGAAAGGCACTTCATCAGCCTCTGGGTTTGATTTTTCTTTTACGTCATTATTTACATTCAATAAAATTCATCCATTTTAAGCGTACAGTTTGATGAATTTTGGTAATTGTGTAACCACCACCCAAACCCAGAGTCGAAATAGTTCCCTCGTCCTGAAAGGTATTCTCCTGTGTCTTGGGGGTGGAGCTTCCCTCGATGACAGCCACAGGAAACCACTGATTTGCTGTCACTTTAGTTTTGCCATTTTTAGAATTTCATATAAATAGAATCAGACAGCATATAGACTTGAACATACAATTAGCGTTAAGTTTCTGAGATTCATCCATGTTGTTGTATACATTAATATTCCTTTTGACGGCTGACTAGTATTCCACTGGGTTGTTTCCCGTTCAGGGGGATTGAGAATAATGCTGCTCTGAGTATTCACATCCATGTCTCTGTGTAGACACAGGCACACCTTTCTCCTGGGTAAATACATAGGTGTGAAATTGCTGATTCATAGTCTAAGTGTATGTTCACCGTGATTAGATATCGCCATGCTGTTAGACCAAGTGGCTGGACCGTGTCTGCATGTCCACCAGCAGTCTATGAGGGTTTGTGTTCCTCCACATGCTTGTCAACACATGGTACTGTCAGTCTCTTCCCACTTTAGGCACTGTGATGTTTCCTCACTGTGGTTTTAATTTGCATTTTTCTGATGACTAATGACGTTGGACACCCCTTCAGATGCTTAATGTTGTTTCATATATTTTCTTTTGTAAAATGTCTGCTCAAATCTTCTGCCCATTTTTCAATCGGGTTGTTTGTCTTCTTATTGAATTGAACAGAGAGAGTGGGGAGAGAGAGAGAGAGGAGGGCTGGAAGGGAAGTTGTGTGTGTGTGTGTGTGTGTGTGTGTGTGTGTGTTAAATATACATTGATACAAGCCTGAACCTTTGGTTTTGAATGCAGGGCTCAAAAAGCCCCAGGTGATCTTTTCTGGTGTCCCTCAAGGGACAATGTTTCCACAGATAACATTCGTCGGGCACTTTCTATGTAACAGGCACTATTTTAAATCTTTACATATATTAATTACTTTAATCCTCGCAATGACCCTTTAAGATAGATACTATAATTCCCAGTTCACAGATGAAGCAGCTGAGGCACTGAGACGTTACATGACTCACTGAAGTCACATGACTGGGAAATGGTGGAGCTGGCCGGCTTGGGTGCCCGTTCCATGAAGCAGCGCACCCTCCTGCCTCCCACAGCTCCCTCCAGAACCATCGTGAAGGTATCTGTTATGGAGCTATGCGACAGCGCTCTGGGAGCACAGGACTAAGAGTGACAGATTCTGGCTGCTTGAGGTTATAGCACAGAAACAAAACATATTCTGCAGAAAAATGGCATTGCATGCTAATAGGATGATGGTAGCTGTGTTCAGGGAAGAATACCGCAGAAAATCAACTAAAAACAGCCAACTGAAAGAAGCTTAGAGTCTAGAGGAAGAGATGCAATTCACACATCAGGTGCAATGTGATATGGGTTAGGAGACAAGTTTAGACAAACTGCCAAAGGAGTTCAAAAGGGAAGGAGATCAGCCATGTGAGGTGGTCAGGGAAGCCCTCAGGGGAGGGGCTGATGCGAGGTGGCCCGGAGGGGTGAGTGGGCAGGTGGTGGGGAGACAACCAAGGAAGAGCCGAGTGGTCAGCTTTGACAGGACAGTTGGTGACATGTGGGAAAGTAAAGTGAGAGAGAGAGGACAAGAAGAGTGAGGCCGACCACAGAGTCTCAAATGACAGTACAGGCAATTTGGTCTCGGCTTTTGATGAGTCCGGGACAGGGTACTGATGGGCAGTCTGGGGGAGGGAAAAGGTTAGGACATCACGAGAAAGGGGAGAGGGACCCAACTCAGGGGGAAGTGAGCAGAGACTGGAAGAAGAGGTGAGGGTGGTCGGGCACAGGACCACAGTGCCCTGCATGGCTACGGGCTGTGCACCCCAGCTCGGTACTAACCAAACCCCTTGTTGAGGAGATAGGGGAGAAAGTGGGGAGCCTCACCTGAATTTCATTTGTCTAAGGAAAAGTAATGCTGATGATATATACCTTTAAAATTTTTACTCTCGAAATGAACATATAGTAAACCTGACTTTTTCTTTTGGGCACAGTTCTATAAATTTTCGCATGCGTATAAATTCATGTAACCATGATCACAACCAAGAGACAGAAGAGTTCCCTCTAAAGCCCCTTCATTCTCTCCACACCTGTAACCCCAGGCAACCCCTGTCCTGTTCTCCATCACCATGCTCTCTTTTGGAGAATGTCATGGAAATACAACCATATAGCACATACGCCCTGAGCCTGGCTTCTTCTACCCACAGAACGCCTCTGAGCTTCATTCAGGTTGCTGTGCGTACTGTACCTTGCCCCTTCGTAATGCTGAGAACTGGTTTTCTATTGTATGGCTGTCCCGCAGCTGGTTTATCCATTCATCTGCAAAGGAAATTTGGGTTGGTTCCCCCCCCCCTTTTTTTTTGGTGGTTATGAATAGAGTTGCTGTAAACATTTGTGTACAGGTATTTTGTGTGTGAACACAGGTTTTCAGCTCTCTGAAATGAGTAACCTGGGTCCTACGGAAAATGTACATTTAACTTCATAAGAAACTGCCAAACCGTTTCCCAGAGTGGCTTTACCATCCTACCTCCTCACCAGCCATGTAGGAGTGATCCAGATGTTCTACATCCTCAAGGGGGAGTTAGTATTGTCAGTACTTGTAATTTTAGCTAATCTAAGAGATATGCAGTATTATCTCATTGGGGCTTAAATTTGCATTTATCTAATGGCTAATGATGGTTTTTTTTTTTTTTTTTTTTTGCCATCTGTATATCTTCTTTGGTGAAGCATCTGTTCATGTCTTTTGCCCATTTTTAAATTGGGCTTTTTGTTTCCTTACTTTTTTTTTTTTTTTTTAAAGATTTTATTTATTTATTTGAGACAGAGAGAATGAGAGACAGAGAGCATGAGAGGGAGGAGGGTCAGAGGGAGAAGCAGACTCCCTGCCGAGCAGGGAGCCCGATGCGGGACTCGATCCAGGGACTCCAGGATCATGACCTGAGCCGAAGGCAGTCGCCTAACCAACTGAGCCACCCAGGTGCCCTGTTTCCTTACTTTTGAGTGTTAAGTGTCCTTTATATATATTCTGACACAAGGCCTTTGTCCGATGTATGATTTGTCAATGTTTTCTCACAGCTCACCTTTTTATTCTCTTAATAGTGTCTTTCACAGAGTCAAAGTTTCTCATTGTGATGAAGTCCAAGTTAGCAATTTCTTTCTTTTGTGGATTGTGCTTTTGGTGTCAGGTCTGGGCATTGTCTGCCCAGCCACAAGCCACAGAGATTTTCTCCTGTGTTTTCTTCCGGGAGTTCTACACATTTTACATTTCATGATCCACTTTGAGCTAGTTATTTTTATAATATGTAAGGTTTCGGTTGAAGTTTATGTGTTTGTATGTGGTTGTCCAATTGTTCCAACTCCATTAAGGAAAAGATATTTCTACATGAGATTACCTTTGAATCTTTGTAAAAAATCAGTTGGTCATATTTATGTGGGTCAATTTCGGAGTTCTCGATTCTCTACTTTGTCTCATTGACCTATATATGGATCTATTCCTCCACAAATACCATGCTGTCTTGATTACTGCAGCTTTATAATAAGTCTTAAAAGTGGATAATGTGATTCCTCCAACTTTATTCCTCCTTTTCAAAATTATTTGGACTATTCTAGTTTCTCTGCCTTTCCATTACATTTTACATTCAACTTGTGTGTATCTACAAAGAGTTCCGCTGGGATTTTGATTGGATTTGCTTTAAGTCTATGGACCAATTTGGGAAAATTTGGTATCTTTATTCTGTTGAGTCTTCCAATAATAAACACAATATATCTTTCCATTTATTTAGGTCTTCACTGATTTCTACTATGAGCATTTTGCAATTTTCACATAGGTATCTCACATATGTTTTATTTGATTTATACCTAAGTATTTCATCCTTTTGGATTGGTTAAAAGTGGCAGTGTGTTTTTAATATCAGTTTCTAATAGTTCACTGTTGGCCTACAGAAAGATGATTGATTTGTGTGTTGACCTTGTATCCTGTGACCTTGCTAAATTCACTTATTAGTTATAGGAGTTTTTTATTTGTTTGTTTTGCTAAGTCTCTTGGGATGTTCTATATATACAAAGATGTCCTCTGTCAATAAGGGAAGCATTATTTCCTTTTTTCCAATCAATATGCCTTTGATTTCTTTTATGGTCTTATTGGAGTGATGATAGCAGATACCTTTGTCTTATTCCCCATCTTAGGGGGAAAACATTTAATCTTTTGCTAGTAAGTATATCAGCTGTAGGTTATATGTAAATTCCCTTTATCAAGTTAAGGAGATTCTCTCCTATTCCTAGTTTGCTGAGAGTTTATAACAAAAATACAAGTTGAATTCTGTAAAACCCCTTTTCTGCTTCATTGAATATGATCATGTGGTTTTGGTTTTTCTTCTTTATCCTCCTAACTTGATGAAGGACAATGATTGGTTTTTGAATACTGAACATCCTGGCAATCTCTGGATAAAACTCCACTTGGTCATGATGTATTTTACATATATGTATATATGATGTATGTATATACCACACACATATATACTTGCTAATGTTTTGTTGAGGATTTTTACATTTGTGTTCATGAAGGATATTTGTCTATAGATTTCTTTTCTTGTACTGTTCCCTCCGCCTCCCCTTGGGTAATAATGGTCTCAGAAAATAAGTTGGGAAGTAGTTCCTCCTCTTAACTTTCTGGAAAGGACTGTGTCGAGTTGGTGATATTTTTTTTTTTCTTTTAATGTTTGGCATAATTCTTCAGTGGAACCATTTGGGTCTGAGATTTCTTTTTCAGAAGATTTTTAACTACAAATTCAATTCCTTTATTTGGGACACTTTAGGCTTTCTATTTCATCTTGTAGGAGTTTTGGTAGCTTATGGTTTTTGAGTAATGGGTACCTCTCATCTAAGTCGTCAAACTTTTGTGGATACAGTTGTTTATAGTATTCCCTCATGGCCCCTTTAATGTCTGAAGAGTGTGTAATAATATCTCCTTTTTTATTCCTGCTATTGGTAATTTGTGACTTCTTTTTGGTCATTCATGCAAAAGGCTTACCATTTTTATTGATTTTTTAAAATCACCTTTTGGTTTTTCTCTATTATTTTTCTGTTTTCAGTTTTATTGATTTCTGCTCTTATAATTTTCATTCTTCCTTTTGCTTTGAATTTATTTTGCTCCGCTGTTATAGTTTCTTAAGGTGAAAGCTTACTTGTTGATTTAAGACCTTTACTCTTTTCCACTATAACCATTTAATGCTATAGATTTTCCTCTAAGCACTGCTTTAGCTGCAACCCACAAATTTTGATATGTTGTATTTTTATTTTTGTTCAGTTCAAATATTTTTTTTTAAAGATTTTATTTATTTATTTGAGAGAGAGAGAATGAGAGAGAGAGAGAGAGCACAAGAGGGGGGAGGGTCAGAGGGAGAAGCAGACTCCCTGCTAAGCAGGGAGTCCGATGTGGGACTCGATCCCGGGACTCCAGGATCATGACCTGAGCCGAAGGCAGTCGCTTAACCAACTGAGCCACCCAGGTGCCCAAAAATATTTTCTAAAATTCCTTGAGACTTGCTCTTTAACCTTTGAATTACTTAGTAGCCATACTGTTAATTTCCAAGTTTTAGAGATATTGTTCTCACCATCTTTCTGTTTGTAATTTGATTTCGTTCATTTAGACTTCTTTACATTCATTTTATGAAGCAGGATTTGGTTAGTGAATGTTCAATGGGTACTTGAAAACAGTGTGTATTCTGCTATTGTCGGGTGGAGTGTTCTAAAAATGTCAGGCAGATCCTCTCGGTTGATGGTGTTTTTCAGTTCTTGTAAACTCTGACTGAATTTCTCTCTACTAGTTCTATTACTGAGATAAGCATATTAAAGACTCATTGCAGTTCTTTAGGTTGTGCTTCAGGCATTTTGAAGCTCTGTTGTTAGGTGTATACACATTTAGAATTGTTATGTGTTCTTGGTAAATTGACTATCATTATGTAATGCCACTCTTTATTCCTGGTAATTTTCTTTGCTCTGAAATCTACTTTATTTTATATTAATATAATCACTCTGACCTTCTTTTCATTAATGTTTGTGTGGTATATCATTTTCCACAGTTTTGAGCCTACTTATATCATCATATTTTGAGTGAATACTTTGTGAACAGCATATAGTGAAGTCATTAAAAAAAATTCATTCTGACAATCTCTTTTAGTTGGCATGTTTAGACCACTTACATTTAATGTAATTATATGTTTGGATTTAGGTGTACCATTTTACCATCTGTTTCTGTTTTATTTTTTTCATTCTTTGTTTTTTGTTGTTGTTCCTATTTCTTTTATCCTGCCTTCTTTGGGGTTATTTCCATTTTAATTTATTTAATTTATAGAGTATTTCATTTTAATTTATCTATTGTGTTTTTATTTAATATAGTTCCTTGTGTAGTGCTTAGTAATCACTCTATGGGTTATAATATAAAAAATTATCATTTCAGGGCCTACTTAGAATATTTTACCGTTTCAAATGTAGAAACTTTATTCCATTTAGTTCCCTATATCCTCCCGCCCTTCATGTTGTAGTTATCTTATGTACTACATCTACATACACTGAATCATATCAGATTATGTTATTTTTCCCAAATGTCAGACTATCTATTCTATGTAGCCAGATATTTACCATTTCTGTTACTCTTCCTTTATATCTCTTATCCTAAGTTTCCATCTGGTATCATTTCCTTTCTGTTAGAAAAACTTCCTTTAGCAATTCTTTTAGAGCAGCTCTACTGATAAAAAAATTTTAGTTTTTAGGTTTTTTGTTTTTTGTTTTTTTCATTTGAGAATGTCTTCACTTACCTTCATTTCTGATGGATATTTTTACTGGATCGAGAATCCTGGGCTAATGGTTCTTCTCTTTCAACTTTAAAAAAAATACTGTGTGACTACCAGATGGCTTCCATGGTTTCTGATAAGAAATGCATGGTGCTATTTAGATTTGTCCCATGTAGCTGGTCTTGGACCTTGGGTGGTGGTCTATCCTGCAGTTCAGATTTGAAAGGCTGTGGTACACTATTTAAAGTCAGACCCATGCATATTCAGTTTGGTGGTGAGCTCAGGATCTCATAACCTTCTTTATATGGTCACTTTCCTGAGCTCCTTCTTTTCAGATCTCTGCCTTGTACTTTCTGGTTCCCATGGCTCCCTTTTTGTTCCTCTGGCCAGGAAGCTGGTTCTTTGCTTTATTCTGCTTTGCCTCACACTTTTTACATCTGCACCTTCATTGGGGGTCATGCAGTAGAAAGATAGAGAGCAAGAAAGAAGCAAGAGTTTCATCCCACCCTCTTAGAACGATAGTTCCTCCACTCAGAGAGATAGATTCCTTTCCCTCAACATTTCAGGTTTCCTATGGATCCCTGTTGTTGCTGTTGTTCCTCCTGCTGCTGCTATCCCAGGATTGCTTACAGGGCACAAGGGCATGGAGAAAATAACAAAAGAGGGCAGATTTCCCCTTGATCAATCTGAGCCTTAGAGACCCTGATCCTGCTCCCCATGCAGTCCTAGAGGGCTTCTCTGGGTCCTTTCTCTGTCAGCGCTTCTGGGTTTTGGCCTCATTGAGTCTAGTTTAGGGGGTACTGGAGGGGAGAAAATAGCAGGTCAGTGGTACTCCAAATTCTGATACTTTTCTAGTTTGCCTCCTACTATATACTTTCATTTCTCCAATAGGTGGAATCTTGAAGGCCCTCTGTTGGGGGATTTCATGAGGCATATCATATAAAACATGCTCAATGCTTCTCTCCTCTCCTTCTTGGTGAGGAGATGATCACAGGTGTGGATACTTGGTGTGCAAGACTGGGCTCTGCACGCAACCACTCAAGAAGGATAGCTGTAGCTGGGAGCGGGAGCGGGTCCTCCTGAGAAGCTTATGGCACAGGCCAGGAAGGAAGATGCTCATGTCCTGTCCTCCTAGGAGATGACCCATGGCAGGAATGGGGAGTTTGAGCAGGCAGGTAATGTAAACATGCTCCTGTAAGTTTGTGTCCTCGGCCCTCTCTAAATTCACAAGGGCACATGACAGTGGTGCAGGTGCATTTTATATGTCACCAAAAATCCTGGGTTTTCCTAAGGGGAAGAAATGAAAAATCATTGTATCAGAACTCCTGATCTGTGAACTAGATCAGGAATCAAGATAAAGTCAGTGAAAAGAGGAAACAATTACTATCATCATGAGCGGACTCTTCCTTTTAATCTACTTCATGTGCAAATAGGTTGTCATCTTTTAAACTGGCCCCAACAAATCTAGTTCTGTTAACTGAGTAGATAGAACATGCTGATGAGGGAAAATAGAAGACGCCCTCTGAATCACACATAGTTGGCCAAATGGAGTAAAAGCTGAAAAAATCAAATGCTACCCAATGAAGCTGGAAGACAGTGGCCGAAACTGGTGGTAGAAGTACTGGTGGGCTGCCCTTGCTGCTAAGGGCAGCGGGGTTTTTGAGTAAAATGTATAACAATAGGTCTGTAAGTATGCAGTTCCATGCAGAGCAACTTTTTCCTACAAAGAGTCTCCATGGGGAGGGGCAAAAGGCATTTAATGAGGCATATTACTTTCACACTTACAGGCACCACTGGAAGTGAAAGAATGGTTGGGGTTGCAGAGAGTCAGGATGGTACAGCTTAGCTGAAGGAACATTAGACAAATTTCCAGAAGATGTGAGTTCTCATCCTGGTTCTGCCACCTGTGCCAGGAGAGAGTGGGCAAGGTACTCCCACCTCCATGGGCCTCAGTTTCCTCTTATAAAATAGTGAGGACATTGGTATGGTGAGTTCAAACCAGAGAATTAAAAATTTTCTGAAACTCCCCCCGCCCCAACAAAAGATGAGTTCTAATCCCCCTCCCTCCTTGAGTATGGACTGGCTGACCTCAGTGACTTGCGTCTAGGGAAGAGAAGGCAGCACAAGGGAACTGCTTGACTTCCAAGGCCAGGTAGTAACAGGACACGCAGCTTCCCTCTGGCTCTCTTGCCCGTGAATGCTTGCCCTGGAACCCAGTCACGTGTTGTGAGGAAGCCACCACACTTCCACGTAGAAAGCCACAGTCCCAGGTGACAGCTTATATCAATCACTAGCCACGGGAATAAACATGTCTTCAGGTGGTTCCAGCCCACCATCTTTTTTTTTTTTTTTTAAGATTTATTTATTTATCTTAGAGAGAAAGAGAGAGAGAGAGGCAGGGTCAATCCCATGACCCATGAGATCACAACCCTAGCAAAAACCAAGAGTGGACACTCAACCGACCAAGTCACCCAGGTGCCCCTCCAGCCCACCATCTTTGAGCTGCTCTAGCCAAGACCACAGGGAACAGGGACAAGCATTCCCTGCCAGGCCCTACCCAAGCTGAAGATCCATGGGCAAATGAATGCTGTCACTTGAATCCTGTACATTTTGGAGAGGTTTGTTATCCAGTAACAGATACGTAGGAGAGCTAATGCCTAAGGCAAAGACTCAGTGATGCCCAAGATTCCTTCTAGACCAGGAATTCTGGCATATCACAACTGGGCTAACTAGTTCCACATTATAGGATGAGACAGAAACCGATCAGCATGCAGACTCGTCCTCTCAAACCTGAGAATTATAAACGGAGCAAAATGAACCTGTCTGAGAAGGCTTATCAGGATTGGTCTTAGGCTTCTTTTGAAGTCTCCACAAAAGGCTTTGGGGAACCTGAAACAGAGGGAGTGGTTGAAGAAGGAACTCACAGTTTCTTGTAGAATTGAAACATATCAAGTAGGTGCTCACTGTCAACATCCAGGGAGGCAACTGTGACAAAGGCAATGCTCAGAGGCACGACATAAATTTTAAATATCCTCCACAGTAAGACAGTCCTATCCATGAAAGGTTAACTTCCACGAAGAATCAATTAGAGTCTGATCAGCCACATGAACAAAGACCTTATAAGAGGATTCCTCTTGGGCGCCTGGGTGGCTCAGTCGTTAAGCGTCTGCCTTTGGCTCAGGTCATGATCCCAGGGTCCTGGGATCGAGCCCCACATCAGGCTCCCTGCTCAGCGGGGAGTCTGCTTCTCCCTCTCCCACTCCCCCTGCTTGTGTTCCCTCTCTCGCTGTCTCTCTCTCTGTCAAATGAATAAAATCTTTATATAAAAAAAAAAAAGAGGATTCCTCTTAAAACTTGATGGGCATTGTAGAAAAACGAGATGGGAAATATGTCAAAATATTAACAGTGGCTCTCTATAGATAGTGATGGTTATAAATGAGTTTGTTGACTGCTTTAAACATTTCAGTAGTTTTCAAACGTTTTGGTGTTTTTTCATATGTAAGAAAATGTGTAAAAATGATGGGAATAAAGGTGATATAAGTTGGGCAAAGGGTCTTCCATGGAAAATCATGAAGAATTATTTAGAGAAAAAAGAAGAACTATGGCCAGGGTAGGTTATTTTGTTGTTACTAATTTGGGGTTTTTTTTCCCAGAGAATTTTTTAAATTCACAGTTACATAAAATGGAACAGATTTTGGGTTATTTGTTAATTGCTGTCTTAGCACTTTTAATGTGCTAAGGAGCCCTGAAACTCTCCAAAAGGGAGGAAAAAGTAAACAGCATGGCCCAAACTTGTTTTCAGGGGCATTTCCTCAGATTAGTGTTCCCCATTCTGGGAAATTCTGGCATAAAGCAAGGTCCCTTTCAGGTCAGAGCAGTCCCCTCCTATGCCCAGGCCTGGGTCCTCGGGACAGGTGCACACCTCCTCATGTCCATAAGCCAGGCAGCCTTCTGCACCCCCAGAAGGTGGGGGCTGAGGACACCACTGAGCTCAGGAGCTCAGTTCAAAGAGAGAATGTCACCTGGGTGTGTGGAGAGAGAAGTCACCCGTGTGGCGCTAGATGGGTCAGGCTGGTGCTGCCCTCATCTCATGGAGAATTCTAGAGTATGTTTTCTACTGCAGAGACTTGGCGAAGGGTTTGTGGGATCACTGAGCTCAGCCGGTGCTATTCTTTTCTCCTGAGATGTAACCGGGACATTTTTACTCTTAACCAGAGTTATCAGAAAATGTTGAGGCCCAAATGGGAAGTTGGCCTAATTTTCCAGTGATTCTTACTTAACGGTCACACAGGGAGAATTTCACGGGAGCACAAGCCTTAGCAATTTGTCCCTGAAATTCTCAAACGAATATTTAGCTTTTCCTGCAGAAAAGAAGCATTTTCAAAATAGTGGACTTCAGACCATCCTTTTTCAACTTAAAATTTATTGAAATCATTGAAAGGGCCTTTAGTGAATTCCTCTGCCTCAGATGCTCCCAGAGAGGTTCTGGGTGTCCCTGGGCAAGGACTTTCCCAAGTTTCTAAGCCTACTAGGCACACGGTTCTCCTTCTGACAGTTCTTCTTAGCTGACCAAAGTACCCCACCAGGGTAGAAGCCAAGAGCCCCGAATAGAGGGAGGCCCCCTTTCCATTCTGCTGTTTACTGGGCCACAGTAAGAATTAGCATTCTGCCTGTGAGTGCGGTTCTACTTTTTCCCTTTGTTTGGAATACAGAATCACTCATCTGGAAATTACAGGGCAATATAAATGAATCATGTGTCCTGATACCTCTATGTTCTTGCAAAGCCCGCTGCTGCCTTAATCACCAAATAAAACAAACAGAAAGGAAGTCTCAAACATTTTTTACTGCCACCTCCCCCCTGTGTCGGGGCTTATGATGATGTGCATAACTCCCAATCAAGAGCCTATGAAGGAAAATCACAGCATAATTAGCACTATCGGCTCCAGCTGGAAACATCGACATATCATGAATAGGGCCAGGCTTTTCATTCTGCACCAAGCCTGCACCCAGGGGCATCAGCAAGCATGCGTGGAGCTGGAGTCCTGCAAGAGGGCTACGACCTTCATGGATCAGACCAGCTTTTCCTTTCAGACCTACAGAATTTACCTCCAGAGAAATGAAACAATAAAACGAGGTCGGTCTCCTCCTCTTAACCATATTCCTCTCCACGAAAGAGCACTTGGCTGAGAAATAGAGCTTATGAATTCTGATCATCATCCCAGCTCTGCTCAACACAGACCCTGCAGGATATGTTTCCTCCTTTATGCTTGTTTTCCAGAATGCCTCTCTGTCTTGCCCAAAGCCCTCTGAGGGCAAGGTAATGCTATGTATCCTCCTCTTTTTCTTCCACTTGCTTAGTATATTACTTAGTTAACAAATATTGACGGGAGGGTGACTGAATGCTCTCAGTCATTGAGAGGTCCACATTGATAAAGTACCCCCGGGGGAACCAGGAGAAATGAGCAGCCTCCCAATGGCTAAAGCTTTTCCTTCTGCAACACTCGGCTTCTGCAAAAGTGCACGTATGGGCTCTTGGTTGTGGTGCTGGATCTCCCTCTTGCCTGACGTTAGCTTGTGTGTGCAAACCAGCATTCACGCTAACGAGAACCCCAAGAATTGGCTCCTTTTGCCTGACACTCTTCATTCTTATTAATAAAAGGCACTACCTAATCTAATCTCACTACCCGTCTTCCCTCCCGCAACACAAATACACACGGTTATGGAAACAAAACTTCCCAGCTGGTAGGAGATGATGTCACTTTAACGAATGCTGACGAACTAGTCACTTAATACGGGACAAAAGGAAGAGGCCACCACGAATGAGTTTCCTCTTAGTGTTCCGTTCTCTCACGAAACAGAGTAAGCTGTACTTTACAATACTGCAAAGTTACAGAAACTGGCTTTCTTCGGGAAGAGAGGATTCCTACGGCACTTTCTGCCCCCTACCCCTTGCGCACGTGGTCAGCCAAAAGGCTCCCGTTTACTGACTGTCATGAGATGTTGTTAGGAGCCCAGACTCGGAATATTGCCTGAATTTGAATCCCTGCCTGGCACTGACTGGGACTGTGTGATCCCACGCCTCGGCTTTCTCGGCTGTAAAATGGGGCTAATGATAACCGAGCTTGTGGGGTTGCTGTGAGGATCAGAGAGGTCATGCCTGCAAAAGGCTGCAGGCCCACAGTGAGGGCTCCGGACACCTTAGCGTTCCTTGTTAGCTCCGTGCCCTCCGCAGTGTGTCACGGGCTTACACGCAGCTGCGTTTAACTCTGCAGGAACCCTACCAAGAGGTTGCTGCTATCATCACCCCCATTTCACGAGGAAGAAACCGCAGCTAAGAGAAGAGCAGTAGCTCATCTGAGGACAGAAAGTAAAAGTGTCAGGAGTCAAAGCAGGCCTGTCTCATTCTAAGCTGTGCACTTCCTGCCCGTCACACCGCTTCCTGGATGACCGCGCGCACGCGCACGCACACACACACACACACACACACACACACACCCCACAAAACTACATCACACCAGAATCAGAAATGCAGGTGTATGACTGGACCACAAAATGGTCCATTGGGAACCTCGATTCCAAATGTCTCTCCATCAAACTGTTTCCTTTTTGAGTTCAAGGCTGGTGTTTTTGCATCTTCCCTCAAGAAAACAGCAAACAGTTCTGACACACAATGGGCACTCAGTACTCCCTGGATTTGCAGGGGAATTCACAGAAGAAAGTGGAACTTGTCTTGGTTCAGAATACTTGATCAAACAATCCAAACAAACCAGGAATTCCCTAAAGCTTTGGAAACCATGCCCAACAGAGCGCGTGTTTTCTGGAGACAATAAGGGTTTTGAGCTGAAGCCGAGCATTTCTAATCTCATCAAAAAAAACCATGTTGAGTGCAAACTATTCCTATCAGGCCTCCAGGTGGGATTAGGGGAAGGGCCTCTCATGCTGTTACAAAGCCTGCTAGAATGGGAGGCTTCAAAACGGATATAATCTTAGGATTGTGGTTGTTTTTTCCTGGTTTTTCCCACGTGTTATGAGGGACACTGCATTATTGCTGGTATTCTGGCAAAAGGATCTGGGTATTACCAAACATTCTAGACCTGTTTCCCCCTCTGAGGTCAAGAGGGGGTGAGGGCTAGCCAGCAGCCTCACTACCCCGTATGTGTGCATGGAGGTTCCCAAACAGGCAGTGTGGGGGTGTGGGTGTCCACGGCTCAAAGCAAACAGGAGTGGGAATGAATGGAAAGAAACTGCATAAGACCTGATTTATTGCTAAGAACTTTTAGCTAAGATTTTATTGGACTGTGTCTATCTGGTGACCCCTGAGTATGGAAGAATTTCATCTCCTCTGGATTTCGAGGTAAGCACTGCAGTGGAGGCAGGGCTGGGGCCGGGGGGCCGGGAGGTGACACGAAGATGAGGATGGCAGAAGCAAACTCCCACTGACTTCAGAGTCACGCTGCGACAGAGCGCTCCAGTCTGGGCCTGCCAGAAAGGCTGATAGTCCCTACGTGAAGGGATGTGCTCGTGGTCTGGGGAATAAGAACAGAGTCTGAGATTAGGAAGCCTAAAGTTCACTTCCACTTCTGCCACTTGTTTGAGCTTTATGATGTTTGACCAGGTACTGAGCCTTAGTTCCTCATCCATAGAATGGGAATAACAGTGAAATACACCTCAAAGGAATGTTGAGATGATAGGAGAGAATGCACAGAAAAGTACTTAGCATCAAAGGCTTAGGGCACCCAGGAAGCACTCTGTGACTGCCGGCCATCACTGCTGACCTTTTCATGATGCTGACAAGAATACCCTGTCAATGTATTAATCACCCTGGAGGAGGGCAGGGCGGAAGTGACTGCCTGGTGTTGCAGGTGAGAAAGTGGTAGCTGAGAGAGGGGAGGGTGTGCTGGAATTCGCGAGCCGGGACAGGGCTGGTGTCCACCTCTGCACCCAATCCACGGCTCCCTGTGAGGAGACCAAGAGGCCAAACACCCAGGGGGAAGAACCGGAAGCCAGCCTGCGCATGAGAGAGGGCAGGAGGATTCCATTCTCGTCTGGTCTGGGTTAGTCTGTTCATCCACTTGTTACTTGGGACCACACGGATTTTGCGACCCTTGGAGGTTGTGGCTTAAGGTCTGAGAAGCAACGCTGTGGGGAGCGTGTTACTTCAGAATAAACTGGGGTGTTATTTGAATTGTTGTCTATTTAGATTTTTATTGGAGAACATTTTCTTTTCCTTTTTTTAAAAAAAAGATTTTATTTATTTTAGAGACAGAGAGATAGCATGAGCAGGAGGGGCAGAGGGAGAGGGAGAGAGAATCTCAAGCAGATTCCACACTGAGCGCAGAGCCTGGCATGGGGCTCCATCTCAAGACCCCGAGATCATGACGTGAGCCGAAACCAAGAGTCAGACACCCACCGACTGCACCACCCAGGTGCCCCGAGAAAATCTTCAAACATGGAAAGGTGAAGATAAGTGTACGATGAACTGCCCCGTTTCAACAATCCTCGCTCTGGGCCCACCATGTTTCACCCATACCTCTGGCCATTTCCCCTGCTCCCTGATTTTTCTCGAAGGAAATACTTGGGAAATTGACAAGCAAGGCAGACTCCCCCTGTGCCCTGCAATTCACGGCTGGCGGGTCTGGAGTGGCTGAGGACTTGTTCTCATGGCTGCCACCCTTCCCCCCAACAGGAGCCATGGAAGGCAGACACCGAACTGGGGGACCTCTGAGGCTCCACCATTTATGAGTGGAGGATTCTCTAAGTGAAAACCAGGCAGTGGGTTCTGTGAAGGGAAGCAGGCAAACCCTTTAGCTCTGCAGCAGTCTGAGAGCCTGTCACAGAGGCCTGGGGGACCTGCCACACACACACACACACACACGCACACGCACACACACATGCACACAGTGGCGGGAACAGAAAGAGATGAGACCAGAGGAAGAAGGTTCGTCCTCGGCCCGAGTGAAGGCTTTCCCCGGAGAGCACACTCTATTGCCAGGCCTATCACCAGCAGCCTGATGGTCTGTAGTCACCTACCAACTGCCTCCATTCACCTGTGTCCTCCTCATGTCCCCTTTATTTCCCCGAAGCCTAGCACAGTAACTGCCCCTGGGGGCGGATTGTGTGACGTCGAGAATATTCGAAGGCTCTTTTCCTTCAAACTGTCAACTCCATGACTCCACACACAGTAGGTATTCAGTAAATGGCCAGTGGAGGAATAAGCAAGGATAGGGTTATAACAGCTCGGACACACCAGCTACCAAGCTAGAATTTCTGGCCAACTCCACGACCACATAAGGTATGGGATCTCCAAGTACGGATGAAGAAACTGAGGCAGGGTGTATGGAAGCGCTTAGTGCACGAGGATGATTATTACTATGTGCTCAATGTGTGGGAAAGATGATTCCTGTTATTGTCCCAAGCCAGGCAGCTCCCACAGTGGGGCCAGGATTTGAACCCAGGCGTGCCTGGTTCCAGCCAGGCTGCCTTCCCGAGCAGTGTCTGTGCTGGAAAAGTGGTAACCAGTGGCCTCTGAAAGGAGACCCAGGTCACCAGGGTTAATACACAAACATGTGAAAAATAAAACCACTTGGCAAGTCCCAGACGATGAGGAATTTCAGGATAAGGAACAAAATCGAGGGAGCTGGTATACATTTCTTTTTTAGTAGAGCAACTGCAATATATCAAGGACAGTGGATACCAAGAGCATGTCTCCCCGCACCCCCACCCCCCCAAGCCTGTCTTGCTGGTGCTCTCATCCATGCGGAGCGAGGACAAGCATGCTTGAGCCTGGCAGACCACACGAAACGCGCCGAGGCAGGAAAGCCCTGCCTTCTTACCTCTTTGCCCTGTCTTTCTCATCTTCATCCATTAGATTTTCTATGCAGTTTTTCCTGCAAAAAAGAACAGATGATTATTGTTCTGCTTCTAGACCTTTCTTACAGGTCTGTCTGGGTGTCACCGTTTTGTTCTTATCTAACCCACAAGCCTGAACCCAGAGCTTCCCAAACTTTTTGGTTCCAGCAAAACCCTTTACACTCTCAACAATTACTGAGGACACTGCAGAGCTCTTGTGTATGCGGGTCCAAACTGAGAAATCTTAAATACGCAAGCACTCATTCCAATAGATGTCAGAGACGTGCTGTCATCAGAAGTCAAAAGAGCTTCTAGAAATGTTCACTGTATATTCACCAGAGTAAAAAAAAAAGGCAAAGAATGTGTTAATATTAGGAAAGTTGTTTTGACCTCCCGGACCCCCCAGGGGTCCCCAGATTACGCTTTGACAATTGTTGTCTAGACCCAGCTCAATGAAGTATCTGTTTATCTCAGACCTTAAACCTGCAAGGTGCCCGTGACATTGTAAAGGACAGACAGCATTTAT
>NC_138378.1:50485450-50524286 GCF_054177405.1 Leptonychotes weddellii
TGAACAGTTTGCAATGAGAAGGATTTTGAGCAGCGATTTTTTTTTTTAGGATCACACAGAGCCAGGAAAGAGAAAATGGGGCTCAAATGAAGGCAGAGAAGGTTCTGTCTGGAGCTAAGAAAATGACTGTTGATGTGATTAACAATGGAGGGAAGCTATAGAATCTTTACTCAGGACAACCACATGTTCTAGGTGCCTTAGACATTTATGAGATCTACTGGTCAAAATCCCAACAGGAAACAGGACTTTGCGACAAAGCTGTGGGCGGGGTCTAGGGGAACCAAGAGGGACGGTGTAGTTACCTAGGGTTGGTATCAGATAAGCTGTTAACATCTCCGAGCGTGAAGGGACCACAGGGAAACAGTTTCCCAAACCTGGAAGGAGTGTGTCATATAGGGGAGAGGACATTTGGTGGAAGGACGCAGCCAGCCTGAAGAAATCTCTTCATTAAGAGGAGAGTCAAGGGAATAAATACCTCACCTCTCTCTCCGCCTGTCCCATTTACTGCTGGTGTCTCCTATTGGCTACATATACCACCCAGAACGCTGAGGCAGGGAGCCCATGATGTCATCAGTGTGGGGAAACCCCAGGTGCAGAGAGAAGGGTGGAGAGGTGTGAAGGGGAACAGGAAGGCTACCCAGCATGCCAGTAATGTTCATTCCTAAGAGGCTCTTCCAGTTCTGGGTTTCTTGGATTTTCTGGAACACAAACTATTTGGAATCTTTTAAAACCTTTTACATTTCCCCCAATTTGAAGGATAGGCATCTGCATCTAGGAACTAAACTTTCAAGAAATAATAACACGATAATGATCAGAGGCTGAGGAAAGAGAGCCTGGCAGAGAAGATCCTTGGAACTATTTAAGCCACAAAATCAGTAATGATAGAGTGTAACCCACAGAAGACACTATTCATGAGTCCATACTGATACAAATAAACAAATAAATACAGGGGCGGTTGGTGTGTGTGGGGGCGCAGATCTCCCTTACACAAGAACTCCAATTCATAGACGTTGAAGGAATGAATACAGGGAACAAAATCACCATCAGTACCCCATAAGAATAATTGTTGCAGGCAAGATCCATTGATGGATGCTGGAATTAATACACAAAAGTTTGAGAAGAATCAGGATATCTGCATAGTTTAAACTATCTCCCTCAATATATTTATTAGTTACAAGGGAGAATGGTAACTTTACAAGTGGAGAAGGTTGGCAGACACCACCTTCCCTAGGGGTCAAAATTAACATCAGCAGTATAAGTTATACTCAAGTCTTTTGGTGGAGGTAAGTGCTCGTTCTCTTGAGTGCTTATACTGAGGAGTGTAACTGCTGTATCATAGGGTAGCTGTATGCTTAGTTTATTAAAAACTGCCAACTGTTTTCCAAAGTGACTGTACAGTTTTACATTTGCACCAGGAGCATGTGAGAGTTCCAGTGGCTCCTCATTCTTGCCAACACTTGGTATTGGTTTCTTACTTCTAGTTATTCTAGTGGATATGTTGTGGTATCTCACTGGGATTTGAATTTGCATTTCCCTCATGACTGATGATGCTGAGTATCTTTTCATGCGCTTATTGACCACTGAGATAGCTTCTTTTGTGAGATGTCTATTCAAGGTTTTTTGCCTATTTTTTCTTTCTTCTTAAAACTTGGGCTGTTTGTCTTCCTTGTCCTGATTTGTAGAAGTTTCTCTCTTACGCATACAGGACTTTGCCAGATCTAGAGATCAATTTGTGAGCATTTTCTCCAAGTCTGTGGCTGGCCTTTTCACTTTCTTTTTTTTTTTTTTTTTTTTAAGATTTTATTTACTTATTTGACAGAGAGAGACACAGTGAGAGAGGGAACACAAGCAGGGGGGAGGGAGAAGCAGGCTTCCCGTGGAGCAAGGAGCCTGATGCGGGGCTCGATCCCAGGACCCTGGGATCATGACCTGAGCCGAAGGCAGACGCTTAACAACTGAGCCACCCAGGCGCCCCTGGCCTTTTCACTTTCTTGATGGTGTCTTTTAAATATGATAAAGTCCAATTCATAAATTTTTAATTTCATGGTCAGTGATTTTTGTGTCCTCAGAAATCTTTGCCACTTCAATATCATGAAGAATTACCGTTTTCTTCTAGAAGCTTTATCATTTTAGCTTTTACATTAAGATCTATAGTCCATTGTAAATTAAATTTTTTCCTCTCCAATCTGGACATTTAGGTACTCCAGGATCATTTATTGAAAAGTCCACACTTCTTAAATATTTTCTTAGTTTTTACCTAATGTCCTTTTCCTGTCCCAAGATCTCATCTAGGACATCACATTACACTTAATCATTGTGTCTTCTTAGGCATCCCATAGACACATGATAGTTTCTCACATTCTCCTTCTTTTGGATGACCTTGACAATTCAGGGGAGTAGCTGTAGAATGTCCCTCAATTTGGGTTTGTCTGATGCTTTTCTCACAGGCTGCGCATATGGGTTTTTAGGAGGAAGCCCACAGTGGCCAAGTGCCATTCTTATGACATCATATAAAGGGTATTAACAGCATCTATCACTGTGACATTGGCCTTAACCACCTGGCTGAGGTAGTGCTAAACTTATCTTTAAACTGCATGTTAGTGACATTTTTACATAGTATGTGCAATAATTTTCTTCAACTTCCAAGATACCCCTTTTCCAGATGAAGAATTGCTAAATTTAAAGTGGTAGTTCCAGTTATCAATCTCAAAAAAGTACAATGAATATACTATCTTCTCTGTTTTTAGGTCTTGATACATAATCATTGAACTTTGATCAGATGGACAAATGGGTCCATTGCTTTCAACTTAGAGGCACTTCACCTGGAAACATATAGAGCACATGATTTGAAGACAGCTAACCTGCTGTTTAGGGAAACTTATTCTGCTTCCCAACTCTGTGGCATCTTGTATTTGTCTATCTTTATGCCAGTTCTACGCGATCTTAACTCCTCTGGCTTTATCGGGATTCTTGGTAGCAATGTAGTGTGAGCTTTCCAATTTTGTGCTTCTTATTTAAGATTCTTGGCTATTCTAGGTCTTTGCATTTCCTTGCAAATTTTTGGAATTTACATTGTCAGTTTCTATAAAAATGCCTGCTGCAACCTTGATTGGGATTGTGTTGAATCTAGATTGTGTAGAATCTAATTTGGGAAAAACTGAAGCTTAAGCATGTTGAGGCCTCTGATCCTTGCATGTGGCTTCTCTCTGCGAAGAGGTAACGGAGTGTATTCAGTGAAGCACTAATGTGATGTTCAGTGATTCAACAGGTAGTTCCCAAGAGCCAGGCAACCTGCAAAGCCCCGGCTCTCATGGCTCTTAGAGGGTGGGGGGCAGGTAGAGGGGAGTGTGGGCAAGCCACAAGCAAGTACATAAGTAAACACTGTCAGCTGCTTATAACTTCTGTGGAGAAAAATAAAGGAGACTCCCTGGCGGCGGGGGGCGGTGGGGTGGGGTAGGGGTGGGGAGTGCTGTCGTGGGCTGGAGTCTTGCTCTGGTGTTTTAGGGAGTCATAGAAGGCCCACAAATAAGACCACATTTGAACTATGAACTGAGGGAAGTGAGCCATGGGCATACATACCAGCGAGACTGGACAAAGTTTATCTTTTGCTCTGGGTGAATGGGAAGGCACCTGAGGTTCTGATCAGAGGCGAGAGATAGCTCCCTCAGAGGACAGCTGCAATTCTAGAAAGAATTAAGTCTGTACATGTGAAAGCACCCAGCGCAAGCCTGGCCCACAGCCAACACTCAAAATCAGGTGATCTTCTTTGATGGCAAGGACGAGACATAACGCATCTTTACACATGCCATGATGTCCAGCCCTGCTCCTTACCCATATTGCGTGCTCAATAAGTATCTGAGGAATGAAGGAGAGAAGGAAGGGAGGGACAGACAGGCAGAGAGGAGGAAAGGAAGGTCAGAGCCAGAGCCAACCCTTTCTGAATTCTGGTGTGATTGACTAACACCGACTCCCACAAATCTCTCAATGACCATGGTTAATCCAGAATGACAGTACTCACAAAGTACATTTAAAGCGACAACTATGTCCTGATGACTAAAAGTTAAAACAAACACTGCCGTGTGTGCAGGAGCTATTAACTAAAGGTAAAAGCCACTTGGACTCATCAAAGGGGCCAATGGCTCCCTCATCGACCCTCAGCCAGGACAAAAGTCTGAAAAATCAGAATCTCATTTTATCTCCATCCGGTTCTATGGGGAGAATGGGCTGGCTCTGGTTACCTCCCCTTACGAATCAGGAGGCACCACCCAGAAGGGCTGCGTGACCTGCCCATGGACACAGGGCCTGCGGGCAGAGCCCACCCTGGGCTGTGCCTTCTTGGAGCGGACTCAGGCACTTCACCCACAGCCTGCCGCGCATATGTGGGCTTCTGACTACAGAGCCAGGCTCATTTAAATTTCAGTTCCAACCCACTTACTCTATGACCTTGAGCAAGTCCCTAAACTTCCTGAGTTTCAGTTTCCCTCATTCCTAAAGTGAGGCTGACACCCACCAGGCAGAGATGGTGTGAGCCGTCAATGAGAAGTATGTCTGCATGCATGGGTGCAAAACGGACCAGCGGGATGCCTGCAACCAGGCCTCAAGGGGAATCCCGTCCATCCCACGCCTGCCTCCCGTAACGGGCCTAGCCTTTACATTCCCACTGGGGGCCTGAGCCCCTGCTAAGGCAGGTGACTCCAGGCTCGTTCTTTCTTCTTAGCGCCCTTAAATTTCAATGAACACACTCTCTGCACAGCAGGAAGGTCACTGCAGGGTGAATGGAGCCACAGAGACCTAACATTTCCGAGAGGTGCTCCCGACCAGAGAAAGGGAGGACTGTGTGGGTGGGAAGAGTATCTTACCAGCTGAGAGGCACCCACAGATGGGTGCTTCTGCCCCACCTCCAGAGACCACGTGTGGCTGCCAGCAAGCAGGGTGGTTGGAGACCGCCAAGCAGGATGGGGTGGGTAAAGCACCTTGGGCTAGGCCCAGGAAGCAGCCCAGCTGCAGAATCGAAGCAAGGCCAGTGAGCACGGGCTGGGCCCCACCCGCTGCTAGAGGAGGCAAAGCTAGTGGGACACACGGGGTCTCTGAGCTCCTGGGGCTGGCATCCACCTCTGGGAAGAGGAAAAGGCCGTGGTGGCCTGGAGTCGCCAAGCTGAAGCCCTGCTTCTGCCCTTCAGCTGCTCTGTGTGACCTTGGGCAAGGAGGTGTGCTGCCCGTCCTCGTGCCTCACCGGGGACAGTAGGGCCTTCTTCATTGCGCGGTGACAAGAAGAAAATGAGAGAATTGGTGAGAAACCCCCAGCACAGGCCCCGGGCACATATAAATCCTCAAAAATGTCTAGCTACTATTGATCACAATATCAGTAATGATAAGAAGCTAAATAGTAGGCAGTAGAAACTGGTACTTAAGCCTATAAAATGTCTTTGATCAGAGTGGGATTATTGTTCCTGTCTACCAGAGTTGAAAAGTGTGTGTGTCGGGGGGGGGGGGGCAGGGCAGAAAGACAGACAGACATGCCCACACACTGCCTGGAGTGGTGGCCCTGCCCAAGGTGGCGGGTGGTAACTCAGCAGAGACCTAGGTCGTTGTCAGGCTGGGAGGGAGGGAAAGAAGGGAACGGGATAAACACAGAATGACTGAGGATGTCCTCAAGAAATGGCTATTGACCTTAATTGAACTGAAGAACAAAAGTGAGGTCTGCAAGTGACATTTTCATTACCTAGGTGAAATTTCTACACTAAGGGTTCTGGAACGTTCTTTATCACAGCCACCTACTGCCCTATAACGGATTGAAACTCTGGCCCTTGGTGAACAGTGGCCAACAAATGGCAGCGTGCTTGTTTTCTCATGGCACATCTGCCCTGGGTCCCACAGTGTGTCAGCAGTGAGATGGGAGGCAAATGAATCATTTAGGCAAAAGCAGCTATAAACAATATGTAAATGAATGGGTATGGTTGTGTTCCAATAAAACTTTATTTACAAAAACAGGCTGGGGGCCAGATAGAATCCCTAGAATCACTACTCAGCCTTCCTCTTCAGGGTCTTTTACTTTCTAACTTTTTGTACAGCCAGGATAAGCCAGTGGGTCATTCCATATCGTCTTGAATTTTCTTCCAAATGACTATTATAAGCCTGTTGTGTTGCAAGGCCATTGCTTTTATAAAATGAAATCATGACATTTACAAATTGGCTGAGAAATGGTTTGAATTATAGGACCCCACTTATCTGGAGAATCCTAATATTCCTTCCCACCGTACCGACCAAACCTGGTGAATTTAGTTCATTAAAAAGAAAAAAAAAATATTAAAAACAAGAATGTGTTCAAATCAAAAGGGGCGATACCAAACACACGTATGCCCCCCCCCCCATCCACTGGGGTTTATTTACTGTCAACAGTGAGTGTGCCTTCTGTCCTCCCAGTCAGCCCCTGGTGAGGGGACCGCATGTCGTTTCAGATTAACATCTCTATCTTCTATGTGCGAACTTGGTAACAATTTTTCCTCATTATATTTAAGAAATAGAAAGGCTCTGAAAAACAGTCACCAATGAACTGCCATGCTTACTTGTCTCCCTTTGTCCTTTGGGGGAGGCTAGGAAATAACTTCCACATTTTAATTCTTCCTCTCCAGGGAATGTTGTTTTGGTTGCAATGATTCATCTGCTGGGGAAAAAAAAATAGCTTTTCTAAAGGAAACGGGCAGTAAAAATCTGAGCGCCACCCGCTCCTACAGTCCGAATTCCCCTCCAACTGAGAAATGCTCTCCACACTCTGGCACATCCAGCAACTTGGAAAATGCACGGTGGACAGGCCCATCCGTCGTCCCCCTGGCCACTCCGGCGAGTCCCCCATGCAGCTGTGCGTCCAGAGCCTTGCTGGGGGGCCTCACTGGGCCCGGTTCCCAGATGTCACCGAGATGAGACCCCCCACCTCAGCGAGCTTCCACGAACACACGAGAATTGATACCACAAGCTTCTCCACAGTCAACACTTCGGCTTTATCTGTCAGTTATGATCATGAGTCCCGCTTCCAAGGGTCTGATGATTCATTATTCAGGGAAAGAGCAATGAGGGAGGGGATAGAGAAAGTTAGAAACTTCGTTATTAAGTAAATTTACAATGACATCGTTCGGTCAGCAAAGAACTTCCAAAATAAAAAGCATCTCGATATCTGGATATTAGGTTCATCCTCGCAGGACCTATTATTCTTGCAACCTTTGGATCTTATGTTCCAATCACTTCAGATTCCTTTCAGAGGGCCCCTTTATAAAGAGTTTAGCCTCCACAGCGAAAACCTGAGTCAACTAGAGAATCCGATGGGGGACAGTGTGTGGTCAGGGTGTGGACAATAGATGCCTATAAAAATCAGCAAGAGGGGAAGAGGAGATTTATGAGTCATGCTCAGAGCTGAGTCAGTGAAAGCCTTTGTTGGGAACCGCTCGTCAGCTGCCACTGACAAACTGAAATGGATCCATAAAACCCTGCTCCAGCCAACATCTCCCCTCCATGTAACCGTTGGTACTAATGCTCCTTCCGGCCCGGGAACACTCATCCTCATTGTGCTCAAGTTTGCAAGGAGAGCCAAAGGAATAGATGCCCTTGAAATAAGAGGCCAGGCCTGTTTTGGACACCCAGGCTGTGGAATTTGGGGTTTCACATCAGAGCTTCAAATAATGTTTAATCAAAATGTGGGATGTTTCACGTGAACTGCCAACGGTGGGAGGCAACACAATTAATTTGGGAGCCGACAGGATCTAAGTTCGAATGTCCTTTGCATTCTTCCCTTCACAGCGTGGTGGCCTGGACAGAGCCTCGAGAAGGACTACCTCACTGCAAATGCGGGATGATGCCCACTTTCCCCTGTCCATGTGAGACCCAGGAGGGCAGCTCACCCCTGCAAAGCACTTAGCAAGGGATGGTGGGCAAGAAAGCTGAATCGCCTCCTTTTTTCACAGCACGGAGGTCAGAAACCTGACTCTGTGGTGAGAGCAGGCCCGGACCTTCAGAGCTGCACACCTAACACCACACACCTCGTTGGTACAAACGGCCTTACGTTGCGTCGCCTTCCCTCTCCTCTCATTGAAAGATTTTTCTTTTCTTTACAGTTTCAATGGGGAATGCAGTCTGCTGTCTGTGAAAAGCCAGGCAGCTCCTGCCAAGCCCGTGGGCTGATCAGAGGCCATGGGAGCACTCTTCGTGCTGTGAGACCCTACGGTGACTTGTTGTATTGACCGTGTTCACTTTTCACAGGTATCCCCGGAGTTAGAGCCCCCCTGGTGTTCCTGCTGTTGGCTCCCTGTGGTACAATTCAGCTGGGAATAATTCCCCCCGGGGAGGGGCTGCTGGCCTGTGGGGTCTTCCTCTGAGGTAGGGAGTGCTGACAGGTGCATCCAAGCCCCCTGGACAGGCCTCCCCACCCGACCCGAGTCGGGTTGTATCTGGTGCCCACGGTCGGGAAATGGGCCTTGACCACTGACACCCAGACCTGTTGAAGCAGAGGGTGGCCTCGTGCCTGCTCAAAGTGACCGCTCCTGTCCTGGGTGCCCCGCCCCGCGTGTGCCTCTGTGAGCACTCAGTGCATAGACTGAGCCACAGTCACCAATGCCACAAGGGGCCCAGCCAGGGGGCGCCCCAAGGAGAGGTCCAGCCCACCCACGGCAAGCAGCCCCTAACTGGGGGAGGGGCAGAAGAAAAAGGGGTGCCCCTTCCAGTGAACAAGCTGCCTTCATGAGATGTAAAGCAGGAAGGTTCTGTAGAAACAATTCCATGTCTGGATGCCCCACCAGCTTTGGATGGAGGGTGATTTCCAACATAGACTCGTGTCCTTCCCTCCCTCGCTGGACACCTGCCTTCCATTTTCCCTTCCAGAAATACACAGCCCCTTGCATACACGGAGTCTGAGGAAAGGCCTGCCCTACAGACACAAACACAGACCAAGAAGCCCCAGCCCCGCGAGAGAAGAGGCTCCAAGCACTTCCACCAGGAAGACCTCAGCTGACGGTGGGGGAATCACTACCCGAGACAGGCTTGTTCATCAAGCGAGCAGAGAGTTGTCAGCAGGTCCAAAAAGGCCCGACTTTCACACCATTTAAAGGCCAATTGGGTTGTGCCCTGGCAGGACTAGAAACCTCCAGTTTCCCCACTTTGTACATTCAGATATTCATGTTGTAAATGAAAGGTATTTTAGAAGATCTCTCTCCTCCCATCTGGCCCGATAACACTGAAGAAACTGCGAGAGAAAGTAGGAGAAGTCTATTTTTTCTTTTTTAAAGCAAAGCCTGCGTTCTCGCCTCTCCTGCATGTCCGATGAAATGACCCTGGGAAATGCACCATTCGCCCTCTGGCCTGACCCTCCCGGGGGGTGGCGGCTTCACGGTGTCCAGGAGGGTTTCAGACACGAGCCCCATGGTGAGGATGGCTCCGTCAGGGCTTCGCCATCGGAAAGGGCAGGCCCAGGACACCGTTCATAAGGCATTTTGCTATGCACAAATACAGGAGGAGTTAGTGAAAAAGATAAAGCGCTAGCTTCTGGCTTTCTCGTATGTCAGCTTATTTAATCATGCCTATCTGATCCCACGAGTTTTTTCCCTGAACAACTCTAACAGACACTATCCTACGCCCACAAGCAGCAACGCAGCAAGATTTCAGCAAAGAATAAAAGCAGTAAGTGCGTGTTATGTGTTGGCAGGGGGGATATGCACACCTACTAGTGCACACTCCCCTTGGCTCGGAGGACACACTCCACGTTCTGGACCGTGGCATCCATGCTCAGCCCTGGATTGACCAGCTGCCACCCCCTGTCACACCGTCCCCTCCTCCATCCTCATCCCCTCACAACTACACTGGCAACACCATCCTCTTCCTCCCTCCACCTTGGTCCCATCCAAGGCTAGGGAAGCACCCCTACTCCCGCCCCCACGTCTGCCATCCTTACCTCATTACAACCTCTATTTGTTTCTGCGGGGCCTCAGCCTTAGCCGGTCACCCCTGTGTCCCCCTGCCCCCGCCACACACACACTAGAAGGTAGCCCCCTCCAGGGAGGGCAAGCACAGTTCCCATCCTCTCTGCGTCTCAGCAAGCAGAGGTTCCTGGGGCTCAGTACAGGTCCCCAGTAAGGAGATACGTGGCCAAAGAGCTTCCATTTAGAAATCTGTTTTTAAAGTTTGGAGAGAAGCCTTGGTTCCCAGCAATCATTCACCACGCCACAGGATCTCCAGGAGACAGGCCGAACTGGGACACAGGATGCCCTGCACTTGGACCTGTCCCCGCATCACCTCGGGTGCTGGGCCCTAACCCCTTAGACTAATGGAAAGCAGGGCAAACAGATTAAACCACGTTCACCCAGAAGACTGCCATCTGTACGACTCGGAAAGCTCCTTGCTCTGCCCAGCCCCTCTGGACAACGCTAAACAGGCTTAGCCTGCTGTGGGCAAACAGGAAAAGTAGGTCAGCTCAGCAGCACCAAGCACCGTTGATGAACTACTGATGTGCGTGCCGGCTCACAGCCCAGGCCGGGCGGCTCGGGGCAGCCTCCAGGGGGCAGCCAGGGGACCCAGGTAATGAGGGAAATTCAAAGAAAGCTGCAGAGTTGGTTTAAAAGAAAAAAAAAAAAAAACCTGCACAAAAAGGACAGTGTGGCCTGACACCCACTGCCACTTTCCTGTCTTCAAAAGGCAAATCCATTCGAGTCACTGCCGCCGGGCCTTCCTCCACCTGCCGCCTCTTCCCCCCCAACACCCCCACGGCTCCCGGTGATCACCAGATGCTCGCTGGGGGCAAGGACAGATTTGGGTGGGCGGCGCCAGGACCAGCGGGCCCAGGAGCCCCGCGCTGGAGAGGGGGTGCTCTCCTGTTGCTGTGTCCCCCGCGTTTGGTCCAGCCTGCAGCTGTCCAGACGGAAAACCCACCCCTTCGGGCCTCTTGGGCTCAGATGCTGGACAAAGCCCTGGACATGACGAGGCAAATTCCCCCGAGGCCCAGGTGATCTAACCTACATCCAGGAGCTGATGTCTGAAATCCGGTTTTCTCAGAAGGGCCCAGCACAAACCTGGAGGTGAAGCTGGGGTCCCGGGGGGTCAGGTCCTGCTCCCCAGGACTCCCAGGAGGGACAGGACCCCTAGCTCAACCCTCAAATAGTTTACTGGTGCCCCCAGAGCAGGAACAAACAGAAGTTAGTCTTTGTGGGGGGGTCCCAGAGAAGTTTCTCCACAGAGCGGTGGCCTTCTGTCTCAGGCCAGGCCTCGGTGACAGAATCTGTAAATGCAGATATGTATAATTTTTAGAAGGCTTTCTTCTAAAATGCTGGACATTGTTCCCTCTTTATTTCAGTTCTGTGACAGAGGTATCACAAGGTCTTGTCAATAAACCTTTTAGAAACACTCAGCTGTGAAACCCCACGACTTTGAGAATGTTCACCCACCCTCTTTCAGAAACGACCTGATCTGAAAATGTTTCTCTTTAGCATTTTCAAGAACAAAAAGGCAGAAAGGGCATCGCTCGGCCTTTGCAAGTCAGTCCTTCCTTCCTTCTTCCTCCTGGCCCTTGAGCCTTTGTTCACGCATTCACTTAGCACATAGCTGTGCCCTGGACGGATGAGGATCCGCGGGCAAAGAGGCAACAACGCAGCGTTGTTCAAAAGGCGGCTCTGACATTTCACTAGCTGAGTGACCTCAGGCAAGTTACTGCACCTCTCTCTGCCTTCACAGAGCAGCTGAGACTTAAGGACACAATACCCGTAAAGCACCTCAAATGTGAGCTCAATTAATGTTAGCTCAGGCAGTTGTTACAACAGCAATCCTAGGAACCATTCAAAAGGTGGGGCGCCTGGGCGGCTCAGATGGTTAAGCGTCTGCCTTCGGCTCAGGTTATGATCTCCAGGTCCCGGGATCGAGCCCCGCGTCGGCTCAGGTTATGATCTCCAGGTCCTGGGATCGAGCCCCGCGTCGGGCTCCCTGCTCAGCAGGGAGTCTGCTTCTCCCTCTTCCTCTGCCTCCCCAGGGCTCCTGCTCTCTCTCTCTCTGTCTCAAATGAATAAAAAGAAATTCTTAAAAAAAATAAAGGTGCTATTTCACATTTAAATGACACTAATCATGGACATCAATTAGCTTATTTTTTAAATTGCAAAGATATTTACCAGCTACCAGGAAACCCACAAAACAAGTCCTTTTAAATGTCCCTTGCAATCCAAAAGGTTCCTGTACTAAGGGACTTGAGCTTGCATAAGAGTATTTTCCTGAAGAGCTGGTGATAAACAACATTTCTGTGAACTGAATCATACTTTAAATGTGTGAGTGGCTCAGGGCCCACGCGCTGGAGGAGTGCAGAATCCTACCCTCACTAATGATCCTTCTGCAATGCAAAGCTCATCACCCCCAATTAGTCTGCTTAACAGAGTATCGTACACCTGCTTTCCATTAGGGCCACGACTAACTGCAATTTTTTTTTAAACTTTGTAATTCGGGGTAAAATTGGGGGAAGGTTGGATTCCTTCTATGGTTTTAAATAATTAATTTTACATTTTTAGCCATATTTAACGAAGTTGGAAGTGAAGTGCTGTTCAAATACATGGAGTGCACATTAGTCAAATCTACTCTTCAATGCATTATTACTAATTCAGTGCAGCCGCAGCATCTCAAAGCATGTCTGATTTACTTGCTTAACTAAGTAATTCTGTATGTTTAGTGGTGTTACATTCTTATCTTTACCTAAATTAAATCATGCAGTTTTCAATCCCCCGAGTACACTAAATTCTTGAGTCTAAGAAAAAACAATCAGATTCTTTAGAACAAAACCAAACAATCACTCCAAGGTCACACTAACATTTTTGGATGTCGTAAATGTAAACACATAAATTTCATTTTTTGCAAACTTGTTTGAAGGAAAAGGAAGCCAACAGACAAATAAATAAAACAAAAGGCGATGTCTGGTTTGAATGAAAACATGTACAGATTTTCTCATTGTTTTCTGACGGAGAAGCAATGCATATTTGTTGCAATTCATTCCTTCTTTCATTAAGAATAAAAAGGTAGGGGCGCCTGGGTGGCTCAGTCGTTAAGCGTCTGCCTTCGGCTCAGGTCATGATCCCAGCGTCCTGGGATCGAGCCCCGCATCGGGCTCTCTGCTCGGCGGGAAGCCTGCTTCTCCCTCTCCCACTCCCCCTGCTTGTGGTCCCTCTTTCGCTGTGTTTCTGTCAAATAAATAAAATCTTTAAAAAAAAAAAAAAAGAATAAAAAAGTAAAGGATCTTAGACCACTTCTCATTAAATAAAGTCAAGCTCTCTATTATACGGGTATTATATATGTGTGTATACATGAAATTAAATATATATATAATTTAAAAAATAAAACGGCAATAAGAATTACTAGATCCTTCCTCTTTCTCCTAGAAATATTTTCTCTCTTCTTTACCGACACTCTCACTCATTTGAGATTTCTTCCTCCTTCACATGGTTTAAAGTGTTTATTCTGCCTTGCTCCAGAGTAGAAGCCAAGTTCATGACTACGTAGGAACGACACCAGGCCAGCCCCCTCTGGGGAGTGGTCCGTCTCTGGCCCTACACTTGCAAACATTTGGAGGTTATAAAATATTATATTAACAACATCATAGCCCTTCTTAGCCATGATCACAAGTGAGGTTTTAACAATGTATGGGTGTGTGTGTGTGTGTGTGTGTGTGTGAGCGCGCGCACACGCACGTGGCATTCCCATATGTTGTTGCATGGCAACATTGTAAGACGGCAACACAGTAAGATTTACACCACCGTGAGGCCAAGAATCCCAGGGGCAGGAAGAACACCCCGCATCAGAGAGGGGATTGTGGTGAGTTGTGCAAAGCATATGCTTTCCTCTTTCTGTTGTCTCTTATCTTGGTTTGCTTTCTGATAAGTTCCTAAGTGCCCTCCTACGGCCAGGAGGAGAAGACTGAGAGTGTGACTTGGGTTTAGACAAAGAGGAAGGAACTGAATTCAGGAAGAACAGCCTCATAGAAACTTTAAAATGCTGAAAAACCGAGTGGTTTCACGCACGAGCAAGCAGCTTGAACGATGACCCACAGAGCTGTAGCCACAGATCTGGGTTTGGAAACCAGAATTCAGAACCAGGGTAAAGTTCTCTCAAACACCTTCCCTGCCCTTGGGGGACTTTTAAGGGGCAGGATGAGGAGATAGGAGGCCAGAGCTGGGCTCCCCATGCTAGGAGCTGCTCTTCTTTCTGCAAATTCACAAATGGCCTCAGGGCCACATACCACCATCCAGGGGAGTGAGAGAGACAGGAAGACTGCTCTGTGTGATGGGGCCTCATCAGCGGGAAGGTGTAACCCTGTTTTTGGACTATCTTTGTGCTATCTTAACCCTGGGAACCTAACTCCTTCATATCCTGGAGCATGTGGCTGCCTGACGTTCAGGTCTGTGCAGCTACGGAGTGTGTCTCTGACACGCCCCTCCGCAAATGAGTCAGACATAGGTCATGGGCACGACTTCCGGTCTTCTGTCAGGTGCTGATGCTCTCAGTCGGGGATGACTAGAATATGAATCCATTCTGACCCTGTAGGACCTTGCTTGCACCACCTGTGACCAAGTTTGCTGATGGCCTGGCATAAACACAGTCACTGATGACAACATCCAGCCCTGGTGGATCCCAAAAGTCTTTTGTTTTTTAGACGGGGGTCAGTTAAAAAAAAATTAACCTTCCATCTGAAAGTTGGTATTAAGGAAGTAAAATGGCAATCGTTGTGGGTTGTCTACGCTGTGATGTCTGGGTGCAAATTCTTCCTCTATTTGTTTCTATTCCAGTCCATTGCAGACTCTGGTGTCCTTGTAGGATGATTAGCTATGCTTCATGTGTAGGGCACACATGACTCCAAGTGATTTCCCACTGGTTATGTTGGTTTCCTTTTCTTACAGATCAAAGCAACCTCTACTTCCAAGTCTGTCTGATTTCACGCTGATTCCTTTAAAAGGAATTCAGATAAACAGAACAGGCTCCTCCCCTTGCCCAGCCAAGGAGCTGTCTGCTCCGCACTTTGAAGCTTCCAGAGAGAAAGTATGAGAGTGTGCATGTGCGTGTGACTTCATACAGGCGAGACAGAGGGTCGCTGGGTCACACAGCTCTAGAATACAATGTGAACCATGCCTCCCCCATTTGGGGATGCACAGTAGCCCCTTCCTGCCATCAGGAAAGCACCAGGGAATCAGTCCATACAGAGTTTGTGAGGATCCCACAGTATTTTTTTTTTTTAAATTCAAGGGAACAGGTGATGGCGGTCGCAAAAAGCTACGTATGTGGTAACATGACAGCACGAGACACACACGTTGTACCAGGATCCGTTTCCTGGTGCTAAGCTGTAGGCACTGGGGGAATCAGGTGATGGGTACATGGAGCACGGACTGCTTTGCAACTTCCTTTGAATCTATAATTACTGCAAAATATAAGTTTTTCAAGAGTAAGGGAGCAGCAAATGGCAGTAAAAGCGCTGAGCAGTGAGGAACCGTCCAGTATAAAGCCCCAAGGCCGGGGATGGGTCCTCCACTCTCTCCAGGCCCCTCCTCAAGCAGGTCCATCCAGCCTGGGGAAGTACCCTGCACCAACACCTCCCAGGTGTGGAGAAACGAGACCCCATTCTGTCCCTCTGCTTGTTTCTGCTGGGTGCCACCGACGCTGGGATGAGAAAGCCAGGACTCAGACATTTCAGACCCTGCCTGTTCTTTATTGCTTCTTCTATTGATTGCTCTTCCAGCTCTCGGTTTTACCAAGCATTGCAACACCCAGAGCCTGTCGACTTCTAAAAGGTAACTTGGCAAATAAGCCCTGCTGCCAATTCACCTGTTTGGGACCAAGCAGTTGAAGTGTCAGGAGTACATTCGAGAAGCATGGTGACCCTCAGTGGCCAGCTTGCCCTTCTCCCAAACCTTCCCTCTACCAGCCATACTTTCCTTTCTCATTACACTGCGGTGTGGCCCTGTAGGGTCACCAAGATTCTTCAGCAAGCTCTTGCAGGAAAGAGACCTGGGGCCCTCGGCTGGCCCATCACCCAGGCCATAGGAGACTTCTTCCCTTCCATCTTGGGCTCCACAGGGCTGCTCCCCTCTTTACTAATGAGGAATCCAGAGCAGAAGAGGTTAAGGTCACACAGCCTGAAAATGTTTCATTGGTGTTGGCTGGTCATGCTAGGAACAATATTTGCCAAACTTAGTAGAGGGCTTGCTGCACCTGCCCCTTGGCTCCCCACTCCAGCACAACAGAAACAACGGGCTCCTCCAGCTCCCCCTCCAAGGGCTCCTTCCCTTGGGCATCCCTGCCTGGCCTCCACCCTTCCCCACCTTTACAGGAGCTGCCACGTATCTTCGTCCTTGTTCCCACGCTCACCAGTACCGTCTTCAGCGCGGCCCCCGCCCCCCAATCACAACCTAGAATACGGCACAAAGTCTGAACTGAGATCTGGAGACAGAAGCGCGCCCACGGAAGCTCAGGTGCGTTTGGCACCTGAGAGTTTGATACAGCAGAGGGGGCCCTGCATTTCCGCCATCCTCTGTCTCTTCTTCCTCAGCACATCAAAGACTGACTCAGCCTGGGCTGTGGGCAAGGCATCGTGGGCGGCAGGAGGGAGGTGGGGAGGCAGTCCGACATGAAGGGAACAGGCTCTGGAGCCCAGTGGAGGGGGCCCCGGATTAGGCACCACGAGACTGGCACTGTCAGGAGCCCATGGGGTGAGGGAAGCCTTCTGGGCCTCAACCTCCTCTTCCTGCAGACAGCGACAAGGTGTCACCTGCCACAGTGGCTACTCGCGATTGTTCAGGAGCTAAGATGAGGAAAGCAGTTGCAAGTGTTTTGGAAATGAAGGTCTACAGTGGTGTTTGGCACTGTAGAAACGTACACATCCCCCCTGGGATCGTGCTAAAGGGCAGATTCTGATCTGGTGCGGTCTGGGGAGGGCTGAGATCCTGCATTGCTCACCAGCGCCCGGGAGCCCCTGGAGCTGCAGGTGCGCTGCTCACGCTGGGCAGTGAGGCTCCCAGGGCGCGCAAGGCCCCACCGTCAGGAAGACAGAAGTGCCTGCCGCGGTGGAGGGGTGGCGGGAGGGACACCAGAGGTCACCTCTTCCACCTAAGACAGATGGACACCCGGGAGCCTTTTTCCGGACGTGCCCAGGGTGGAGAAGCAGCACCATCCACGACACGCCATCGACTGCGCGCTAAGTCTCCTCCATGGAGGGGGGTGGGGGGACGTGCTACTGTCCCTAGCAGCCTCTTCCACTTCCTGTTAGTTGAACTCGTTAGAAAATTCTTCCTACTGAGCCAAAATACCACTGTCCCTCCCTCCCCGCCCTGGGGGCTCCTATTCATTTCTTCTTGCTATGTGTCCAGGGGCTATCCAGAATGACAGCACTCAGATTAGATTATTGCTATTTTTAGGGGCACCTGGGTGGCTCAGTCGGTTAAGCATCTGCCTTGGGCTCCAGTCATGATCTCAGGGTCCTGGGATCGAGCCCCACATCGGGCTCCCTGCTCAGCCGGGAGCCTGCTTCTCCCACTCCCTCTGCCTCTCCCCCATCCCCGCTTGTGCTCTCTCTCATATAAGATCTTTAAAAAAACTATTAAATTATTGCTATTTTTAAAAACTGAAGTGTAATTCACTTAACATGTAATTAACCATTTTAAAGCGTACACTTCAGTGCTGCTTACTGCATTCACAAGGTGCGCAACCACCACCTGTCTCTAGATTCAAAACTTTGTCATCACCTCAGAGAAACCCCCTGTACCCATTAAGTCACTGCTCTCTATTCCCCTTCAACCCTTTCCATCTTGATGGATTTGCCTATTCTGGATATAGGATATAAAAGGAATCATGCGACACATGACCTTTTGTCTCGGGCTTCTCCCGTAAATGAAATGTTTTCAAGGTCCATTCACATGGGCACCTGTTTCAGAATTCCCTTCCCTTTTAAGGGTTCATACTATTCCATTATATGTTTATACCACGTTTTGTCTCTTCATTCATCCATTCATGGACACTTGGGCTGCGTCCACCTTTTGGCTGCTGAGAACAATGCTCCTACGGACGTGGGTGTAAGTTTCCGTGTGGACACATGTTTTCATTTCTCCTGGGTGTACACCCAGGAGCAGAGCTGCTGGGTCATATGCTAACTCCACGTCTAACTGTTTGAGGAACCACGAAACTTTGCCACAGCAGCTGTTATCAGTTTACAACAATATACGAGGGTTCCAATCTCTCCACAGCCTTGTTTATTTTCCGGTAATATTTTTTTTTCTTTTTATTAAAGCCATCCTAGGGATGACATCAGCTCTCAAGAATCAGAGAAAGGTGATCTTGTCCCCCCAGAGACCTGTCTGTTTCAGGCCAAATATCCTCGGGTACCCTCTCCACTTGATCGTTAAGGAGCCTCCTGAAATGCTGTCCTTGGAAGTAAGACTGGACTAGAGTTCGTGAGCACAGGTGGCCAGAGGCCCCCCAAAGCTGGCTCACTCAGGCATACAGTCTGTGACCACTCTCCCTAAGCTGCTGTAGCACATGCCTTGCTCCTTGTTTGTGATTATTTTTAACCTAAAAAATGTGAAAGCCTTTTGCAAAGAGTTCAACAGGATATTCTTATCCTGATTAGCTTGGCTCCCACATTTCTAGAGATAGGTGCTCTCGGTGGCCAGGCCATACCGAATTTGGGAGTGAGGAGTCAGGGGAAGCTGATTCTAAGAATATTACAACCTCGGATTTGAAGTCAAATGCCTCCCAATGGGTCACCTTTAAATCTCAGAGATTGGAAGAAAAGAGAAAAATGTGATCCACCAAATCTTGAATATTTAAATACTATGTGAAGCAAATTATTCATATCTACTAATATGTGCCCCAGAGGTATTTTCTATTGCACTTTCATGAAAAGATTTAGAAGGCATTTTGTCCTAAATAATTTACAGATACCTTAAAAAAAAATCAGTGGTAACATTTAAAGCCCAGGTTATATTATTTGAACTTGGATACATTTCAAACAAGTAAACATCACTCCCTTATAGCTGGGTATCATTGAGAATCTACAAAATCAACACCAACAAAATTAGCCAACTTTTCTTGCAAACAAAAGAGGGAAGTGGGGGGCCTGGGTGGCTCAGTCGGTTGGCTCAGTCGGTTGAGCAACTGCCTTCAACTCGGGTCATGATCCTGGAGTCCCGGGATCGAGTCCCACATTGGGCTCCCTGCTCAGCGGGGAGTCTGCTTCTCCCTCTGATGCTCCCCCCTCTCGTGTGCTCTCTCTCCTCTCATTCTCTCTCTCAAATAAATAAATAAAATCTTAAAAAAAAAAAAAAAAGCATCTGCCTTTGGCTCAGGTCATGATCCCAGGGTCCTGGGATCAAGCCCCCACATCGGGTTCCCTGCTCAGCAGGGAGCCTGCTTCTCCCTCTACCCCTCCCCACTGCTCTCTCTCTCTCTCTCTCTCACTCTATCAAATAAACAAATAAATAAAATATTAAAAAAAAAAAAGAGGGAAGTGACCTCGATTTGGCTGGCAGATAACCGAGAGTGTATATTCTTATTGAGCCTAATGACCACCACACAAGGCCATTGCAGATGAGGCTAAAGCCATCTTTGGTTTTGAAGAAGCCAAAGTACTCTGTGCCTTTCTTCTTCTTCCTTCAGTTTTACAGGTAGCTGTTTTTCTCTAGCTTGTTGTTGTGGAATTTTCTCATGCTTTTAGCCAACACTGGAAAGGTAAGCTGCTAGCTTTCCAGGTTCTCAGCTGTTCCAAAGCATGCCCATTGTGTTGGGGGTGATCCTGTCTCCTCTTGGCCTGTAGCCTTCTCGATTAGACACGGAAATAGGGACCAGACCTCTTTGGTTCTTCTATCAGCTTTGTCTCCCTTGTCTGTCCTCTTTCTGGTCACCAGGGTCACCTGTCTCTTTGTGGCTGCTGCAGTTCCACTCTTCACAGCACTTCTCCCCTGAGCACCTGAGAGCAGGGCACCACCTCCACCTGCACGTCTGGAGTAAGAGTTAGGGCAGGCGGAGGGGCCCGCCGGGCTGGCTGCCTTCTTTAGGAGCTCAGCGTGCAACGCCCTGTGACCTGTTTTGCTGTGTCTTTCGGGCAGGTGAGATGGCCAAAGCGATGGCTTTTAGCGAGGTGCGGCTTTCCTAAAAGACCAGCACGCACACCATGACTGCTGTCAAGAGACAGCAGTCTGGCTTCCAGCTACTTCCCTCTCCACTCACCAGGCACCACGTTCACATCTGAGCTCTTTTCTCACTACCACTGATGGAAAATAACTGGTTAAGGCCGTGCTTCTCAAGTCTGGCTGGGCAGCAGAGTTACTTGGAGAGCCCCTAAAATACAGACCCCTGGGCCCCTCAGAGATTCTGACGCCTGGCCTCTTTGGGGAAGGCCAGGTCCGGAAGCAGGAGGCTGACACCTGATTTCATGTTCTCCGGGGGCGACACCACGCTACACCAATCTGGAGAGCAGCGGAAGGAGCCCCTCACTGCAGGCCTGGGGGGTGAGCCATGGCTCTGCTGCTCCACTCAATGCATTCTGGTCCCTCAACATGGTACTGGCCTGGTGCTTTGGTTCGAAATGTTTGATTGTCCTGTCTCCCCCGAAGAAATGCCGAAAAGTGCATTTGTCACTCGAATGTGTGGCTCCGAATGCCAGACATGGGGAAGGTAGAACAGAACCAGGGGGGGCCCCCGTGGAACCCCAAAGTGGGGCTCTACACGGATGACCGCCACCTCAAAGGCAGGCCTGCTCTGATTTAATCAGACACAACAATTAGTAGTGGTAAATGTGGAGAAAGGCAAATAATTTGATTCGCTGGAGTGTAATGGAATAACAGGACTCACAGCATTTTTGATACTAAAAATAGCACAAGAGCCCTCACTTCAGAACTCTCTGCGCTTCACATGGTTTTCACCCGACTCCATTTCCCTATGCGCTCACATCATGCGGTTTGGAATTTGCTTTCTGCAGTATCTGATTCCATGGGGGAGCTTTTCCCCATCCATCTTCCTTTTTGTTACTTCAGGGGAGAAACAGCCCTGGGAAAGCTTTTATGCCGTCTGCTATTGTTCTGCATTTAAATAAAAAAGAACATGCTGCTTACTCTGGGCCTTAAGACCAGCCTGACTGGCAAATTTCATAAGCTTTAAATCTTTGTTAAAAATGCCAAAGCAGGGGGTGCCTGGGTGGGTTAAGCATCTGACTCCTGATTTCGGCTCAGGTCATGATCTCAGGGTCGTGAGATGGAGCCCCATGTTGGGCTCCAGGCTCAGTGGGGAGTCTGCTTGAGATTCTCTTTCTCCCTCTCTCTCTGCCCCTCCCCCTGCCCGCCACTCATGTGCTCTCTCAAAAAATAAAAATCAAAAAAAAATTTTTAAATGCCAAAGTAAATGACCTCCAGTCTGCAAAACCAAGAGAACACAGCCCTGCCCACTTTAAGTCTCAACCAGCTGTATGCTTCCAGGATCCATCAGGGTCTGAGCCTGTTTGACCTCAGAGAAAGGACTGTGCTGTTCCCCTGCCCGAGAACCCACATAATGAGGCTTCACGATCACATCTATATGATCCCCTAGTGTTGTGTGTGTGCTTGAGCTTTTTAAAAATTTATTTATTTATATATATTTTAAGATCTTATTTATTTGAGAGAAAGCAAGAGACAGAGCACAAGTGGAGGGGGAGGGGCATGCGGAGCAGGGAGCCCCATGCAGAGCTCAATCCCAGGACCCTGGGATCATGACCTGAGCTGAAGGCAGATGCTTAACCGACTGAGCCACCCAGGCATCCCACTTAAGCTTTTAAAAAAAAAATTATGGTATAATATACATTACTACCAAAAAGTTTTACCATCTTAATCATTTTTAATGGACAGTTCAGTGGCATTAAGAACATATGTAATGTCATGCAACCATTACTACCATCCATCTCCAGAACTTTTCCATCTTCCCAAACTGAAACTCTATGCCCATTAAATATTAACTCCTCATCCCCCCTCCACCTGGCCCCTGGCAACCACTGTTCTATTTTCTGTTTCTATGAATATGACCACTTTAGGGACCTCGTATTAGTGGAAATCATGCAATATTTGTCCTTTTGTGTCTGGCTTCCTTTACTGAGGATACGATCTTCAAGGTTCATCCATGTTGTAGCACATGTCAGAAATTCCTTCCTTTTGATGGCCGAGTAATATTCCAGTGTATGTATATAGCACTTGTCCTAAGCTTTTGATTCTAAAAATGATGAAAAAATTCTCTTCAACCTGCTAAAAGGGACAGGATTCCACACTCATTTTCAATAAATGCAAATGTGATGGACAAATGATCCTTTGGGAGGTCCACCTTCCCTTCTCCAGGTTCTGGCTTGAAACCCTGCATCACAGCACCCCAACCTGGAGGACAGGAGAAACCCTGTGGTGAAGAGCACCCGAGTGTCCTGCCCTGACCACAGCGCAGGACTGCACGAGAGCTTGCAGAAAACCTTCCTTCTTATTTTTTTCTTTTAAAATCGTAATTACTGTATAAGAATTCCCAGTTTCTCCGCTGAAGCAGAGACCATACCTCTGGCCTGTGCAAGGCAATGTAGGCTGCTCAGCACACAGCAGATTCAAATATAATTGATCTTGGTTAATTCCACCGTGTGGGTCTCATTCCACGACTCGTCTCTACTTGCTTGACAATCAAGATTCGATTATATATTTACAACTGCCCTCTTGAAAAAAAGTCGCCAGAAGCCCCTTCCATTTTTCAGGTTCATTGAAATGTGAAGCCATTATCTGCCTTTAAGGCCTTCTTAGCCCTATCATGCTATAGATAGTTCCAGCGAGGAGTAACAGAGCAGGTACAACATATAGAAGGGACGGTGGCGGTGGGGGGTGGTGGTTCTGAGCTCACTTGCAATCCATTGCATAGGTCCAGCAGCCTTGCTTATCGTGTAGACCAAATCCACTCATCAAAAAAATCCCCACTGAATTATTACGAAACTAAACATCTTATTATATCATAACTCTAAAATATTTTTAGAGATGGCATTCAAAGGCAAAATGGCATTCAAACCAAATGTAAAGAATAGGAGAAGACAGAGTTCTTAAAGGACAACATAGCTGAGCTGGTATATATTGCAGGTGTTATTTTGTGCATGTGTTTCCATTAACTCTGCAATTTGGAGACATGTTTAAAAAAAGGGGGATATATTTATACAGTACTCTTAGGAGATTTAATATTGTGTGGAGAAATTGAACCCATACTGCAAAATTCTTAAGACAGATATCTTCACTGTGTATTCTCAAAGAGATTTTAATTGGCATCTGTTTATTAATTTTTTATGCACTGAGCCAGTAGGTCTTGGGTACCTAATGGAATATAGTGTGTCAGTTACAATAGATATGCAGATGAATAACTCCTTCCCTGTCTCAGCGGACAGATAGTTATTACAGGAAGCCATAGAAGCACCAAGGTGGTGGGGATTAGGGATCAGGGAAGGCTTCCTGGAAGTGGTGGCTGAGTACTGGGGTAAGTAGAGTTGGTTGACAAGAGAATACTCACAAACCTCTCTGGGCCTTTCATCAAGTGTTTAGCAACAGAACAAGCCTAAAGCAGTCATTGAAGGCCCACCATCCTGATCATGGCCACTAGGTCTAGATGTTTCCAAAAACTGATTTGTTTTAAAAAAGGAATTTATAGAGAGCCCCATCAGGGAAAGGGAAATATGGAACAAATATTAATGAAACCCCAGAAAATGGCATCTATCTATAATTTTTTGGCTTCTATGGTGTGTCCTGTTTTGGTGCTTTAAATCCATCGTGGTCACTCCTCAAACAACATAAAAGTTTGGTATTTTGATTTCCATTTTACAGATGAGGAAACAAGGTCAGAAAGATTAAATAACATGAAGGCTTCTTAGGCTCCAGGCACTGTTCTAGGTACTTTAAAATATTTTATCTCATTGCATCATGTTAGTAACCCGATGGCCCTTTTATCCAGATGGGGAAACTGAGGCATGGAGAAACCAAGTGACTTGCCCAGGATCACCAGTTAGTTAGTGGCAGAGTAGGGATCACCACCTAAGCAGTCTACCTCCATAGTCCACACTCCTTACCACGAGGCCGTGCTCTTTCAGCTAGAGAAAGCATATCGATGAGCCTCTTCTGCAAGACAGACATGCTTAGTGGTGACCATTTTTAGTAGAAATTAATTCTTCACTCTTCAAGATATTGCTTTAAAAGGAGAGCTTCTCTGATGCCATTAAGTGCTACTTAACTTTACTACAATGTTGTTTCATATGTTTGTTGTTTTATTTCCAAGACTATGTCTGCTTCTTCAAATGTGTATTTGCAGTGAACATATAAATGGATGGAGTCAAGGTACCTGTCTTTCCCCAAAGAGTCTGGCATTGAAGACCTACTCCAGGGTGGAGGAAGATTCCTAATAGAGGAGGAGACACTGTAAGTGTCTAACTTAATTAAGCAAGGGTTGCCTAGGACAAGTTATTAATTCTCTTTTAACATGCACAAATACATTTCTAGGTTTCAAAGGGCAAATGCTGACCAGGCTGAGGAAAGGAGGGAGCTGTGGGGAGCAAGGCCAGACCTGGCAAGGTTATGAGTGTGGGTAATGAGGAGGGAACACGTGGCTACAGGATACTGTAGGGAAGAGCCAAAGGAGGGGTGGGCAGCCTAGTGTGGGGCCACAGAGCAGAGCTGGAAAACTCTGCAAAGAACAGATAGTAAATATTTTCAGATTTGTGGGTAGGTTATCATGATATGAAAGAAGCCAAAGAAATACAAATGGGCATGGCTGTGTTCCAATAAAACTTTATTTACAAAAACAGGCTATGGGTGAGATGCAACCCACAGGCTGCAGTTTGCTGGCCCCTGCCTTTGAGCGTGGGGTTGAGAGGAGGCAACAGGATGCCTGGGGCAGTGTGGCAGGACACCCAGATTCACCAGGGAGAAGGCTGCTGGAAGAGCAGTGACAAAAAGGTCGAAGAGTCATTGATCTCAAGCCTGAATGATACAGGACTTGACTCTTCCAAAGCCCAAGGTGCCATTAAAGGCCACACAGCTCAATTCAGAGGCAAAAAGGGGAAGGGCCAACTCCTCAGAAGAATTGTCACCTGGAGGTGTCTGAAGCATCAGCATTTGCCACAACCATACCTGGTATCTGTGTAACCCCTTGTGCAATAGTGCTAGTTGGCAGATGTTTGCTGACCACAAAGGACAAGGAAGAAGATGAGGCCTATCCATGCCATCCTTGGTTGAGGAGTTTAACAGAGATGGTGGCATCTGCTAGAAACAAAATGGGGTCCCTTGGCTTCAAATGTTCTGGCCTACAGACCATTTATTAACTGCATGTGGTTCTACTTCCAGATACCCTAGACAACCCCCTAATGAAGTCAACTAAAAGTGAAAGATAGAAGAATAGAAAATACTTGAATTGCTCCTGAGCTGGCCAAACACAGAGTGGAAGTAGAGGTCCTAAGAGTAAGCAAACTGAAGCTAGATTTTCCCAGGAGGTGAACCCTGGTGACTATCAACTTTGATAAGATGCTGCGTGGAAAGAAGCAGAAGGAAGAGATAAACCCTGTCCATGGTGGAGAGTTCCATTTGAAACCCTTGTATAAAGCTCAGATCTCAAAGGACTGCTATGTTCAGTGTACATGGGAGGAAGCAAACCTGCTCACACAGAAGGGACAGGAAGGAATTTGACTTCTTCAACCCCAAGAAGAAAAACAGTCTCCCCCAAGCTGTCAAAATCACAAGATGGTCTTCACACAGGTGTCGGGCCCAAATTCTACCTGTGTGGTTTGAAAATCCGTAAGAGAGAATTTAAAATGATTTCAGGTTGGGAATACTCGGGTACACAGCGGAACAAATACCAATCCTCCTCAGAGGAAAGTAACCTTAACCCAGGCTTTAAAAATTTTTATGGATCATGTTCCAAGGAATAGAAGCCCAGTCAGAATTCACAAAATGTGCAAAAAGGACACCATGGACAAGATTCTGCAGAAACAATAGAAAGAGAAATCAGATTCACAGTGATTTCAGACATTGGAAAGATCATACATAAACCATAAAATAAGTATGTTTAATATGTTTAAAGATATAAACAGGAGGCTTCAAAATAAAAGAAACAAGGAATTGTTTTTTTTTTTTAAAGACCAAGTAATTTTGAAATTTTGACAAAGGAAAAAAGAATATAATAATTTAAAATTTAAAACTCAATAGACTTGTTAAAATTAAGGTGAGACACAAGTAAAGCAAGACTCAGTAAAGTTTAAGACAGATCTGAAGAAATTACCCAGATTGCAAAATAGAGAGACAAGAAGATGGAAAATATAAGAGGGAGTTTAAGAGACACAGAGGACAGAGTGCAATCTAACAGAGATCTAATACATGTCAAACTGGAGTTCTAGTAAGAGATATTGGAGACAATGGGGAACAGGAAATATTAAAAAGAAAAATTTCCAAAGTTTATGAGAAACATGAATCTTTAGATTCAGGATGCCCAACAGCCCCAAACAGTATAAATAAAAATGTTTCTACTCCTACAGACAATTGCTATGAAATTGGAGATTACCAAAGAAAAAGAAATGATTTTTTAAAAGTAATCTCTATACCCAATGTGGGGCTCGAACGCACAACCCTAAGATCAAGAGTTGCATGCTTCACTAACTGAGCCAGCCTGGCACCCTGACAAAGAGATGATATTAAATGCAGCCAGACAGAGAAAATATTGATCACCTAAAAAAGGAACAGCAACTGGATTAGCTCCAGACTTTACAAACATAACAACAGAAGCCAGATGACAGGAAAATAATAACTTCAATGTCCTGAGGGAACTTAACCATCATCCTAGAACCATATACCCCATAAAAATATCTTTTAAGAATTAAGACAAAATAGAGATGAAGGAAGAAAAGGAGTTTCCATTAGCAAACTCCCACTAGACTAAATTTTAAATGATATTCAGACAAAGGGAAATTATTCCAGAAGGGAGTTCTGAGAGGCAAGAAGAGATGGTAGAAAAGATATTGCACTTTACAAAATAACAATAATAATGACTAATTGAGGGTGCAAAAAAGATGGAACTAAAATATTGGTTAACAGTAGCATGTAAGTAATAAATCATTCTAAATTCCCTGTGTTTTGGGAGAAGAAGAAAAATATTAATAGGACTCTGCTAAGTATTCATGTTAAAATACTAGGGTAATCAAGAGGCATAATGATTATAAATTCAGGGGTGCCTGGCTGGCTCAGTCTGTAGAGAATGTAACTCTTGATCTTGGGTTGTGAGTTCCAGCCTCATGTTGGATGTAGAGAGTACTTAAAAATAAAAATCTTTGGGAAAAAAAAAGATTTTAAATTCAGCCTGGGGGAAAATATAATAAAGAGAAAAAGAAGAATTAAAAAAAGGCAGGAAAAAAAAGAAACCAAAAAGTAGGACAAATACCAAGTATAATTTAAAATGGTTAAAAATAGAGTATTTCAGCAATCATAATAAATGTATGGACTAATCTCTCCAGTTTAAAAAAATGATCAGACACAATTTTTAAAAATTTAGCAAATTATATTTATAAGAAACATATCTAAAATGTTAAGAACAGAAAACTTAAAAGTAAAAGGAGGAAAAACAAATACCAGGTAAATACTAACAAAAGAAATCTGGTGTACCTCTGTTAGTATCAGACAGATTTTTAAGGCAATAAACATAACAAGAAATAAGAGAGAGTCACAAAATGTGGATAAAAGTTTCAGTTCACCTGGAAGAGAAAATAATCCTAAACTTATATGCACCTAACAATACAGCCTCAAAATATATAGAGCAAGAAGTACTGAACCATGAGGAGAAACTGACAACTACTCTTTCACAGTAAGAAATTTCTGACAAATCTTATTTCATAAATGAAATACTAGGCAACACAACAATTAGTTATGAAATATTAAATTGAACAGCACAGATATAATGGACATATATGGAATAGTGCACCCAATAATTGAAGAATGAATAGTCTTTTCAAGTACACAGCAAACAAATATTCACTATCTAGGAAGTTGCTTTTTTAGATCAGAGTACACAATTTTTCAGTGATCCTAACAAAAGATTGGAACAACCACTTCAAATTCAACTGTTGTTAAGTGACCAGATATTACACTGGTTATAAAATAATCTGTAAATGACTTGCCTTTAGACTGGTGTGCCTTATGTCACCAAAGAGAACAAGCACTGTTTTCCTCATTCACCTCAACTTCCTGGACATCTCCCCAACAGCAAATAAGAAACTACATCAACCAGTATGACCACTGAGAATCTAGAGAAAAGATTTATTTCATCCAAAATTTTGGACACATGATTACTGGTTACTAGGTAGACTGTAAGTGTAGTGAGAGTAAGAATCTTTAGTTTTGTTTTGTTTACAGATGTATCAATCATTGTCTCCCACATAACAGCATTCAATAAATATTTATAAATGATTGGATGGATAAATAAAGATGATATACTGCTACAAGAAGTTCTCTTGCCTTTATTTGTGGCATTGTAATAATTCTGAATATTTTATAGTGTATATTCTGTTTGGTAGAGTAACCTAATCATCCTGCATTCAGACTGGGACATGATATTTCAGAAAGAAAGCACACAGCATCTGTGTTAACCTTGACATGCCAGGTTAACTCTATCTGAAACTGCTGACAAAGACATGCCTTGATGGAAATATCTGGGCCTGCTGACAGGGATAAAGCCTGCTGGGAAAAGCAGAAGGGGGCCGGATAAAAGGAAAATTAACTCAGCTCTACTTCCCTGGTAGTTTTCTTACAGGGAGGGGAATGAAATCCCACAGTAAACAAGTGACTCATGAGTGGCCTGCTCTTGACAAACTGTGCCAGGAGTGTCCAAGGAGAAAAACAGGAGATGGACGGGAATCCTTTGTACTGTTTGACTGCTCTCTCCTCTCTCTGGTCTCAACCCCTTTGTCACACTGCTCACTCCAGTTCCAATGTTTCAGCCCTAACTAATGGCACAGCTAGGTTCCAGGTGAACGTGTGGTTACACAGCAGGGATCTATGACAGGCAATGAGGAAGGAAACTGTCCATTCATAAGGGGAAGAGCTGAATATGAACACTTATGCGGAGGTGGAGGGCCTCACCGGGGAGTCAGTCTGGGGGTGTGTCACAGGCTGGAGTTAGCCAGTAAAGAGGCAAGAATAAGCAGATATCAGGGTCAGCATCTAGGCAAGCACTTAGGATGTTAGCAGTTTTAATTGGAGACAGCTCAAGGTCTCCCTCTGTAGCACTGCTCCAGGTCTGGTCTTCTAGAACTTACATAGTCTCGGTCTAAGCAGGAGTCTCCTCGTCCCCAAAGTTGGCAATTGTCCTTTCCGGACAGAACACCTTCAGTTTCTAAGTCTAGTGGAAGCATGACCTCTTGCTTGTGGGCTGAGGATTCAGTCAACAGCACAAAGCGCTTGGAACTTTCCCTTTTCTAAATTCTCTGACACAGGGTCAGAGAATTGGGTTTTACTAGGGTTCTATTTGTTCAAGAGCTTGCCTTCTTATTTTATTGTCATGGTGGGGATCAGCATGTCAGGTTACTTCAGTTGAGCAAAGGTGTTGTACGAAGCAGAACACGTCAGTAGTCAGTGGTCAGAGAACCAGGTGAATCGTGTGAGCTTCCCAAAGCACAGCAATGGGAGGAAAGTATAGAAGAAAGTATGTGAAGAACACAAGAGCAGGTGGGTAGAGCCTTCTTAAGCCACCTTAAGCAAACAGGAGGCCAGGTTTAGTCTCTAACACAGAGAGAAGGTTGAAAGTCTGTCCAAAGGATCCCATCAGCGTGGGCAGGCAGAACGACACACTTCCTCACCAGGGACCGCCAACGTCTTGGCACAGAGAATAGATTCTTAGTTGGGTTCAGGGTTCCTATGTCTAAGAATATCCTGATTCAACTAATTACTCTGTATTAGCAGTTTTCAAAGTTTGGTCTGATGACCCCTGGGGTGCTCACACCCTTTCAGCGGGTCCACAGAGTCAAAACAATTTTCACAGTAGTACTAAGACATGATTTGTCTTTTTTTTTTAATCTCATTTTCTCAAGAGTATACAGTGGAGTTTCCCAGGCGATACTAATGTGTTTTATCTGCCTGCTATTCAGCCAGACATTAAAGAGATTTGCAAAAGTTCAAACAATGCCACTCTTCTCATTAAGTTGTATTGTTTGGGGAAACATAGTCACTATTTTTATGGTAAAATGCAATGCATTTATTATTGTCATTTTCAAGTGAACTAATAATTATTTTAAAATTTCCTCGGTTTTAATTTCTATAATGGTAGATATCCATAAACACAAGCCATGTCAACAAAAATTCTGCGATTCTCACCGGTTTTTAAAAATGTAAAGGGAGGGGCGCCTGGGTGGCTCAGTCGGTTGAGCGGCTGCCTTCGGCTCAGGTCATGATCCCAGGGTCCTGGGATCGAGCCCCACGTCGGGCTCCCTGCTCAGTGGAGAGTCTGTTTCTCCCTCTCCCTCTGCCTGCCTCTCGGCCTACTTGTGCGCTCTCTCTCTCTGTCAAGTAAATAAAAAAAAAAATCTTTAAAAAAAATAAAAATGTAAAGGGATCCGGAGATCAATAAGTTTGAAAACTACTGCTCCATAGTTTACCGTAAATCCTTGGTGACCAGCCCTGAAACACTTAGTGGTCACTTTAAAAATATAAGGGAGTGCTAAGCCACAGTTTTTGGCTGAATAGATGTGCAAACCATATAAATGACTTGGCAACCATTTTTCAATGTCATTTGCCTTATGCCTCAGAAATGGCTCCATAATTTTAAAGCCAGACACTTCATACGTGTGTTCTAAAGCTGGGTTCTCCTGGAGTTATTTGTTCTACAGTCATTGGCTGATCGGAGGGGAGCTTAACCTCCAACTCATCACCATTATGTGCTATAGAGGCTTTATTTATATCTTCTTAGGAAGCAGAGAATCTTATTATACCACAATGTTTTAGAAAATAGCAAGGAAATTTATAAGCAGTTTAGATATACTCCTAATATTTTACCTCAATGGCCTACTGGGTCTAGGATTTAAGGTAACTTAATAGTTACTAAAACAATAAGCACAAAATGTTGAGCTGACATTCAGATGAGCCCTCTGTCCTCTTCTTCATATTTTATTAAGCACAATAACTCCACAGAAATCAACAAGCCAGAAAAGATAAAAGGTATCCCCTATGTGCTCTGAATTATTCATAACATCCAAAGAAATATAACGCTACATCATAATACTCTAAGTCAACCAAATTCCCACTAAGCATCTAGCTTCTGATATTTCACGTGCAATACACGTCCCATCAACAACATCCCACCATAGCATTTTCACAACAGACCAGAGTTGATGTAGTAGAAATGTTTTCGTTCATTCATTTCAGCCATTTCTTCAGTGCTGAACTGTGGTCAGCTCAGGATAGGCAGTGTGACAAATTAAGATGTGCTTTAGGTCCAAAGCTTGCCTTCAGGGAGGGTATAGTGTATGAGAGAGAAATGTACAGCAATTATCACCCTCCGAAGTGGAATCTAGGGAGCTCTATATGAATTATATACATAATAGGAGCTATTAGAGCTCACAGATGGAAGAGATAAAATAAGAATGGTCAAAATGGCAAAGATATAAAACATTTGCACAAAAAACCATTCCTTCACCATTGTGCAAAAATAGCCCAGCTGTATTTAAATATGCAACTCTTTGGTGTCCACAATTTCCCGTTCCTGTGTTTAGACTAGGAGGAGGAAAGAAAAGCTATTTAAAGTCCTTCACGTGCAATTCTGACCCATCAGATATACTTCCCCCATCCAAGCTAGTGCTGGGCTTCATATCCCTTGAGGACGTTGAAAAAGGCAACTAACCCACTGAGCACGGAGTATGGATGGCTGGGCCCATGGGCAGCACAGCTTTGGTAAGAGCTTCTGTCTACCTGCCAGAGTCTCTCCCTCTGAGACACAATCAGTAACCCAGGAAGGGGTGGTGGGTAACCACACGGGGCTCTCATCCAACCAACCACTCAACCAACCAAATGTGGAAAAGGCAACATAGTCTGGCAGCTGTGGTCCATCCTGCTTGCATAAAACTAGTGTGACTGAGCAGCAAAGTTGCATTACCTATATGTGGCGCTCAAACGCATGGGATAAACATTCACTGTGGTGAGTGTTTACTAGCTACAAACTAGCCCTTCTGCTCTCGCTCTTGTTTTGGGGGACACTTTTTCAGAGGCATCGCAATAACCAGACAGACCGCTGGCTGCTATTTTTACATGGCTCTGCACGAACTATGGTCCCCGATAAGAGATGTGAACATGCATTCTTCCTTATTGGAAAGGATGCCACCCCAAACAAGGCTGGGCTTACTCCTTTGTGACCCCACAACACTGCTTTACTAACAACTCCTCAGGCAGGAGTTACTAATGCTGCTGAAAGGTAGTATAAGGAGAGAGTCACGTGAGTCCCATACAGCTGCCATTTCTAGTATGGAGGACACAAAATGGGATCTGTGCCTGTGTATGCCTGAAAAGGGAATATCCCATTAAGAAGAGTATCAAAAAAACCAAAAATAACAACCGTCAATAAGGATGTGGAGAAAAAGGAACCCTCATGTACTGTTGGTGGGAATGTAAATTGGTACAGCCACTGTGGAAAACAGTAGGGGGTTTCCTCAAAAAATTAAAAATAGAAATAAAAATAGAAATACTATATGATCCAGTAATTCTACTACTGGGTATTTGCCCAAAGAAAACAGAAATATTAATTCAAAAAGATATATGCACCCCTATGTTTACTGCAGCACTATTTACAATAGCCAAGATATGGAAGCAACCAAGTGTCCATTGACAGATGAATGGATAAAGAAGATGTGGTGTATATGTATACAATGGAATATTGCTTTGCCATAAAAAGAATGAGATCTGGCCATTTGTGACAACATGGATGGAGATAGAGGGTATTACGCTGAGTGAAATTAAGTCAGACAAAAATGAGTGCCGTATTTCACTTATATGTGGAATCTAAAAAACAAAACAAACAAAAACCAAGCAGAATCATAAATACAGAGAACAAACTAGTGGTTGCCAGAGGGGAGGGTAAGAGGGGAATGGGTGAAAAAGGTGAAGGGGTTTAAGAGGTACAAACTTCCAGTTCTAAAATAAATAAGTCACAGAGATGAAAAGTAAGATAGGGAGTATAGCCCATAATATTGTAATAACGCTGTATGGTGACAGATGGTAACTACACTTGTCCTGGTGAACACTGAGTAATGCACAGAACTGTCCAATCACTATGTTGTACACCCCAAACTAATATAACATCGTATGTCAACTCTACTTCAATAATAATAATAAAAAAGAGCCGAGCACTGTCTGTACCTTTCTCCATAGATCTTCCAGCCAAACTGACTCTAGAAACCAGACCCTACACACCTTTAAAAAAAAAAAAAGGAGTGGAGGGTATGTCGACCAGATGGAAAAAATATGCCTATGGGAAATGTAAAAAATCAGAGCAAAAGGGGACCTGGAAACCTCCTCTTCTCATTTACCAAGGATCCAAGAAGGTTATAATAAGGGAAGCCTTGGGACAGTAGTTGCTGGGGGGAAATCTACATGACCACGGCCCCTCCACCACCAAGTGCCCCACACGACCACCGCCCCATGGACAGCACTGCCTGGCGTGGCCCTGGCTTTCTGGCCGGCCTCCCTCAATGCCAGCTCGTGGTTAGTGCCAGTCCCGGGTTTAAAGTCCAAATTAAAGTAAGAGGCACTGAAAGCTCCCAACTTGGCTTTTCAGACAAAAGCAAAAATTTAAAAGCAGCCCCATTAACATCAGTAAAACCAGCTGTTTATGATTTAGAGGCAAATCTAACTCCAAAAACATTAGCAAAAATGCCAAAACAAACGACATCCATATCTGCTAAGATGACTGAACTTAATGCATGAAAGCCAGATCCCTTGTTTATGGTCTGTCTGAGGAGCAAGTCTTGGGCGACAAAAGCACCGTGTGTTTGTGCGCAAGCATCTACTTGGCAGCAGTTCTGACTCTGGCCGTCCTTGGTTGGTATGTGTTCTTCTAACCTGTTCCTTTTACCCATCTGATGGGCTGTGGCAATCCCAGCATTATGGTCTCCTTATCATGGATTCTTTATCTACATTCTGTTTTCAAAAATCCCTTGTCAATCTTAACGTTGCGATAATGTATTTTTTGACAGCAAACATTTTAAGTGCTATATATATATCTACATGCACATGTAGATGTATGCGTAAAGACACACACATATCCTTTCTTCTTCTCTTAACATATGTGTCGTGCAGGACAAATCCCTCAACACAAAAAATGTGTGGCAATTACGGCAGACACCTTCCCCAGTCTATTGGGGCTGGGTGGTCATGGGGCACTGCAGAGAGGAAGTCTGTTTACACTCCTCCTTCTTGATAACGGATCAAGGGCCAGTTCAGAAAACTTGCCCCAAAGCTTTGAAATGTGTGTGAAAATGCCCAGCGCTTGCCAAGAGCTGCAAAATGAAAACAAGGGAGAACGCAAGTAAGCAGGACAAGCTATTCTAGCCAGTAGGGCCCGATTCAAAACCTCCAGAAGAGGCCCTCAAATGTGTGGTGCAACCTCACAGTTCTCAGACGTGTGTCTCCAGCCAGGCCTGTCTCCTGGGTTCCAGACTCCTGTGTCTACCTGTGCCCTCCACCTCGCTGCTGGGCTGACATGGCACTCCTGAGTTCACAGGTCCAAACTGGAACCTGCGATCTTCCTGCCGAAAGCTGCTCATCCCCTTCCTTGCCTTTCTTATTTCAGGAAAGGACACCTCCATTCTCCCCCTTGTCCCCCCTACATCCCACCATTATGCTCCGTCAGTTCTAGCTTCCAAATCTACCTTGAATCCACCCTCACCTCCCATCCGCATGGGATGGGAAGTGGCCTCCCTGATCCCAGTGGCCTCCTTGATTCGGCTCTCGCCTCTTCCTTCAGTGCTCTCAAGGGCAGCCACAGTAATATTTTTTAAATGCCAATCAGATCAGGCCACTTGTGAGCTCAGAGCCCTTCCATGTACTGCTCTGATTCCAAGGGTGGAGCAGGAAAAGGACAGGATAAGCCTGGACCATCTTATTGTGCTAGAGGGTAAGATGTGCTCAGAGAATAATGGGGACATGTCAAAAACCAGCTCAAAGGGGCTCTTGCTGATCAAGTCTGGGGCAGTCTGAGTGCCAAAAATGTAATTATCCATGGAATAAATCAGGAATCCATGAACTCAAACTGACAAAGGAATACATGAATGAATGAATGAATGAATGAATGAATGAATGAGGGAGAAGGAAAGCTCCTCCTTCAAGTAGGTTGCCAACTAATACATGTATAAGGGATGAAGGAATTCCAAGCTTGGCATTTGGCTACCACCATAGTAATGACTGTTTTAAGCAAGAAGCATCTAGTGAGTGAGCATCTACTAGTGAGTGAATGCTTGATGAGAAACAATGTATCTATCTAGCCGCAAGATATCTTTTAATACTTATTAAGGGGAAAAAACGGTTCAGTGGAGAAAGCTGGCAATGCTGCCTTAATCAAGTGATCAAAGTCAACATCATTAGTAATGGAACTCGTCAACAGCATGGTCTTGATATGTTACATCACAGTGTATTCCTGCCAAAACTACACAGTCTGAATCTAATCATTAGCACGTATGAGACAAACCCAAACGGAGGGTCATTCTATAAAGTAAAAGACATATGATCTTCCACAATGTCTAAGTCATGAAAAAGGAGTAACTGTCCCGGGTAGGAAAGACCACTGGACTCTAGACCCACCAGGGACATTAGAGGGTCAAACTGCAACAGTTTAATGGGCTCTGAGGATTAGAAGGAAAACCTGCATCAAGGTTAATGGCCTTATTTTGATGACTGTACTAGGGATATATAGGAAAGTGTCCTTCAGCACACATCAGCAACTCATCTTCAAATGCTTTAGCAAAAAAATAGTAATATGGATATAAATACAGAGTGTGACGAGGCAAGTGTGATAAAATATGAACAGGAATTCTTAGTGAAAGCTAGCTGTACTGTTCTTGCAACTTTTCTCTAAGTTTGAAATGATTCAGAATAAAAAGGTTAAACAAACACACCTTCGCTGTCTTCCCATTACACTGAGGACAAACGCAAAAAAAAGTGACGTCAGGCCCCTGGTGACCTGGTCCCAGCGTCACTCAATTATTCTACTCCAACAACTTCTTTCCTTGAGTCCTTGATTTTGCCAACCTTATTTCATTTTTCCGAACATGTTACCATGCAGGAAAACTACCCACGGAGGTGAAGGGGTTGCTCTATTCAAATCCACAGGCACAGGACGACGTGAGTGCAGTGACATGGAAAATAATGACCCGTAATGACTTAAAACAAGTGATGTCGGTAATTAGGACAACTTTCATAGTACCAAGAAGGTGATTAAAAAAAAAGTTAAATAAGTACTAATTAATTTCACATAATAGTCACCCTGGGACCTTCCATGAGATCTGCTGTTAATGATGTCTTTTTCTGTGATTAATTTTTATGCACAGTCCTGGGGGCTCCCCACCACCTTCTCCTAAACTGCTCCTTGATCAGCACACCTGACTCTTCCAGCCTCCCTCCAGCCTCAGTCCAGCCTTCTCTGTAGAGAAAGGGGAAACGCAGAGAACTGGAAATAGATACCCACACAGCACAACTTTGGTTTGACAGCGCTTGCATTGCGTAGAGAGGAAATTAAAGGAATTAATACAAGCAAGAGAGCATTTGGGAAGTATTGTGTTTTTCTCTGCACTTTTTAAAGGTACAAAGCAGAGGACAAAAGGGAGAAAGACCATGTTCAGTAAAGAGAAGATCCAAGTTCAAGTCTAATCACTACTACCACTTAACAGCCTGGCAGAGCATGTTCTTTCTCTAGGTCTCACTTTCCCTCAGTCACAGTTTTTAAATGTGGACAGCACCCTGAGCCCAGGAAGGCAGAGGCTGAGTCAGAGGACCTGTGGCTTTTATGATGACAAGTACTGTCGGTTGTAACAAAAGCCTCCATAGGAAGCAAGTGGAGGTGACTTAACCCCCCTCTTTTCTAGGCCCATCACGCCAACATACTAGTTAACACTGAACGAGTCACATGTTCTTAACATGGCATCATTTCCTCCTCTGAGGACCAACTTTTTCTTCCAGATTCCTAAAGAACGTTTCAGAACCGGCTTTCCAGCTCCCCTGTGACAGATAACAGCTAAGTACATTGCATGAGGGCAACATGCTTATGCTGCAGTGCAGGGAGGAAGGCAGCTAGAGTTCTCCAAAAAAAAGATGTAGAGCCCTCAAGAAAAAGGTATTATAGATGGGAAAATATGCATGAGTGGTTGTATCAGTGGCACAAAGTAAAGAAATCTGGAAACACCAAAGGAAAACCAAATTGCAGAGCGAAGCGCCGTGACGTAGCAGACAGCAGGTGGCCTCCCACCTGGGCACTCAAGGACGCACGATCACACCTACTTGGCCAGATTCCACCGGGGAGGCAGTGGGCTCTCAATATTAGAACCCTCCCTGACCCAAAAGCCCAGGGACTTGCGCCTGCAGTTTACCAACTTTTCGCCGTGGCCTGCTCTGGCCTGTCCCACCTTGACAAGCATGGAGCCAGGCAGGAAGCCCAGCGGCCACATCCAAGGGCCACTGTCACACCGAGCGATGGCCCACAGGCTGCCTCTCCCATTAGTCGGTTCTCCGGTGAGCGGAAGCTCAAGGGGATTTCAGGGAATGACCCCGTCCTTCCTATCCCAGGTCATCCCAATCCCAGCAACAATGTACCCCGCCGCTCTTCAACACTGTCTCTGTTCAGCCCCCAGGCACCTCCTTACTGCCCACTTTGAAATTTTTAATGACTTATAACTAGACCAAAAAGGGGAGGGTGCAATCATCTGACTGCCGGGCAGAAGGTCTCCCTCTCCTTATGGCTCAGTCCTCCCCTGACCACACGGAGACTTACTTTCGATTCATATTAATTACGATTCTGAACCTCCCTCCCCACACACATATATACACGTTTTCTCTTTGTGGCTTCTGATTTTCTAGTTGTTGAGCAACGAGGAACCATACAGAGTTGCACTCAGAACATGCTAAGTGGTTTGAATTCTGCTGAGCGTTATTATGTTCAATTTTTTCCCTTTAAAAATACGGAATTTTCAAAAGTCAGTTTCAGATGGTCTTGAAGGAGGAGAAAGGGGAAATATTTTCTTTCTCTTTTTCTCCTACACCTCAAGTTTTCACTAATTTAGTTCCGTTGAGGGCAGACAGCGTTGGGAGCTTTTGCTCACGAAAGTGGGCAACAGCCTAATGAAACTGTTCGCATCACCCAACCAAATGAACTAATTTACAGTCTTGCCTGATTTTTACTGGCTATTTACATGTCCCGGGGAGACTTACCTGAAGTCTAATGCCTGTCCTAGAGAGAACATTCCTGAGGAGCCAGACAGGGCTGGATCCATTTTTTTTTTTTTAATTCTTATGTTAATCCCCATACATTACATCACTAGTTCTAGATGAAGTGTTCCACGATTCATTGCTTGTGCACAACACCCAGTGCTCCATGCAGAACGTGCCCCCCTCAACACCCACCACCAGGCCAACCCATCCTCCCACCCCCCTCCCCTCTAGAACCCTGCTTGCTTTTCAGAGTCCATCGTCTTTCATGGTTCGTCTACCCCTCCGATTTCCCCCGCTTCATTCTTCCCCTCCCGATACCTTCTTCTTCTTTTTTTTTTTCTTAACATATATTGCATTATTTGTTTCAGAGGTACAGATCTGAGATT
>NC_138378.1:50524786-50574526 GCF_054177405.1 Leptonychotes weddellii
GTTTGACTTATTTCACTCAACATAATACCCTCCAGTTCCATCCACGTCGTTGCAAATGGCAAGATCTCATTCCTTTTGATGGCTGCATAATATTCCATTGTATATATATACCACTTCTTCTTTATCCATTCATCTGTCGATGGACATTTTGGCTCTTTCCACAGTTTGGCTATTGTGGACATTGCTGCTATAAACATTGGGGTTCATGTACCCCTTAAGATCACTACATTTGTATCTTTGGGGTAAATACCCAGTAGTGCAATTGCTGGATCGTAGGGTAGCTCTATTTTCAACTTTTTGAGGAACCTCCATACAGTTTTCCAGAGTGGCTGCACCAGCTTGCATTCCCACCAACAGTGTAGGAGGGTTCCCCTTTCTCCGCATCCCCGCCAACATCTATCGTTTGGGCTGGATCCATTTTTTTTGTTTTCTTTTGGTTTGGTTTTGAATGTATTTCTCTCAATATGTCAATTGCAGGAAAAGCTCCTTAATTTTGCCTGATTAAGTAGGGATCTTAGCTCTAATCCAGCTAACCAAAATGTATTACCGGAAGACATAATAACTAAAACATGTCTGGAGAGAGGAGGCTGATTTAAACAGGGGTTTTCAGAGAAGCCCTTCAAGAGGGGAGCCGCGCGGGCCCCTGTCAGCGTCCTCACCTTCTCCACTCCAGCTGAACCATCCTGAGACTCTCTGTACGAGGCATTGTGCTCTTCCTGCAAGAGTTTTGGGGAACAGTGTTCTAGAACCACTGAGGCACCAGACGTGCAGGCAAGCGGAAGCTGGTTTGGGGAACGTCCTGGCTGGCTCACTGCTGCATTCCCAGGGCCCAGCCCAGGGCGCAGCACATAGCAGAGGCTGTAACCACCAGCTGAACGAAGGGATGGAAGGACGGATGGATGGGTGAAGGCAAGAGTGACACCTCTAAGTGGGCAGAGAGCTCCCATTTTGATTAAGGTCTGAAATGTTTTCTCACATCTGGGTTGCAGACTAAATGCTTGGTGAGTCAACAAGGGGATACAAAAATAATTTGTAAGAGCTAAAACAAAGTAACTCAGAATGCTGGTGGGTTTATGTGTTTTTAAGATTTATTTATTCATTTAAAGATTGTGTTTCTTTATTTGAGAGAGAAAGAGAGAGAACGACAGAGATGGCACGACAGAGCACAAGCCGGGAGGAGAGGGAGAAGCAGGCTCCCCGCTGAGCAGGGAGCCCAACGCGGGGCTCAATCCCAGGACCCTGGGATCATGACCTGAGCCAAAGGCAGACGCTTAACCGACTGAGCCACCCAGGAACCCCTATTTATTTATTTTGATGGAGAGAGGAGAGAGAGCACGCGTGCACAAGTGGAGGGAGGGGCAGAGGGAGAGCATCTCAAGTAGACTTCCCGTTGAACATGGAACCCCACGGAACCCCACATGGGGCTCCATGCGGTGCCTGATCTCCCGACCATTAAGATCACGACCTGATTCAAAACCAAGAGCTGACGCTTAATGGACTGAGCCACGCTGGTGCAGCAGAATGCTGGTGGTTTTAATGAAGACTTGAAAACCTTCACTGATGGGATCCAAGAATGAGATTCTGTGCATAAACTGTGACATCCATCAGTCGCTGTTATCCCCCTGATTCTGTTGTGGTTCTAGCCTGGTGAGTCTGGGCCACGGTCTAGGTCTTGCTTGGTAAGACAGACTGGGCCCTTCCAGACAGACTAGATTTCTGTCTCAAAATTATGAAGGGCAAATAATGACCTACTCACTGAAGTCCCTCAACATTCAAACAGGGAACACACACTGAAGTTTCAGGAGACCGATTCAAGGAAAATGAAAGTACATGACCCATTGGTGAATAAACTTAAGGATTAACTGGTATCTTACTACTTGAACACCTACAAGATAGAAATATGAACCCAGCCTACAACAGTGCCATCAAGAGAAATAAAATGCGAGCCACATACGTAGTTTTAAATGTCTAGAAGCCACATTAAGAAAAGTAAAATGATAAAGGTAATTTTGACAATATAGGTCATTGACCCTGACGTATACAAAATATCATCATTTCAACATGTAATAAATTTTAAAAAATTATTCACAGGATAATTCACATTCTTTTTTCCCCATTAAATCTTGAAATCCAGTCATAGCACATGTCAGTTTGGACTCACCCCATTTCAGGTGCTCAATAGCCACGGTGGTCAAGGGCCACACCCTGTCGGCATGAGTCTGGAAGGACGGACGAGTGCACATCCTCACAATGAGCATCATCATGGAAGCAGCAGGTCTGGAGTGCCCCTCTTTGTGGACTTCAGTTAATCCAGCCGACTCTTATTTCCTTTGGGTTCCTGTCACAGTGTTTTAGTAGGGCTGTCTCTCATAGTACTTGTCACCTGACTCCCAGCATGAGCATGTGACCCTGGCCTTCCAAATATAACTTCCGCCACTGCAGTAGCCCAAGAGGAGAGCATGTGACCAACCAAGGCCAACCCGAATCCTGTCCAAGGCTTTCTCTTTGCCCTCAGGGTGCTAGGGTGTGATGTGGGGGTTCTTCCTGTCCCAGGGAGAGCCTATCTCAGGATGGGGCCATGAAGCAGCCAAGGACAACCCTAGTCCCAAGCCCTGAGGCCCCAGTGTGGATCTCTCCTCCGTGGATTCTGCACCTGCTCTCTAGCCTCCCAGCACGTTCTCTCATTTGCTCAGGCTAAGTTGAGTTGTGTTTCAGCCACTCCTGTTAGACAGGGTCATGATTTGGGCCGAGCCCCACGCCTGGCCCATTGCCACCATCTCCTACCACATGCCCCCGGGCTGTCGCCAAGACAGCATACCGGGCCACAGAGGGCCCACTGGCCACCCTCAAAAGGTAGGCCTTACAGCTTTTCCAGCTCTTCAGTGCTGGGTTAGCTCCCCTGGTCACCACTTGCCTTTCAGATCTTCGCCCTCACACCTCCATCCAGTGGACAGAAGTGTGCCAGAGAGGTGAGCTGGTTCCCCTCTGTCCTCCCCACGTGTCTCCTGTCTTAGTTCATTTCCCCTTCCACATATCCTGCCTTGACAAGCAGAATGGTACCACAAGTTTGTCTTGGCACTACAGGGTCTCCCTGGCCTCCTTCTGAAATGTATGAAAGACCTATTCGGAAGCACTGACCTTCTGGAAGCAACCGAGCACAAAAGGACACTGTTCTAGGCCTGAGGTTATAAGCACAAAGATGGCAATCACGTCCTCTGCATAGGCGTGGGATCTGCACGGATATTCCCAGCATGACAGCACATGTGTGCACGCGGGGCGCACCCACCTAGGACCCTGGTGAGTGACCCTCTGGAGGACTGTGTAAATAAAGCCCAACCAGTCTAGACCCCATCACAGAGGATGACTGACTGAGAGAATTCTGACAAATGTCAATTTAAATTTATGTCCTATGCTATTTTTTTTAAGAGACAAATCAAAGATTCGTCACAAGTGAAGTACGTATCAATTCTGCCCGTAGCTTAGGTCTTGGTCTCGCCTCAGCAAGGCCCAGATAGACACGGAGAGCCTTCCCTTCAGGTGCCTGTGATCAATATATTCCCACGACAACAGTTTACTCACTGTAGTTCTGATGGATAGTCTTATGACATCTGAAGGAGTCCCCTTGAAAGTCGACGGGGAATGTGACAGGGCTTCTCTACCTCGAAGGAGTTTACAAGATAGGTAATTAAAAGTCACAGCTCAAATTATTCTTGCTCCTCTCAGGAAGTTCAGCACGCTAATTAATGCTTCAGTGTGCTTAATGTTTTAAGCGATAGGGAAAAATAATGAGTGATATTCATATCGAGACATTAGTGGGTGATTTTTTCTTTTACCCACTGAACGCACTCCCTTGCCAGGGAACTACTGCGAGCCCACCAGGCCTGATGCTTCTGGAGGGAGTAGGACCACAGGGGTTTGCTCTTCTCTTTTGCTCATTATCGCCCTTCAGCTGCGAAGAGTGGGGAGCCGTCAGGCAGGGAGCAGCCCCTCCCATGTCTCTGCAGACACACCAGTGTGGGTGCCCTCCTCCAACTGTCCCATCACACTGTCCCTTCTTCCCTACTTCAGCAAGAGGACAGGTTTGTGGGTCTGAATGGGCCGCCCCAAGTCACCTGAAGTTGCAAACATCTGTCCAATTAGCCCTGCTCGAAGACTGGTGGGTAGAGTCCCTTGGGGAAAATTCTTGCCTCAAAATGGCCTGGTAATCATTCCCAGGGTTTCCCAAAACTCTTACTTGCTGAGGAACCTAAGGCAAGTTATCCACCCTGCCCAAGCCTCAGTGCCTTATCTTCAAAATGGGAGCACAAAGCACACCCATACCTACCTAGCCAGCACCCCCCGAGGTAACAGGGGACTCCTGAGTCTCCTCCCCCAGAGCCCACCTGCAGCAGGACTGAAGACGGAAGACCACTTCTGAGCATGTTCCCACTTTCCCCTATATAAATTAGAATACTTAGTCATTCAAAAACATGGAGGACCCAGAAAAGTAAAAAAAAAAAAAAAAAAAAATTTTTTTAAATAAAAACCTTTAAACTCTTCCACGGACTCATGACCCAAGGCAACCACTCCCGACATTTTGCGTTTCCTTTCCTAAGTACGGGTGCATTTTACGTAGTTGAGATCATCCTGCAAGATATAACTTTGTATGGTCCTTCTTTCACTGAAAGTTCTCTGTGTTTTCCAGTGTTACTCTGTAGTCTCCAGAAATAATACTTTTAATAGCTGTAGATTATTCCAACCAGTGGCTGCTCAGGGTTTATTCGACCACACCAAGCTTTTCAGACATTGCTATTTCCAACTTTTTGCTAATATAAACAGCACTGTGGGTTAGCAGGTGGGCTTATTCCCTGAGGGGAGGTCCCAGAAGTAGAATTATGGGGCTCTGAGCATGAAGATGTGAAGGGCTCTTGACACGTCCTGCAGATGGCTTTCCTCATACACATCACCATAAATGCCATGGAAAGTGCGTTTCACATCCCTAGGAGTTACCATTGAAGTTTTTTTTTTGATAACTTGATTAATGAAAAATGATCTCATCATCGTCTCTATTTGCACTTTCTTAACTTCTCAGGAGACCAACCATTTTCCTGTTAACCATATGTCATTCCTCTTCCGTGCCTTCACAGGAAGGAATGCTCTCTGCCAGAGTGGGGCAATGGATCCCAACCCAATCTTCAGTGTGCTGAGGAACTGGTGGAAATGTTCAGTGGAGGATGGGGATCTACCTTTTTAACTAATTCTGATGCAAGTGATTCTTGGGCCAGAATCAGAGGCATTCTGGATGAGTCTCAGTTATTAAAATCTGTTTCTAGAATTTTCCTTACATTGAAGATGTCATTCTTTTCAGCAAATATCCTCTCTGGGTGAACAGTCTTTACATTTTGATTGCCTTTTTATGAAGCACAGAAATTTAAGTCACATCTGTCAAAATTTTCTTTTGCAACCTTTTTTTGTTCTTCTACAGAAAATTCTTTACTGAAGAGCAAAGTTTCACAAATGTTTCTTTTTCTATTTTCTCCTACTTAAAGAAAATTGTTAAATCTATCTGGAATTTAAGTTGGCTATCCAGGGTAAAGAGAAGATGTAAAATTTTAGATTTTGTTTTTCAAAATGACTACCTTCCCCAACATTACAGGGTCATTTCTCCCTCTGTCACCAACTCTTGGGGCCTCTTTTAGCTTACATCAAATTCTTACAGACAGTGGGGCCTCTGATGGGGGACACCCCTATGCCATATCCCTCTTCTTCCCTCCTACCTCTCTCCAGTTTTTCAAAACCTCTTTGTCACAAACTTTAGCCTTGAGAAAACTCCTGGTACCTGAAAACTTCCACAATGTGGCATTAGAGCAAAGTTAAGAATTCAACAATTTTAGCGGCACCTGGGTGGTTCAGATGGTTAAGCGTCTGCCTTTGGCCCAAGTCATGATCCGGGGGTCCTGGGATTGAGCCCCGTGTCGGGCTCCCTGCTCCACGGGGAGTCTGCTTCTCCTTCTGCCTCTCCCCACCTGCTTATGCTCTCTCGCTCTCAAATGAATAAAATCTTTTAAAAAAATTCAACAATTTTAATTTCTTCCTACTGATGATTAGGAAATGTATTATAGCTTTTTGTAAATACGATAAAGTCACATTTATAATAACTTTATAATAATGTTGTGATTTGAATATAGTTGAAGCAGAAATTTTAGAGCTGAAGGGACCTCAGGGAACATCTATAGTTCAGTCCCTGTGAGGAAACAAACTGAAACCAAGAGTCATGAAACCAGGTGCCCAAATTCCTGTAGCTAATGGGCAACAGGGCTGGAGTTCACAGCTGGTCTCTGCTAGCAACCGTACTCCTCCCCTTTTGACCGGCCGCCACCATCCTCTCCTTTCCAGGATTTATTGGTGGTCATAATTAAGCAGGGAAGTGACAGTTTATTTAAAGACACTATTTAGGGTCTCTTAACTACTTTCATTCCTACACCCAACCACTATCCAAGCCAGAGAGAGGAGAGCTGACTTTCGGCTGAGGTGCCACATTGGCTAAAATAAATGCTTCCAAAAGAATTGTTTGGAAAATGTGCGTCTTGCCATGGAACAGTACTGGGGAAGGAAACTGACTACCTTCCTCTCCCCAGCGAGTCTCTAAACTCAGGTTACACCTGGATTCAAACATACGGGAATCCCAGCTCCTGAGACGGACAATGTCGTCGGGTGACACACCACAGTGAGCCTCGTGAACTGATGTGTCCCAGCCACACTGGCTGCCCCCCACGGCAGGGGACCGGGGGCTCATGGTGAAGCAGCGCAAGGCAGACAACAGGTGTCAGGGCAATTCGGGACAAACAATAACAACAAGCTTTTCCCTCAAATAGAATTATTTTTACCAGTCTAAAGTTAAATAGAAAGTCTTGTTGGACATATGGGAAAGTTTCTTGACAACGTAAATGTCAAATCTAAAATAATTTCCAGCTCTAGATCTATGTATTCTCTGACTAGAGAGAAATGTCCTCTTAGGTATCTCCAGCTCTGTGTTTTCTGATTATGCAGGTAACCTCTTAAACACCCACACATTTAAACAAAAAATCACTTTTCCACCTGTGACAGCATGTGTATATTCCTGTCATTCAACAGGATGCTTTGAGAAAGAGTGTATGCTCTAGACGTAGAGGTGACCATTTCATGGTGGCCTGGCTTAGCTCTATGCCACATTATGTAGGGCATTTGAGGCTCTGCTAATTCTCTCCATCTCTTCCTTCTTTAGATCCTTTGTGAGTTCCCTTGGAGCCCAGAGTGGCAAAAACTCAAGTTCTGATCCAGATCTTGACCTGTCCCTGTTCCTATAAGAACTTTTCAGGGCATTGCCCTCCCAAATATGATGCAGGCATTTCTTCTAGAACATTAGAAGATCCTCAAAAATTGCACCCTAAAAAAACAGGGCTTATGAAAAAAAATAGGGATGGGACAGACCATCAAGAACCCACAGGACTTTGTAATCAGGATTCTCGCAAAATCCATAACAATCCTCCTAAAAACATGACCCCGGCTGAGGCTGAATCCTCCTGGGCCTGGTCAAGCATCCCAGCCCTCAGTCCTGTGCAACCTTCTTCCCTGGGCTTGTGCTTCCTCCTTGCTGAGGAAAGTCCTCGAAGACATTCACTTCTAAAAGAGACTAGATCCATCAAACTTAAACATATGCACCAGGGACCCCCCTTCTTCATCAATCCTTTGTTTTCTCCTCTCCAGCACAGGAGGGCCTATCTTCACAGCATTTTTATCTGCAGTTGTCACTCCCCAAACACAGCAGGAACCAAAGTGATCCTTGAAGTCACTAAATCAGCCACTTCTTGCACCAAAAGGAGGCACTTCTACACTATTCTTGGCTTTTTTCTGAAGGTCTTCCTATCATGCTGAGGCCTTCTGATTCCTTGTGAGATCAATGCAGAATGTGAACGTTAGGCAAAGTCTCACTCTGTTCCAGCCAATGCAACCTGCGCATCCTGCGGACATCACGACTTGCTGAGGAGTCGCTCATCAGCTCCTTGGATTTTAACATTTTTTTCTTCCTATTGACTGATTGGTAAAAGATATACAACATAAACTTGACCACTGTAACCACCTTTCAGTGGACAGTTCAGTGGTGTTAAATATTTTACCGCAATAAAAAAAAATCTGCTAAAACAGATTTAATCAAAAGGTCAAAAAAAAAACAAGATCAGAAGATAATCATAAAATACTTTTACCACCATCCTCCTTGTTCTTCTTGTGTTTTCCCGAGTTAGTGCTACGGGTAGCAGATCAGCAGCAGCGGCCGTATCCGCAAGAGCTTGGGCCAAGTTCCAGGGAAGAGCCTAAGGATCATCATTATGGCTTATACTCCAAAAGCCTGAAGGGTTCTGAGATAACAACATATAGTAAATGTTTCTTCTTCTGTCCAAGCTTATGTTTTAGGAGGAAATAAGAGAGAAACTAAATGCCTCAACAGGAAGAGAAACAGCAAGTGGAACCTTCTAGGCTCAATGCAGACCCAAGGTGGATATCTGATGGCCCAGGTCCAAATTGTGGCTGTGTGACCTTGAGCAAGGGACTGAACCTTTCTGGGTCTAAGTCTGCAAGCTATAAAGTGAGGATAATGTGAAAAGTAGATGGGTTAATATAGTCACTGCATTTCCAACAGTGGAAGGCACATAAAAGTCCTCACTAAATGTTCGCTATCATTATTGAAAGGCCAAGACCCACCTCCCCAAATATTTCAGGTGGAGGGCCTACAAATAAGGCATTTTTATTTTGTGTGGTTGAACTTCAAAATGACTTATTCTTAGAATTCATAAAAATACCTTAAATAACTTACGGACATGAATAATTGTTCTTTCAGCAACAAAAATAAATACTCTTTTTTAGCTTTTAAAAAAAGGCTCATTGTTATTCTTGGTAGTCAATGGCACAAGGGTTGTTATTAGAATGGAAAACAAAAATCCTGACAGCTTTGACTTAACTCCTACACTCAGAGGATGTCATTTAATTTAAAAGTACAAACACACACAAAGGCAAGAGAAGAAATGCCTGTTTAAAACCATCCCCTCTTCAAAACTTGCAGATGTCTTTCAAAACGCTACATAATATTTTTAGAGTTTATTTATAAACTTAGATACTTTAGACACATTTTGTGTAAAACTTAATGTTTTAAACTCTGAAAACTTTCTTTTTTTTGAATTCTCAAAAAGTAAAGGATGCCGGTGTCTCCTTTGACTATCAGTGATGCTAAACACACAATAAACACACAAACAATAAACTGGGGGGCAGGGGGGCCCCTTCAGAAGAACCCCCGGGGGCTCCCAGCACCACAGCGGTGGGCAGCAGGGCTGCACAAACACGGCCAAGCCATTTGGCGGCAGCCTCTATTGGCCTCAGGCCAGACACAGTGCCCAGGGCAGGGAGACCATGACATCGAACTTCCGGCGGGTGTCAAGAAAATGATTGAAGGACATAACCACAGAAGTTTCAGAGCAATTGGGAATACGCCATTGCTGGCCAGAAAACCCTCTGCCATGTCAAGGCTGAGAGCACGGGTGAAATGAGGCAGATGAGAATCTTCCACTGGAGGGAGTCCTCAGAGGATGAGGACAGCCAGTCGCTACCAAAAATGGGACTAAAAACCAGCATGGGGCTTTCCTGCCCCATAAAACAGTATGCCCCGCAGACCAGTAGTTCACTAACATGAAGTCCAAGCTGAAGGAAGGCAGTCAGGAGCTCTCTGCACGCAAACGCTGTGGTGTCTATGCACCTCACGGCCAAGTGCACAGCTGATGTAACGGACGGTCGCAGGGGGGCCCTGCCGGCGACCACCAGACCACTCTCAATGGCCGCCACCTGAGTGGGAGCTACACAGCCTGAGTAGCTCCCAGGCTAACAGGTGCTGGGTCTGTTGTTTATTCTCGGCCAGTGCTATGTTGGTACTGAGATCCTAAGTATGCGAACAAACAATGGCCAGACAAGTACGTAGAAACAGAACTCTGACCCACACCCTGCAGCATCCCGGCCAGGAAACCAAATGCTATCTACAGTCACCAGCCCAGAAAGCCAGCCTGCTATCTCTACGTCATGCCTACAGGAAGTCAGGCCACCTCCACTAGCAATAATCCAAAATGCCAACCAATAACCTCCGTAACCATCAGCCCCAAATGGCCAGGACTCGAGTAAAAATGGATGACTTCCCTAATTCCCAACACCCCCGACGGCCAACTAAGGAACTACTAGAGAAAGCCCAACACACACCCTTAACCGATCACAGATGCCCTGCTTCTTGAGCCCACCTCCAGCTTCCCCACGCCAACAGCCTCCAATCAGGGCACACCGGGAGCCTTCCCTGCCTCCGCTGGAGAGCTTCCCCCCTCTTCTGCCTGCCTCGGAGTCTCTGCCAAAATGCAAGAGATGGTGGCCAACGCCCTTGTAGAGGTCAGCTCTGCATAAATAGCCTTTGCTGGTTCTCGTCTGGCTGGCCTTCGTGTATTTCCACAGTCCTGTGTTGCTCATGCCCTCCTCATCCTTGCCTGTCTATCTCCTTCCTGAACCCGAGCAGTCGGAGGAAAACTAATTTCGATGAAAGGGTCAACCACTGCTCTGGGAAAAGGTAGACCTACGCAAGACCAGTATGGACAATTACAAAACATTCTTACTTTTAATTCGTATACAGGACTTGCCTGGACAGCCTCAATAATGACTACTCATTGATCTAGAACTGAAACAACCCAAAGTTCCCCTCTACTCGTCAATCTAACAGCTCAATGCAAAGGCAATGTATTATGAAGAATTTGTTTCAAAATGCACCCTTGGACCTACGCGTGCCAGCCATCTACCCTACATCTTCAACACCTGCTAGAGTCAATGGGGAATTATGTGGAAATCAGTTCATAATCACAGGCTCCTCCACGTTGCTGGGAGAAAAGAAATGTGAACTTCTCAGTAGACTTTATGTATCCTTATTTCTTCTAATTCTCTGAAAACTGGTGCTCCGAGTATGAAATACAGGGTTAAGGAGAATCATAAAAATCCTGGCCGATCTGAGCCCCTGAGCCTCTGAACATTCTGGGCCAGAGGCCCCGGGGCCCCTCCAAGCACCAACTCCCATCCCCCTCCTCTGGCATCTGGCCCTCAGCGGCATCCCGGTACACAGGGGGGGCTGGAATTCCTTAGTTCTGGTATGGAATGTCACACAGCATCTTCCTACCTTTCAACCCATCTGAAAGATTCACTGATAGGTAAGGTAAGGAAGTCCTGAGCAGGCTTCCTGATGCGTAAGTCCTTCTCAAGCCTCATCCACTTTCCTTTACAAAGGGATTCTTCAGCCAGACTCACAAATATCATCTACTTCCTTAAAGGAAATGGACACTTTTTTTTAATCACAAAGAAGTGAAAGTTCATACTGGAGTTTGGAAAGCATTTGAATTTAAATTATTTTTCTTCTTTTGCTTGACTGAAGTGTTAAAAAAAAAATAACAGAAAACACGAGTCGGGGCCATTTCAACAATTCACATATAGCCTTCAGCCCATAGAAAATTCAGCATATAGAATAAAATATTCCCAACACGCTGAAAATATTGTTAACTTTTACCAGAGATATGGGAGTACCTTCCCATAATGAAGGTACTGATTGCCTATGTATCTAGATGTGTATTCCCTACCCAATCCCCCAGCCCTCAGAACCAAATCACTGTTTGGCTGTAACCCGATTTTAACGTGTGTGTGTGTGTGTGTGTGCGCGCGCACACGCGCGCACACGCGCGTGCAATAGCAGGGAATCTCTACAGCCAATGATTAAAGCTCAAGCAAAACAGAGACTTTGGACTTTGATCAGAAAATGGATTAAATTCCCCGATGAGGCCGATCAGAAGCGGAAACACCAGGAGACGCCAGCATTCTCCACTTCTTTCAGGAACAGCTTGGGACAGAGTCCTTTCATTAGGACTGCACTCTGGTAAAAGAATCCAGCTAAATTTGTAAAAAACAACAACAAAAAAAGGCTGTTTATTCATGTACCGGGGGCTGTCTTTGCTAAAAGAAGGGACACCGGATGAGGCCGCCTGGAGCTTCCTGGTCCTGCCGATGTCCCCTGTGGGCCGTGCTGACCTCACTCCCTTGGTCCTTAAGCATGTCCCACAGACGGGACATGGGTTTCTCTGGGCACAGCGATGCGCCCAGTTATATGGTCTGTTTGTCAAACCATGCAGGGTCTGAGATGCTGCCCGCTCGCACGGGTATGTACTTCATGTATGTTACGTGGATGTTGCAGAAACACGAGGCGGCTCTGTACGGACACTCACGTCCAGACCAAGCCACCGATGCCCCAGCATTGCCCCCCACACCTAGACACCAGGCAAGGTGATGAGAGCCTATCGAGTTGGCTACACCCCACAGATGAGGGGTGGAAAACAAATGATCTTCTCTGCTTATGCACAGGAGAGAAGTAACTGCCTCTCTCTGTGTGTCCAGGAAGGAGGAAGAGATACCTTTGCTCCTTGGAGATGAGATGGAAAGGACCCTGGGTTCCTACCTTGACCTTTTTGAAGGTAAAATTGCTCCAGGGGTCGGAGAGTCCCATGTGTCTGGGCTTTTATGACCTAGAGAGGTCTCCAAGGTCTGGGCTTTGTCCCTTTGGACGGTAAATACCCAGGGAGATAGCACTCTAGTTTCCCTGGCACCTGGGCCTTAATTATGTGTGTGTGTTTTTGCAGGATCGGTCTGGCTATGGAATGTTCCAACCCTTAGTCAATGGGCATAGTGGCCAGCCACTGGTCCTGGCCATTCTCCTACACAGCCCTAGAGCAAGATCCCAGCCACCCAAGGATATGTTTGCTTCTTTCTCTTTTAACACTTTCTCCACAATTTCCTTAGGTATAATTGGCATGAACATACATGTTCACTGGAGAACACTTAACAGTGATAACTAACAGGCACTGCTTGCTTACTATCAGGCACAATCTTAGGGGCTTTGCATGGACTATGTCGGTGAATGCTCAGATCAATAGCATAAAGCAGACACTATGAGACCCCACCTGACGGGCGAGGAGGTGGAGGTACCCGGTTTCAGCAACTTTCCTGAGCGGCACAGCTGGGAAGGAATACATCAGGAGCCTCACTCCAAGCCCCTGATTTGTAAGCATTGTGTTCTTATGTTTGACAGACACATCAGTCCTTTCATTTACCCATTTTTTAATTAAAATGGAATGAGACTGTCATTTGTCACTTGTCCCTTTACACCTCTTAGGCACTAATAATTTTCAGAATAGGTTCACCCTCAATTATCTCATTTGATCATCACACAAATGCCTTTTGGAAGATGGGCCTTGTATTCTTGATCTCTCAGAGGACGCAGAGAAATGGCTAAAAGGGGCTCGACCAGGGGTCTCCTGGTCCTGGTGCCACTGGTCTCTCCATCTCAACCCAGTGACTATGCAAATTCATCTTCAAGGGAGAGAAGTGAAATCAGTGCATACGATCATGAAAAGCAAAATTTAAATATTTATTGTTATACCTTATGGGGATCTTAAAAATAAACTAAGCCAATGGTGGTGATCTGGGGACTCGAAATACGCAGTATTTGTCTTTTAATTCACAACTACAATCCTGCTCCTGTTTGTAAAATGATCGGCACCTACATCAAAAGACAGATAAGGGGAGGCACAGGGAAGGGTGCATGATGACCTCGTGCCAGGAGGCTGAAGTCCTGTTTCTGGGCCCAGCTCTGCCACCACCAAGCCCCAACCTCAGTTTCTTCTTTTGTAAAATGACGGCCCTGGTGGCCTGACCCCCGAGTCTCTTCCAGCTCCACAGCCTTGACTTTCCCCTAGAGGACACATCCTGGGGAGACTCGGCTATAAAAGTCAAAGCCAAGGATGACAGTGTCTGTCTTCAATCAGATTGGAGGCTAACCCCAAATATTTCTCAGAAGTTTCTTGATAGTTAAACGAAAGTGGAAACTGCAAAAGCAAAATGTAAATTGTTTATCTGAAGAACGGCAATCTGTACTTAGGTAGAGTAAAGAGAATATAGGACATTGGGGTAAATATGGCACTTTATAGCCAAACTTTTAGACAGAACATGAAATAGATCCGCTATGGGCCCAAGTTATCGGAATCAATGATCTACTCTGCCTGAATTCAAGTGAATTCAGGTTTCTACTTCTGTTGGAAAAAAATCTTGGGATCTGAGGTTTGCCCTAGAACACTAAGAAGTTCTGGAAGGATGGGGACTAGCTGAATGACGCCAGTGTCTGTGAGCATCATAATTTACTAGAATTAGCAATATAAGCGCTGCCACAGTGCTCAAAGGACTGTTGTTTTTAATTCTGGATCCTGAAAAATCTGCCCGAGAACTAAGAGGAACACCACATCTCACAATTTACAGACCTCACCTCACACTCTTTCCAAAGTCCTTCCCTATTTCCAACCACATTTTTTCCCAGCCGAGAAAGTTGGGGAGCACCAGTCCTCCCAAGCCCTACACACCTCCTTCCCAGGCACTACTCTTGCGGCCTGGGGCCGCGCCTTCATGCTAGGAGCAAAACACAACACCGAAGAACCAGGGGAACGCTGAAACCGAGATGCTGATTCTGCGTGTGTGGAGTGGAGGAAGAAAGGCATTCACCCGGGCTCGCCTACCTGCGTAATCAGAAATCAAGTGGCCCTTGAATCATAGTTAACTCCTGCCCATATTAATTCACAGTCGGCCATGAAAACAAGTGATCCCAAGCCCACCAGCCCCCATCATCACTGCCCAAGGCACAAACGTAAGCTGTAGGTGGAAAACCGTCCGAAATCAGTTCGTTTCCTTTTAGAACTCTGTGAAACAATATACAATCCAGAATAATTAAGATAGGTGTTATTCAAGGATTCCGGAGGGGGGAAAAAAAAAGATTTATTGGGTCACACACTCATTCTGAGAAGGTGCTGGATGGCTAATCCTCCTGCCTCTTTAGTGTGGGTGTGGTATAAACCTGAGCCAAGTGCTAGAACAAATTTGATTTTGTGTGTGTGCCCCTGTGTATGCCAATCATGGGATAGACCAAATTACCTTACTGATGTTCATTTGGGGTTCTGCTTCCGTTTCCATCAGTGGTGGGAGCAGGGAGACAAAGACACGAGTGATCTAACAGGGCTCCTCAAGGCTCTACCCCCAAGATGAGCCCAGCGCCTCGGTCCACAGTGGCCCAAAGCTGGTGGGGGAAGGGGGGCCACTTGGCAGAATAGCTCCCCAGGAGTCAAACCCCGTTATTCAAAACTCTCCAATACCTTGCCTGCATGTATTTTTCTTAATGGATACTGAGTGCTGAGGTTCACACTTGCGTGTGGAAGGGAAGAAGGTGGGAGAACACACTTCAGGTGAACCCCGGCTGACTTCTGAGAGGCTTCTCCATAAACCAGTCAGCTGCTGGTTTTCTAGGCCCCGGGGGCTGACGACATTCAGGTGAAATGGTGTCTCACAAATGGGATGCTGTGGTGGCCCCTACCTTTTCTGTTGCTCTCAGCTGAAGAAAGATATACCTGCCTCCAGAGAAAATGAGGAGAGACGTAAGGAGTGTCCTGATTTAACAGTCCTTGTTACAGCTAAAGAAATAATTTTGAAAAGCGGGTTAGCTACTAAAAGACGGCAAGGAACAGCATAATGATTTTGCCCTAAAAATGATTTTCCTGCCAGTTTTCTTCTCTTACGGCCTTTGACACGCAGCCTCCACTTCCCGAAGGCTAGACTGAACACGGACACCAAATCGGGGTGGCTCTCTACCCCAGCACGAAGCCGGCCACCACACAGTAACCTCCTGCTCGAGACAGCAGTGTAAGCTATGGAAGTCGTGTTCAAGATGCTCACTTTGTTTGTACACATCCTATCCTCTTAGAGGTGGCGTTTCAGAAAAAGTAAACAAAAATGAGCTGTTCTATTTTTGGTCCTTCTTCAAAGGGCTGCATTCAAGTTCTTGCTCTGAATGTCCCCGCGCACGTCACTTAACGTCTCTGAGCCTTGGTATCTTGTATGTAAAGTGGGAATCGAGTAGTGCTCCCTCCAGAGAGTGCTGGCGAATCAAAAGAGCTCACGTGCGTGACCACGGCAGGTGAGCGCAGCCCCTCCTTGACCCCTAGACCCACTGATCTTTCATGCTGCCTAATTTATTAGGGAAAAATGACATTGAGATGCCCCCGGAGCGGCAGTGACAAAGCTAGGGGATAAAGACGTGCAGGGGGAGCGTCCTGCTGTGGACCCTGCACCCCATGCACCAGAAGCACTCTTAGAAGTTGCTCAGATACATGGGGGCATTTCCTTCTGCATCACAGACATGAGGGAGGACTGTGCTTTTATTCTGTTTATCTGGAAGGAAGTCAGATGTCAGTGCCTACAAAAGTGAGTGGGTTCCAGAAGTGAAAGTGGACAATCTGTGTCCAGCCTTGTGCTTGTTTCTCCCTGTTCCCAGTTGCCCCAGGACGCTGGCTTCCTTATCTTACTGTGCTCATGTCAGAGAGCAGCTGTGCAGCACACGGAGCGAGATAAGACAATGGGGGGGCGGGGGATGCTGGCCGGTTGGACTGCAGTGTTCCCTCCCAGGATTTCTGGGCGCTGAGTGCGCTGGCTGAGGCCAGGGGGAGGCTCATTCTTGCAGCGTGGCTGTGTTCCAGCCTCAGAGGCAACATGCTCCGGTCTCAGCAGAGAAAAGGGAAGTCCTGAACCTTCTGGAATGGGTCAGCAGGCCTGCCTGGCTGCAGGAGCTGCGAGTTCTGGGAGCAGGGAAAGGCCCCTTGGTTTTCGGAGCCTCTCATTTTCATCTGGAAAACATGAGCCATGCTGTTCTGGATGATCACTGAGGTCCTGTCTTCATCTGTTCTGGCTACTGTAAAAAGTTACCATAGACCGAGTGGTTTAAACAGCACACATTTATGTCCCACAGTTCTAGAGGCTGGAAGTCGGAGAACAGAGTGCCGGCACAGTCAGTTTTGGTGAGGATCTTCTTCCTGGTTGCAGAGGGGGGCCTGCTCTCATGTGCTCACATAGCAGAGACAGGGGTAGCCAGCTATCCGGCCTCTTATCAGGACACTACCCCCATCCATGAGGACTCCACCCTCATGACCTAATCACCTCCCAAAGGCTCAACCTCTTAATACCATCACATTGGGATTAGCGTTTCAACATATGAATTTTAGGGGGACACAAAAAAGGGGGACACTGTCCACTGTAGATCCTTTCCTTCTCAAAAGTGACTTGTTAACCAGAATCAGGGTGTGTGTATGTCCAATCCAAAGAGTAAACTCCTGTTTCCATTGAAAGTCAGGTGTTTCTTGTTCCTTAGGGGATTGTGACATAGGAGGAAAGTAACAGGATCTTTCCAGTTTGGTCAGAGCTGAGCCCTAATTCTGCAGGCCAACCCTCTTTAGAAAAAACAAGAGGTCATAAGAAATAGCACATGTCACACTTACGGTGGTGAGAAGCCCCATACATGCCATAAAATCTCAGAATCCATGGGAATACACGAAGTCTATTTGATTTAGATTGAATTTTCAGACACAAAAAGTTATCAGGCTACTTTGTTCTCATAAATGGCAAAAGCTTTTGAAAGCAAAGCGTGCAACCCCAAGCATCTGCCAAGACACGGTAAGTGTTTGGCTTCTATAGTTTGGGTATTTCACTTTTTCCCATGACGTTAGCTTTCAAGAGAACACTGGGATATATTGTGTCTTTAATTGCTAGCATGTACCTTGTTGGAAAAAGGCAAGCACTTCATTCAAAAAGACATCACCTTGAGGCTGGGGTTTACTGGTGGAAATGGTGGTGTGTGGGGAGTCTGAGGGATGAGCTAGTCCCAGCAGCGAGTGATAAAAATAGCACCACTACTTTTCACTGTAATGGACAGCCTCGCCTCTTGATTTTCATGTTTAGTATTAATACCTCCCTTTTACAGATGAAGGGACTCAGTTTTGGTGTGTCTGTGACTCGCCAAGGTCACTTGGCTATGGTGACCATGTCAGGGTGCCAAGGCTTCCTACTACAGGCCACAAGCTATCTTCGTCAAACCCCTTAAGATGCTGCCAGCCCCTACGGTGACGGCCCCTCACACGCTATGCTTTATTTATTTATTTATTTTTTCTAAAAGGAACCAGGGCTCCTTTTTTTTTTTTTTTTAAAGATTTTATTTATTTATTTGAGAGAGAGAGAATGAGAGACAGAGAGCACGAGAGGGAAGAGGGTCAGAGGGAGAAGCAGACCCCGTGCCGAGCAGGGAGCCCGATGCGGGACTCGATCCCGGGACTCCAGGATCATGACCCGAGCCGAAGGCAGTCGCTTAACCGACTGAGCCACCCAGGCGCCCACACGCTATGCTTTAAAGTCAGGTCATGGGTCAATGCTGCCACGCTGGAGGAAAAGGCTGAGTGTTTTTATAGGTAGCTCATATAAACGAGATACACAAGAGCTGCCGAACGCAAGCTGCGAGAAGACACAAAAATAGCCTCAAGTAAGTTCATCCTAATGATACCACCCCCAGTAGCACAAACTGAGAAATGAGACTCTGCTGCTTAATAGAGCTACGTACTCGGACACACGGCAAGACAGAAACAGGAGATTCTGTCCATATGGGTTAAAGGGCTGGCCACACGGAACAGCTAACTCATGCAAACACGGCATACCTTCATAGACACTGGGAACACAAAAAGAATTGTTCTTCTTTTACAATTTTAAGCAAGCTCTCAGGGTCCTGGGATGGAGCCCCGCATCAGGCTCCCTGCTCAGCAGGGAGTCTGCTTCTCCATCTCCCTCTGCTGCTCCCCCTGCTTGTGTGCTAGCTCTCTCTCTCTCTGTGTCAAATACATAAATAAAATCTTTTAAAAGATTAAAATAGGGGCGCCTGGGTGGCTCAGTTGGTTAAGCGACTGCCTTTGGCTCGGGTCATGATCCTGGAGTCCCGGGGTCGAGTCCCGCATCGGGCTCCCTGCTCGGCAGGGAGTCTGCTTCTCCCTCTCATGCTCTCTGTCTCTCATTCTCTCTGTCTCAAATAAATAAATAAAATCTTTAAAAAAAAAAAAAAGATTAAAATAAATAAAAATTTAAGCATGATGTCTCCTTCATTAGGCACAGCCACTCTCTCCTGGGTCTTTGCCAGTAAGGGGCCAACGCAGGTCTCTGCAGCGGGTTAGCTGCAACAGTCCCGTGTGTGCGGAGAGACTGCCCCTGGCCCAGTCCCGGGAGATGAAAGACAGAAGAAACCCACCGGACAGTTGGAAGGGTCCCAGATTCTTCCCGCCGCATCACTCTGCATGCCCCAGACAGCTCGAGTCCACATGCGTGTGGCACAAACCGGAGCCAGCCCCCCGGCCGCCCAGCACGGTTGCTTCGGCGGCACACGGGGGAACGAACGGTGCCTCCGGAGCTGTGTGGCCCCGGCCGCGGGCCCTGGCTGAGGAGGAGCAAACAAGTGCCAGGGCAGGAAGAGCCAGGAAACCTCCCAGGCGAGTGTCTGGAGCAGGTTTCTAGAGAACTCAGGGGCCAGGATCACGGAGGAGCTGTCCCCAGTGGGGAGCCAGACGCAAGTTGCTCTGAGGCCCCGTGGAGGGAGCGGGGCGCCGTTGCGCTTCCTTAGACACTGTCGAGCGGGTCGCATCTGTCGTGGGGCAGCCCGGAACAGGAACAGGTGTGCACCTGTTCACATACCTAGGCGCCTGCCCCCACAGGAGGTGCCAGGGGCTCAGGGGGGCTCACAGCCCGGCCTGAGCCCAGCCTGGCCGTGAGAATGGCACGCACACATATGGACAGGGGCAGTGATTCTGGTGGCTGTGTCCAAGCAAGACCAGACCGACAGAGAGCGGCAGCTGGGGCCGCTGCCAGACCAGACCCCATGGCTCACTCGAGAGCAGGTGAGGGACGCAGGGCGCCAGGAGCTAAGAGTCGGCTTGCTTGGCAGGGGTGGTGGTGAATGACAGCAAAGAAGGGGGAAGAATGGGATGCATAATGCAGGGGAGGGGGCTGTTTTCATCAAGGCCAAGTATAGCTCTAAGTCGAGGGGTTCTGTGCTCCCCCAGACGTAATCTCCAAAAGTGGTGGCTTTCCTCATCAGACGAAAGTGAAGAAGAGGGGCGCCTGGGTGGTTCAGTCGTTAAGCGTCTGCCTTCGGCTCAGGTCATGATCCCAGGGTCCTGGGATTGAGCCCCATATCGGGCTCCCTGCTTGGCGGGAAGCCTGCTTCTCCCTCTCCCACTCCCCCTGCCTGTGTTCCCTCTCTCACTGTCTCTCTCTGTCAAATAAATAAATAAAATCTTTAAAAAAAAAAAAAAAGAAGAAAGTCCAAGGATAGAGGGTTTTTTATGAGCTGTGTCTCTCCCCCCTGCCATCTGCAAACACCCAGCTCCAGCTCCTTTGGTGGGTAAACCTGGTGGGTGGGAGTGAGCCATCAATTCCAGAAATGCTTCTGCGACGACAAGTGTGACAAGTGCTCCCATGATCCCAGGACCCGGAGGAATGAGGAGGCCACCTGACCACTCAGGATAGAGACAGAGGCCAAGAGCGCAAGTGTTGTGGCAAAGTCCCGGAAGCAGCTCCGAAACAAGCAGCTTTCTTACCTCCAATGAAATCAGTCTGTCCTGTGCCAGAAATCCAAGAGATGATCATCAGCCAAGGGCTACACATGATTAGAAATAGAAACAAGTTCTCTAACTTGAGAGATCATAAAACCTCTTCAAAACTGCCACGCGAATCTTTTGCGCCTGCATCTCTCTCTCTGACAATCACTGTGAAGCAGAGAGGAGGAGAAGCAATACAAATAAAATCCCCCTTGATCATGGAAGCCTTGGCGAGCTCAGCAATGATGTCTGTTTTGGGTCTTGAGATGAACTGATAGCCCGGACCTGCACTGTGATCGTTCTTGGTAACATCCCACATGACAGGCCTGCACCCACCCCAACCACACACACATCCCAAACCTGGGGTTTTAAAGTTTTCCTCCGTTTCACTGGGTCGTGGTCTTCAGAAGAGCAGGCATCTTATGCAGGGACTGCACTGCAGGCTGTGTCTTTCACAGACGGCACAGAGGAAGGTGTCGATGTGGCAAACAGGCAATCTGGATGGGCTCTTCCCTGTCCCCCAGCCACCTCCTCAGAACCGCTTCTCCAGCTCCCCCCCGCCCCCACTGTGTCAGTAGGCAGGCTGAGCACATGCACTGCAATGTTTACACCTGTCACGCTGCCTATTTCTAAAGAGGCCTTAGCCTTGCAAAACAGAACAATGGAAAATGGAAGGTAGTTCTGAAATTGAAAAAAAATACTGGACTTTTCCAAGCACTAACAACAAATCCGAATCTCACTACAATGGGCTCTTAGTGAAACTAACCCAAGGGGACTGTAGCCCCACAAAGAGGACCAATGATCAGACCCCAGACTGGAAATGGAATTATCCCATTCCTGGGAACATTAGATCCTCTTCTCTGAATTAAGGAGAAAAAAAAAATGTAATGAAAATCTTTTATGAGCTCCATCTATCCCATTTGCTTTCCTGTCTTCTTTGGCAGAATTGGAAGATTTCAAAGACTGCAACAAACTCACATTTCAGCTACGTGTCAGGCAATGCACAAAGTGTTTTTTAGAGATTTACTTATTTATTTATTAAAATTATTATTTATTTATTAAATAATTATTTATTAAAAGACTTTATTTATTTGAGAGAGAGAGAGACAGAGATAGCAACAGAGAACATGAGCGGTGAGGAGAGGGAGAAGCAGTCTCCCCGCTGAGCAGGACCCCGGGACCATGACCTGAGCCAAAGGCAGTCACTTAACTGACTGAGCCACCCAGGTGCCCCTAAAGACTTATTTATTTATTTGAGAGAGAGAGAGCATGAGCAGGAGGGGCAGAGGGAGAGAGACTCTCAAGAAGACTCTGCACTGAGCGCGGAGCCCGATGCAGGCCTCAATCTCATGACCCTGAGATCACGACCTGAGCTCAAACCAAGAGCTGGATGCTTAACCGACTGTGCCACCCAAGCACCCCTCACAAAGTATTTGTTTAAGTGACTCCTGTATATTCAGAGAATGAATATCTGTCAGGGTGTAAACTCTACAGATCCCAGAAAGAGTAAAACTTCTTAGAAACGCTTGGGGCAGCCTGCTGTCTGACTGGATGAGAAGGGTTTAGAAGGCCATGTCCTCAGAGTTTTCTTGGAAAGAGATCATAGAAGGGTATGTTTCCTAATACCATTTTTAGGACTCTTTCCAGATGATTGCAAGGTTGATGATGTCTACTTACTTTTTCAAATATCAAATATTCTCTCGTGTCCTCACAAACCACCGGAACGCTCCAAAAATGATCATCATGAACTATCATGCAGCCATTAAAATTATGTTTACATGAAATGTTTAATGACATGGGGAAATGCCTATGTTCAGATTAAGGCGACCAACCAGAATGGAAAACTATAAATGGTATGATGTCAGGCATGTGAAAATGCATAAAAGAGATTCAAGAGACTGGTAATGGGTGGTGCTGGTTCAGACATGGGTGGGTGGGTGGGAAGGGCATGGGCACAGCGATTGGAGTCATCCATTTGGTAGCATCTATCCATCCAACAGATGTGCCCCTTTACTCAGGAATCCCCTCCTAGTAATCCCTGAATTAGAAAAATCTGGACTGTACTTGAAGACATACAGACAAGGGGAAGTTAAGACAACATGGCCTATAAGAGTAAGGAAGTGGAAACAGCACAATAAATGTTTAACAATGGGTTAAATAAATTATACTTCTGAGTATGACTACGTAGCCTTTAAAAAGAATGAAGTAGCTATAAGAAATGACCCCCCAAAAAAGTCGCTACATAAAATGCATGGAATAAGTTGTTAGTTTAAAAAGAAAACATACATATATGGGTATATATGTAAATGCACGGGAAAATAACTAGCAGACTACACCCCGATGGTTCATCTCCTGAGAAGCGTGGAGAGCTCTGTATGGGGTGTGTTTGTTAGGATGCTTTTGGCAACAGCTAACAAAAACCTAACTTGACCTGCTTTAAGTGGTCAGGAAGGTTTCAGGATCTCCCAAACAGCCCAAAGCAGAGACTCCTTGCTGGCTAATTCAGAAGGTCAAAGGCACTATGGAGGCCAATTCTTCACCTCTGCATTCCCTAGCCTGCTCTGGTGGCTGACGGCGGCCCCACTTACAGGCACTGCGTGGCCAGAAGAAGAAAATGGTTGCTTCCGCCTCTTGCCTCACTTGAACCGCCAAGGAAGCTTCCCAGGGCCCCACCCTCATGCTTTATTGGTCAGGACGAAGTCCACATGCTCGCACTGAGCCAATCACTGGCAAGGACAGCAGGCCCACCCAGGGTAGCTTTGGCCAATCAGGATTTACCCCTGAGACACACGGGAGCATGGTAGACACTAGAGCAAAACCAGGTTTCTGCCAGGCACAAAAAGAGGAATGACTCTTGTAGGGCACAGACTGTGAAGGGGAGCTTTTTACTAGAGATGGCTAGATTATGTGAAACTTTTACGAGATTATACACATATTTTTAAATATTTAATTAATTTATTTATTTGAGAGGGGGGAGAGGGAGAAGCAGACTCCCTGCTGAGCTAACTCCAAGCCAACTTGGGGCTCAAGGGGATCCCCGGATCCCGAGATCATGACCTGAGCCAAAGGCAGATACTTAACTGAGCCAGCCAGACGCCCTGAGATTATATTTTCTGAAAAGTCTAACGTTACGAAAACATTTAATGCATAGAGAAAAGCCCGAAAGGAAATACACCTTGAGATTGCAAGCGATCTTTGCGATCTTCACTTTTTTCTATGTTTTCCGAAAGTTACATATACTTTTATAACTAAAAAATAATAATTTTAAAAATGTTCTCTTGTTCTCTGTAGTTTGACTTTCAAGGGGCCCAAATATCCTTTGCGAAATTGTGCAGTGCCATTTTTTGGTTCAGAAGAGGGGAAGAATGAGGCTGCTCAGCTCTATCATTTGCCTTTCTTTAGATGGGCTTGGGTCTACTGAAGTCCAGATGACTCTCAAAGACCCAGGAAAAAAATCCTCCTGGCCTTCTGCAAGGCAGCAGTCCACAAAGGTGGGTCCCTGGCTCCCACCTCTCACCCTCTGGCCCTGCCACTGCCCTGACCTCCATTCTGGGTGCTCTCATGCTTGTTGCCCTCCTTTCTCTCCCTTGTTACCCCTCCACCTCCGAAGGACTGCCTTGGCCCCAATCTTTCTTCTACCTTTCCTTCCCCCACACATCAAATGACCATTGGCATTCTCTTATAACTTGGTTTGCAAGGTTTATTTTAGGCAGGGAGACATGGAGCGGGAATGGTAGCAGCAAAATCTCCTTTGCAAATAATAAATGGAACTCTATCGTATCTATATCTATATATTTAATATATACAAATCTAATATATATGTATATATGTATTTGTATAAAATAGAGAGCAATGTTGAAGTATTTTGAGGGTCATCCAGATTCCCAGATTACCCCCCCTAAGATCACGGTGATAGAGACCACTGCCTTAGAATATCCATCTTTCCCAGATGTCAAGAGGAAACAATCAGCTCAGAGCATAAAGTATAAAACGTCTGCCTGATGAATTCTGACACACCCTGCACTAATTTCAGGTAACTCATCCAAACTGAAAAGGATTCGCTGATGGCTTAATCCTTCGTAAAAGTGCCTTACCAGGGAAGGCACCAGTGCCCCTCAAAGAGGAAAGGTACTGGCCCTTCCCTCTGAACCATATTTTGAAGGAGTGACTGACTGCATGAACACCAGCTGGTCTTTTTTTTTTTTTTAAGATTTTATTTACTTATTTGAGATAGAGAGAGAGAGAGAATGAGCACAAGTGGGAGGTGGGGCGGAGGGCAGAGGAAGAGCGAGAAGCAGGCCCCCGGCTGAGCAGGGAGCCCAACATGGGGCTTGATCCCAGGACCCTGAGATCATGACCTGAGCTGAAGACAGACGCCCAAACGACTGAGCTACCAAGGCACCCCCACCAGTTGTCTTGATCAATGGGACCTACCGACTAAGCACCATGAACAGCCTCAGGTAAATAAATATATTGCTAGAAGGGTTTCACCACGGTTGACCAGAAGCCAGGGCCCTGCAGGAGAAGAGTGGAGATGTGCATGCTCCGAAAAGTTGTTTTGCATCTGATGAACCTCCACAGCTGCCCACCCTCCAGCCCTCGCCTGGTTCTCTGCTGCTCACCTTGGGGTATTGGTTAACCACATCAAATCTCTAACTGGTGAGCTACATGGGAAAATATTTTAGGAACCTCTTCTTCCTCTTGCCTACAGCCCCCTCTTTCCCATCGACAAGAATAAAAACAATCACTTTTGTTATACCTAACACTGGTCCTTTACTGGTAATCCTACCAACTTGACCAGGGAAGCATTATTCCCACTATTTTTCTGACCAGGACACTGAGGCTCAAAGAGATTAAAAAAAGTTGCTCCAAGTCACACAGTAGCCGAGCAGAGTACCAGTAGCTACCCCAGGTCTGTCTGACTTCAAGACCTGCATTTTATTTTCTGCCAGATCACAAAGCTTTCCATTCAAGGAAGACTTGCTAGAGGTCAAGGTCAGCAATGTGGAAGCCCTACCAGAAAATCTCCTTTCCTGGGCCCTTCTCTGGTCCATGACCTCATTTTCAGTCTAGAAAGAATCTCTCTCTCTCTTCCTGGTCAGCTCCTTGGGGGCAGAGAGGACCCATATTCTTTATTTTTCTATCACTTGGGCCTACCATGTAGTAGGTGCTCAGTAAACATAGGCTGAATTGAATTAAGTGTATTCCAGAACTTTGCTGGTGTTTCACAGCATCAGGAGGACTTGGCAGCTTGTGAGAAATGCGGAATCTCGGCTCCCAACCTGGATGTGCTGAGTCAGCATGTACATTTAACAAGATCCCCAGGAAATCACATGCACTGTAAAGTTTGAGACATGATGTTTGGCACCTTCCACCTTGTTTAATACACTGTTTTTCTCACACCAGTGTAGAAGCTAAGCTCTCTCCTTTCTATTCTGCATCATCAGATGGAAACCACACATTGTTTTATGACCCACAGAAGTTCAGGTGATCGTTGAGGGAACTCTACCTCAGAGACGACACTTCGCTTGCAATGCCCACTGGTCCCCAATGTCAAAGAATTCAGTGAGCAACAGTAGTGTCTTAGCTAATGACTGCATTTAGAAATTCTTTTTAACAAATGTTCACATTTAATAAGTGCTTATTTAGTTCTCTAAGGTACTATTAATCATCATCAGATTTAAACCTGAGTTACTCATAGTTAAGTACTCCATTAGCATTCACAAATTTCTAACCTTTAGATAACTCTCATCAACAATTCAGCTCATTGCCTACACCTCTTTACTGAGCATCTATTATGAACAAGGCCTCAGAGGGATGAGATGCGGTGGGGAATATGAGTGTGGCAGGCCCTGACCTCCCATCTTTGCTACAAATAGAATGAAGATCAGGAACATGCTAATTAACATTTGTGTAAGCAAATAATGCATCAAGTATCATTTCCACTATTTAAATGTGAAACTCAATTAGATGCTTCTATGATGCAGCCAATTAAACTTCTGGTGTGAAGCAGCCAAGTATACTGAGTCACTGGGCTATTTTCAACACCTTGTAATTTGACCTCTCTTGGGAAAGAGATGTCACTGCTTACATGGGATCAGCATGGGACAATCAGTGTCCTGATCACAATGAAAAAACTGACTTTTTCACGTGAAGAACAAGATACATACTTGTTTGAAAAATTAGGAAAAAGGACTTAGCCCTTTGGGTTCTTAAGGTTCAAAACAAGACTTCAAAAAAATTAACAGATACAGATGATCATATAAAAGCTATGTGCATGCAGTATTATTTTAATCTGAACAAATCACTAATTTTGAATTTGTAACCTGAAATCAAGCAGCAGGATAAAGAGCCAGTTATAAAGATTACCAAGAGTTAAGAAAGATGGTTCAAAAAATAAGATTAATTCAACTTAATAATGACAGACATCACATAATGTGGGTCTTTTTTTTTTTTACTATTTTCATTATTTTTACCATTTTCATTATTTTTATCATTTTCATTATTAAACAGCCAGAAACAGTAAAAAGGACCCAAACTCTTAAAACAACCAAATGTGCTTAAAAACAATCGTTATTTTCTACATAAAGATGAATTCTTTAGTCACCATCTAATCACTCTCATCGTAATCAGGGAATTTCTTTTCATCACACTAATTAGTAAAGCCTCACTTGGTTCTTTTCTTGGCACGTTTAACTCTTTAGGGGGTAACGTTTTATTAATAACATATTTCCTCCAGAATAAGTCCCTTCTCTCATCTCTACAGGAGTCACTCTGGGGAATAGTAAGAATAAAACCAATTCTATGGTCGCGCACAGTTGGACAGATCAGCAAATAAATAGAGGCATTGATTTCCCAGACAAAAATGGCTAAAAGCAGCACATTTACAATTCTTTTAAGCCACACTCCCCATCTATCTGGGAGATGGAAGACAAGTATTGAATGTCTTTATGTTGCACACTTTATTTCTAACTAAATGTTTAAGAAGACTGCTGAGAAATGCCAATACTTCTATGGGTCCTGGTTTAGCTGTGTAATGAAACACAGATTTTAAAATTTTATTATTTTTTTGCTTTTGCAAAAATAGTGGCCCTAGTCAGAATAACGCCTTTAAACATGATATTTATTCGGGGGTTATTTTAAAATACATTTTGGGGTTATTTTTTTACGGTTTTATTTATTTGAGAGAGAGAGAGAGAGGGAGAGAGAACGAGCAGGGGAGGAGGGAGAGGGAGAAGCAGACTCCCCGCTGAGCTAGGAACCCAAGGTTGGGCTCCATCCCCGGACCCTGAGATCATGACCTGAGCTGCAGGCAGATGCCTGGCGACTGAGCCACCCAGGCACCCCCATTTTGGGGTTATTTTTGCCAAACTTTCCCTTTAAGGAAATCGTTGTGGCAGAAAGACCTAGTACTTGCCCTTGAATTTTGAACTGTCACTTCCCACCCAAGAAGGGCAGCTCTGCTTTAATGCAAGCCATAATTAGTTGGTCAGTTCACTGGTCAGGTACTAAATTAGTGTTAGATAGACAGAGGTGTGGACAGAGCTACACCTTGCCAGGAACTGCTTTCGAGCTAATTATCTGGAAAGTCCAAACAGGGAAAACCCTCCTATTAAGGAAAAGGTTCGGGTTCTAAACGATCACAAATGACCAGTTCGTCTCTGCTAATTAATAACCACGCAATATTTTACCTGTAAAGAAACAGGCCAACCAACTTAATGAATTTGGGGCACGATAATAAAGCAGCAGGTAGTAAAGACAAACAGGTAGGGTTTTCCCCTCTCGGACCCCTTCTGAACACCTGTTGAATCCCGGGGCTTTTAACTTCCTGAACTAAAGCTTCCCGGATACAACCATGGTAGTTTTTAGACTTTCTGTAAGTGCGTATTTTTAAGGTTTCCATCTTGCTTAATCTACAAAACTGGTTACTAATTATTTATGAATCACAGGGCTGAAAACAAACTTTCTTACCTTGAGCAGTTAAGGAGTGGCAGGCAGAGGAGCGGGGTTAGTTTTTAATTTAGCCGCTCGGCACCTGTCCCTACGCCCCGGGTTAACGACCCTGCGCAACTCTATAGAAAGGTCAAAGGTGCGCCTCCCTCCTCTGCCCGGGGAAGGGGCACACCTCCTATCAAAACAACACGCTGGCATCCAACCTGGGGAGCGGTGGCCAGGCGAAGCGAAGAGCCAGGCTCCGCGTTCTCTAAACGTGCAGGGGGCAGACTGGGTACCCAGTCGGGCCCGGAACCAAATCCGACCTAGGGACCCGGAGAGATCGCGGGCCCGGGGCGCGCACGCCGCACTCCCCAGGGCTCCCCACTCTTCGCGAAGGCGAGAGATGGGGCTCAGAGAGGCTACAGGGCAACCCTCCAGGCTGCCACCTGGGCACGGCCTCTAGCCACCCCGACGGTACCCTCTGAGCTCCCCCAAATCCTGAGGTTCGGGGTGCCTCGTCCCCCGCTTCCTATGGCGAGACGCCCACGGAGCACACCAACCCCGCCGCCGCTGCAGTCCTACAAGACGCGCTGTCCCGGGCGGCGGGACCCGCGGTGGGGGTGGGGCCCCACCATCCTGCGCCCCTGACCCCCGCACCGCGCAGCCCCGTGTCTGAGCGCCCCTTCGGCCCCGCGCGTCCACGGCGCCGGCTAGCAGGTGACCGAGTCCCGCGACCCCGCGCGCACGGACTCCCACCCCGGGCCCCCTGCATCCCCGGGCGCGGCCCCTTACCTCGGAGCTGGCCGGGGCGACCCCGCGGGGCCGGACGCGGACTGGGCCGGGAAGACGCGCCTCCCGCCGCCGCCGCCGCCGCCGCCGCCGCTGGGAGCCGAGGCAGCGAGCGGGCGCGGCGAGCTCCTCCCGGGCGGCGGCGGGAGGCGCTGTTCTCGCTGCCGCCGCCGCCGCCGCCGGCGCCGCCGCCGCCACCGCGGCTGCGGGTCTCCGAGCTACGCGGCCGCTGCTTCCCGGCCGCCGCCGCGCGGGTCCCTCGGCTCCTGCGGGAGGCCGGCTGCTCGCGCGGCAAACTCTTCCGCACGCAGAGCCGGTGGGGAGAGACGCCGCCGCCTCTTCCTCCTCCCCCTCCCTCCTCCCTCCTCCCTCTTCCCTCTTCCCTCCTCCCTCCTCCTCCTCCTCCTCCTCCTCCTCCTCCCTCTCCTCCTCCTCCCTCTCCTCCTCCTCCTTCCCTCCACTCCCGCTGCCGGGTCTCTTCTGGTCACACGCCGGGCCTTGGCCCCGACCCAGCCTAGGACTCGCATCCTGCGACCCCCCCCCCGGACCCCCAGCTCCTCTGGGCGACGCAGACATCCGCGCGCCCGAAGCCGTCGCCGCCTCTGCTGGGCTGCCAGGGACGCGCGGCGAAGTCCGGCCTGGGGCGCGGGGTCAGGACTGGACGCGGGGTGAGGGTGGGGGGTGTGTGTGCTTAGAGGTGAACGGGCCGAGAGGGGAGGTAGGCGGACGCGGGGCTGCCAGCCGAAGTCCCGTTAAAGTTGTCGCCGGGGGTGGCAGGGAATCTTCCTCCCCTGCCTAGTGCAGACACCCTCACCGTGCCCGCTGCCACCCCGCTGTCCCGTGCGATGGGGCGAGAGGGGGACGAGCACACGACTGTCGTCCCCTCCACGCCGTCCTAGCGGGGCAGGTCTGCGCGCGGAGACAGAGGCCGGACACAGGGCGCGTCTCTGCGCTCAGACCACTGCGATTTCTCAATGAGCGGTGGCGGCCGGGCGGGGAGGGAGGGGGCAGTTGGGACACTGGGGTTGGGGGAGAAAGCTGGCGAGCGCTGTTCCGGGGAGCACCGCAGCGCCTGCTGGGGAGGAATAAACGGTGTTGCTTCCAAGGCGAACATAGCCGGTCCGGAAAATGGGTCAAGGATGGAAAGGAACCGGCTAATTGACCCCCCCCCCCCGCCCCAGGCAGAAGCACGTGGGGTGGGGGGCTATGGCCAGGAGCGCGCCCTCGGAGCTCCGCTCTGCTTTTCCCTCCCCTCCCCCGCTGCCCTCCACTCCTTTTGCACCAGTGCAGGAAATGTTCCACTGACCTACATATTTTTCCAAACATACGTGACCTTTTTTTTTTTCCTCTGTGGGAGGAGACAGGCGAGAATCCAAGAAAAGGAGAAGCTGGAGCGGCGCGCGCGAGCAAACACGGAGGCTTTCACCAAGGCTCCCGCAGTAAACGCCGAACCGAGACAGACGCACATAAATAGTCCCTGGAGCCAGGAGCGGTGATTTGAGCCCCTACTCGGCGGGGCTCCGAGACAGCGAGGGGTGAAAAGGGGAGATCCTGTGTCCCACAACGGTGACCAGGTTCCCCTGGGCTCGCAGACTTCTCTCCACCGTGTGGAGGCGCCTGGGGAGAAGCTCAAAGGAGGGGAGAGGTCCCCTACCCCCGAGAGGTCATCTCTTCCCTAACATCACCTAAGTACAGCGCCTGGCGCAGTGCTGTGCACCCAGCAGCCTTTTTCAGAGGTCCCTCGGTCCCTCGCACATTCCAGCAGGTAGCCCTGGAAGGGAAGGCGCCCCCGCCAGTCTTTTTCTATCATACTTGGTTTTGTGGCCAGAAGGAATCTGCTAGGGCACTTCCTCTCAACACCAGTCGGGCCAGTGTGCTGGGGTTCGCTGCCCACTCAGTTCCAGGGCCTATGCTTTATCCTCTCCCCGCTCGAGTTCAAGATAGGCCCTCTCCCGCGCAGACCCGACCAACAGCGCCTTATTTGGGCATGCAACCCCACACCGTCAATTAGATCAAAACGCTCACACAGAGCTCCTTCCCCCCCCCCCCCCCCCCCGGTAAAGTAGGTCATTCTCTTTATTTCCCACTTGTATTATTTTTGTCTAATTCTCCTCCTGAAAAATAATCAGCTGCAAGGAACTTTGAGCATCCTAAGAGAAGCCGTTAGGCTTGCTTCTGACTTGGAGGGCTTTTCAAGGAGAAGGAGGCATTTGGCACATCATGGTTTTGAAGTCCTCCCTTTCCAAAAGGAAAAAAAAATTTTTTTTTTTTTTTTTGCTTTGTTTTTCTTCAGGCAAGTAGGTTTTGCCCTGCTCTTAAAGCATGGTCCTAATATCTACTGAAGGATAAAGTTATGTGCTTTTAACCCGATTCAGTGCCGACTTGAAAGCCACCTCCCTTCCTTTCTTGCTTTGAAAGAGATTCCAACTCCCTCCTCCTCCCTTTTGGGAACTAGTTGAACAATCCTTAAATGATCTTTTAGGAAACGAATGACCTACAGTAATAATGCATCAAATAATTCTGCAGTGCAACCAATGTTTTTGCTGTTTGTACCTGTTGCCCAGTAGGATATCCTACCATATGTGTGGTTTCTGTCTCTTAATAATGGAGATGATGTATATGTAGTTGTAGCACTCATTCCAGACTCCATCTCGTCTCCTGGTGTTAATCCTACCAGGTAGGACATCTGTCTGAGCAGAACAGGAAGTGCAGTCTGCAGCACAGAACCCAATCAGGACTAGAGCACAAGCAGGGGCCTCAGAAGAATGTGCCCTTCCCCCAAAATGTAGAGAGTCAAAGAGGAAAGTTTACCTCCTGTTCATTCTATGCATTTGACAGTTTCATTCCTTTTATCGGCAGCTTCCATGAGTCAGGCTGGGCTTGGCCTGTGAGGGAGCAAGGGGAGCTTGATGGCACTTTCTATACAAGAAGGATTTACAGGGTAGAGGCAAGGATATAGATGAGGCCAAATACGGCTAGTGGCAGAAACAAAATGCCATGCGGGTTCAAAGGAAGGAATCGGGGTGAGCTTCTTGGAGGAGGTGACATTGATGCTAGGCTTTTTCATCAATTAGATAACAAAGTCAAAATAGATCATAATCTACATATTATTCAAAATAGGCAGCATGGAGCAAAAGAACCATTTCAAAACTACATTGCCAATTTAGAGAAATTCTCAAGTCTCATGTAGTTAGTCCTTTAAAAGAACATGGCTTTACCCATTGAATGCTGCAATAGAGTATCCAGGAACCTCAGATATTTTTCAAAGAATCAAAATTTATGGAGGGGAGGGTCAAATTTTTTAGTTGCACTTATATCAATCTTTGAAGATCAGTGAAACAATTCAGTTTTTGCAATCTAACTGGAAGTTCTTTTCCATCGTAAAAGTTGAATCTGTGGCCTGTCCTAATTTAAAACATTTATCCAATTAAATTCTCAAAATACACACACCATAGGTGTCCATATGTAGTGCTGCATACAGGCAAGAATGTGTGGGCTATTCCAATAATTACAGCACTAGCTCAAGGCTTGGGACCCACGTTAGGTATGTATAGTCAGTAAATGAAACAGAAACTTGAGGGTAGACAACAAGGACAGGGTTCTTTGCCAAATGACATCATCACAGTTTTTCTGAATAATCATAAGATAGAGGGCCTTCTTTCTTTTCTGGACACCCAGAAACCCCTTTATGGATTCTTAACTCTGAGTAGCAGTTTTCACTTTCCGATGAAAAAGAAAAAGAAAACACAATACCAGCCATCGTCAAGTAGGGTAATATCATGTTAGGGAAGAGAAGTGTTGCAACTGAGACAGAAGGGCAAGTAGGGTCAGTATGAAGATGAAGAAGAGGGCTCAGAGCCCAGTAACCAGAGACCGAATGACTCAGAGGCCAGGGCTTCTGGACACCTATAGAAGGAAGATTCAAGAATGTCCACCTTGTGATTGAAATAATCAAGGTGAGAATTTGAACACTTCAGTTCTGCTGAAGCTTCGCAGGGTGGAAGTGCAGGGTGGTGATTCGTTCCCTGCAGCAGGCTCTCTTGTGGGCCCTGAGGATGCTACCAGGAGACAATCAAGGCCTTGTGCAGCCCGCCTGGTAGGGTGAAGACTTGGCATCTGTGCCTATTAGATCATGTGGTTGGCAAACCCAAGAATAAGTAAGATTTCCTTATAAAACTGGTGTGGAGGACCCGGGGAGGAAATGTGGGCTGGAAGAGTCTGGAGGTGACAAAGCCCCAAAGCCTCAGCCAGTTCCCACCAGTTAATTGCACTGCTTTTGGGGACCACAGGAGGAAATGGTACATGTGTATGTGCATGCATACGAACACACGACACACACATACACGAAAAAGATATGGTAAGACTATTGACAGTATGGGCACTTGAGAATAATCTTTCCTTATAGGTAAGCCCCTTGAGGAAGTCCCTTCATGTACATTTTCTCTAATAATAAATTTTGATTTTAGGTCCTATTTATCTCTCTTCTAAAAAGAATCTTTTTAAAAAATAGCCTTAATTTTTTAGAGTAGTTTTAGGTTCACAACAAAATTGGTCAGAAAGTACCAAGTTCGAGTATATTGCCCGACTCCCTCTTCCAACAGATTGGGACATTTGTTACAATCAGTGAACCTACACTGACACATCATTATCACCCGAAGTCCATAGTTTACATCAGGGTTCACTCTTGGAGTTGTACACTCAGTGGATTTGAACAAATGTATAATGACCTGCATCTACCATTATGGTCTCATACAGAGGAGTATTTTTCACTGCCCTAAAAATCCTCTGTGCTCCACCTACTCATCCTTCTCTCCCCACTCACCCCTGACAGATACTGATCTTTTTACTGTCTCCATAGTTTTGCCTTTTCCAGAATGTCATATAATCACATAGTAGGTAGCCTTTCAGATTGGCTTCTTTCATTTAGTAAAAAGCAGTTGAGTTTCCTCCACGTCTTTTCATAGCTCAATAGCTCACATCTTTTTAGCACTGAATAATATTCCATTGTCTGCATAAGAAGGTTTTTAAAAAATATATTTTAGTAAATCATGTTTGCAGAACTAGAAGGTAACATTTATCTAATACTTACGTGCCAGGTATTTGCATTACCTCATTTCGTCTTCGTAAGGCCCTGTAAAAAAAATGATTTATGATTTCCAGGTAACAGATAGGGAATCTGACTGAGAGAGGCTCAAGGTGCCCCAGTCACTTGGCACATATGTGGTAGAGCAGGGTCTGATCCTGGCTCAAAGACGGCCAAGCCCACGCTCCCTCCCGCCCACTCCAGCAGTCAGCAATGCGGGATGCGACACAAAGCTACTGGAGGCATCGTCCACTTTCCGGGAGCTCTTGCTGGGATAAGGAAGTGATGCTAAACCACATGTGCTGCTACGTCCTGCATGCCTCTTGTCTCTGTTTTCTCTGGTCCTCTCGGTCCCCTAGTTATTAATACCTTTATTCCATTCTTGAGGTGGGGCTATCTTCCAAGTGCTCGAAATAGCATTCCAGGATGAAGGATCAGAGTTGGCAGAAGAGCAACTCCCAGTCCTGACAATTCATAGAAGGAAATAAAGTCAGTGGGTCAATATGTGTGTTATTGGTATATTGGCACCCTGCCAAGGGCACTGTTTGGACTTTGGTGATAGTGGGATGGGAGTGTCCTTTTATAAACGTGTGATGTTCAAACCAGCTCTAGGCTATGGGTTGGGAAAGAGAGCCAGCTTCTGTGGGGAAAAGGAAAGTTTGGGTGCTGGTCAAGTCTCCCTCTCTTGGCCCATGAGAGTGGGACCAGTGTAGGTCCCCCTGTGCCCTCCAAGGGAGGAAACCCGTACCTCTGGTCACCCTTCTTGGTTAATGTAGTGGCTGGGGGTGTTAGCCTTTCTCGTTGCAACCAGATTGTTTTCTTGGGGCAATACTCAGCTCAAATCGTGAGGGTTCCCAGGGAATATTTAAACCACCCCACCTTAAACTAACAGCCATCTTGGGTGAGCCTGTGAAATGTGGAAGGAACACTGGCCTTGAAGCATGGAGAAAATTGGAATGGAAGAGAGAAGTCTTTTGTGTACCAGGTTCTGGGAGCTGGAGGGAGGGGGGGATGGAGAGGAAGGTTCTAGGGATGCAAATGTGGGTGAGCTGTAAATGTGCCAGAAGGATGGGAGGGGCTTTTCAGCTCCTGCAATTAGCAGAGAGGATTTCAAAGCAATTGGAGAGTCAGAACGAAAGCACATACAGCGTAGAAGAAATCACGTCAGCTCTGTAAGGTGTTTGCTTCTAGCGGCATTCATGAAGGCACGGGCAAGCTGTTGAGACATGCGCTTCTCCAACAAGTGCGAGGAGCATGCTTTAAGAACAGGGCAGAAAGACAGCTGGGGTGACATGCAAGTGGCCATTGTCTTTAGCTGTTCTCAGCTCATGTCCCATGTAACAACTAAGAAGAGGCAATTTACTGCATTTACATGTATCTGTTAGTAAGAGCACATAGACCCTAAATGGGCATTTTCAGTTCGTTTTCCAAAGTGGCTTCCAATTCTGTCTTATTTTTTTGAACTCTCTGACTTCTGCTCAAATGCTATTTGAATAGTTGTTTCTATACTAACACATACATAACCTACCACGTACTTTGCCCAGGAAGAACATCACTCATTACACATAGTTCACTTGAAGTGAAAAGCTAATTATGGAAAAACGTTCTCCAAGGAGCTATTTATAGCCCCTCCCAAGAAGGCAGCAGACTACACATTTCCCGTATGGGCAAGCGTTATTTTATTAGTGTGCTTTGTTGTGAGGTTTTGGTGATAAAGAAGCTTTTCTCGACAGCTCCAGTTTCACACCTGCATTGCCAGTGAGCAGGACGCTATAATACAGACAACCTGACTCCTTGGGGTTTTTTTGCGCACATGTGCAGCTACATGGCACTCAAGATTTCTTCCTTACGAAGCAAATGAGGGGTTGCCCTTCAAGTGAAAGATGCTTTCATAATGGCGGCTGGGCTTCACCGTGTTCTTGCATTCCAGAATTTGTAATTAAAGTCACTTTTCCTTTTGATGATATTAGTGAGGTTCAAATGGTGCACAGTGTCTGTGTCGGGGACTGACTATCAGGGCCTTTATTTAAAGTCTTTGCACTTGACAATCTTAGATGCCAATGGGTAGCATTTTGTTTTCCTGACCCTTAAGCATTCAGACCAGTGGTTCTCAATGTGTGTTCTTCAGACCCACAGCATTGGCATCACCTGGAAACTTTGGAGAGATGGAAATTCTCAAGGCCTGCCTGGACCTGCTGAATCAGAAACTCTAGAGATGAGCACCAGCAAATTGTTAACAGGCCTTTCAGGAGATTCTAATATACATACAGTTTGAGAACCACTGATTTAGGCGGTTGGTGACGATATAAGGTGGGGACGCTTCAACTTTCATGCTAAAGTAGCATGAGTTTTGAGCTCATGTTACTTCTCCTGTGCTGGGTCCTAGGCTAAGAGAAGCATGCATGAATTTGATTAATTTTTGCAGGTTCCCTCTGAGAGCAGTTTCCTTACTATCCCCTTCAACAGATAGATGAGAGGATGGGGGCCTAAGGGGGGTTAAGTTACTTGCACAGGTAATGCTGCTAGCAGGGAGCAGAGTCTGTCTCCTGCCCACGGCTGCACTTTGACCACCCGCTCTAATGCTGGCTTGTGGGCACACCTCAGCCAAGTGATTGACAAGAACTTTAATAAGCTCTCTTCCTCAATTCTTTTCCCCATTGTCCTATCCTTTATTCCTTCTCCTTTTCTCAGTGCCTTCTAGTCCTTTTCCTCTCTCTTGCTCTCCCTCTCTCCCTCCCTCCTCCCCACTTGCCCTGCTCCATGGAAATGAACTGCTGTAAAATATTATCATCCTATCTTTTACCTTGTTCTCATTTAGCTCTTCATCAGAGTTTGGCTAAGGGTAAAACATAGTTTGGCCAAGGGTTTGCCCAAGGGTAAAACATAGCACTGAACCAAAACCTGGTGACTTCTGCTGTCAAGGTAGGTTTGGTAGGCATTGTTTGGATGCAGGGTAGCTAGTTGTCTAAGGGAAATGACACTGACCTGGGTCAACAGGTCAAGAAGTAGATATTCGTACTCTACCATAAAAACAAAAATATTCACTAGTGCAAGGATGGCAAGCATAAAACATTAAGAAAATAGAATTGAGAGTTTATAAATAAGCCCTCACATCTATGGGCAATTGATTTTGAGGAGGATGCCAAGATAATTCAATTGGAAAAGAATAGTTTTCTCAGCAGATGGCACTGAGACAATGGGATATCAACACACAAAAGGATGAAGTTGGACCCCTACCTCACACTGTATAAAATATTAACTCAAAATGGATCAAATACATAAAGGTAAAAGTTAAAACTATAAAACTCTTAGAAGAAAACATAGCAGTAAATCTTCATGACCTTGGATTTGGCAAAGGATTCTTAACATATGACACCAAAAGTGCAAGCAACCAAAGGGTGAAAATAGACCAATTGAGCTTCATCAAAAACAAAAACTTGTGATGACACCATCAAGAAAGTGAAAAGACATCCCACAGAATGGGAGAAATTATTTGCAAGTCTATATCTGGTACGGGACTTGTATCTGGAATATTAAAGAACTCCTAAAACTCAATAATAGAAGACAAGTAACCCAATTTAAAAAATAGGCAAAGGATCTGAATAGATTCTTCTCCAAAGAAGACATACGCATGGCCAGTAAGTATACAATAAGATACTCAACATAATTTCTTCATTAAGAAAATGCAAATTAAAGCCACAACGAGATACCACATCACATTCACTAGGTTGGCTAGTATTTAAAAAAAAAACAAAGCAAAACAAAAAAATGAAAATAACAAGTGTTGGTGAGGATGTGGAGAAATTGGAATCCTTTATACACTGCTGGTGGGTGGGAATGTAAAATGGTGCAGTCACTTTGGAAAACAGACTAGCAGTTCCTTAAAAAAGTTAAAAATAGAGTTATCATTTGATCCAGCAATTCCACTGCTAAGTATATACCCAAGATAAATGAAAACAAATGTGCACACAAAAACTTGTACAGGAATGTTGGTAGTGGCATGATTCGTAAGAGCCAAAATTGGGAACAACACAAATGTCCATCAACTGATGAATGGACTACAAAAAATGTGGCACATTTACACGATGGAATATTATTTGGCCATAACAAGGAATGAAGTACTGATACATGCTACAACATGGTTGAACTTTGAAGACATTATGTGAATGAAAGAAGGCAGTCAGAAAAGACCAGTAACTGAAGATTTCATTTATATGAAAGCCTAGAAGAGGCAAATCTATAGAAACAGAAAATAGATTATAGTTGCCTACAATGGGGAGCATGGTGTTTTGGGATGTGATGGATAAAGAGTATAGGGTTTTTTGGAGTCCAAAATTGGTTGTGGTGATGATTGTATAACTCTGGGAATACACTAGAAACCGCTGAATAGTGTACTGCAGATGGGTTAATTATATGTGAGTTATGTCTGAATAAAATTAACAAAAAACAAACAAACAAAAACCATTAAGGACATTATATCCATCCAGTTCTTCTTTTTGGGTGCCTCGGTCATTCATTCAGCATCATACTTCCTTCATGCCAAGGCTCTGCCTACCTCTTCACCTCACCATGCCCCTTCTTCTTCCTTCTTCCTTCACTTCTTCCTGCTGCCTCGTAAGTGAGCAGGTTCCCCAAGGTTCTATCTTCAGCCTCTTGCTCAGCTTCTTCTTTCCTGTGCAAATCCAGTCCTGTGGTTCTCATTCCAACGTCTTTCAAATCTTTCTCTCTGGTTCTGACAGCTTCTCCCACCTCTCTTCCACATTCCCAACTGCCCGCTGGTATTTCCATTTGGATGCCTCCAACTTAACTTGTTTAAAAATAATTTGATATCTCCCTTTTCCTTTTCCCCCTACCCCAGCTCATTCTCCCATCTTCCCTAATCCTATTAATGCTACTCCTTTTATTCCAGTTACCTGAGCTTGATAGCTGAACTGTGCCTTGAAATGCTCTCTCTCTCTCCCCCTCGTCTTCCCTTGTCATTCGGTCCAAATCCTATTGGATCCTTGCTCCCTAATGTTGCTTGCACTCATGTCTTCCTTCCCGTTCCACGGTCTCCCTCTTCTGTAGTTCAGCCCTAACTAGGGATGGTCACTAGCATTCCCACTGGCCATACCCAACCACAGGATATGAACTGTGGAAGCAAAAGGCGGCAGAATTGCAACCTAAGGAAGGACTTCACAACTCCCTGCTATGAACTTCATTAAGGAGATTTCACAAGAGAGTTGAACAAAAAAAGATGAAACCCAAGGGCCTGGGAAGAAAGGCTTCCATTCATTAATGAAACAGGTCATCTTGGGGAAACTGAAACATATGCCCAAGGGGCTGGGTTTAGAGAGCCCGCTGACAGGCCCGATATTGACCGGTGTCCACTGGTACGGCCAGATCAGTGGTTGATGCACTAAAAGATTTCTGTGCTGATTGGTAAAAAGCCACTGTCTGGAGCCCTCCCGACTGCCCCTCACCTCCCTACTGCTCCCCCATGACTCCCTGACAGTGATTAGAAGCCCTGCTGGTAGCTGTGCTATCACATGGCTCTGACTCTATAACCACCCTGGTCTCAGTTTAGCAGCTTTTCCAGTGGCGGCCAGACCAAATCCACACTGCTTGGCGTTCTCGGGATTCATCTTCATCTGACCATCACCTAGCTTTCTGGTCTGTTTTCCATGACTCCTACGGTGCATTCTTTGTATGTGACTTACGCTCTCCCAACATCAAATTTTTGCTTCTGCTTTTCCCTTCCTGCTGTCTGCTGAAATCCTTTGGGTCCCCCAAGGCCTTGCTCATACGCTACCAGTCCCAAGAAGTTGCCCCAGCATCCTTCTGCCAGAGGTGATCTTTCCTTCCTCACTGTTATTTGTTATGCTTATGTCTCCTCGCCTCTCTTTCTCTCTATATACATATACGTATTTGTATCTGACTATGCATATGTATATTTTATGGATATATCATTTTATGTATATAATTGAATGTATTCTTTCTTCAACGTATATGGCCTGGTACCTTAAAGTTAGTGTATCAATTTAAGGTTATTTCGGATATAGGAACAGAAACCAACTCTGCTTGCTCGGCTTGGTCCTCACATCTCCCCTCTGATTACCACACAGCCTCATGGCTCTGAGTCCTGTCCACTCCATCAGCCAATGGCTCCCAGGTGGGTAACTCCAACCTCATACACCTCGTTTGTGCACTTGGCAAAGGGAACTTCCTGAGTCCTAACGTGAGCAGTGGGAGAATGGCATCCAACACGTACAAAATCCCCAGCCTTTCCCCGCTGTACCTTCGACTTAAATGCCTGGTCTTAAACCTCACTTCTTTGGGTTGTAAGCTATACTGTGTCTCAGAGTGAAACATTTTATTTAACAACTTCTTTAAAAAAAAAAAAAAAAGTATCGACTGTTCTCGCTTTCCCAAGCCGGTTAGCAGAAAGGACATCTCATGCATGAGTCAATGCCCTGTTGGAAGAAGAAGGGAAAAGTCAGTGTTCTCTCAGGGGCTTCTGAGTGGACCGGAGCTGACATTTTATATCCCGGACACTGAGTAGAGGATTCTAGAGGTTGCTCAGTTCAAACACCCTCTTCCAGCATCCTCAGGGGCGGATGTGACACAGGCTGACTCCCTCTATAGAGCAGTACTCAGTACACAGCCTTGAGTACTACACACATGATTATTAGTTGTGTGAAGGAGACCTGGAGCCCATTTTAAGAACTATGCTGAGCGAAATAAGTGAATCAGAGAAAGACAATTATCATATGTTTTCACTCATATGTGGAAGCAGCGCAGAGGATCATAGGGGAAGGGAGGGGAAAACTGAAGGGCAAGTCATGAGAAAGGGAGACAAACCATGAGAGACTCTTAACTCTGGGAAACAAACTGAGGGTTGCAGGAGGGGAGGTGGGTGGGTGGGGGGACGGGGTAACTGGGTGATGGACATTAAGGAGAGCATGGGATGTGATGAGCCTTGGGTGTTAAATGCAACTGATGAATTGTTGTGCATCTGAAACTGATGATGTACTATATGTTGGCTAATTGAGTTTAAATATAAAAAAAGAACTACTGAGCTTTTGCTGTATGCCAGGCGTTTCATACATTCACTGAACAACCTCGTGAGGCACATACTGCCCCATTTTGCTGATGAGGCCACTGGCTCAGGGAGGCTAAGTGGTGTTCCCAGTGTCATCCCCCATGTTCACAGACCAGGAGGTGTCATGAGATGTACAAGGCTTAGTCTCCACCCCTGTCCCCGAGTTCTGGTCCCTGATTCCTTCAGGGACAGCTTTCCCACCCCAGACTGCTCATTCCTTTCTCCTTCTCATGCCCCTGTGGTTGGGGGGTTGAGAGCATCAGCCCACTTCATCCTTCCAGCCCGTGAACCTCTGCACAGCATCTATTCCCTTATTTGTCTCCAGGGAGGTACGTTTTCCTTTTAAGAGGAGCTGTGGTCCAGCCATGCCCCCTTCATGGCTGGTTCCACAGAGGTCACCACTAGGATCATTTGGCACCACAGAGGCTGTCCAGGTGCGGATGTGCTAATGCTAGGATTTTGGTAGAGGCAGATTGTGAATTTTTGGAAATTGTGTTGAAATCAAATGACTGCACTCAGAAATCCCTGAAGCAGCACTTACATTCTGCTTTTGTTATTGAGCAAAAGAAAAGCAAGTGGAGGGCGTGGGTAGGGCAGAGGGGCACAAGAGGACACTTGGGGCATTTCATGTCAAATCTAAGTACAGGCGGGGCGCCTGGGTGGCTCAGTCGTTAAGCGTCTGCCTTCGGCTCAGGTCATGGTCCCGGGGTCCTGGGATCGAGCCCCGCATCGGGCTCCCTGCTCCGCGGGAAGCCTGCTTCTCCCTCTCCCACTCCCCCTGCTTATGTTCCCTCTCTCGCTGTGTCTCTCTCTGTCAAATAAAAAAATAAAATCTTAAAAAAAAAAAAAAAAACTAAGTACAGGCGCAGACACCCGGGAGCATTCCACTACCGGGCGGCGTGTCTGCATGGACACGTTTGTTTGGGCGTCTCCTCAAATCTTCTTCCTGACCCTTGTCATCCAAGCTTGCCTGTCCTGTGTCTAAGCCATTTAAAGCAGGCCCTGTTTTCTACCAGAGACCGATCTGCAGTAAATGAACATGTTGGTGTTAACATGCTGGTGATCTATTATATTACCTTTCTTAAGTAACATAAAGTGTTCACAAGAGGTCCGGCATTCAGCTGTGCAGGCTGTGCACTGTACAACTTGGGGCCTGTAGTCCCATAGACTACTGATCGAGCAAAAATGCACTTCAATTCAGGAAGCCCTTAGGGAGATGATGCAAATGGTGGGGAGTGGGTACCTTTTGCAGGAAGACTCAGAAGGGGTGATATATTTTATAAGAGAGGACAAGTATAGCTTGTGGCAGGATCAAGAGCTTTAGAAGCAGGCCAACCTGGCTTCAGGTCCTATTGTCACCCTATCACTACTTAGTACCTGGCTCACCTGGGTAGGTGACTTTACTTCTCTGAGTCTGTAAAAGAGAGGGTGGGGAGGTTCTTCCTTTATACTCTGTGTGGGGGGTGGCCCCTTTGGCTGGTTGTCAGTCCTCTGGCTTCCTGCATTCTTCCATTCCTCTTGGTCAGTGACCTAGCTAAAGATTTCTTACCACCCAAATCCAAATGCAAAGGGCATCAGGCAGTTGCATATATATATTATCATGTAAAATATGCATAACGTAAAGCATACCATTTTAACCATTTTTAAGTGTACAGTTCAGTGGCACCTAGCTGGGTCACTGACCAAGAGGACAAGTGCTAGTGGCGGGGGGGAAGCAGGGAGTAGGGTTGGACGTTTCTCCCGAGTGAGGTATCAGGAGGTATCTGAGAAGGGAATGGCTTCTGGCTCCTATCCCAGAAGACACTGGTTTCATCGTGGGGATGTGTGTTTAATATTCCCATAACAGCAACAAATGGTTTCAACTTTTTTTTTTTTTTTTTTTGGACCCGGGCACAATTTTGATCCCCTGCTCCCAAGAATAGGATTACTCTTTCATCCAAAGCAATCATGGAGAATCTAGTTCTGGGCCTTTTCCTTCTCTCCGCTCTCCTTCCTTCCCCTCCCCTCCCCCTTCCTCCTTTTGTTCATAAAATGGATGCTGAATTCTCACCAGAAAGAAATAAAGGGCGAGAGCATCCTGTGTTCAGCTCAGAGAATCCTCAAGCGCTAAGCTAAAGGAATCACTGACCTAGAATGCCAGAGGTTTGTGTGGGCTGCAGGGAAGACAGGGGGTCCCAGCCCTGGGAGGAGGTGTTCTTGGCTGAACTGCAGCCCAGGCTTTGTTCTTGGCTCCAAGCACAGCAGTCCCCAGCAGGTACCTGGGGTTGGGACCCTCACTTTGGGGGCAGGACTTTCCCAGCAGCCATCAGTTACCTGCCCTCTCTTCCAAGCTGCGAGCTGGAGAGCTTTTCCACTTGGAACCCCACTATGGCCCTCTCCTGTCTCGCTCTTCTGACCGACGGCCCGGTCGGCAATTAGTAAGTGTCACACCTCGACTCTCAATCTATGATGGTTGAAAAGATAGATCAAAGCGATCTGCAGTGTGCTGTAGCCATAGAAAGAAGAGAGAAGGCCAATTAAAAAAAAACAAAGTTTGCCTTAAATCCTGACACACAGTGCACCACGGCCTGCACCTCCCACTCCCTCACAGTTGGATCTAGGAGAAGGTTGCTGTAAGTGCTGGCAAATAATAGTTATCCAGACCCTTCGTGTGTGGGGCCTGGGCTACCCACTAGGGCTTTCGGAATAAAACAGTAATGCTTCCATCTGAGTGCCTGAACCAAAGGAGCGGGCCGCTGTGTGGGTGTGGGAGCCGTGCCTGGGCTCTTGAGCAGAATTTATGTCCTTCATCTGCAATTAGCCCATTGCCACTTCTGAGAACATGAATAGTTCACTCTGCTGTTAATGGGAATGCTGTTCTCACCCCAATGGGAGGAAAAATGCCCAGAAACATGTTGAATGGATTTTTTTTTTTTTGATGCTTAAAAACATTGCAGTGATTTTCTGCTTCCAAAAAGGACATGTTGATAACTTTTCCATATGGTAATTTTCTGTTATGATTGTTAGTGGCTTGGCAATTTTTAAGACGAAATTCCTAACGGTCAGCAGAATTTGGTCCCATTTTCAATCCATAAGACCAGTGAAGTTTTCAGGGAGGAAGCCATTATTTCTTCCCTTTTTATTCATACTGAAAAGACATGTCTCTGTGCCCAATCCCATAGTTACCTCATCTTTTCTAATGTGGCCTCAGCTTCGTGAGGAGCCTTGGGCATGGATGCGAAGGCACCCTGATGGGCCAATCGTTCTCATGGTTCGGAGATGCCAGCACTGAGTTTCCCCAAGTTACCTTTTCCGATTCCAATAACATTCTGTGCGTCAGCGTTGCCAGGGTAGATGCGGCCAGGCCCGGGATAGAAACCCTGTTTTCCATGCAGAGATGACTCTCACACAAACAGGCTCTCTTCCCTGCCCGACAACAGGCTGTCTCACACAACTTAAAAATTCAAAATGTCTTTTCCTAAAAATACCGAAGAAGAATCTTACCAAAATTATTTAGTATCACTTGTTTTTTTTTCTCTCTCCCCCCCTCCCCCCCGCCTGCTGTGGTTGGTATTCATGGAAGAAGTTATATTTATGTACCTAATAGAAATAATGTAGATGATCCTAAGAATGGTGTTAGCTCTGGAAACAACCCAAACGCAGATGATGTTTGAAACGAGAGACTGAGAGGATCTGCAACCTCCTCCCCATGAGAATTGCAAGTTTTCATTTGTAAAAGGTGGTGAATATACACGTGTCGAGCCGGAATGACTACCCAACGTCAAAGGTGAATGGAAACCGGCCTTTTCAGATGCCACTTTTCTGTAACCCTTCCCTTTGGTGGTCTTTTCCCTTCCAACTTGCCTCCGTCAATTAAGCTATGGAGGGCTTAGGGCCGAGGCAAAATGATGCTTTTTTCTTTTTTGTGAAGGCTTGGTTATATTTATTTACATTGGGCACTAGACATGTCAGAATGTATCCACCTGCTGATGCCAGGTTATAAGAAATTCACTTCACAAAAACATTCCTAGGATGGTTCTCTAAGCAACAGATTCCTGGCACGCTGAAGGGAGTGTTTTATCTCAGGGAACGGCAAAATGTCAATGGCTGCGTCGGTCCAGACTCTCAGTTGCAGGTGACAGAATCTACCCCGTCTAAGCAGAACGATATTTACATAGGGATAGAGCTTGCCTTCACAATTTGGGGACAGACGAAGAAGGGCTATACAATAATCTCACAGGAACAATGCCCAAAATCATCCCGCGGAGTCGGGCTGCCGAGGAGGCTGATGCCTTTCTCCTGAACAGGAAGATGCTGCTTCAGCCAGAGCCACGTGCCACCTTTGCTTCGCTTGGTACTTGCAAGAAGGTGTACCTTCTCTCCATGTAACTCCATTCAGAATCCGAGTGCCTGCGCCCCCATCTGATGTGTCGGTACCAAGTCTCACCCTGAAGCCTAGCCAGGAAGTGTGGGATACGTAAACTGTAGCTTTCCAGCTCCTTTCCCGCGGGGAACTGCGGGAAGACACATTAGAATAGGGTAGGAATGGAGGTTGAGGAAGTCAACCCACAGGAGCTACCATGTGTGAAACAGACCAGAATACAGTGGGGAGGGTGAGTGGGAGCGGGGAGATGAGCCAAATGAAACAACTTTCAGCTCAGTCTGGCAGCACATAGACCCTGGGTTAGAGAGCTCAGTATGAACTGGTTGGTGGAGAAGCCAGGATTGGTCAGTGGTTATGGCATCCTGAAGGAGTCTGTCTAGCCTGGCACCTACCTAGCCACCCGGTGTCCCTCCAGGCCCACCTCACAAGCAGTGCTGCAGGGAGGTCAGAGGACATTCTCAACCATCCAGTCCTCTATCTTGAGAGGGCTTTTCTCTCCCTCCCAAGGGACCTGGAGGCTTCTGGAGTGCCCTTCTCCTCATCTTCTCCTCCTCCCTTGTGTCCAGGTCTTCTTCTGGGTGGTCTTGGCTCTGAGGATGTAGCATCTGCTTCTACTCCAAGCTGGAGCCATGTTTGAGCCGTGTCAGGGTCTGAAGTAGGACATACAAGATCGTTTTGTTTATTTCCATGTGGAGCTTGAGAGAGACATCTTGTGATGGTACAGCTATTCCTTTCATGGTTTCTTTACTTACCTCATCTTATTTGGCTTTCATAAAAATCACCAGCTTTTAAGAGAATTATGAATATGTTTGAAAGAGGCAAATGATAGTGGTGATATATTTTTACTATGCTTTTTGCATCTGTAACACATGTTTAACCATCCTCTGAGTTAGGTCTAATTACTCTCAACATATAGATGGAAAATCATAGATTTATAGATGGAATTTATAGGTGGAAACTGAAGTTCAGAGAGGTAAAGTGACCTGTTTAAAGTAACACAGTATCTCAGAGCGGGTCTGGTGACTCGAGTAGAAGGTTCTGTTCCCACATATGGAATTCTCTTGGCATAAAGATATGAACAAGAGTAGATGGAGGTGGGAGGCTCGATAGTGAGGTGAGGGATATGCATGTGTGTGTGTGTGTGTGTGTGTGTGAAGGGATCATGCAGATTTTATGAAGTTTTACATAAATATATATGCGTTAATTCAACTACAGTGCATGGCTGGTAGGATGTTGCATTTTTCGATTGAGATCTTACAACTTGGCATTGTTATCCCATTGTTCTACCTTAACAAAGCCAGGGTAGCTGGAAGAATCAGGCCAGGATTGCACACATGCTTTTTATTTGCCACATGGGGCCAGTTGGCAAGATGCCTATAGAGAGTTGACGCCCCAGGGAACTAGAAAACACTGATTGGCCCACGACGAGGTCAGAAACTCTGAAGCATCTGTCTGGAAGAATGAATATTCCCTGACATTGCCTACACCAGCCCTCACCCTGGGCTGGCATTTCTGCCTGTCCCCTCATGGAATGGGCGAATAAAATGAAGAGGAGGACGGTGAGGTTTGCCCAAGGTCCTTTAGTGGGCAAACGTCCTGCATTGCTGTCCTCAGAGGGCCGGACTTCATCCAGGGCAAAGGTTCCTGAGAAGGGCCAGGCCCTGAGGAGAGGGGCCAAGTGTAGAAAGAGAAGGTTTAGCTGGTAGGCATGATGAGAGGCTGTGTGATGGGAGTCGGGGAAGTTGATCCTTGAGCGAAATTCACTCATTTGTGCAGCATCCTCTCTCTGTATTGAGTGCCAGGCCCTGCACTGCACCCCGAGCAAATTATACCTGCTTTTGAGGAGCTTCTACTAATTAACAGATAGATAGCAACACTGATCAGAAATAACAGCGAACCTGCGCATAGCATCCTACACCTACAGAGCATTTTTCACCTGCGGTGTCTGGTTTCACCCGCACAGTTTCTGGAGGCAGAAAGAGCAGGTCGATGATCATTTTCTAGTGAGAATCTCTAAAGCTCAGAGTAGTTAGACTCAAACTCATTCTTTCTGCTCTGCATCCCAGCACTCTTTATTTCAATAATGATGGTTTCAAGCCAAGAGTAGATTGTATTAATGCGAGGGAGAGAAAAACCGTGAACACAGTGTGAGATGCAGGATTTTCCCCCAACAATTCCTGAGAGTTCCCTGTCCCTCAATCATCACCCTGACAGCACGCAGCACCTCTTCCTGGTCCACTTCACACAAGGCCTGCTGCCACTCCTAGGTTGCTTTGCCCAGCAGCAGCCAGCCTCCCCGGGCCACAACCCCCAGCGCTTCTGCAAGGATTCTCCCCAAACTTTCCACTCCACCCTGTCCTCTGTCTGTGGACTTGTGAGGAAGCCACAGCATTGTGCCACAGGAGGGAGGGACAACAGAACCACAGGCTCTGAGGGCACTGGAGGAGCAGGTCACAAGGAAGGCTACCTTGCAGCCCCGGGACCCTCTGCAAAATGCTGCTTCCTGGCCCTGGGGCATGGTCCCCACCCCCTGATGGTGGTCAAGAGGGGATATATTTTCCCACTGCCAAGAAAAGGTGGCACAAGCTTGGGATCACCATTCTTATCTATGTTTGAGGGACCTAGGGAATGATTCAAGCTGACAAATCCCTGGTTGTCCAGAATCCTAGGAAAATTTGGATGACTGTCAGGAAAACAGCAGGTCTTGTGCTAAGTCTGGAAAGTCAGGTGTGGTTCGGGGAACGGGGGCAGGGTGTATTGAAGTATCTAGAAACCATTTGTGTTGTATGTTAGGTTAGTTTACTAGTTAATCAATTAACCGTATTAGTTTCCCAGAGCTATTATAATGACCACACTCGGGGGTGGCTTAAAACAACACACATCTATTCTCTCGTGGTTCTGGAGGCCCAAGCTCCACGTTCAAGGTGTCAGCAGGGCCATGCTCCCTCTGATGCTCTCCCGGAGGATCCTTCCTTGCTTCTTCGAGCTTCTGGTGGCTGCCAGCAATCCTTGAAGCTTTTTTGTTTGTAGAAGCTTCGGTCCAGTCTCTGCCTCTGCTGTCGTCTGGCATTCTCCCTGGTGTCTCTGTGTCCAGATCACTCTCTTCCCTCATAAAGACACCAGTCTCTGGATTAGGCCTATCCTAATCCAGCATGACCTCATTTTAACTTGATTACAACTGCAAAGACCCTCCTTCCAAGTAAGGTCACATTCACAGGTACTGGGAGTTAGGGCTTCAACGTAGCTTTTTAGGGGACACCATTCGGCCCATGACAACAGCGGGAGATTTCAAGCACAGTGAAGAGAGCAAAGGGGGCCGTTTCAAATGTTGGAAATCATACTGAAGATTTTGGTGAATAAAAGGATAAAGGTATTAGCCCTAGGCAAGAAAAAGCAAAAAATATGCAGTAGGTTTAAGTTCAGGGACAGGTGAAGAGAAGATAACTACAAAATTAGTAAATTATCTTTTATGACTTTTCATGGTTATCTAAAGCATGTCTCATGAATCTTTATATCTACAGCAATATGATTATTGATTCAGGCAGGTAAACATGGCCTCATAAAGAACAATTTGCTAGCAAGACAGTCCTTATCACCTTGACATTGAATGGGGGAAAAGATACAACGGAGGAAAATCTGTCACTCATGATAGTGAATAGAGCATTTAATCTGATTTAAAGTCCTCTGTTTCAAACTGCTTACTTGGCTAAACAAACTAAAACTTCACCTGGCTTTCCAGTCAACAGGTAACCTCTACACAGAGGATAAAGCAAACTGTTGTCCCTAGTTCAGAGTTTGTAGGCATTTGCTGAGCTGTCACCTTCCCTTAGATCATACCTGCTGCCACTTGCCTTGTGAGCTCTCCCTCTCTCCCGCCTGCTCCTTCATGATTATGGCTCCTGTCTGGGAAGAAGGCATC
>NC_138378.1:50575026-50646072 GCF_054177405.1 Leptonychotes weddellii
ACTTCACCTGGCTTTCCAGTCAACAGGTAACCTCTACACAGAGGATAAAGCAAACTGTTGTCCCTAGTTCAGAGTTTGTAGGCATTTGCTGAGCTGTCACCTTCCCTTAGATCATACCTGCTGCCACTTGCCTTGTGAGCTCTCCCTCTCTCCCGCCTGCTCCTTCATGATTATGGCTCCTGTCTGGGAAGAAGGCATCTTCAACCTGTAATTCACTAGGTCGTATATGCAGCTTCCTTAAAAGTAAGATAAAGAAACTTTAGAGCACAGCATCCAAATAAATAAGGCACTTTTCCATTTAAGTGACTTATCTCATGATTTCCCTTTAATTTAAAGTTAATTTCCTTCTTCAGCAGAGACTCATATTTCTAACTTCAGATTTTCTGCTTTGAAAGGGGGAGCTGAAATTATTTTGTTTGCACATGTGCACAGCATTCCTTTTAAAAGAACAGAATGATCAAAGATTAGGAGGTGTATTCTGAAAACAGGGGCTGGATGCAGCAGGATGTGGTGGCAGACAGCCTGTGAGGGATGGGAGGGGACCAAGTGGGGCCTCCCCTGGGCTCATAGAATGTGTGTGCTCAGCAGATGTTTGGTGAATGAATGAACAATAGCAGAGACAATGCAGGAAACTTACTAGAAATAAAGATGACAGGAGTGGAGAATGAGTGGGGTATAAGATGTGACCTTCCTTTTGGAGATACTGATCTTATGCCTCTAGAAAGATCACTCCAGGAGGCAGAAAAGCAAAACTGGGGCTTAGGAGTGAGGTCAGGGTGGAATGCTGGTTTAGGAGGCACTGACATGGAAATAATAGTTGAAATAATGGGACCTGGTGAAATTTCTGATGGAAACTCTACACAGAAAAAGAGGTGGGCTCAGAACAGAACAGAACATGGAAACTGTTCACATTTAGGGGATGGTAGAGGAAGGAGGGCTGGAGGAGAAAAACAAGATGGGGCAGTGTGAAGGTTGGTGTTGGTCAGTAGTAGGGTAACCTAGCTGAAGTTGTCCAAGTCCAGTGAAGGACAGGGCTTGAGGATAGACCCAGCTGCTGAAATGACAGGGAGGACAGGGATGGCAGGCCAGAAGATTCCCAGTATCCTGCAGCTGTGTGAGAGCGGAGTTAGAGGAGTGGTTGGTGCCCCAGGCATGGCTGCTGCTGGGAAGTGTGAATCAGATGCTTTGGGATGATGGTGGGAGTTGTCCTGCTGGAAACTGGTGAAAGAAAGACACGTTGTCAGTCTTGGAAGACATTTGAGTAGCATAACCTCATGGTTTTAAGCACCTGGGTTCTAGAGTCATATCTATGTTCCAAAACCAGCTCTGTGATGTTTGTGACCTTGGGCAACTTCCTTAGGCAAACCGATATTTCATTTCCTCACCTGTGAAGTGGTCATAAAATATGAACTGGCATTGAACATGACAATGTGTGTAAAGAGCCTAGTCCAATATGAGGGGCATAGCAGGTGCTCAGTGAATGTTAGCTACTAGGAATAGCAGCAGCAATAGTGCTTGCATGGCTAGGAAGATAAGAACTCAGGTTTGGAGGTTGTAACAGTCAGGCTAGACAATGATATGCTGCAGTAACAAACAACGCTAAACCTCAGCACCTTATAATAACAAAGGTCTATTTTTCACCCAAGTGTCATGTTCATCATGTGTTGGCAGTGCCCCTACCATGTCATCTTCACTCTGAGACCCAAGCAGAAGAAAAGGAGTGCCTGGCAAAGAGCATGGTGGCTTATACAGCTTCTGCTCCAAAGTAACATGTGCCACTTTTGCTCACATTTCACTGGCTACGGTCACATAGCAGGGCCCGAGTTCAGTCAAGCAGGGAAGTATAATTTCTCAACTAGGGACACCTGATGTTGGTAAACAGTAATTCAGTTGACTGCAGTGGAGCTAGTCAGTGGCATAAGCAGGGAGCTTGACCACCTGTGTAACTCAGTAACTCAGTTTCAAAGCCTGGGTCACAGAATCAGAGCAGGGCTAGGAGAGTTGTTCCTGAGCCTGGGATGGGACAAGCAGAGCATGGGACAGGCATGGGGAGTCCTGGGCAATTCTCTTCAGGAAGAAAGAAAACCAAGATGAAGAAACCAATAATACCAAACGGGAAGGGAGAGTTGATAAAAGTTACACAATAACCTGACCTAAGTCATCGCGGGCCCAACAACCCATATGTGTTCACAGAGAGGTGAGCACTTGTGTTGTGTGCCCAGGAGGCCAGGTCCCAGGTGGAAGAGAACCATGCAAAGAAGTGAAGCTCAGGCACCTGCTTCTGTTCTCAGACTCATCCTTGCATCCTCAGGGAAGTTCTGTTCTTCGCTGGCCTGTCCCAAGTCAATACCATAGAGCAATGAGTGAAAAAAGTGAGAAATGGAATGAGAGAAACAACACCATCATTAAACATGTGCACACAAAACACATACAACATGCCTGGCCTCCAGGTGCCCTTGCAAACACATTAAAAAAAAAAAAATTTTAGTTTCACCTAATCTTACACCCAATGTGGGGCTTGAATTTACAACCCCGAGATCAAGAGTTGCATGCTCCACTGACGGAGCTAGCCAGGCGCCCCAGAGAGTGCCCACATTTTAAATAGAATGGTCATGGAAGGTTAGGAGGGAGCAAAGGACGGCCTTGTGGAAAAGCGATAAAAGAGAATTAATAAGATAAACAAGAGTGGCACCTCACCCAGGCCAGTGGTGACAATGCTCCATGAGCTGAGGAGTATAATTAATTCGACCCTTTGCACCTGAACTCCAAAAATGGATGAATGAATGAATGAATATCTTTGTCTTCTACTCAGTCTTCCAAAGTATTTGATGTTTCACCAAAGAGATCTCATTAGAGCTTCAAACACTTGTTGAGCTATTTGTTTGCTTTATTTCATGAAGAGGCTGTGTATAGCTCTCATCCCGTGGTGTGTGCTCAGATGTTCTCAGGTATTCCCTGTGTGGACTGGATGGAGTCTGGAGCAAGAACCCATCTGACAACCCTGGGCTCTCCAGTAAAACTCCCTGTGATGATGGAAATGTTCTCCAATCTGTGCTGTTCAACTCAGGAACTGAATTTTAAATTTTACTTAAATTTAAGTGCAAACAGCCATATGACTACCATTTGGGGCAGCTGAGGCTAGAGTCTAGGTCCCAGAGTGGATGTGCCAGGCAGTACTTACCTTCAGGTATCAGAATGCAATAGGAGCCTATGATATGTCCAAGGTCTTGCCTGATAATTCTCTGGTATATAAGCAAAAGCATTTCATCATCCAAGGAAGAAGTTCCAGCCAACTTCCAAGCCATGACTAACCTTGTTTTCTTCTCCATCATCAACACCATCACCATCACTCCTCTCCATCACTGCCTCCAAAACACTCGATTTCCTGGCCAGTTGTGCCACATATGTGGTTAAGAACAAACACAACCTTTTAAGAGCTTACAAGTACAGACAGATACACAGAATGTAGGTTGTGTTTGGCACGTAAAACTTAGTTATAAATCAACTTGTATCTTTAAGACAAGAAATAGCTTACATCACTAATAGAATACAGAAAAGTACAAGAAAAAAAGTGTGTATATATATAGCGTATATATATACAGTGTGTATATATTTATACATATATACACATACATATATATATACACAAACACACATATATATATTCATACATACATGAGATTCAGACAATACAGACATAGTCATTAAAGTACAAATGGAAGGTGAAAGTTTCTTTCCTTTCTTTGCATCTCTCTTCAAAAAGGTAACTTTCATGAACTTTTCTTGATTCCTTCCATAAATTAAAAAAAAACACCTCTATGTATAACTGTTCATGTCAATGCATACACACTCACACATGTATAATTCACAGGGGGATCAGAATATACAGACATAAAGACTGGCTTTTTCATATAACATGTGTGGAGATTTCTACTCTTGGAACATGCAGGCACACCTCCTTCTTTGTCCTGTCTGCATAGTATTCCACTGTGTGGGCTAAAGGGTTGAATTATGTCCAACCCCAACAAAAAAAAATATGTTGGAGTCCTAACCCTTAGGTCTTCTTCAGAATGTGACCTTATTTGGAGATGGGGTCTTTATAGAGATGATGAAGTGAAAATGAGATCATTAGGTACAAAAATGACCGTTGTTCTGGTAAAAGGGAGAAATTTGAACAGAGACAGGCATACATAGAGGAAGATTGTTATGAAGAAGTATAGGGAGAAGACCACCATTTACAAACCAAGAACAGAGGCCTGGGAGAGTTCTTCCCCTCATGACTTTCAGGAAGAAACAACCCTGCCAACACCTTCATCTTGAACTTCCTGCCTCCAGAACTGTGAGACAATAAATTTCTATTATTTAAGAACACCTAGTCTGTGGTATTTTGTTATGGCAGCCCCAGAAACTAACACATATGGTGCATCAACATTTATGTCCTTAGATGGACACTTTGTTTCCAGAAGAATGTTTTTAATGCAGTAGGCAAACTGCAATTTAAAGAATCCCTTTGGGGAAGTTGTCTGTTTTTTATAAAACAAACAATTCTTTTTGGGGTATGAATACTTACTAAGTATTCAGACTTGATTACTTGCGTTTTAATATATCAAGCTTTTGTAAAGCGAGCCCACCTGTCAACAAGACGCTGATCCTGGTAGACGAAGTGCAGTTACAGAGATTCCATACCTCACAGTGATTGAAAGGGAGTCAGGTGACATTCTTAGGACTTTTTTGGTTGCAAGTGACAGGAGCCCCACTTGTACTAGTCTGAGGGCAAAGGAAATTAAATTTTTTAAAGATTATTTATTTATGAGAGAGAGAAAATGAGTGGGGGCGGGGGGCAGAGGGGGAGAAGCAGACTCTCCGTTGAGCAGGGAGCCCGACTCAGAGCTTGATCCCAGGACCTGAGATCATGACCTGAGCCAAAGGCAGATGCTTAACCAACTGAGACACCCAGGCATCCTAGAAATTAATTTTAAGGCTATTCTGATGTCTTGCAGGATTTAAGGATAGCTGGGTTTCAGGGAAAATTGAGACCAGGACACCATTAGAACCCTCTCCCTCTGACTTGAGTCCTCCTCCTCTTTGCAAATTTGATCAATTCTCCCTGTCTTCTTGAGATGAGCTTCCCTATTTATGTGGCCCACAAGATAGAGAGCCTGGCTTTGAAAGGACTCTGATGGGCTCAGCTTGGGTCACATTGTCATGCCAGGACCTAGCCTCACCCAAGAGCAGAGTCATGGTGTACTAACCTAACTGCAACTTTGGAAACCATTTGGATGTTGGGAGTGGCATGGTGGGTGGAGAACTCCTGCTGTTGGAAGGAGGTTTCCAGAAGACAGCTGCCTGGGGTCTCCTAATTGTTTTGATGGAAGCTTCCTGAAAGAGATGTAATCTCACTGATGCCACCATTTGGAGAAAACCTTTGTAACGCCCAGCCCAAGGGCCCCGGGCCAGCTCCTTGGGCGACAGAGAAGACTCCCCCCTATCCGAGCAGAGGTACCTTTGACAATTTGGAACACACCAAGGGCATCCTTCCCCAGACCTCTGCAACTGTGTGCTCCTTCCAAGCAGAAGCAGAAAGCAGCAGAAATGACTGTCAAAACAAGGCCGGGCTCTGCCTGCAGGAAAATCCGGCTGTGGCGGTGGCTTAGCGCCTGCCAAGCGAAATACCAGTTAGGAGATGTCGCTGGCACGCAATTTAAAGAATAACTTGACTAGCACTTGAGGTTATTTAGAAAAATACCTTTGGTCACGTGCTTTCCAGAATGCTATGTACTTGAAATGAATCATCTGTACCCAGCCCAGAGCAGATTTAATTACAATCCCCTCCCATGTTGCTTCTTTTAAAACTTGACCTTCTTTTCTGGTTGCTATTCAAATTCGGCAAAATATCAACTGGATTTTTTTTTTTTTTTTTTTTTGAAGCTGAGGAAGAATCTTTCTATAGCTGAACAGTTCCAGACAGGAAGAAGAGACCAAGCTCATAGGCAGGAGCCTTGCAATGTAGTGATGACAAGAGATTACCTTTCATTACCGGGAATATGTCATTTACCTACGAGGGCCGTAAAATAATTTGTCCTAATGACTGTATGCAGCTTGTAAGCAAAAACAAACATCAAGAGGACACAAACAGAATAGTGTGTGAATAATCTGACAAGGCTATGCCAGCCAAACACACTTGACATCTGTATTTCTAAAGCAGGGGGGTGGAGGGTGTCACTATTCATGTTCGACGCTGGGGTTTTAGTGGATATGATTAACCCACAGGTCGTGCCCATGACTTAATAGAGTGGCCTTTATCGTGAGACCAGTAGACGGGCAAGGGCAAGGAAAAAAGGCCCTGGCGAAAGAAGTCAGGCAGGATCGTGAACCCCTGGGAGCCTCAGTATCTGCATCTGTAAAGAAGCCTCGATGATCCACACATCGCAAGGTTTCGCACAATTTAGAGAAAATGGATATAAAGTGACTGGCCCACGATGGAAGGCTTAGCAACACTGGTTATTATTGTTCTTTTTCAGCCTTCCTTCCCCGTGTCTGGTAGTGTAGCTGTTTGCACCTCTGGATGTTAAGCAAACATCGCCTGGTTCAATCCAGAGTTGGACCAGGTTCCCTTCTCATTGTCTTTGTGTTTCAAATTAGTCATTAGATCTGCTGAGAGGCTGACCCCAGAGGAGCATACTAATAGATGTCAGTTGGGAGTTGATCAGAACCTATTATCCCTGGGGTTGAGTAGCTCAAGGGGTATGGCTGGCCTGACCTTCACAATGAGGGTTCGTGGTCTCATGGTGGTACTCCCACGTGAGAGATAATGATAGTGAACAGATGTCCTGCTCGGCCAGAAATGATATCTTCCTGGGGAGCCGCCATGGGCTTCTTGTCATCCAGACCCTTCCATCCTTTCCTGGGCCTATGTCCCAGATCCCTTCTCATCAGGATGTCAGCTTCCTGCCCTCTCTAACTCCCTCCTTCCCTCCCTCTAAGAATCAAGCCTATGAGGGTGTACACACTCACCTGGGGGGACATTCTTGGCTACAGGACTTAAAGCTATTTATTTAGGAGGTTCAGAGAGGCCATGTCAAGAAACCAGATCATGAAGTCAGATGAACCAACCATGCAGCAGTGTCTGCTGTGTTCTGAGTGATTTTTATCATCACAGGTGAGGCAGGTCAGTGACCGCAAGCCCCACAGCCTCCCAGCCGCTCCTTCGGACTCTCAGTTCATTCTTCCTTCCTACCAGCCCACCCTGGAGCAGGTGGGGGGAGGGAGATCCCCATGATGCCTTAGCTGCCCTTGAGCACCCATCCTCAAACTCCTTTAACACCTATAATTTATTTCACACAGCTCAGGAAAATAATGAAGTGAGAAAGAGGGGAGGTTGATCAAGGACGACCTCTCTGAGGTAGCTATGTCTCTGCAGAGACCAAGCGGTGTGCAGAAAGATGGGAGAGGTGTGGGCTTCAGGGAGAGGAGACAGACATGAGATCAGCCTGCCGTGGGAGGAGTGGGTGGGACTGTGCTTGGCTGGCGAGGCAGGGAGGCCACCAATGCAGGCCCTCCAGGCCTTGGTTTTGCTCGTGGACTTTATTTAAATTTGGATGAGAGCCTTTGGAAAGTTTCTTTTTTATTGTGATAAAACGTACATACCATAAAATGTACCATTTTAGTCAATTTTAAACGTACATTTCAGTGGTATTAAGTGCACTCCCATTGTTATGCAACCATCACCACCATCCATCTCCAGGACGCTTCCATCTTGCAAAACTGCAACTGTACCCATTGCACTCGCTCCCTACTCCCTGTCTCCCAGCCCTTGGCAACCACCATTCTCTCTGCCACATACTCACCAACACTTGTTATTTTCCTTGTGTGAGTGTGTGTGTGTGTTTAATAGTAGCCACTGTAATGGGTGTGTTTTGGAGGGTTCTGAGCCAGGGGGTGGCATGACCTGGTTTGTTTTTTTTAAAGGATCCCCCTGGCTGCTAGGTGGAAAATGAAGTGCGTATAAATTACCAGGCTAATTTTGAGGACGAAGAGGCCTCTGTGAGTAAGTATTCAGGGCCAGTGTACAAAGTATTGTTGTCCCAGGCAAACCAGACAGGTGTTCACCTACCTCTGTTTGGGAGGCGGGCGTGAAGCAACCCTGGAGGCCAAGAGCAGGCAGAGGTGAGGGTGCACTCTGTCCATCTGCAACAGAGAGGGGGGTGGGTGAGGAGCTGAGGAGGCAAACAGGGTGGGGAGGGGGGAAGCCACTACCACTCCCGTATGAAGAGGGGAGGAGAAGGTGGTATCACTGAGCCCAGGGCCCCAGCAGGCACGTTCTCAGAGAGCAAGAGCATGGAGGAAAGGGCTACTGCTGCTCACCCCCAACTGTGTCCACTGGCTGAACCCAGATGGGGGACATGGCCCGGGAGCCCCCCCAGAAGCCTGCAGGAAGGCCTGGGGGAGCTGAGCACTCACTAGAGGGTAGTCATGGGAGGTGGAGTGGATAGGCCCAAGGCTGGCTGTGGGGTCTGAGGCAGGGAGCAGAATGAAGAAAGAGGCCAGCATTTCTAGAGAGAGTTGCCCCCTTCCCAAGGTGGGGAGATGGGAAGGGAGCAGGGGGAGGGTTGGCTCCAAGGGCTCATCCTCTGTTTATCCATTTAGCTGCACCTTTCTTTCGTGTGCATTTCTGATGTAACTTTTTTATTTTTTTAAGATTTTATTTATTTATTTCAGAGAGAGAGAGCACAAGCAGAGGGAGAGGGAGAAGCAGGCTCCCCGCTGAGTAGGGAGCCTGATGCTGTGGGACTCGATCCCAGGACCCCAGGACCTTGAGCTGAGCCAAAGGCAGACGCTTAAGCCACTGAGCCACCCAGGTGCCCCTGGTGTGACTTTTATTTAACAATAAAATAGTGTAAGATAAAGAAGGAAGGAAGAAAACTCTGGATACTTAGGGAGTCAAACATTACATTTTTCTCTGTGCTCCTTCGTGGATAAGGCAGAAATAAAAACCAGTCCTCTGCAGTTCCCCCTTCCCGGGCAAGGAGGGGTCCTGCAGCTTTGACCATCCTTTGTATGGGAGCTGGAGGTTGGGGAGAGAGAAGACGGGAGCTTCCCCACCCTGGGCTGTGAGACACACACAAAAGCGCAAAATGAGACAAAGGAGAAGCCAGAAGCATTAGATCCAACTAGGTTTGGGGAAGAGGTAAACACTGGAGCCCTGGCCACAGGGTCAGCGAGGTGAGGTGAGCAGGCTGGGTCAGCCAGGGCTGGGGAGGCTGATGCATGGAACCTGCCTGGGGATGGGAGGTGGGCAGACGGTCTGCTGGTGGGCAGGGAGCTGGCTGGTCCAGCGGGTCCTCATGTGGGGAAGGTTTGTTTATTTCTTTTAGGAAACAGTTCTCTTGGCTCTATATTTGAAGCAGAACTTATCACTAAGTCCTCACATAAAAGATGTTGAGTCATACACAGAACTGTAGATCTAAATAAAGAGGTAAACTGAGGCAAGGTCAAAACTGTCAAAAAAGATGAGTTCACTTAGAAATAGCAGAGGTATTGCAGTTTGGGACACACACGCTAGAGCAAGCCACAGGGGAGTTGGATGAGGGTTTGGGGTGGGTTGCATTTATGGGCACAAAATGTAATGAGGGGAAAGCTCAGAGTCTGTCAAAATAAAAACCTGGAGACGAGATTTGAAAATTCCCTGAGCAGACAAAACCATTCCAGTCACACAAACAAAGCTCGATGGCTTATTTTGTGAGACCAGCCTGACCTGGTTGCTTCTTGTTCATGCCTCTGGATACCATAAGTAAATCTTCCCAAGGTTGATATGAGGCAACCCTGGACCAACTCCTTATCATTTAAGACAATTCCAAAATTATCAGTGTTCTGTAAATCAGGCATTTATGGAAGAGTGGTCTCTTAGTCCTTAAGTTTTGTTTTCCTAAGGGCATATGCATGACCTTCTTCATTTTTAAAAAATATTATTTGAGAGCGCACACAAGCGGGAGGGAGGTGCAGAAGGAGAGGGAGAAGCAGACTCCCTGCTGAGCGTGGAGCCCTACACATGGGGCTTGATCTCAGGACCCTGAGACCACGACCTGAGCTGAAATCAAAAATCGGACCCTTAACCGACTGAGCCACCCTGGTGCTCCATGAAGTTCTTCATTTTAAATCCTCCTGTTCCATTTTAGATGGAAATTCTTTTACAAGGCAATACCTTCCTCCCTCATCAGTTCTGCAGAACAATTTAAGAATATTTAGTTTTGCATCGTTTACTATTGTTTTCTTGTCTCCTCGACTAAAAGTCAATACGTATTTCCGTAGCATATACAACCCAATGCTCCGAACACTGCTGGCTTGTTGATGGCTTGATTATTCACTTACTTATTTTTACTGAAGTACAGTTGACATACAATGTTATATTCACTTCAGGTGTACAAAATACACAACATTACACAGTGCTCGCCACAGTGTCATCACCATCTGTCCCCATACAACATTATTACATTATTGACTATATTCCTTATGCTCCACTTATCATCCCTGTGACTTTATTTTATAACTGAAGTTTGTACCTCTTAATCCCCTTCACCTACTTTGCCTATCCCCCCGCCCCACCTTTTAAAACTTTTTGCTTAGGACAATGACTTAGCACTTGAGAAGACTGACGCTCCCAAGATATGCTTCGTTTGGGGAGCAGGTACTCCCTCTGTGGGAAGCTATTTTCTAATCCCCTGAAAGCAATCTATTTATACCCTGAAATCCGAGTTTTTAAGGAAATGTATCATTATTATAGCTTGCATAACTACAGTTATGTCAAAGAACTATTTCTACTGCCCTAGAATCATTGCAGCTGAGCTCCGTGCGAGGCAGAGTCGGTACACTGTATTCTCTGCTCATTGCTGTGCACTGACTTCCCTGTAATTGTGAGAGTGACCTCTTTGTTCCAGGGTCATGCAACCGGGTAACAAAGGAGAGTGATTACTGCTTGCTTTACCATTGAAAGACTGGAAATACTGCTTTTCAAGCCTTCAACTCATTTCCTCTCCTGGCTTTAACTGAGGGCAAGACAACTATAACCTGGACAGCGTTGGGTGGAGCCAGCAGAGGGGTGTCCAAGGCCGCCTACCTGCTTCGGTCCACCCTGCCAGGCCTGGGGAGAGCTCCCATTGAGGGCAGTGCAGAGATGGGGCAGTCCCAGCCTCGAGGAGAGGAGGGTTCGAAGCAGGTAGAAATGCAGGGCAAGTTAAATTGGCCCAATGGGAGGAGGAGGGCATCTGTTAGAGGAGGGAGGTAGGAGAGAGAGATTGCTGAGGGCTCAGGAAATGTGAGAAGGAGGGGCTGGTGGGAGGGCCTTGGGGAGCAGGGGCAGAGGACAGGGGAGTGGGGAGACAGAAGCTGGAAGGTAAAGGTGGGTGTGGGCAAGGTTGTGGAGAGCCCCCTGCAGGGCTGAGTTTGGACTTGGCTCGCAATTAAGTGGTCACCAGAGACCTCTGGATTTCACAGACCATTTATTTTTCTTAAAGTATGGTTGAGATGGAAAGGAATGAAAGCAGGTTACCAACGCATGCACGTGCACGTGTACACACACACACACACACTATTCCCATCAATTATTCTAGTGCTTTTATAAATGGAAAGATATTGTAACACTCTTCAGAAAACAAAATAGAAAGAACAAAACATCAAAATAAAGGACAATACTTTTGAGAAGCAACAACCAATAACCTTATATCACAGGTTTGCCAAAGACTGAGAACGTCATCTCAGGCTGGCAGGTTACACAGGCCCGCTTTGTCATCCCCTCTGTGGAAAGCCCGGAGGACTGTCTGGGGAGGGGGGCTCAGCAGGAGGCCTCAGGCAGGCAGGGCCTTGCACTGGGCTAAGCACTGGGGATTGGGGAGACAGTTAGCAGGCCACTGTCAGAACCCGTTGTAAAATGCCCCTGGAGCCCATCCTCTGTCCCTGGCTATCAGTCATTCTGTCTCATCTGGACCATGAATGGCTTCCCGGCTGCTCTCCCGGCCTCCACCACTTAACTTTCATAATCTATTCTCCATATGGCAGCCAGAATGATCTTTGAAAAAAACGACTTGATCATGTTTCTCACTTGCTAATGTCGGTCAGTCAATAGCTTGCCCACAGGCCTGGCGTGGAGTCAGGCACTTGGACCCAAGGCCCCCTCAAGCAGTCTCTGTCGGTGGCTCTGATCTCACTGGCCCTCCCGGTGTGCAGGGCTGCAGCCATGGTGGACCCTCTTCAAGCCCTCCTCCTCTGTCTGCAACACGTTCCTCCTGCTCTTTGCCTCCGTACCTCCGGCAGGTCTCTGCTGCAAGAGAACATCCACAGAGGGGTCTTTCCAGAGCCCCCATGTCACCTGGGCTCCTGCTGTCTCCCATGACACCTGTGTTCTGTCTTCACAGCAGCTATCATAGTTTGTGGGTTGACTGTCCCTGCATTTGGGGATTTGCTAGAAGAACTCACAGCACCCACCATGTTGTTGTGCCCATGGCTAAGACTTACAACAGTGACATAGTAAGGATACACACATGGATCACAAGGCAAAAGACACAAGTGGAATCTGGAGGAAGCTGTATGTGGGCTTCCTTGTGCTCTCTCCCTCCAATGAGGGTCACAGAGAGCACATTCTCTCCTAGCGGCAAAAACACAGCAATATGTGTGTAATGTTTCTGCCCAGGGAAGCCCATTACAGACTCGGCGCCCAAGATTGTTACTGGGGGCTGATGATATGTGCACCCTCTGCCTAGCACCTATTAAAATTCCAGACCCCCAGGAGGAAAGCAGGTGCATAAACCGCATTGTTTGCACAAACAGAGGAGGCTCAGGGAGCCACTCTTAGCAGTTAACTGTTGACGGGGGACACTCCTGGAGCTGAGATCTCAAAGGTCAGGCAAGGCTCAAGCCGGCAAGCGGGCTTTCTATGCATCGCAGCCTCAGGCCTGCTTGGTGAACCCCTTTTCCACATAATTTGTAATTAGAACTTTATCTCTGTATCTCTTGCTATGGGGACAAGGCCCCGTCTACCATGTCCTTCACTCTACCGAGCACTTAGCATACAGCAGACTCTCGGCTGAGTGTTTAAGACCACAGGACTATCTGCTGGGAGTGCTGGTCTACTGCTGCTGAACTGTGACTTGGACTAGCTCCCTCACCTCTCATGGCCTCAGGTTTCTTATCTGGAATAAGGGGGTTCTGATAGTCCTTCCTCACGGCTCTGTTGTTGCAATGGCTGTGGTGCTAGGCCATGTTCAATGGATGCAACTTGAGATACAGACCTGGATTCGTGACCAAGGGTGGACTCCAGACATACCCATTCAGGAGAATTAAAAAATGAACATGATTAGCCTTGGAGGCCCAGGAAGAAGGAGACTTGTGGTTGTAGGTCTGAGTGATTGGAGTTGCTGAGTTTGGGGTAAGGACTGGTGATAGATTCTCCTCACTAGCACTGTTCCTAGCCGTCGGTCATTGGGTCAGTAACAGATCATGTAGTTTCTCAGTCTCTGTGTCTTCTTGAGGAGGAACCTGGATCCGCTAAGTAGGTCCTGATGAGGATTGCTCCGCCCTTCAGGTGTGTCTAGAGAAGTTGATCTTTGCTTGCCTTGCCCACTCTCTCCTTCCCAGGGTATCCATCCTGCCCTACTGTGGCTGCCTGCCCCACTGTGGCTGCTTGGGTGGCTATATTTTGCTCCATGGGGCCCCACCTTGGCCTTACTGACTGAACTGGAGCATTTGCCATAAGGGCAGATTAGCACTGGCTGACCAGGGGCTTCTGACCTGTGAGCCTGGCTTGAAAGGATGAGATGAGCTGGACCTAGAAGATTCTCTTCATAGGAATTTGGAATTGGGCCCTGAGAGATAGGGCTGGCTAGGAGTGGGGCTCCAGTAATTCTGGGCCAGGGCAGGCGGGGATGAATCAAAGTGACGAGGGAGCAGAAATACTAGTGTACAGGCTGAGGATGGGACAGAGGTGGAAAGGCCATGAAAGAGACGTCCCTTCACACTGCCTCAGGCCTTGGGGGTTTTCTTGTTCCAGTGCACATGCATCTGATAATTTGAGGCAATTTAATCAAAGCGTTTAGAGCTTGGGACCTGAATATAGACTCTGCCTCATGCAAGCTGTGTGACCTCAGGCAAGCCCCTTAACCTCTCTAAACTTCAATATCCCCAGCTGTGATAGGGAGAGTAATATTGTCAACTTCATAGCATCATTGTGAGGCCTAAATGATGTCATACAGGACTTCATATGGTTTCTGGCACACTGGTAAGCACCTAAAAATGTTAGATAGTATTCCGATATTCTCATAGCTCCTCTATTTTGGGGGGTCATTCTGATGGCTCTCTGTTTCTGACCATAACAAATAAAAATGTAGTTATAATGGATGATCCTCTCTGGAAGGATTCTTATAGGGAAATCATAGTTCCTAAAACTTCAGCTTCCAGTGTCCTGTGACCTCGCCTAGAAGGAAAGCATACAGTTATTTAGCCGTATTTTATTTTATTTTTTTTTCTGACAGCTGATTGCCTTTTTCGAAGCGTTTAGAACTCCATCTCTGTGTTTAACTACAGGTAGAGTGCTTCTGTGAATCCCCACTGGGGCCCTTCAGTGAATTTAAAATTTCTCTGGAGGTCCGACTTCCATAAAGGATGATAATGTCTTTTATTTTTTGGCCCCAATGCTATCTTTGTGACCAGTGGAAGTTTTTTAATTCTCATAATGCTACTTAATATATGTGACAAGTGTCCATGATCTATTTAGCATGCAGCAAATGCTAAAGAAATGAAGCAGTTCCACCAGAACAACACACACCAGTCTTCTAGAGCCATCAGGCCTGCAGGAACTCATACCCACCCCCTCAATTACAGACGCCAAGCCTCCTTCATCCATTTGAGCATCTCCCTGCCTCTAAGATGAGTCTTTCCATTAAAGTGGTGATGAAAATGACATTTTTTTCCATCACAGAATTTAAACTTCCTTTAATGATAGAACTTTTAAAAATGTATCCAGTGAAATATGACTCAGGGGATTTGCAGAAGTGCATTTTCTTTCAGCTCGTTATGTTCTTATTACAGCTTCCACTCCCAAATCTTTTTATCAGAGGCATGATGCACTCTTTGGGTAACAGGATTGAACACCACCTTTTGACAGCCATAACCACAGTCTTTTAGATGATACATGGATGCTTGTATTAAAAGAATGCATTTTTCTCATGCTGCCTTCTCGTTAGGACGGACCAGCCACTTTTTCTCTTCCTGGGCCATTGCGTCTGTCTTCTAGCAAGACTCTCTTATTCCTGTCTCTCCACCCCTCCACCCTTCTACTCTGTCAGCTATGCTGAAGCCCAGACGCACTTTCAAAAACCAGATCCCCTGCTCTTGTTAAGACCCAGTGCTGACTGCTCCAAACCCAGGATGTAACCGAGCCTCCTCAGCATATCTCAGGGGGACTCCAGGGCTCCCTCTCCCTGCTCCTGGTCACACCTCCGTCCTTCTTTCCTCTCTCAGACACACTTCACTCCTGGCTCCACCCTCTGCTCAGTACAGCTCCTTTCTTTGCTTGGAATGCCCTCCTGCTGGTCTCCAACCTCAACTCCTTCCCTTTTCCTCTGGGTGTGTGGCCCCTGGCTCCATGGGATGGGGAGGACATGACGTAGGTATGGGGACAGAGTTGACAGAATTCCAGGCCAGGCTGGCCCAAAGCAAAATTGTGAAGAAAGCCAAATCTCATCTCTAGCTTCTCACTTTTTCTTTCTTATCACAGAGCCGGCTGGTCTCTCTTTTCCTTCCCTTTTTAGCAGCTTTATTGAAATATAATTTACGTACCATAAATTCACCCATTTAAGGTGAATATAAGTCAATGGATTTTAGTGTAGTCACAAAGCTGTGCAACCATCACCACAATTTAATTTTAGAACATTTTTTATTATAGCCACACTCCCCTGCCTGACAAAAAAACTTTGTACCCATTAGCAGTCATTCCCCATTCCCCCATCCCCAGTCCTAGACAGCCACTGATTTGCTTTCTGTCCATATAGGTCTGCTTATTCTAGACATTCATATGTATGGAATCATTTAATGTGATCTTTTGTGTCTGGTTTCTTTCATCTAGTATCATGTTTTTAAGAATTATATGTGCTGTAGCATGGATTAGTACTTCATTCTTTTCTATTGCTGAATCACACTCTATTGTATGGATCTATACATTTTACTTACTCATTTATTAGTTGATGAACATTTGGGTCGTTTCCACTTTTTTGGCTATTATAAATAATATAGCTGTGAACATTCATATATAATTTTTGTGTGGACATTCCTCTTGGGAATATATGCAGGAGTATGTTGTTTGATTTCCACATTTTTTGTGAATTTCCCAAATTTCCTTTTCTTAGTTATTTATAATTTAATTCCATTGCAGTGCACATTAGTCAGGGTTCTCCAGAGAAGGATGTATCTAAATAGATACATAGATATAGATAGATATATAAGAGAAGATTTGTTATGGGAGTTGGTTCATGCAATTATGGAGGCTGAGATATGCCACGGTTTGGGATACGTAAGCTGAAGAAGCAGAAAGGCTGGTGATATAATTCGGTTTGAGTCTGAAAGCCTGAGAACCAAGAGCTCCAATGTCTGTGAGCCAGACATTGGATAGATGAGCTCGAGAAGAGAAAAAGAGAGAATTTGCTCTTCCTCCACCTTTTTGTTCTGTTCACACCCTCAATGGATTAGATAATGTCCACCCACATTGATGAGGGTGATCTTCTTTACTCAGTCTGCTGATGCTAATCTCTCCTGGAAACATCTTCACAGACACATTCAGAAATAATGTTTCAGGGGCGCCTGGGTGGCTCAGTTGTTAAGCGTCTGCCTTCGGCTCAGGTCATGATCCCAGGGTCCTGGGATCGTGCCCCACATCCGGCTCCCTGCTCCACAGGAAGCCTGCTTCTCCCTCTCCCACTCCCCCTGCTTGTGTTCCCTCTCTCGCTGCGTCTCTCTCTGTCAAATAAATAAATAAAATCTTAAAAAAAAAAAAAAGAAATAATGTTTCACCAGCTATTGGTGGGCATCCTTTAGCCCTATCAAGTTGATGTATAAAATTAACCATCACACGGTGGGAGAACATACTTTGTATGGTTTCAATCTTTATAAGTTTTTGAGTCTTTATAAGTTTATGGTCTATTTTGGAGAATGTTCCATGTATACTATTAAATGTTCTCTATAGATGTCTCTTTGGTCCAGTGGGTTTATTGTGTTCTTCACATCCTCTATTTCATTGTGTACTTCTGGCTAATTGTTGTATCCATGATTGAAAGGGGGTCTTTCTCAATTATCATTTGTTGCATTCTCTTCCTTTCTGTCAGTTTTTGCTTCATGTATTTGGGGGCTCTGTTGTTAAGTGCATATATGTTTATAATTACTTATAATCTTCCTGATGAATGGATGCTTTTATCATTTTATAATGTCCCTCTTTGTCTTTAATAACAATTTTTGTCTTAAGATCTATTTTGTCTAGTATTAATGCTGCCACCCCGGCTTTCTCAGATCTCTTTGGTTACTATTTGCATGTTTTCCATCCTTTTACTTCAATCTAATTGTGTCTTTGAATCTAAAGTGTGTTTCTTATAAACAGTGCATAGTTGTACCTTGTTGTTGTATCCATTCTGCTGATCTGCCTTTTTAAAAAGGCATTTAAATTTACTGTAATTACTGATAAGCGGGATTTGAAGCTATCATTTGTTATGTATTTTCTTTATTTCTAACATCTTGTTTCCTCTATTATTCTATTATGGCCTTCTTTTGTGTTAAATAGTTATATATTTTCTAGTGTACCATTTTAGTTCACTTATTGTTTCTCATAATCTTTGCTAGGTTATTTTCTTTATGGTTGCCCAGAACATTAGAATTAGCATCTTAACTTAAAAAACAATCTAGTTCATATGAATACTAACTTAATTTTAATAGTAACCAGAAGTTTTGCTCTGGTATAGTTCCATTCTACTCCTCCTCTGCTGTGGTATTATTGCCATATATATTACATCTTTATGTGTTTTAAGCTCATCAACACAGTTTTGTAATTAATGCTTTATGGAGCTGTTTTTAAAATCAGGTAAGAGGAGAAAAGAGGTACAACATACTTTAATCTTTCTTTTATATTTACCTTGTAGTTACCCTTACCAGTGTTCCTTATTTCTTTGTGTGGATTCAAATAACCAGCTACTATGCTTTATTTCAGCCCGAAGGACTCTCCTTACTATTTCTTATAGGGCAGGTCTGCTAGTGATGAATCTGTTTTTGTTCATCTTGGAACTTCTTAATTTCTTTTTTATTTTTAAAGGATAGTTTCTCCAGATACAAAATTCTTGACTCACAGTTCTCCTCCTTCCTCCCCACCCCCAGCATTTTGAATATGTCATCTCACTACTTTAGGCTTCCATGGTCTCCAATGAGAAGTTGGCTATTAATCTTATCGAATATCTCTTGCCTCATGATTAGTCATTTCTCTCTTGCTATTTTCAAGATTCTCTCTTTGCCTTTCAGTAGTATGATTAGGATGTGTCTCTGTGTGGATCTTTTTAAGCTTGTTTTATTGAAGTTCATTGAGGTTCTTGGATGAACAGATTTGTGTCTTTCATCATTTTTAGGAAGTTTTAGGCCATTATTTCTTCAAATATTCTTTCTGTCTCTTTTTTTCTCTCTCTTCTGGGTCTCTCATTATACATATTTGAAAATACTTGATGGCATGCTGTATGTTTTTAAGGCTCTGCTCATTTTTCTTCATTCTTTTTTCTTTGTGATTGGATAATTTCAGTTGACCTTTATTCAAGTTCACTGCTTCTTTCTTCTGTCAATTCCAATGTGTTGTTGAGCACCTCTAGTGAATTTATCATTTCCAGTTATTATACTTTTCAAATCCAGAATTAGGTAGAATAATTTCTATCTCTTTATTGATATTCTTTATTTGGTAAAACATCATTGTCTTGCTTTCCTTTAATTCTTTAGACATGGTTTCATTTAGCTCTTGAACATATTTATAATAACTGGGTTAAAGGCTTTGACTAGTAAATGCAATATCTGGGCCTTCTCAGCGTCCATTTCTTTTTTTTTTTTTTAAGACTTTATTTATTTGTTTGAGAGAGAGCCAGAAATAGAGAGAGAGAGAGAGAGAGCACACAGTGGGCAGTGACAGAGGGAGAAGCAGACTCCCCACTGAGCAGGGGGCCTGACGCAGGGCTGGATCCCAGGACCCTGAGATCGTGACCTGAGCTGAAGGCAGATGCTTAACCGACTGAGCCACCCAGGCTCCCTCAGGGTCCATTTCTTTTTTTCTTTTAAATTTAAATTCAATTAGCCAACATATAAGTACATCATTAGTTTCAGATGTAGAGTTCAATAATTCATCAGTTGCGTGTAACACCCAGGGCTCATCACATCACATGCCCTCCTTAATGCCCATCACCCAGTTACTCCATCCCTCCATCCACCTACCCTCCAGCAAACCTCAGTTTGTTTCCTATAGTTAAGAGTCTCTCATTGTTTTTCTCCCTCTCTGATGACTTCCCATTCAGTTTCCCTCCCTTCCCCTATGATTCTCTGTGCTATTGCTCATATTCCACATATAAGTGAAACCATATGATAATTGTCCTTCTCTGATTGACTTATTTCGTTTAGCATAATACCCTTCAGTTCCACCCATATCAATGTAAATGGTAAGTATTCATCCTTTCTGATGGCTGAGTAGTATTCCATTGTGTATATATATACTTGTCTTCTTTATTCATTCGTCAAAAGACATCTTGGCTCTTTCCATAGTTTGGCTATTGTGGACACTGCTGCTATAAACATTGGGGTGCAGGTGCCCCTTTGGATCAATACATTTGTATCTTTGGGGTGAATACCTAGTAATGCAGTTGCTGGGTCATAGGGTAGCTCTATTTTTAACTTCCTAAGGAACCTCCATACAGCTTTCCAGACTGGCTGCACCAGCTTGCATTCCCACTGACAGTGTAAGAGGTTTCCACTTTCTCTGCATCCTTGCCAACATTTTATGTTTCCTGTCTTGTTAATTTTAGCCAATCTGACTGGTGTGAGATGGTATCTCATTGAGGTTTTGATTTGTATTTCCCTGATGCTGAGTGATGTGGAGCACTTTTTTATGTGTCTGTTGGCCATTTGGATGTTTTCTTTGGAGAAATGTTTGTTCATGTCTTCTGCCCATTTCTTGACTGGATTATTTGTTTTTTGGGGTGTTGAGTTTGATAAGTTCTTTATAGATCTTGGATTTTAGCCCTTTATCTGTAATGTCATTTGCAAATATCTTCTCCCATTCTGTAGGCTGCCTTTTAGTTTTGTTGACTGTTTCTTTTGCTGTGCAGAAGCTTTTTATCTTGATGAAGTCCCAAAAGTTCATTTTTGCTTTTGTTTTCCTTGCCTTTGGAGATGTGTTTAGCAAGCAGTTGCTGTGGCCAAGGTCGAAGAGGTTGCTGCCTGTATTCTGTAGGATTTTGATGGATTCCTGTTTCACATTTAGGTCTTTCAACCATTTTGAGTTTATCTTTTTGTATGGTGTAAGAGAATGGCCCAGTCTCATTCTTCTGTATATGGCTGTTCCAATTTTCCCAACACCGTTTGTTGAAGAGACTGTCCTTTTTCCATTGGATATTCTTTCCTGCTTTGTGTCAAAGATTAGTTGACCATAGAGTTGAGGGTCCATTTCTGGGTTTTCTATTCTATTCCATTGATCTGTGTCTGTTTTTGTGCCAGTACCACACTGTCTTAATGATTACACCTTTGTAATAGAGCTTGAAGTCTGGATTCTGATACCACCAGCTTTGGTTTTCTTTTTCAACATTCCTTTGGCTATTCAGGGTCTTTTCTGGTTCCATACAAATTTTAGGATTATTTGTTCCAGCTCTGTGAAAAATCTCAATGGTATTTTGACAGGGATTACATTGACTGTGTAGATTGCTCTGGGTAGCATAGATATTTTAACAATATTTATTCTTCCAATCCATGAGCATGGAATGTTTTTCCATTTCTTTGTGTCTTCCTCATAGAACACTAAGTGTTCTGTAGTTTCTAGAGTACAAATCCTTTATTTCTTTGGTTAGGTTTATTCCTAGGTATCCTATGGTTTTTGGCGCAATTGTAAATGGGATCAATTACTTAATTTCTCTTTCTTCTGTCTCATCATTAGTGTATAGAAATGCAACTGATTTCTGTGTGTTGATTTTATATCCTGCCACATTACTGAATTCCTGTATGAGTTCTAGCAGTTTTGGGGTGGAGTCTTTTGAGTTTTCCACATAAAATATCATGTCATCTGAGAAGAGTGAGAGTTTGACTTCTTTGCCAATCTGAAAGCATTTTATTCCTTTTTGTTGTCGGATTGCTGAGGCTAGGACTTCTAGTACTAGTTGAACAACAGTGATGAGAATGGGCACCCCTCTTGTGTTCTGGATCTTAGGGAAAAAGCTCTTAGTTTTCCCCATTGAGAATGATATTTGCTGGGGGCTTTTCATAGATGGCTTTTTATCCCTGCACTGTGGAGAGTTACAATCAAGAAAGGATGTTGTATTTTGTCAAATGCTTTTTCTGCATCAACTGAAAGGATATATGGTTTTTGTCCTTTCTTTTTTTAATGTGATGTATCACGTTGATTGATTTGCAAATGCTGAACCACCCTTGCAGCCCAGGAATAAATCCCACTTGGTCGTGGTGAATAATCCTTTTAGTGTACTGTTGGATCCTATTGGCTAGTATTTTGGTGAGAATTTTTGCATCCATGTTCATCATGGATATTGGTCTGTAATTCTCCTTTTTGATGGGCTCTTTGTCTGGTTTTGGGATCAAGGTAATGCTGGCCTCATAGAATGAGTATGAAAGTTTTCCTTCCATTTTGATTTTTTCAAACAGCTTCAGAAGAATAGGTATTAATTCTTCTTTAAATGTTTGGTAGAATTCCCCTGGGAAGCCATCCAGCCCTGGACTCTTGTTTTTGGGGAGATTTTTGATTACTGATTCAATTTCCTTGCTGGTTATGGGTCTGTTTAGATTGTCTATTTCTTCCTGTTTCAGTCTTGGTAGTTTATAAGTTTCCAGGAATGCATCCATTTCTTTCAGATTGTCTAGTTTGTTGGCATATAGTTGCTCATAATAGGTTCTTAAAATTGTATTTCTTTAGGATTGGTTGTGATCTTTCCTCTTTCATTCATGATTTTATTAATTTGTGGCCTTTCTCTTTTCTTTTTGATAAGTCTGGCTAGGGGCTTATCGATCTTATTAATTCTTTCAAAGAACCAGCTTCTAGTTTCATTGATATGTTCTACTATTCTTTTCATTTCTATTTCATTGATTTTTGCTCTAATCTTTATTATTTCTCTTCTCCTGCTTGGTTTAGGCTTTACTTGCTGCTCTTTCTCCAGCTCCTTTAGGTGTAAGGTTAGCTTGTGTATTTGAGACTTTTCTAATTTCTTGAGAAAGGCCTGTATTGCTATGTACTTCCCTCTTAGGACCTCCTTTGCTGCATCCCAAAGGTTTTGAACAGTTGTGTTTTCATTTCTATTTGTTTCTATGAATTTTAAAAATTCTTCTTTACTATCCTGGTAGACCCATTCATTCTTTAGTAGGATGCTCTTTAGCCTCCAAATATTTTAGTTCCTTCAAAATTTCCTCTTGTGACTGAGTTCAAGTCTCAAAGTATTGTGGCCTAAAAATATGCAGGAAATAATCCCAATCTTTTGGTACCAGTTGAGACCTGATTTGTGACCCAGTATTGGATCTATTCTGGAGAATGTTCTATGTGCACTCGAGAAGAATGTGTATTCTATTGCTTTAGATTCTAACACTCTGTATATATCTGTGAAGTCAGTCTCGTCCAGTGTGTCATTCAAAGCCCTTGTTTCCTTATTGATCTTCTGCTTAGATGATCTGTCCATTGCTGTGAGTGGGGTGTTAAAGTCCCCTACTATTACTGTATTATTATCAATGTGTTTCTTTAATTTTGTTATTAATTGGTTTATATAATTGGCTATTCCCAGGTTAGGAGCATAAATATTTATATTTGTTAGATCTTCTTGTTAGATAGACCCTTTAAGTATGATATAGTGTCCCTCTTCATCCCTTACCACAGTCTTTGGTTTAGAATCTAATTTGTCTGATATAAGGATTGCTACCCCAACTTTCTTTTGATGTCCATTAGCATGATAAGTTGTTCTCCACCCCCTCACTTTCAATCTGGAGGTGTCTTTGGGTCTAAAATGAGTCTCTTGTAGAGAGCATTATGGATGGGTCTTGCTTTTTTATCTGATCTGATACCCTATGTCTTTTGATTGGAGCATTTAGCCCATCTACATTCAGAGTAACTATTGAAAGATAGGAATTTAGTGCATTGCATCACCTTTAAAGTCCCTGTTTCTGTATATTGTCTCTGTTTCTTTTTGGTCTGTTACTTTTGGGCTTGATCTTCACTTACAGGATCCCCTTTAATATTTCTTGCAGGACTTGGTTTAGTGATCACAAATTTTTTTAGTTTCTGTTTGTCCTGGAAGCTCTTTATCTCTCCTTCCAGTCTGAATGACAGCGTTGTTGGATAAAGTATTCTTGGCTGCATGTTTTCTCATTTAGTACCCTGAATATATCATGCCAGCCCTTTCTGGCCTGCCAGGTCTCTGTGGATAGGTCTACTGCCAGTCTAATGTTTCCACCCTTGTAGGTTAAGACCTCTTGTCTAGAACTGCTTTCAGGATTTTCTCTTTTTCTCTGAAATTTGCAAGCTTCACTATTATATGTTGGGGTGTTGATCCATTTTTATTGATTTTGAGGGCAGTTCTCTGTGCCTCCTGGACTTGAATGCCTGTGTCCTTCCCCAGATTAGGGAAGTTCTCAACTATGATTTGCTCAAATATACCTTCTGTCCCTCTCTCTTTCTTCTGCCTCTGGGACCCCAATAATTCTAATATTGTTTCACTTTATGGTATTGCTGATTTCTCAAAGCCTCCTGTCATGGTCCCTTAGTTGTCTTTCTCTCTTTTCCTCAGCTTCCTTCCTTTCCATAATTTTGTCTTCTATGTCACTGACTCTCTTCTGTCTCATTTACCCTAGTTGTTAGATAATCCATTTTATACTGCATCTCAGTTAAAGAATTTTTAATTTTGGCCCAATTAGATTTTATTTCTGCACTAAGAGATTCTCCAGTGTCTTTTGTGTTTTTTCCAAGCCTAGCTAGTAACTTTATAATCGTTATTCTGAATTCTAGTTCTGACATTTTACTTATACCCATATAAATTAGATCCATGGCAGAGAGTATTACCTCTGGTTCTTTCTTTGGTTGTGAATTTCTCCTTCTAGTCATTTTGTCCAGAGAAGAACAGATGAACGAGAGGACAAAATCTAAAATATCAACATGACCCAAGCAAAATACAAACTAGACAAATCTGAAGAGGTTAGAAACCAAAAAACAAAAGGAAAAAATATATAATTTCATAGATGGACAGAACAGGATGATCCACTTGGTCCTGGGTATATTTTGGTCTGTTTGTTAGAAGACACTAAATCCCTAAATTGTGAAGAAAGCAAAACTTATATAAATACAAAAATAAAATTGAATACAGTGAAAGGAAGCGAAAAATGAAGAATATATCTATAAAATGTAAATGTAAAATTGAAAATTAAAAAAAGACTTAAAGACAAAGAGTTGATAAAATAAAAAACTAGATGAAAAGAAAAAAAAGAAGAAAGAAAAAGAAAATTTTAAACTGAAAGACTAAAGACTCATGAGAAAAAAAACCTGAATTCTATATACTATTTTGCCCTAGCGCAGAAGTTTTTCAGTTCTGAGTGATCCGTAAACTTGGTATTAGCCTGATGTTGTTGATGGTCTTCTGGGGGAGGGGCCTGTTGCACTGATTCTGAGGTGTCTTTGCCTGGGTGGAGTTGCACCACCCTTTGCCAGGGGGCCAGGCTCAGTCAGTGTGAGCTGCTTCAGGTTGCTCTATGTGGCTTTTGTGCCCTGAAGGCTTTTTCCCACTTTAGAGGATGAAAAAAAAAAAAAAGTAAAAATGGCAGGGCTCCCATCTCTAGCCCCAGAGCTGAATGATCCCTGCCCCCACTCTTCAGTGCACCCTCAGGGAAAAACAGTCGTCCTTTTGTGTGCGCCAAACTCTGCAGACTCCTGCAATGCACACCCTCACCAATCCACCCAGGGGAGGGAGAGAGGGGGTCCCACTGGCCCTGCCACTTGCTGGGCCCCTGCTCAGGGAGCAGTTGCCTGATCGAGCATGCACCGACGCTGCTCCTCACTGGGGAAGGAGCAGGGTCTTACAGCTGTTGTCCCTTGTAGGGCCCCTGCTTGAAGAGTGGTCACCTGATCATGCCGAGGCTCCTGGTTTATGGCAACAGCTAGCTGAGAGGCCCCTCCAGGGCTCACTAATTGTAGCCGACTTCCTGCTCCAATGCTTGGGAACTCTGCTGCACTCAGGCACCCTCGTTCTTTCTGTGACCTTGGGGATCCTGAGACCACACTGTTCCACCCAGGATTCTGCCCCACTTCATCACCTGAGCACCTTTCAGGCAGGAATGCCCCTCACAGGAGCAGACTTCTAAAAGCCCCGATTTTGCACTCCGCTGCTATATCATTTTCTGGTAGCTGGCTTTCGGAGTCTCCCTCTCCTCCACTTTATCTTCCAATATTTCCCCTCAGATTCACGTATCTGCACCTCCTACCCTGCAAAAAGTGGTTGCTTTTCTATTTGTGGAATTGCAGCAATTCTTTTCTTAGATCTCAGGTTGAATTCACAGGTGTTCAGAATGATTTGATAGATATCTAGCTGAATTCAAGGGACCAGATGAAATGAGGGTCCCCTGCTCTTCCACCATCTTCCCTCCAATCTTTGTATTTATTTCTCTCTTCCACCTGGCTGCCAGCCATTCCCTCAGGGTCCATTTCTATTGATTGTTTCCACCCTCACCCCCCACCACATGCATGGTCCATACTCTCCTAATTCCTTTTGTATTTTACAGTCTTTCATTGAAAACTGGACATTTTCGATAATACAATGTGACAACTCTGGAAATCAGATTTCTCCCCTCCCCAGGTTTTATTATTGTTATTGATATTGGTTGCAGTTGTTGTTACTGTTTATATTTGTAGTGACTTTCTTGGACTAATTATTTAAAGTCTATATTCCCTCTAGTGTCTGGTCACTGAAGTCTCTGCTTGTTTAGCTTTATGGTCAGCTAATGATTGATGAGAAATTCCCTTAAATGATTTGAACCATTATGTCTTCCACCCTTTACCAAGAGGCTCTGTGTGTGATGGGGCATGCCTTTAATATTCAGATTGTTCAGTATTCTGCTTTACTCTTTACTTTCTGCTGTGCAAGGCCTCTAGGTCATCCAGTGCTGAGAGATTGGGGCCATTGCAGGTCTTTCCTTGTCATGTACACAGACCCAGGTATGCAGGTTTCTAGATCTCCAGGAATAGAATGCCTCATATCCCTCAGAACTTTTCAACCCCTGTAAGACATCTTGCCCCAGATCTTCCTTTTAAGTTTTTACCCAGACTCTTGTTTGCTTCAGATGGCTTAGAAGCCTCAGGCAGCTGCAATGTTAAACAGTTGCTGCTGATTATTTTCAACAAATGCTTTTACCACAGAACAAAGTGTTATGTTAGGTCAGATAATGAAAAAACACTATAAATGAGGCTCTTCCAAGGAACACTGGAACAGTTCAAATGGTGAAAATGCTCTAAGAATGAAGCTTTTTGATGTGCTCCAAACATGGTCTGTTCCTACTGGTAGCTACAAGGCTGCAGGTTTTCACAGCCACCAAAGTTGTGAGGCTGCTGTTTCTCAGGGCCATCACAGAGCTGGGGCAGGAAGGATGGGAGCAGGTCAAGGGAAGAATGGGAATAGGTCAACAACACACTGTGGTACTCTTATTGAGGTTCATCAGTTTTTTTTTCCTGAATGAATGATTCTCAGATTGTTGTAAGCCTTTGGTTTATGTTCAAAGTTCTAAAATAGTTTATTTTAACCACTTCGAGGAGTGTTTGAGTTGTTCTGATGGACGTGCAGATTTACTGAGTTCCTCAGTTTGCCATTCCAGAAGTCCAGACTGTCTAGTATTTCTTTACATAGCTGTTTCTGTTTCCCTACTAAATGGCAAGGTTTGAAGGCTAGAATAATTTTTAAATCATGATTTTATCTTCTCTATTTGGTCCGGTATGGGCATATAGCAGGTGTTCAATAAGTGCTTGTTAAATTAATAGTGGAGAAAATTCTTTAAAAGTACAGGCAGGTCCATCCAAAGCCTATATTGAGTTCCTTCACAAAGATCCAGAAGAATGGAGGCAAAAGTGTGAAACAGGCAAAGTTTCTCTTTTTTTTTTTTTTAAAGATTTTATTTATTTATTTGAGAGAGAGAATGAGATAGAGAGAGCATGAGAAGGGGGAGGGTCAGAGGGAGAAGCAGACTCCCCGCCGAGCAGGGAGTCTGATGCGGGACTCGATCCCGGGACTCCAGGATCATGACCTGAGCCGAAGGCAGGGGCTTAACCAACTGAGCCACCCAGGCGCCCCAAAGTTTCTCTTTGATGTGGTGATAGCAGAAGGCCCACACATCTGTTGGAAATTAATTGCAAGAATTATAGAGTGCTATCAAACCTTACTTCAGGGAACTACTCCACCAGCGGTATGCAAACTTCCTTTTTGCCCATCATAGAATTTTAGATAACTAATGGGACTTTAAAGATAACATTGTGCAACATATCCCCTTTCAAATGAGAACTCAGGGTAACAGGAAATTAACGTGCTCAAAGTAACACAGTTAATTTGATGTAGGGCCCAACTGTCATATCCTGTAGTTTAGTGTTCTTCCCCAACTTCCTACTGTTCTTCAAGGTAGAAGGCATGGGAACCCAACATGTGAATCTCCACTGGGGGTGGAGCACCAAGAATGGATGTGAATAAGCACTGGGCTTGGGTTTGGAAAATGAAAGTTCAGGTCTGATTCTGCCACTAATAATTGTGTGATTTGTTCAAATACCTTCACCTCTTTGAGCCTTGGCTCCTCTAGGGCAAAATGTTGATGATAACACTTACCCAACTAGGCTATTGGGGGAATTAAATGAATTAATTTGTGTGAACCTTACGCTTATGCTCTTAACAGTCACAAGAGTGGGGAAAAAAAAACTTAGAAAAGAAAATGACCCTTCTGGGTTTTTCCTTTTTCTTTTTCTCTTTCTTTCTCTCTCTTGCTTGCTTTCTTCCCTCCCCCCCCTTTCTTTCCTTCCTCTCTTCCTTCCTTCCTCCCCTGCTTTTTGTAAAAACTAACCTCATATAAGAAAATGTCTTTGAATGCACATAGGAAGAGCGTAAAATATTCCCTCAAACTAAAAAAAGAGCTAGTATGTTTTAGTTCACCCTAACTCTGGACAAATAAGTCACTGCTCATCTTCATAGCTGGGGATAAAGTTAGGTGCCACATTAGAAAACAAATAAATGGAATTTTAACCTCCCTCTTTTTTAGTCTTTGAAGGCCCGAACAGACTGATAAAGTGTGTCTGGTCTGTGCACTTAATTTCTTTCCCACTCACAGTGCCAAACACTGTGGTGAGATCTTAGTAATAAAGAGTTACTTAAGACACAGTCTCAGCTCTCAGTTTTTCTAGATCTGCAGTTGGCACCACTAAAAAGAAACGTATGCCTCTATTAAAACAAACTCATAGGTGCAGTAATACAGTCTAATAGATCCTTGTTGTAGGTGGAATTGTGTGCCCCCTGAGAATTCATATGGTGAAGTTCTAACTCCCGGTACTTTAGAATATGACTATTTGGAGACAGGGTCTTTAAAGAGGTAATTAAGTTAAAATAACATCATGAGGGTGGGCCCTAATCCAACATGACTGTTTTTTTGTTTTGTTTTGTTTTTTGGTTTTTGGTTTTTTTTTTAATAAGGAAAGGAGATCAGGATACAGACACATCTAGAAGAAAGACCATGTGAAGATGCAGAGAGAAGACAGCCATCTACAAGCCAAAGAGAGAGGCCTCAGGAGCAACCAAACCTGCTGACACCTTGATCTTGGACTTATAGCCTCCAGAACTGTGAGGAAATAAATTTCTATTGTTTTAAGTCATCCAGTTTGTGGTACTTTGTTATGGCAGTCAGAGATAATCAATATAATCCTCCACTGGGATTGACTTACTTGGGACATTAGTACTATCACAGTTGGTTAAAAACAGCATTAGCATGTATAATTTAACTCATATATTGAGATATTAATAAGTGTATTATGTTGCTGAGAACTCTAAAGATAACATTTTATTAACCTAGTTTTATTATACCTAAGCCCACATGTTTCCCCCTATACACATCTGGAGGATGGAGCTGGGCTGCCTGTTCATGTCTAAAGGAAGGATGAGGTCTTGGTGCAGGAATAGAAAAGACACCACTAAATCCTGAGTTATGAGACAGGATTTGAAGCAGGGTACTAATATGGAAAAATGCTTATGCTGTAAGGTTAGAGAAAAAGAGGAAGATGATAAATCTTACATTTAATGTAATTCTTGTGTAAAAACAACAAAAGTTATCAATTCTATGTATGGAAAAAATATTGGCAGGAAATACATCATAACATTCAGGGTAATTGTTTTGGAAGCTGGTACTAAAGTTTATTTTTTCTTCTTTTCTATTACCTACTTATCTCAGTTTTCCACATATTCTCTAGTGGGCCTATTTACTGTTCTAAGGAAAATAAAATCCATAAGGTATGTCTTGTGAAAAGATCCCAGATCTGATGCTAATTTCTGGAGTGTATGGCTGTCCCTTCCCTGCTTCTAATTATTTTCTCACATGTAAACCAGGTAAAATAGGGAACCTAAAAAATTTCTATTATTTAGACCCAGATGATTTGAACTTTTTGATAGTTGCTTATACTTTTTATGAAGGGACAGAGTTACTAACGTAAATTTATATCCAAACCAGTACAATGACTATTCTACTTTAAAAAATCAATTGTTTCTAAATACTTAAAAAGACAACTAAAAATCCAATATAGCAGTGTCATGTCTGCATATAAAAAAATGACCTCTCTCTGATGTATTCATTAAAAGAGGCTCTCAGGGGGCGCCTGGGTGGCTTAGTCGTTAAGCGTCTGCCTTCGGCTCAGGTCATGATCCCGGGGTCCTGGGCTCAAGCCCCACATCAGGCTCCCTGCTCAGCCGGAAGCCTGCTTCTCCCTCTCCCACTCCCCCTGCTTGTGTTCCCTCTCTCGCTCTTTCTGTGTCAAATAAATAAATAAAATCTTAAAAAAAAAATAAAAGAGTTTCTCAGAATATCCCTTCTTAGCAGATACTTGATTATCTTAGGTTCTGTTATGGTGTACGTAAATACTAGCAAATACATACATGGTTTACTGGTCGTTTTCTAACAGCTTCACATATATTAACTCAAGAAGTCCCCACAATAGGGGAGCCTGGGTGGCTCAGTCATTAAGAGTCTGCCTTCGGCTCAGGTCATGATCCCGGGGTCCTGGGATCGAGCCCTGCGTCGGGCTCCCTGCTCCGTGGGAAGCCTGCTTCTCCCTCTCCCACTCCCCCTGCTTGTGTTCATTCTCTCACTGTCTCTCTCTGTCAAATAAATAAATAAAATCTTAAAAAAAAAGTCCTCACAATAATCTTAGGAGGGATACTATTACTATCCTAATTTTTCCAAGGAGGAAACTGAATTACAAAGAGGTGAGTAAGTAGTGGAGCTGGGATGTGAACCCTGTCAGCCTAGCTCTGGGGCTCCTGTTCTTAACTACTTTCCTCTGTGGAGGGGACTTGACACAACAGCTCTGGTCTTATAGAACCATTAACAATGTGGCTTGCATTGATTTAGGCAGGACCTTACCTTCTCCTTCTTTTCTCCTTCCATGAGACTTAGTGAACTTGACTCTGTCTGCCTGGCGGGGTGCAGTAAGGTGGAATCTGTTTACTGACTGCATGTCCCTGGAAGATGGAAAAAAGTACTCTGTTGGGAGCAGTATCATTTCTTGCTCCATCCGCATGGTTCATTTATTCTTATTTTTAAAATTCTGGTGGACTTTGTTAAAAGTTTCAAACAATTCAAATGAACTCTGGCCACAGGGTATGATCACATGCTTCTCTCTTCTATTTATCTTGTAACAACTTTCTCAAGTAAGAGATGCCCAATTTAACAGAGAATAAATTAGTAGCCCTGTAATATATCTTGGGAAAGTGTAGAGAATATACTCCCTTGCTGCATTTGGCAAATCAAATAAGCAAGCAAGATCATGTTCTTAGAAGAAACTCAATTCTTAGAAACTCTCCCCCATCACACAGTTGCGAGGACAATAGCAGATTAATTAATTTAAGTGAATTGGAAGGGATAGATACAAGAGAACCTTTTCTGAAGATGGCTTTGTTGGTGTTTTAAATTGAAACTCCACAGATGGAAAAACCTATTTAAGTGACCAGTTCATTGAGCAGGCTTCTTATTTGTATGCGTGGAAAATCCAAGAGACCCAGCCATGGTGCCGGCCAAGAGGCTGCCCATGGGAGACGTTCATCACTCCTTGCTCTTTCTCTTCTGGCAGAGGCCTGCACCACGAAGACAAGGTTCCTTGTCATTTATCTTTGATGAAGTAGTTTTCCACTTTCAGGGAAGTTCCCAGTTTAGTGTGAGGGTCAGTCAATTTTAGCCAAGAAGGATGGCCAGGCAGCTGCCCCTGATGTGTCCAACCTTGGGTGGATGTGGCTGCAGTCAGGTGGGCAGGGTGGCTGGGTCCTCACTGAGCTTTGTGGTGGAGGATTCTCTGATTGTTCTATGCAGGGAAGTCAGGGGTTGGATTCTGGGACAGCATGTTAAATTGGGGTAAGGTAATAAAAAGGCCAAAGAATGGACTGCCTTTGGGAAGAGAGGGAATAGGAAGCCAGGAGCAGGGTGTTGGCCTTCTGCCCTGCCTGTGGCTGGTTTACTGGGGGAGCTGCCTGAATTGTCCCTAGCATGTGGCCTGAGGTATGAGCTGAAGGGCCTCCTGCCCATTTCTCTCTGGCCAAGATGTGCTGGGGTGCCTCTTCTGAAGCTCCCTCTCCTAAAGGAGCCCAGTGCTGGAGCTTTGGTGGCTGCTTAACTGCTCTATTATTTCCTTTCCGTTCTCCTCTGCCTTCCAGCATCCACTGACCAGCAACAGAGAATGGGTTTTCTATGGGATCATGAGGTCTCCTTCTGTTTACTTTTTAATGTATTCCTTTCAAACTTTAAAAGTCAAAGAGTAAGTGCTGACTCTAGAGCAATCCGGCAGCAGGTTGGGCCAGAGGTGAGGACTGTAGATCCCTGCTCACTCATAAACTCTGTGGCTCCTTGGAGAATTCAGGTTACAGGGTTTACGGACACAGGGGCAGGGGGTGTACTCATACCCTTTTAAACTTCCCAATGGCTAGTTTTGTTAGCTACTTAGTGGAGATGAAAATACATGGTCCACAGATTTATTGAATGGAAGAAAGATATGACATGGGTGCCTGGGTGGCTCAGCTGGTTGAGCGCCCGACTCTTGATTTCAGCTCAGGTCATGATCTCAGGGCCATGAGATGGAGCCCTGCGTTGGGCTCCGGGCTAGGCATGGAGCCTGCTTAAGATTCTCTCTCTCCCTCTCCCCCTCCCCTCCCCACCCCAGCTTGCATGCTCTTTCTCTCTAAAAAAATTAAAAAAAAAAAGATATGACATATTTTACAGTGCTTTGAAACTACAACCAATTTTGAAACTACAACCATTCAAATATAAGCATGAGCTCATTGGAACTAAAGACTGTTGCCACCGTATAACAAGTATGATGTAGTCCCTGTGTGTGGAAGTCTGATTATTAAACCCATTTCTTGAATTATCATCATTCTCTGACAAGGCTCAGGATTTTATCCAGCCTATACTCTACAGACTAAGAAATAATGCAGCATATGCCCTATCATAGGCACTTAGGAGGTCACCTCCTTCCTTCTGTAACTGATGGGAAGTTGTATCCAGGGAATGTCATTCCAACCTTGACTCATTCCATAAATATCAATCACTTGCTCCGCGGCCCCATACATTTGATTTTACAAAGTGAGCAGGCTCACTGAGGCCTCTATCAGACTTTTAGGAGGAAGATGCGGGGAAGCTCTGTGGTGTCACTCTTTTGGCATCCCCAGCACCGAGCACACATGTCTGACAAATAGCAGATGCCAGGGAATCTGACAGATGAAAGGACAAATCAAACAGCAAGCAACTGTTTCTCTTTGTCTTTGCTAATGCCTACAAAGTCTTCTACATCCTTTTTGCTAAAGAGCCAGCAAACTTCAAAGAGCTTTGACAGAGGACTCCCAACATTGCCAAGAAGATCCTGGTAGGTTCACTTGGTACGTTTGCAGAGCTTAATAGGCCAAACATTTCTATTCCGTTCCAATAACTTGAGAAGTAATCAATTAAGAAGGGTATTCTTGGGGGTGGGGGAATCGAAAAAGGGAATTATACAACAAACTTGACTGTGATATTGTTTACATATTAGTCTTTATATTTCTCTTCCGTAATATCTAATTCAGTCTTGCAGCTACTTAAGCAGAAGTTTGAAGGTAGCACTTAAATGTGGACAGAATGACTGATGGCTTTTTAGGTCAGTGGAGAGAAGAGTGTCATGTTCATGGAGTTTTGCCTCCTCTATTGTCATGGAGATAGGACACCACACTAAAGTGAGTGTGCCAGTACTTTAATTTAGAGCCAGATTTGAAAGGAAAAGGGAACTGAATTCAAATGTCTTTTTTGGTTTTGTTTTTGCTAATGTCATACTGATTTGTAAATGTAAAACCAGTTCAATGCCCACGATTGCTACCACTGAAACTGAACTTGGGAGCCCTTGATAGCTCCATAGCCCTGATGCCATAAATTGGCTGCAAAGGCTCAGTTTCACCACAGGAAGGTCATAGATGAGGCCACTGACAGGGCAAATGAGTGCAGAAATGGGTTTGGTGAGGAAGATAGTGTGGGACTTGGATTAGAGATGTTAACGGGGATCCCATGGAAGGGTCTAGCAGGCAATTGAAATATGAATCTGGAGAGCATGAGTAAAGACCAGTGAGCAAAGTGGATTGGACATGGTTCAGAGTCTAAAGCACGGGTTGGCAAGGTTTTTCTGTAAAGGGCCAGAGAGTAAATATTTTAGGCTTGTGGACCATAGGGTCACTGTAGCAGCCCTGCCACTGTAATGAACAAGTAGCCTAGACAATATGTAAATGGGTCAGATGTGGCTATGTTCCAATAAAACTTTATTTAAAAAAAAACTAGTGTTTTTGGTATGGTAGTTGAGGGAAATGAAGAGAGGGTGAAATTTGGCCAGAGGGATGTAGTCTCTTGACCTCTGCTCTAGATGATGAATGAATGAATGAATGAATGAATTGTAAAATGAGTTGGGGGAGTGAACAGTGTCCAAAAGAGAACCTGAGAAGTGCTTATGTCCTAGTCAAAGGCAGATAAGGAGCCAGGGAAGGAAAAAGAAGCATTTCCAGAGGAAGGAGGTAAATCCAGAAAGCCAAGTGCTTCAGAGACAAGGAGCTGGAGTTTTAAGGGGCAGGAGTGTTCAATGATGTGAAAATAACACCTGGAGGTTCAGTCAGAAGAGCATCGTGCAGAGACTATTGGAAATAGTTTGCAGGATACATCTGATTTTTTAGAATGCAGTCAAGGGAGGGATGGACACGTAAGGCCATTAAGTAGTGGTTGTCAAGGTGATGGATATCTTTTGAGGTAGAAGGGAAGGAAGCTGAGAGAGTCTGTGGCCGAGAGCCTCAATCTTCTCAGGATCAAGGGAATGTTAGGATATTCATTGCCAAGTGGAATACTCACCTGCTGTACGCACCAGCTGCTAAAGTAAAAGACCACCTCTGCCTTCAAGGAGTTCAAAGATAGTAGGAGGAATGTGACAGTGACCAATAATTATAATATTATAAAGAGTGCTATAGTAGAGTCTTAAGAATGATGGAACAGCGACCCATCCCCCAATCCCCACCCTAATTCCCTTTGGAATTATATTGTGCCAATGACTGTGACCACAATGCCTGAAGTTAAAACAGACACAGTTGTCAACTGGTTGATTTGGTCAGTGCTGACACACAGGCTGGGCTGAAGTCAGGCCCAAATTGCTGAAATTACACCGAGCAACGTGTTCACTTTACTTTGTAGGGAGCAGGCACCACTCAGCACAAGTGGTTATTTTAACCTGCAGAAGAAAGACATGGGTTTTGCAGGGGCTGAGAAGAGGGTAAGAGAGGGGAGGCTGGACAAGGGGGTTGTTAAGTGCCATGTGACCTCTTGAAGGAAGAGTGGTTTTTAAAAGCTCGTCTTTCAAAGAAATGGCACTACAAGTGGCTGACCTCAAAATCTGTCCCAATTCTCTGGGTTATGGCTCTCTAAGTGCTTGTGTTTTACTTAACATTTATATGGGAATGAACTTGTAAGTTTCCTGAGAGGTGAAGAGATTCATCGCTATATGATGTCTCATTTAATATATTATGGTTGATGGCATATGTAATTTGTCCGAGCTCTCTGTTCATTTAATCAGTGGCCGGGGTGGGTGGCTATGTCAACATCTTGCCAAACAAACGACTAAAAGATGAAAACACTGAACCAGTGAGCTGGGTGGTGGTAGTGGTGTTTGTTTATATGCATGGCTGAAATAATAGGCTGCTTTTTGAGTCAATGACTCATTGTTTTGGAGGTGGACACAATCTAGGAAGGCCAGGGAGGGCAGCTGGAGCACAGTTACGCTCTCATTTTTTGGAAGGGAGTGATGGCAATGCAGGGCCAACAAGCTGGGGAGAAAGTGAAGGGATCTGGAGACAGGTGGAAATACCTGATACTCAGAGTAAATGGTGTATAAAGTTCTCTTTTTTTTTTTTTTGTCAAGATAATCATCTTTTACATGAGTAAATTGAACATAATAAAAAAAAAGATGCAGAAAGTTCTCTTAATGGAGCTATAGGGTTTACTTTTTAACAGTGCCTTTCAGTTCCTTTTCCTCCCAAAACCTACAATAAGAAATACATTTTCTATAATAATCCAATTATAACACATGCACATAAATGAGGCAAGTTTCATCAAACATTATGGCACTGTAAGCCCTGATGCTTCCCATTCTATTTTCTTCCATTTCACTAAAGGAAAGAATGTGATGACTTACTCATGGGTTGGTACTCATGATTTGAAGACCACAGATTTAAAATCTCAAAGTTGGCGATCTGTGGTACCACAGAGGATTCCAAGGATGATAGAGAAGTTGTGCTTGCACATTGCTGTTCTCGGTCAGAACCCATGAGACTGAATGAGTGATACTTTTTCTCCAGGCTTTTATTGGTGTTCATCAGAAGGTGTAAGGGTAGAAATGGTCATCCAGGGACCACCTCACCTGTGGGGAGAAACAAACAGATATTATGTTTCTCTGAAGGAAGCCCGGAGGTAGATTTGCAATGCTTGGAATTTAAATACTTCTGAAATAAATTTAAGAAACAAAGTTCAAAATCCATATACAGCTTAGATAAAATTCTTCTCTCTGAACCTTTTTATACATCCTTTTCTTCCTTGCGTATTTCAGGAAAAGTAGCCAAGCGTCAGATGGAGATCTATGGAAATGCGAACTAGGTTCTAGTAATAAAATGCATGTGTTATGTCTTTATTTTCTACGACACAATCAAAGAGACTTATTTTGCAATGAGTCAAGGGGGCTGCAAAGAACAAGGGCAGCCAAGGCAAAATCTTAAAGTGCTGACTTCTAGCTGATAAAGCTTATTTTATTGATGCCTCACAGGGGACAGCTAAAGAGCATGGAGCTTGATGCCTGCAGGCTTGGGTTTGAAGTTTGTGGTTTACATCCTAGCTCTGTAGTTTATGAGCCTTGTCATAGGTTGGTTTCCCTCGAAAGCAGACACCAATACCAGGGTTTGAGTGCAATACTTTCTGTGGCAAGGGAGTGAACTAGGGAAGGCAGCCAATATATAGTACATTTTCCCTCGGGGTGTTTTTTTTTGGTAGTAAAATGTACCTAACATGAAATCTACCATTTTAAGCCTTTTTGAGTGTACAATTCAGTGGTGCTAAGTGCATTCACATTGTTATGCAACCATCACTGCTGTTCATTTCCACAACTCGTTCTATGTCCTAACAAGAAGCTCTGTGCCTATTAAACAATAATTACCCCACCCTTCCCACCCCAGCCCCGCTCTTCTACTCTCTGTCTCTATGGTTTTGACTGTCCTAGGTTCCTCATGTAAGTGGAATTATACAGTATTTGTCCCTTTGTGCTTGATTTATTTCACTTAACGTAATATCTGCAGTGTTCATCCAAGTTGTAGCATGTGTGAGAATCTCCTTCCATTTTAAGGAAGAATAATATTCCATTGTATGCATATGCCACATTTTGTTCATCCATTTGTCCGGCACAGGATATGTCCTAGCTGGAACAATGCTGCTATGAATATGGGTGCACTGATATCTTTTTGAGCATCTGCTTTCCCAGAAGTGGGACTGCTGCATCACACGGTAATTATATGCCTAACGTACTGAGGAGACACCTTACTGCTTTCCACAGTGGCTGCCCCATTTTAACATTCCCACCAGTCATGCACAGGCCTTCCTATTTCTCTGTATCCTTGCCAACACTTGCTCTTTTCTTTTTTCTTTTCATTCTTTAAAATCAATACAGAGTGTTTTGATTAGCAGTTAACAGTGGGGGCACTGGGGTTCAATTTACCTGGGGCCTCTGGGAGGCAGTATGGAGCACACTTCGGAGTTGGCCCCAGCTGGAAGCTGCAGTATTCATGCGGGACTCCTGTCCTGTTGGCTGAGGGCCGCATGGGCTGGCCCTCAGGCACAGGGCCTGCAGTAGAAGGCCTGGCGGTGCATGGGAGAGCCTGGCTGGGATGATGGGAACGTGAAGGGTCCTGACAGTGCCTCCTGAAGCCTCTGTCCAGGTCAATAAGCTTCCTTTGACACTAGGTTTCCTCATCTGTAGCACAGGGGTGAAAACACCACATTCCTATCATATGATGGCTATGAAAATATTTGTGGGGGCTTTGTAAACACGTGGGAAGTAATCTGCTTCTGTGGAGGCCTTCTGTGGGGGTTGATAAATTTCTGAGGCTGCCAGCAACTACGGGAAACTATAGATAGTCCCCCTCGAATCTGAAATGGAAGCAAACCACTGTGGCCCTTCACTGGACCAAGAATTCAGTGCAGTTGTCCTATGCCAGTTCTGTGGTCTGGGTGGCTAAAGCTAGTTTTCCCATTAAGTCAGCATGGCAAATACAACATGTTGTTCATTCATTGATTCATTCATTCAGTTCATTCAACATGTTGCTTGCGTACCTTTCATGTGCCACACGCTGTGCTTACTCCTGGCCCTCATGTGGTTTATCATCTAGGAGGGAGGAAAGGCATTGTCTTCATAATTATCTGTAATTTAGGGTGGTCATATATCTCCATTTGCTTGGGACACTCCTGGTTTACTGCTGTGGCCTGGCATACAGGTATCTTCCTTTCACTCTTGAATAACTAGGTTTGCATAGGAAAGTGTGTGGCCCCTCTACCTATATATCATCAGCAAGTCATCTTATTAACAAACTCTAGAAAGGGTTGCCACATGTCTCCAAACATACCAGTGCTTATGTAGCAATTCTTTCATTCATTTATTCAGCATGCTTACTGCATGTTTCCTATATGCCAGGTGCTATCGGAGATAGGGGATCTGGGAAGGCTAAGGAGGTGAGAGCTGAGGAAGAGCAATGAGGAAGAGGCAGCCATGCCAAGATCTGGGGAAGCACGTTCTGAGTGGGGCAGTAGAGAGTACAAAGGCCCTGAAATGAAAGTGCAGAGAGGTCAGTGTGGCTAGAGCATAGTGACCAAGGGGGAGAGTGGCCAAAAAGGGGTCAGAGAGTGATCAGGGGCCAGATGAACCCTGAAGGTCATCTTAAGCAGCTTTTTTTATGCTTGCAATGGAAAGTTATTGGAGGGCTTCATACCGAGCCCTTTCTGACTGCTGATGGAGAATTGACTGTAGGGGTGAGGGTGGACACAGAGAGATCTGTTAGGAGCTGATATAGTTGTCCAGGTGACAGATGGCAGATAGACCAGAATAGTAGCAATATTGTTTCGTTTTAGTTCAAACAGTAGATTTTTTTATTAGCCCAAATACTGACTTTTCATCTTCCCAGCCCAATCTCCAATGTGGAGGCCACAAAATTAGTTTTCTGGTGTTAGTCGGAGTCTCTACTTAACCAAGAAGTGTCAAGGAGGGTCAGGGAAAATCCAACAGAAGGTTCTTTTTCATAGAATCAAAAGCAGAGTGTCTGAGGCACAAAGAGCAGTGGAATATCATGGGTGACATCAATCTTGGCTTCAGATATCTGACACTGTTTCCCATGCCTCCTTTTGCAATAAAATGGTAAACTGTAGTCTGAATTAACAGCATAGTTAGGTGGATTCATTGCTGCTTGGACCACTCTACTGGAGAGTGTTGATTTATGGCTCTGTGATATCCCAGAGGGGTTTGCTGCAGGTCTGTCCTAGTCAACACTCTCCTCAGGGACTTGAGAGAAGGTGCGAAAGTTTGTTTATTCTTTTTGCAAATGCCATAAGCCAGGAAAGATGAGTCATGATTGGAGGACAGAGTTGCTATTCAAAGAGTCCCAGAAATTCATATCCTCCCTTTGTGCCTCCCTGTTCGTGAAATCTCTTAGTAGGTATCCAGGTGCATAAGAATCAACCAGAATGCTGTTTTAAATGCTGCTGTCTAGATTCCACTCCTAGGACACGGGGTAAGGCAGGAATATGTGCTTTTAACAAGTGCCCATAGGATTCTGAGGTAGGGGTTCTGGAGTCCACACTTTGTGTAACCCTGCTTCATATCACAGCATTATCATGCTAGGTTTGTAATTACTTGTCCCTGTGTCCAGTTCCCCACTAGGCTGTGAGCTCCTTTAGTTATCTCTCTCTCCCTAGTGCCTACTATAATACCTATACACAATGGAGAGTTAATCAACGGTTGTTGAAAGATCAGGCTGGAATATTGTACTGAAACCAACAATACTACATTTTATGGAGACAGAAGTAAAGATCATTTAAGATAAAAAAAAAAAAAGCCTCAGTTGCATAAATACAATATGGGGAATTCTTGGCTTGGAAACCATTCCTGTGGAAAAGAACCAGGGTTTTGGCTCAACACCAAATGCTGTTAAATAATGGGAGGGGTTTGCCTCGGGAGGTTGAGAGTTCTCTATCTCTAAAGATGATCAAGCAGAGAATATGATAAATTCAGGGATCATATGTCATGCAAGAACAACAGGACTTTCAGTTTAAGCAGTTATTATTTCTAGTTATTATTTCTAGTCAGAATGGGGCCATAGACTTCCAGCTGGCCTTTCGCTTCAGATTCCTCCTTTATGGAACATGTATGAGGCCCTATTTATTGTCTCCCCAGCATCCATCCCTCTCTTCTTCCATATTTACAGATTCCTAATTTTGTTGGGGATTCACCCTTCCTCATTTCCTAGGGGTATTTAATAATTGGGTAAAGCCAGTCATGGTGGTCCCATTTTCCTCATCAAGAGATGTAAGAGAAAGACTTTGGAGAATGGTTCCCTCTTTCCTGAGCGGAATAGCAAGAAGGGATTGTCTCTTCTTCCTCTGGATGTTATTGTATATGGTTGCGAACCACAGTAACTAACCCCTTTCTTAAGGGGAGCTACAATGGGTACAGTGTTAATGTCCTGAGAATGGGAGAGCAACAGCAGGCTGGAAGGCTGCTGAAATAACCAACCCTGGAGCAACCCAACTTTCCAGGCATCTTATAAATGAGACAACAAATTTCCTTGTTGACAGGCCATATTGAGGTTGGTTTTCTATGGCTTGCACACCAGGCATCCCAACAGATACACAAAACATCCTACTATATACACTATTGCCAGATTAGTCTTTATAAAAGGCAATTTTGATCATGCCACACCTGATCAAAAGCCTTCGTTTTTTTCTCAATTTTATAAATGAAAAATAAACTCTTCAAGATCAAGTCTTGCTTTACAAAGTAATTTGTTTCCTATCCTCCAATCAAATTTAACTTCCTGATGTTTTGTCCACATAGCCTGCAGTTTACTGCTCCAGCACAGGGTTCCCATCCTGCAATCCACTTCCCTTCCACCCATCCTTGCTTGTTGAAGTGTTATCTCCAACGCACCTTGCCAAAGCCTAACCTTTTCATGACAACCTTTTATGGTTGACATTTCTTTCTTTCTTCCTTCCTTTTTTTTGAACACTCCCCTAATGCTTTTGGGTACCTGTCTCTTGGCCCTCACTGTCTTCTATCATGTTTACCTTGTATACCTTACTCCTTCCTATTAGGCTGTGTGTCTTGGTAGTGGAGGTGACATCTTATTCATCTTGACAGATCTAGCAGCTCCCAAGGTGGTGGTACACAGGGTGGATGGTTAAAACCGTTTGTTCAAACTCTGTAGGTGGGATATGAAAAATCCTTCTCAACTCTAAAGTTCTGTGGGTTTTGTACTGTGAGCTTTCTACTTGTTGAGAACCTAACTTTGTCTTAATTATCAAAAACAGAGAATCATTGTCACCCCTAAGTTGGAATGTGAAATGATTCCAATTGAGTTTGAATTCATTGGGAGAACAATTCTTGCATGCTGGGTTCATTATATTGTATGCATAGATAATTAGACAAAGAATTTGAAATTCCTAGGCTTCAGTTTCCCATTTCTAAACTGGGGATGACGATAGCTAGCTTATAGGATTGTTGTGGGGGCAAAGTGAAATAGGTTGTGTAGCAGTCCTTCCTGATTGTTCCTTCACATCCACTCCTCTTCCTCCTGGTTTAGCTGCTAATCTTTTGCCTTTAGGAGGCCAGGACTATCCCCAGGCTAACTGGCTAGTCCCAATCCTATTGCTGCTGGTGGGTGTAGGCTTGGAAGTGAATGGTGGCTGATGTGATATGAGGGAATATCTGCTTGGGATATTGTTGGAGAGGTTTCCTCGTTCATGGAAGAGTCAATCTCTTCTTCTGTTGTCCTCTTGAGAACAAGTTAGTCATGACTAACTGGCATCTATTATACACCAGCTCTATGTGAGCCATGTTATGTACTTTATCTAATTTAATCCTCACTACAGCCCCATAAATTGGGGTTATGATCTCAGTATTAGTACAGTAATAATCTCATGTATATCCAAGGGTTGGAGGATGGCAAAGAGGGAGGATGGTTTTGATGTCACTGAGTCCCTGAATTGGCCAACTTGGAGTTATCCTACTTTAGGACTTCTATGATTCAAGGTAGTATACCTTCTTTATTGTTTATGCCATATAGAGTCGAGTTTTCTATTATTGCAGTTGAAAGCAACTTTATTGCTACAGTGCCTAGCACATGGTATGTACTCACATACAAATGTAAATTATACTCCATTTAGTTCTTTCTTATAATTCCTAGATGAGAATATCTGAGAAAACTAGAAAGGATGATACTTAACTAAATTAAAATAGACTTGGATAAAACAACTTTCATAAATTGACAATTCTTTTTTTTCTTTTTGCAGAGCTTGCTGACTATGAATTAAAAAGTCAGTCAGAGACAACAGACAAAATAGGTGATAAATGCAGCCCATATGGTGCTGTAAGAGATATCAGGAAAATCAAGAGAAAATACAAAGAACCATGAAGTATAACTTCACACCAATACTATATACTGAAAACTGATGTCTTGTTAAAACACCAGCATGTTTTATTTTCACAGAACATAGCAAAAATAGAAAAATTATAAAACCAGAACAAGAAAAATAAATGGAGGCTACTCTTGGAATTGAAGACGGGTGATTACTGAATGTTAACAAACTAGGTTTTATTTTTTATTTGTTTGTTTTGTTTTGTTTTAAAATCAGTTGACAACCTTTGAATAAAAGGGGTTGCCAAACTATCTCTGAAGAAATCCCTAGGGTCAGTAGAGGAGAACTCTCCTCCTCTTCAGCTTCTTGGCAAACAGAAAATAAAAGCCAATATGATAGCATTGCTAAGCAAATCTACTGACTTTGGAATCATGCTGCAATAATCATATCCCAAATGTCTGAAAGGCTATCTTTTCATTACGAAGGACCCTGAAAGTTGCTTACAAGGTGGTTCTAAGCAGGTTTTTCCACAACACAAGCTTCCCTCCCCCTTTTGGCCTTAAATGAGTCCTGGAGGCTGCCCTCCTTCATCTGTACCATGTAACATGTGGGCATTACAATTCACTAATTTATCCTAAGGACTTGAAAATGGAAAGCCATGAGTCCTGTGGTCCTCTCTGTGGGGAAAATGATGCCCATTTCTGATTCTTTAGCTAAACACCAACAGATAATGCCTGAAGGATCCAAGAGGACCAGCAAAGGATCCTCTGTGTTTTGTATAACCTATGATGGAAATTTTATTTTGAGCAGTTCCTGGTTTAAGCCTGGGGGCAGAGGTCCAGGGGCAGGTCATTTAACTGATCTTAGGCAAGCTCTCCTTACCTGTAAATGAGGATAACCCTATCCTGACTGCCTTGGGGCACTAGCAGGCATAATACAGACAAGATGCTCTTTGGACTTGCTCAGGAGTATGGGCCACTCTCCATATCCTTCCTTCCTCCTAGACACACTTGGCCCTGGGGGAGGAACTGGTATCCCAGGTACCCATCTTTAAAGGGTTGGGAACCTTTGAGAATCCTAAGGAGAAAAGCTTTTCTCTTGTACCAAGACTATTTGTAGCTGGTGTGAGGGAAGTGTTTTGATCTGAGATTCCCCAAAACATAGGAGAAGAACAATAGACCCAGTCTTGGTTCCTTTGGTACCAGGCCATGTCTCTGTTCTAACATTTACCATGCCATGAGTGTTGAAAAGAGCTTAGGCTTTGGAGGTATGCCAATCTGTGCTTGAATTCTGATACTTACTAACTGGGTAATTTTAGATGACTTGCCTACCCTCTCTCAGCCTTGATTTTCTCAAGTCTAATACTGAGATCATAACCCCAATTTATGGGGCTGTGGTGAGGATTAAAAGAGATAAAGTACATAACATGGCTCACATAGAGCTGGTGTATAATATGCCAGAGAAATGAATGAATATTATTCCTTCCATGTTAACCATATTACCTTTGACTTGGTTGTACAAAATCCGCAGAGCCGGATGACAAGGCCTTTAAGAACAGGAGCTATAGCTTACTCATCTTTCTATTCCTTGCATCTACCCTTGTACTTGACTCACAAGTGTTGCATAAGAAATACTTTTTGAACGAATGAAGGAAAAAGGTTCACAAATCTGAAACTTCCAGTCTTCCAAATGCAGACAGTTGCTGGTTTTATTTTGTTTTGTTTTTGCTTTTTGTTGCTGTTGTTTTTAGCAGATGTATAGACTCCCTTTCAGTTTTTTCATTCAAGCTGCAATTTGAAATGATATGCCATCTTCAAACAACATAATAACCATACAGTGAAGTGAAATGTCTGTACTATGGTCTTGGCCTACCTATATATTTATTGTTTCTCTATCAGCCAGGAGAGGCAAAGTTGTGTTGTGGTCACACACACCTCAGTAACATATCACATTTACTTCTCACTTGTGCTACATGTCCAGCAAAGGTCAGTGGTGGAGGTGTGGATGACATAGACTCCACCAGGGCACACACAGGGAGAGGAACATGGTGAATGGTGCAGTGCCTCTTAGAGCTTCTTCTTGAAAGGTTCATATCACTTTCCCTCACATTTAAATGGGCAACACAAATTGCATGGCCATGCAATGCTTCCTTGAGCCCAGAAGGAAGAAATATAGCAGCATTTAGTGAATGGAACTAGTAAGTCCACAGTTCAGGAAAGCAGAAGTCACAGATGCAAAATGAAGAGTTTTAACACAGAATTGGGGCTTTTACAATCACTGGAAGAGCTAGAAGAGCAGACAGAGAAGCCACTCTCAAAGGTCCCAGACTGCAGCTCTGCATCCAGAGCTTCTCAGGAGCTCACCTGAAAGCTGCTAAGAGTCTCAAGGAACTCCAGAAAGTTCCTTCCAACCTTCTTGGCCTGCAGCAACTTAAGAAGCTGCCACCTACGAGGTCCACTGCCTACACTTTTAGGCATGCGATATTCACCTGGACGCTTCTGTGAATCTCACACCAGCTGGCTGCCTACAACTTCCTCCTGAGAAAAGCTCCTTCACCTCCAGTTCCTCTCATTGGCAAGACTCCACCTGCAGCATACAGGCAGGGCAAAGAGCCCTGGGAAATCAGCATTCCACATCTCCCCTGCAACCTAGAGACTGTACGAGAGGTGGTAGTGACACCATGTCAACATCCCACAATGAGGTGCAATTTTAGTACCTCATCCGGTCAGCTGCTTCAATTTGAAGCCTGTCACCTGAGGACTGTCACCCTTGAGGTGATCTAAGGGATACAGGGGCAGAGTTAGGGGCTAAAGGAGGGTGTGGATCCAACACAGCAGTGTGATACCTCTGAGAAAATTACTGCTAGGCAGGACTACTCCAGGATAATCCCAGGGAGCTACAGCCAGGTCACTTGTGTGTGACATTCCTCTACTTCAATTCCCATGCCCCACCCCTGCCTTATGCCGGGGGAAGTGTGCCTCAAGAATACAAACAAGGTGGAGGCACCTGGCTGGCTCAGTCAGTTAAGTGTCAGATTCTTGATTTTGGCTCAGGTCATGATCTCAGGGTGGTGAGATCAAGCCCTGAGTCAGGCTCCACACTGTCCTTGGAGCCTGCTTAAGATTCTCTCTCTTCCTCTCCGTCTGCCCCTCCCTGGCTCCAGCTTGTGTGTGCGCTCTCTCTCTCTCTCTCTGAAAAAAAAAAAAGAATACAGAGAAGGAGAACAACAAGGTGAACTGAGCAGGGGCTCTGAGCTGGGGTAGGAGAATGGGGGCAATAGAGGCCTAGATCCTTAGTCCCTGCTCCGCCACCAACTAGCTGTATGTCTCGAAGCAAGTCCCTTCCATGATATCAACTTTGTTTCCCCCATGTTGAATTTAAAGTGCCTTTCTTATCAGCTGTATATAGTTGGGTCATGACTTTTTATCCACTTTGTCAATCTGTCTTGATTGGTGCATTTAGATTATTTACATTTAAACTAATCATTGACACGTTAGCACTTAAGTCTGCCATTTTATTATTTGTTTTCTATTTTTTTCCCCTCTGGTTCTTATTCCTTTGTTTTTCCTTTCTTTCTTTCCTGTGATCACTTGAACTTTTAATGGATTCCATGTTTGACCACTTGAACTTTTTACAGATCCATGTTGATTTGGTTTTACTGCATTTTTGAGTGTATCTCTTTGTATTGTTTTCATAGTGGTCACTGTGGTTATTATGATAGACTACTGTACCAACATTTACCCACTTCAAGTGAAGTGTGGAAACCTTACTCCCTTTTAGACTCCTTTACCTTCCCCACTTTTAAATATCATTGTCTTGAGCATCAAATATTATTTTTGTTTCAATCATCAAATATGATTTATAACTGTTAAGGAGGATAGTCTATTGCACATAGCCATATTTCTGTGGTTTCCATTGTTCCTTACCCCCTCCTGATGCTCCAGGATTCCTTCTTTTATCATTTTGTTTGCAGAACTTCCTTTACTCAATCTTAAAGTGTAGGTGTGCTAGCGACAGATTCTCTTAGTTTTCCTTTGTCTTTATTTCCTCTTTCTTACTAAACTTACTGAAGGATAGTTTTGCCAGATATGAGATTTATGATTGATAGCTCTTCCTTTTCAGCACTTGGAAAATGTTGTGGCACTCCCTTCTGGCTGCCATGGTTTCCAATGCAAAATTCAAACTGGTGCTCCCCTATTAGTAATGCGCCATTTCTCTCTAGCTGATTTCAAGATTTTTTAATTTGTCTTTATTTTTCAGCAATTAAATTATAAAGTGTCTTGGCATGGATTTCTTTAGATTTATCCTATTTTGAGATGTCTCAGCTTCTTGAATCTGTAGGTTAATGTCTTTCATCAAATTTGGGAAATTTTCAGCTATTAATCTTTTGAACATTCTTTCCCCCATTCACTTTCTCTTTTCCTTCTGGGGGGGTCCAGTGATACAAATGTTGGATATTTTGTTATTGCTCCACATCCCCCTGAGGCTCTTTCATATATTTTTTTCTTCAGTGTTCTCTCTCTGTTGTTCATATTGGATGAATTCTATTGATTGGTCCTTAAGTTCACTGATTCTATCTGCTGTCCTCTCCACTCTACTTTTTTTTTTTTTTTAAGATTTTATTCATTCATTTGAGAGAGAGAGACAGAGATAGAGAGTCACCTCTTTGGATTTATCATGGGTACTGTAGAAGTATACTTGTAGTATACTCCAGTATACTTGTAGAAGGTGTACTCCCAGTGACAGTTACATTTTCTGAGCATTTGCAGTAATACTTTTGTGCTTGGTTTGGCCAGTGCTTCTAGGTCTCCCCCTGGTCCCTGCTGGGACTGTCTGGGGGGAGAAGTGTCTCAGCGTGAATGATGGGAATATTAGGCCCATGGGGACAAAGAGGCTTCCTGGGCCAGGCTGCTTTTGGTGCTCAGGATTGCATAGCTGGTAAGTGGCAGGACCAGGAGGGAGCCTAAGCAGTCCAGCTTTAGGACGTGGGTTCTCAGCCACTCTGCTATATAGCTTCTCTTCATGGGAATATTTTATTTAACCACCAACCACTATGGATAGTTAGGCTATTTATGTTTCTCATTCAGATTAGCAACACTGTTATTAGCAACCTGTGATTAAAACTTGTGTAAATGTTTGTATAAATCTCTGATAATTTCCTTAGCACAAATTTCTAGAAGTGTAACTGTTGAATTGACTATTTTGAAGGTCTTTGTTACTCATGTTCCAAAATGCTTTTCATGAGAATGAGAGCATGAGAATGCCCTTATCATTCACCCTCTGAGCTGAAAAGGCACAACCTGTGATTTCTATAGTTTCCCTAAATTACCAAGAGAATGCTCTCAATAACTAATTCTAGAAGAAGTAAAACCCTCATCTTTCTAGCACACTTCATTCATTCAATAAACATCTCAGTGCCAGTCACTAGGGATATAAGAATAAATGAATAAAGGCATGTAAACAAATGGATATACTAGAGTGTTTACATCAGTTAAGGGTTTACCTGTGTCACTCTCTATGCAGATATATTGTCTTACCTGTTAGGTAGATATTATTATTCCTGCTTCCCAGATGAGGAAACATGGTCTTCATGGAAGCATGAAGAATCTAATTTGCCCAACTGCCCACCGGAAAGAAGCAATATAGAAAACTCCATGTATCTGACTCCCACACTCTGTGCTCTTAACCACTGCCCCCTAGTGCCTCCCAGGGGCAGTGGACATAGTGATGGAAGCAGAGGCAGAGGACACCATTTAACAATATCTGGAGGCCTGGAATGATCTGGCAGCTTTGGGTCTAAAATGGGGATGTGGAGGGTGGAGTGACAGTAACACTGAGGGGAACTGAGGGCAGGGGCATGTGGGTCAGGCCACCAGGACATACTGTGTCCTAGACCAGTAGTGGGAAAGGGGTCAGTCTACTGCTATCACTTGGAAGCCTATTTTATCTGAACTACAGCTTACAAAATTGCATTCTATTATGTTTGTGTGTGAACATAGGTATTACAGGAGGAAAGCCATGTTTGTGTGAGTTGTATGGTAGGCCAGGTGAGAAGCTGCTTTGAGTTTCCACACTTCTACTTTCCTTCCTTATAAGGTGATGTTTCATTTTGAAGTAGGGTGACCAACTCAGTCTGGTTTGCCTGGTTGTTCTGCTTTTAGGACTAAAAGTCTTGCATCCTGGGAAACTTCTCAGTTCTGGGCTATTTGGAGGATGACCATTTTGGGGGTCAGGGAACAGAGCAGCCAGTTTCCAAGGCCTGTGGGTCTGGGTTGTAACCAAGAAGAAAGGGGTTAGTCTCAATTCAGTCAAATTTGAATTGAATGAGAGTGGGCGTGGGTAGAGTTTGACTTTGAAATCCCATTATTAAGCTTCCTGAGGGCAGGACTGGGTCTGTCTGTCCTGTGCAGTCTCAGCAGTGCTTGGCATAATGCTTGGCACAGAAGAGCTGCCTAACGAATGTGAGGATGAGAAGAAAAAAGAGATCATTGCATTCCAGTTGATGCTGATTTTTGACAGCTGCTTAACCATCTGCTTGTTGGGTCTAGTGAGTCCCAGCAAAGGCTTTTCAGTTTTCAGTGGCTGTTGTGGAGCCTCAAGTGATCCCCTCCTTCACCCAGAGTTCTACAAAGGTATAATGTGTCTTGCAGTAGACTAAGGGAGTCAAGTACCAAGTCAAAAGAAAAACACATTTTTGGCCAGGAAACTGAGTCTCAGTCTGGTCCCCTTATGGTAGATGGGAACACACACATTTTGTCCTGAATTAAGCTCTGGGAGAGATTTGCAGCATTTATTAAAAATGTGTGAGGCATGACTGGATCCAGTGTGGTTGCTCACAGGCACCAGGGCTGTCCCAGCTGACAAGCTAAGGAAGGAAGAAGGATCATTTAGCATGATGGCAGTGTTTGTTTCTGGGCCCCTCCTCGACCTTCACATCTTGGCTGAGCTGCATTTTTGCTTTCAGGCTGGAGCCACACAGACCTGTGGCACCCCCAAAGCAGCTCTTACCCTTTCTGTGCTCTAAAAACAGAGAAGAAGAAAGTGTATGGATGTCTCTGAATGGAACTTGAATAACATTCCAGCCTAGAATGGGGAAGGGACCAGACCAGCCATGTGGTGCTGCTGCTCTGGGATCAGAAAAAAATGGGGAAGACATAAATCTTATTTAACCATTTAAGACACAGAAGTGATTGATATTTACATTATTTTTAAACTTTCATATCGTACTGAAAATAAAACATTAGATTATTAATTCTTGCTTCTCCATTCACTGGTAACTTTAGGGTTTGTGGATGAATGAATATTCAGACCCCTATTCCTGGTCATTTATATGCAGAAATACCTGGGGAAAGCCTGACAATGTGCTGCTCCATTACTTGGCCAATGTGAACAGTAAGGAGCTGCGGGAGTGGAAAAGCAGTTAGCTTTTCTTTATTTTGCCACACTTGGATTTCCCAGGAAAGCATGGACTGGTAGAAAAATGTGAATGGGTTTATTTTATGTACCATTTTTATAAGGCTGTTTATGTGGGCTGTTCATAAAAATCCTTCCAACCAAGACATACTGTGTGGGGCTGAGCTGCCAGTAATCCCTCAGTCTTCCTTTTCTCCCTCTATTTTAGTAGAACCCCTGATTTATGTCTGGCTATACAGCTGCTCAAAAAAAGAGATTCATTTCCCAGCCTCCTTTGCAGCTGGGGATGGCCATGTGACCAGGTTCTGGCCAATGGGATGTGAGTGGAGATAGTGTGAGCATTTTGCAGGGAGTCCCACTGGCCCACCCTCTTTCCAAGGGCTGAATTGGTGGTGAGTCACCATGGACCCTAGCAGTGGGGGCAATGCACTAGAGATGGCAGAACAACAAGGTAGAAGGAGGCTGTGTCCCTGATGCCTTTGCAGAGCAGAACTATCATATCAATTCAGATTTATTTAGGCCGCTGGTATTTGGGGTCTCAGTCACATACTGCTGGAACTTCACCTCAACTAATAGACTGTGTGAAGCCATAGGTTCTAAGTGAAACTTTGTGCACCTCAGTCTCCTCTTTTTGTGTATTTTCTCCCCTTGGTGGTGCTACTTCCCCTTAGATAACCAAGGCTCTCACATTATATCTATCCCCCACTCCTTAAAAACTAGTCTCAGGAAAGAATCTTATAAATGGATTATTATTGACATTTATATAATTTATGACAGTCCAAAGTACTATATGGGTTAGTACCTAGATACAGGTTTTACGGAAGGATTGGTTTATGCAAATTAGGCCTAAAAGAAATTGCTCCATTTGGCACAAAATACTTTTTTTGAGATGTAGAAAAGGATGTGTTAAAACAGAAAGCCAAGTAGGGATGAGCAAAAGCAGAGCAGCAGCTGCTCCAAGGAGAAGGCCCTTCATGTTCAGTATTGCTTGATCAATCAACAAGTGGTCAACAAAGAGGCATGTGCATTATTTGAGGTTCTGGGATATAGTGGTGAATAGAGCAAATAAAGTGACTTGTCAAACTTCTGTTCAGTTGGTGTGAGGGGTAGACAGACAATAAATAAATAAATACATAAATTAGAAAACATCCTGTAGGGCTATTTTATACATCAAGGAAGCCCTTTCTGAGAAGGTGACATGTAAAGCTGAAGCCTGAATGACAAGGAGGAGCCAGTCATGTGAAGATCTGAGGGAAGAGCATTCCAGGCTATGGGATTCCCAGTGCACAGGCCCTAAGGTGAGATCCGGTTTGAAGCATTATGTGTGAGAGAGAGAATATGTATGCAAGGGAGCCAATGTGGCTGGAAAGGATATTGGAGGAAGACAGGAAGCTGATCACATAGAGCTTTGTGTTTCTGGTGAAGGAGGATTGTGCCCTAAGCATAACAGGATGACATTTACAGCAGTAGTTAGATGTCAACCTGTCATAAGGTACATCTCTCTCTTCTGCCATCTATTTTTTTCCTTATTGACACACACTTCAGGTTGCAGAGCACCTTCCAGACTTGAGTGGAAGTCTCTGTAATTGCATTTCTTTAAAAATGTATGATTCTTAGGTCAAACAGAAAAGGTCTAAAGGTGGAATTAAAGTATCATTCCTGGCTGAGTGATGTCCTTTTAGAAACCCAAAATAACAATGGCTACAGCAATTACAGAAGTTTATTGTCATCTAAGATGAAAAAAGTCTGGACATGGCATGTCCAAGGCTGGCATGAGAGTTTCACTAAGTCCTCAGAAACCAGGCTCCCTCCAGATCAACAGTCTACTATTTCCAAAGTTTGACTTGCATCCTCATGGTCTAGAAAGGCTGCTAAAATTCCAGTGATCACATCTTTATTCCAGGTAACAGCTAGGAAAGAGTGAAGAAGGGGATGTCCATTCCTTTTAAAGAGATCTCGAAATTTTTTCTTTATCACTATATTTTGCAAGTTTAATTACAACATATCGTGGTGTGGGTCTGCTTTTGTTGATTTTGTTGGGAGTTCTCTGTGCCTCCCGGATCTAGATATCTGTTTTCTTCCCCAGATTGGGAAGTTTTCAGCTATTATTTCTTCAAATACATTTTCTGCCCAAGTGTCCATCAGTTGATGAATGGATAAAGAAGATGTCACACACACACACACATACACACACACACACAGAATGGAATATTATTTAGACAGAAAAAAGAATGAAATCTTACCATTTACAATGACATGATGGAGTTAGAGAGTATTATGCTAAATGAAATAAGTCAGTCAGAGAAATACAAATATATGATTTCACTCATATGTGGAATTTAAGAAACAAAACAAACAAGCAAAGGGGAAAAATAAGAGAGAGAGACAAGCCAAGAAAAAGACTCTTAGCCACAGAGAACAAACTGATGGTTACCAGAGGGAAGGTGGGTCAGGGTTGGGTGAAATAGGTGATGGGGATTAAGGAGTACACTTGTGATGAGCACAGGGTGATGGATGGAAGTGCTGAGTTAGTATATTGTACACCTGAAACTAATATAACACTGTATGTTAACTAATTGAAATTAAAATTAAAACTTTAAAAAAATAAAATTAACATAAATAGGAAAAAATAAAGAGATCTTGAAATTGGCATAAAAATTTTGTTTACATTTCATTTGCCAATATTTAATCACATAGCTACATGTAGCTTCAAGGGAGTCTGGGGAAAAATAGTCTTTCAGATGGGTGGTAATGTCCCCTAGTGAAAATCCAGGTTCCATTACTAAAGAAGGAGAGGAAGATTTTCAGAAAGCAGCTAGCTGTTTCTGCTACAGGGTCTTCCTTTGCATCCTTTAAAAATCACTGCAGGGGCGCTCAGGTGGCTCAGTCATTGGGTGTCCTACTCTTGGTTTCAGCTCATGTCATGTTCTCATGGGTCGTGAAAGTAAGCCCCACCTCCAGCTCCATGCTCAGTGAGGAGTCTGCTTGAAGATTCTCTCCCTCTTTCCCTCCCCAACTCGCGTGCTCTCTCTCGCAAATGGATAAATAAATCTTTTTTAAAAAAAATCACTGCATTATATTTAGTTGTAAGGTCACATTGGGCAGGCCAGGAGACACTGTTGTTCTGAAAGTTACCAACCTTGACTTTCAATGGACTGGAGAAAACTAACACCAGAGATACAGAGACTAATAGCAGCATGTGTTTATTGAAGGTCCACTATGTGATCAATAAACTGTACTAGGCATATGTCCACTCAATGCAAACCAACCAGCAGACACTCAGAAATGTTGAAATTCATGAAAAAATGGGTGCTAAAAAGGTGATTTGCACTCTCCCTTACAGAGATGAGACTTGACTACAGAGTCAGATATACAAACAATAATGACAATCCAATAGTCTGAATGTTAGAACAGAAGTAAGAACAAAGGGGTCTGGGGCAGAGGTCATAGAAGAAGGGATTACCAATCCTGCCTGGGACAACTGGTAAGAACCTTCCTCAATTTCCTAAACTTGAAATGTGAAAAGAAGCTCAGTCCAGCTGTTCTTAATCAGGGCTGGGACTTGTCAAGTGTGATGAGTAGCCCGCCCAGACAGAACTAAACTGGGGAGATGGTTTTCTTAACTTAGTTTAAGCCACTTCTGGCATCACACTTTGATCGCAGTTGTCCATCAAAGTGAACTTGGCACAGAAACATGTCTGTCGACAACTCAGTCAGAGCAGAATGCATCATCTTCAATGGAGAATTTTATAAAGACCACATAATTGCTTGGTTCAGACTGTCTGACCCCACTCAATGGCAGAAGAACTTCATACAGTTTCAATTAACTCCACAAAATTTTATAAAAATTTGTATATTTATTCCACAAATATCTGCTCTGGGCCAGTCACTGTGTAAGTCAACCAAGGAGATCCCTGAACTTAGCTTATGTTATAGACTGGAAGACTCACAGCTGAACAGTCCATGATACAAACATGTGAAAAGTGCTGTGGAGAGGGAAATCCCGTTCCCAGGGTTGCGCAACCAAGGCACACCTACCCAGTCTAGGGTCAGGAGTAGATATAGCTTGGACAAATGGCCCATTTGAAGACCTATTTTTTTTTAAAAATTGTGGTAAGAACAATTAATGTAAGCTCTACCCTCTTAAAAATTTTTTGAGGGTACAATACAGTTTTGTTAAATATAGGAATGATGTTGTACAGCAGACCTCTAGAATTTATTCATCTTGCATAACTGAAACTTAAACCTGTTGATCATCAACTCCCCATTTCCCTCTCCTACCTGAGCCCCTGGCAACCACCATTTTATTCTCTGCTTCTATGAGTTTGACTACTTTAGATACCTCACATAAGCAGAATCATGCTGTATCTTGTCCTTCCGTGACTAGCTTACTTCACTTAGCACAATATCCTCAAGGTTTATCCATTTTGTATCAGATGATCAGATTTCCTTTTCTTTTTCCTTAAAGGTTGAATAGCACCCATTGTGCATATATATATATATATATATATATATAGTATGTTTTACTTGTTCTTTCATCCATCTGTGCACATTTAAGTTGTTTCCACATCTTGGCTATTGTGAATAAGGCTGCAGTGAACACAGAAGTGCCAATATCTCTTCAAGATTCCTGATTTCAATTCTCTTGGATAAACACTCAGATGTGGGACTGCTGGATCATATAGCATTTCTATTTTTAATTTTTTGGGAAACCTTTATACTGTTTTCCATAGTGGCTACACCATCTCACATCCTCACCAAAAACACACAAGGGTTCCAATTTCTCTACATCCTCATGAACACTTATCTTCTGTTGTTGTTGTTTTTTATAATAGCCATCCTAAATGGTGTTTGAAGATTAATGGTGTTGAGCATCTTTTCATAGACCTGTTGGCCATTTGTAGGTCTTCTTTGGAGAAATGTCTATTTAAATCCTTTGCTCACTTAAAAAACTGGTTTATTTGATTGTTTTGCTATTAAGATGTAGGAGTTCCTTATTCTGGATATTAACCCTTTATCAGATACATGGTTCACACATATTTTCTCCCATTCTCTAGGTTGTTTTTTCACTGTTAATTATTCATTTTTCTGTGCAGAAACTTTTTAGTCTGATGCAGTCCCACTTGTCTATTTTTGCTCTTTTTGCCAGTGCCTTTGGAGTCATATCCAAGAAATCATTGCCAAGACCAATGTCATGAAGTTTTGCTCCTCTTCTAGGAGTTTTACAGTTTCAGGTCTGATGTGTAAGTCTTTAACCCATTTTGAATTCTATTTTTTAAAAATCAATTTCATCGAGGAATAACATATACAATTAATGTGCCAATTTTAAGTGAACAGCTCAATGAATTCTGACAACTCATTGTAACTACTGTCATACCAAGATGTAGAATATGGCAGTCACCCCTAAAAGTCAGTCTTGTGAGCCTTTGCTGTCCTAACTGCACACCCCCAGTTGTAGATACCCACTGATCTGTTTCTATTACCATAAATTAGATTTATGTTTTCTAGAATTAATATAAATGGAATAATATATAATATATTCTTTTATGTCTAGCCTCTTTCTCCCAGCATGATGTTTTGAGATTCATCAATGTTGTTACATGTATTAGTTCATTCCCCTTTACTGCTGAGTAGTATTCCATTATATGGATATTCCACATTTTGTTCATTCATCTATGGATGGGCATTTGGGTTGTTTCTAGTTGTGGGCTATTATGTGTAAAGCTGCTATGAGTATTCATGTACATGCCTTTGTTTTTGGATACATATTTTTATTTTTCACGGGTAAATACCTAGAGTGCAACTGCTAGGTCTTAGGGTAAGTGCAGTGCATATTTATCTGTATAAGAAATTGCCAAACTATTTTACAAGATGGTTATGCCATTTTACACTCCCGCCATAAATGTGTCACAGTTCCAATTGTTGCATCTATTAGTTATCTATTGATGCATAAAAAGTTACTACAAATGTAGAGGGTTAAAACAACACATACTTATTATCACACAGTTGATGCCAGTCAGGAATTTTGGCAGCATTTAGCTGGGTCCTTTGGTTCAGGGTCTCTCATGAGGCTGCAATCATGGTGTTGCTAGGGCTGTGGTTCACCAGAGGCTCAATTGGGTAAGGATCCATTTCCAGGTTTATGTGGTTGTTGGCAGGATTCATTTCCTTGTGGGCTGTCAGGCTTCAGCAACTGTTGGATGTTGGCCAGTGGCCACACTCAATTCTTTGACCCATGGGCCTCTTCATGTGGCAGCTTACTTCGTCAAATATAGCAAGGGAGGTAGCCATTAGAGATGGTCGGCGAGGAAGATAGAAGCTATAATCTTATGTACTGTAAACACACAAGTGACATCCCATCACTTTTGCCATGTTCTATTGGCTCACCCACATAGGTCTCACCCACATTCAAAGGGAGGTGATTACACTGGGCATGAACATCAGGAAGCAGGGATCATGGGGGCCATGTTAGAGCCTGTCTGCCACACTCCACATCCTCGTCAACATTTGGTATTATTAACCTTTTTTATTTTAGCCTTTCTAGTGGATGTGTACTGCTATATTGTTGTGATATTAATTTACATTTCCCTGATACTGGTATGTTGAACATCTTTTCATAAGCTTACTTGCCATTTGTATATCTTTTATTAAGATTTATTTATTTATTTGAGGAGGAAGGGGCAGAGGGAGAGGGAGAGAGAGAGTCTTAAGCAGACTCCACACTGAGTACAGAGCCCAGTGTGGGGCTCAGTCTCACAACCCTGAGATCACAACCTGAGCCAAAACCAAGAGTCAGATGCTTAACCGATTGTGCCACCCAGGCACTCCTGTATATCTTTTTTGATAAAATGTATATTCATAATTTTGGTCCCACCCTTTAAAATTGAATTTTTTAAAAAATTTATTTATTTGAGAGAGAGAGCACAAGCAGGGGGAGGACAGCAGAGGGAGAGGGAGAAGCAGGCTCCCCACTGATCAGGAAGCCCGATATGGGGCTCAATCCCAAGACCCTGGGATCATAACCTGAGCTGAAGGCAGACGCTTAACCAACTGAGCCACCCAGGTGCCCCTAAAATTGAATTCTTTTTATTTTATTTCTGAATGTAGGAGTCTTTATTTATTTTGAATATAAAAGTCCTTTGTCAGATAAAGGTTCCATTGAGATTTTATCATTATCTATGGTTTGCTTATTTATTTTTTTTAGTGGTGACTTTTGATGAAACGTTTTAGATTTTGATTAAGTGTAATGTATAATTTTTCCCTTTTATGGTTATTGACTTCTGTGTCCTGTCTATGAAATCACTGTCTTCTCCCTAATGAGTAAGAGATGCTCCAATATTTTCTTCCAAAAGCTCTATGGTTTTACTTTTTATATTTCGGTCTGAGATACATCATGAGTTTTATTTTGAGTCTATATGTTTATGCTGGGAGGAAGGTAATGAGCTTCTTTTTCACACACACCCCAAATATGAATATCCAGTTGTTCCAATACTATATGTTGGAAAAACTCTTTTTCTTATTGAATTACCCTGGCTCTTTTGTTAAATATCCATTGATAAGTGGGTCTCTATCTAATCATTTTTTGGCCCTATTGGTCTATATAGCTATTCTTGCACCAATACCCAATTGTCTTGATCACTGTAAACTTTATGGTAAGTCTTTAAATCGGGTAATATAAGTACTCTAACTTTGGTATTCTTTTTCAAAATTCTTGGGATAATCTAGATTCTTTGCATTTCCATATACATTTCAGAATTATCTAATTTTTACAAAAGAAGTCTGTTGAGAATTTGATTGGGATTGTATTGAATCTATAGATCAATTTGAGAATTGCCATCTTAATAATATTGAGTCTTTTTTCCCATGGATATGGTACAACTATCCATTTATTTAGGTGTTCTTTAATTTCTGTCAGCAACATTTTATAGTGTACACTGTATATTTCTTTGACATATTTGGCTTAAATTTATCCCTAACTATGTCTGTTTTCTGGTGATACTCTAAATAGTCTTGTTTTAAAATTTCAATTTCCAATTGTTTGTTGCTACTATATGGAAATACAATTCACTTTGTTTATTGATTTGTAAATTTCATCCTGTGCCTTTGCTAAAATCAGTTATTCAGTTCTAATAGCTTTGTTTTTTTCTAGTGATTTTCTTTGTATACAAATATGTTGTCTCCAAAAAATGAGAGTTATATTTCTTCCTTTCCAGTCTATATACCTTTTGTATCTTTTTTGCTTTGCCTTTTTACATTGACTATGACCTCCTGTACGATGTTGAATAAAAGCAGTGAACAAGGATACAGCATACTCTTTATCCATCAATACTCTCAAGATAGTATTAGTTGTTTTAAGTTTTTCATAGATGCATTTTATAAGGTTTAGGAAATTCTCTTCTATTTCTTGTTTGCTGAGAGATTTTTCATAGGTGTGTTTTCAATTTTGTCAAATGATTTTCCTAAATCTATTTGGTCTTTATTAATTTTTAGTTTGTTGATATAGTGAGTTACATTAATGGATTTTCTAATCTTAAATGAAACGTGCATTCCTGGGATAAACCAAATTGGTCATGATGTGTTATTATTTTTATATATTGCTGGAATTGATTTTCTAAGATTCCTTAAGGATTTTTGAATCCATGTTCATGAATGATGTTGGTCTGCAATTTTCTTTTCTGGTAATGCCTTTGTCTGGTTTTGGTATCAGGGTAATGCTGGCCCCATGTATAAGTTGGGAAGTGTTTCCTCCTCTAATTTCTGAAAACAACTGGGTAGAATTGGGGCATTTCTTCCTTAAGTGTTTCAGAAAACTTGCCAGTGAAGTCATCTGTGCCTATAATTTTCTTTGTGCAAACACCGCAATTATGCAATTGCAATTTCTTAAATACATATTCTTTAGTTGTCTGTTTCTTCTGGAGACAGTTCTGATATTTGTATTTTTCAAGAAATTTGTCCATTTTATTTACCTTGTTTGAATTTATTGGCATAAAATTGCTCATATATGCCCTTATCTTTTTTAAAAAAAGGCTTTATTGAGCTATAATTAACATGCAGTAACTGTGCACATTTAAGTGTACAGTTTTTAAAGTTTTGACATATGTATACCCCTGTGATCTCTGGAGTTCTCTCTTCATACAAGTCTCTCTTCTCTGGCATTCTGTCCTGTAATCTCCAGCTGCTTTCATCTCCCTGGACCATCAGCTCAGCTCTGTGTCCTCCATTCAGTGAGTCACCAGGCTCCACCTGTGCTCTCCATCCCTGCACCAGGGCCTGTAGATGAGGCAGTTATTGGGTTCACCCCATTTGTTTCCTGTCAGTCAGGGAAGCACTGTCCTTTGTTGCCTGCTATCTAATGCCTTGAAGACCACTGTTTCACATATTTTATCCAACTTTTCATGTTTCATGCAGGAAGATATGTCCAGTGTAGTTTTGAATCTCTTACTGAGTACTAACATGTCTAGTATTTTTAAATCTTCTTTAGTATTAAAGGTTTTTAAGTAAAATGAGTCCTTTACCTTTTTGAAATGTTCCCTTTCATCCTTGGTTGTGTGCCTTATTCAGAAGTCTGCTTTGTTTGACATTAATAGAATCACTCCAAATTTCTTATAATTAGTGTTTGCAGTGTATATCTTTTTCCATCCTTTAACTTCTGACCCTCTCCATCTCCACGTATGTGTGCACACGCATGTGTGCCTGTGTTTTATTTTGGAAGATAGCTCTTGCTTTTCTATTCAGTTTCATAATTTTGATTTTAATTGGAATATTTAGACTAGTCTTTTCCAATAGACCTTTTTCTGATGTGCAAATGTTATAAATTATCTGTTTGATATGCTAGCCACTAATTAGGTGGTTACTGAGCATTTGAAACATTGCTAGTGTGACTGAAGAGCTAAATCGTTTATTTTAGTATATTTTAAACTAATTTAAAGAGCTCCATGTGGCCAGTGGTTAGTGTATTGGGCAGCAAGGGTTAGGCCACTTAATTTAAGGTAAATGATATATTTGGGTTGTTTATCACCTCATTATTTGTTTTCTATATTTTGTATTTTTTTCATTCCTTTGTTCTTTTTTTCTTTTCCTCCTTATTTTTTATTGAATATATTTTATTATTCTTTGTTATCTCCACCATTAGCTTATTAGCTATATCTTTTTAGTGTGTAAGTTTGTTCTAACGCTTATCATATTCATCTCTAATGATCAAAACCTACCTTTAGATGATATCATATTTCCTCACACATAAGAAAAATATAGATATACTTCCATTTCTTGTACATTTTTTGTACTACTGTTATGTAGTACATAACAGTACTCCTAACTCCTACTCATATTATGAACTCTGCTATATGTTGTCATTATGTTTGCCTAAAACAGGTAACTATCTTTTAAGGAGTTTGTTTTTTAGAATAAGAAAAAGTATTTTATAGTTTCCCAGATATTTAAAATTTCTGTTGCTTCTCATTTCTTTGTGTAGATCCAAGTTCCCATCTGGGATCATGTTCCTTCACCTTTACTACTTCTCATGGTACAGGTCTGCGAAGAATTACCTTAGCTTTTATTTGTCTGAAAAGTCTTCCATTTTTCTTCCTCTTAATGGATATATAATTCTAGGATGACCCTTTTTTATTTTATTATGTTAAACATTTTGTTCCATTCTCTTATGTTTTTTTTTTATAATTTCTTACTAGAAATCTATAGCCACTCTTTGTTTCTTTGTACTTAAAGCATCTTTTTTGTCTGGCTCTTAAGATGTTCATTTTATGACTTGGGCTCAGGAATTTATTTTTATAATTTGTCTTTTTTTTCTTTAATCACACCTCATTGTAATCTAATTCACATGCCATAAAATTCACATGTCATAGTTTGTAGTATATCCAGAGTGTGCATCAATCACCACTATTGGATTCCAGAACATTTTCAACACTCTGAAAAGAAATCCCATTCCAATTAGCAGTCATTCCCACTCCGTCAACCCTCTAGTCCCTGGAAACCACTCATCTACTGTTTGTCTATATTGATTTGCCTATCTGGATATTGCATGTAAACGGTATCATACAATCTGAACTTTATTCCTTTTTTTGGCCAAATAATATTCCGTTGTATAGATACACCACATATTGTTTATCCATTCATCAGTTGATGGACACTTGGGTCGTTTTTACTTTTTGGCTATTGTGAATCATGCTACACTGAACATTTGTGTATGAATTTTTGTGTGGATCTATATTTTCAAATCTCTTGGGTATGTACTTAGGAATGGAATTCCTGGATCATATGGTAAATCTATTTTATCTTTTTGAGAAATTTCTAAGCTGTTTTCCATAGCAGCCACACCATTTCACATTCCCACCAGCAATGTATGAGAGTTCCAATTTCTCCACATGCTTGTTATCATCCATTTTTTCTATTAGGGCTCAGGAATTTAAATATGGTGTGATTTGGTAGTGGTTTACTTTGTGTTTGTCTTCCTTAGGGTTTCTGATCGTCATAGATCTCTGGGTTTATAAAGTCTTTATAGAATTTGGAAAAAATTATTCTTTCATGTATTTTTCCCCTCTTCCCTCTCCCCCTTCTCTGGGAGTTCTGATTGCATGTAAGTGGGACTGCCTGATTTGTCCTACAAGTCACTACTGTCTGGTTTCACTTTTTAAAGTTCTCCCCTCTCTGTTCTACATTTGGGTAGTTTATCTTGCTATGCCTTCATCTTCCAGTGCATACATCTTCTCTTCTGCAGTGTCTACTCATGGCTATTCCTATCTGGTGTAGGGCAGAGACTGAGCAAAGGCACAGAGATGTGAGGAAGCCAGGGGGGCTTTGGGAACTGCAGGAGTCCAGTGTGGTCTCGCCATGCTCAGCTTCAGCTCAGCCCATGGAGAAAGGAAGGCCTAGGTTTTGGTCCCCTGCATGGATCCCTTGCAGGAAACTGAGTGAGGATGTCACTATTTCCCAACTGTGAAATCTCCCCCAGAGGGTCAAATTCTCTTCTCTTTCATAGCGCAACGGGAGTAGTCATCTTCCCATCTCTCTTGGAGGCAGCCTCCTACTCTTGTCTAATTGGAAATATCTCCAGATCCACACAATGCTGCAGCTGGCAGCCCACCAGTTCCCTCTATGCAGCAGAGCTGCTTAACTTGACTGCTGTGAATGATGAAGAAATCTGAGCTGTGTGAGAGGAAAATCAGAAATGTCCCTTGCCAAATCTATTGTGCTGGAGTCTTTGGGATTTGAATGAAGTTGACTGAGTTCTGATAATTTCGATCAATGCATTTTAAAGTGATGGGATACAAGAATGAAGCAAAAGGCAATGTTTTTTATTCAATGTGCAAATCATCTGACTGTATCTTCCAGATGACTCTGTACCTTTAATTAATCATTTGTAATTTTCCTGTGAGAAAATGTGAAATTGATGGAGCTGATTACCTTCCAGAAAAAGTGCCATGCTGTTACCCTGAGACCTTCCAGTGCCTATACTAAATGAATGCCTATGCACGGGCTTGTGTGGGAAAAGGTGTGACCCCATGAAGGGTGTTGTTAAAGATGCAACAGCACCCAAACCCTCATGATTCCTGAACCTCCTGTGCTCACAGCAAACCAAAGGAAAAGAGCAACTCAGCCCAGCCCACGTCCACCTTGGCTCTCTAAATTAGAACTTAGGACTAAAGCTAGAAAAGTGTGCTTATTTTATGCAACCAATCTTCTCCAGAAAATGAATTTCAACTTGTTTTTGTAAGTAGTATAATTTTTAATTAGGTGCTAGGTGAACAATATATGTTTAATAAACTCATTCAAATTGGGACTATCATGAATGAAGCATTTTAACACAACAGAGAAGGAAAAAAAATGTAAATTTTATGATTAAGCACTTGGGAAGACTAAACCAACCATGCTGACACCTACAGAAATGAAATGGTCAGGTGGCAGGATATTGTCAACGGGAATCTGCCATGTAGGGCAGGAATTGAGAGCACTCTTGAGGAAGGAAACCTGGACTCCAGACCTGTTAGTTACAGGTTCAGGGATCTTTGCACATCATTCAATATCCCAAATTTGTGGCTTCTCCCTTTGTAAGATGATTATAATATCTGCCTCATTGGGTGCTGAAAATATTAAATGACATAATATATGCCACGGGACTTTATAAATTGTAAAACCCTATTACTACTCATGGACCAGATTTCAAAAAAAGGGCCGCTGTCACCAGAGAAGAGGTTTGGAAGCAGAAAGTCTGAAGGTTGGTCAGACTTAGAGAAGCCATGAAGAGTAGAAGAGCAAGTGTTCCAGGCTAGAGGGATAGCATGACCAATGAACTCTGCACCACTGGGAAGCAGCCTGCTTCTCCTGTGGGAATGTTTCTAGTCCCTCCTCCATCATGGCCATCCTCCTCTAAACTCCAGGGACAGAAGTGACAAGCTGGCTCTACAAAGGCACAGCATCTGGACCATTCCTGCCTGGGGGCAAGAAGTGGTCTGTGATTTGGTTTGAGGATGGAAGTTGGATCTGGAACCAGTGGCTTTGAACACTGAGGGCACATATAAATCACCATGGAACAAGAATGCCTGGTCTCCATCCCTGAGTTGCACTGGAGCAGACTTTCTGGGAATGCAATGGCTTAGGTGGTATTTTTTTTTAAATCTAGACATGATTCTGATAAATAACAGAGTTCTGAGAACTGCTGTTTAGCTTTTGATCCACGAATAGAGAAATTCTTTCTCAGTAGAAACAACCTGCTGTCCATTCAGTTGGAAAGTTAAGTCTATTCTCTAGTGGCCCCCAAAGGGGGCTAACTGTGCTCCCAAGAGAGGGTCAGAAGTTCTGAAACCCTGTTGGTGTACCAGAGACTTCTGCCTCCTGCCCTGTAACTGCAGGGCTCTGACAGGTGAAGGCTTCAGCCATTCTCAGCAATGGAGAACACTTCACATAGAGAGCAGGGCACCTGCCATGGCCCATGAAGTTTTCATTGCACGAGCTCTCCTGTGTAAGTCCTTTCATGTCGTCACTGTTCATACCCACCCTGCCCAGCTCTCTGCATAGACACTGCAGAACTGAGGGAGGAAACTGGAGCCAAACATCCTCACACATGCCCAAGCTATTAGTGTTACTAACAATAAGCCAGTTTCCATCTCAATTTCATCAGATCTACTATCATTTAAAAAATTTTGTTTATTGCCTGTCTCCTCCACTGGAAGGTAAGATCCAAGAAAGCAAGGATCTTTTTTGTGTCACTCACTGCTATCTCCCCAGTGCCTAGAGATGTGCCTGGCATATTGTAGGTCCTCAACATGTGGTGTATGAATAATCAACTAGCCCCCCATTTCTGAGAACTTATTATGTGATAGGCCCAGTGCTCTAATTATGTCTATCATCACATTTAATTCAAACAACAACCCCATACGGGAGGTGCTATTATTCATTCTCATTTTAGAGCAGAGGAAACTGAAATTCTGAGAAGTTAAGACACCTGCTCAAGGTTACACACACAAATAAGAAGTAGAACTAGGCCTTGAACCCATGACTTTCCAGCTCCAAAGACCAAGCTCTTAAGGATTTTGAACTAATTTCTCTCACTCAAAGTACTACAGGAACATGTCCTCCTCAAGAACTGGTTATAAACCTGGTTTCACTCTGACCCTGAGTAGTAATGTGTTAATGGCACAATCTCCAGGCAGTGGTATTTCCTGGGAAGGGGGGTGGGTATTGAAATCTAAGGGGGAATTTTATCCCTGTATCCTCCCTCCCAAATCCAGGATTCTTTAAGAAATCTACACAATACCAGATAAGCTCATTATCTTTGGAAGATTTCTTTTTTTAATGATACCCTACCAGCATAGCGAAAGGGCCAAGGTGAGATCAAGGTGTGTCTCGGAGGGTAAGACTCTGGATGACTTTTATTTTACCCTTTATATTTTTCTACAATGAATAATGTGTATTAATTATGGTAAGGATTAAGCTGGTCTAACAAAGAAACTGCAAAATGCTTTATCCTACATTAGTTCAGAGTTTCTTTTTCTCTTACCTACCAGTCCAGGGCAGAAAGTTGGGCTCCACTCCATGAGATCACCCAGGTTCCCAGCTGGCCCCACATTGGTCTAAGTCGCCTGCTCCAGTGGTCCTCATCTTTGTGGTTGAGAGTAGCTCATCAGCACCACCTCCAGGAGAAGAGGAAGAAGGAAAGGGAGGGCATAAATTGCCTTTTTTTCAAGGAGGTACTCTTATCTCACTTGGCAAAACCCAGTTACAGGGCTACATCTAGCTGCAAGGGAGGCTGGGAAAACAGTCTCTGGGCAGCCATCTGCCCTCCCAACACTCACAGAGAGAAGTCCATTATTAAAAGGAAGAAAGGGAGGATGGATATTAGGGGACAATAATAATTTCTGCCATAATGTGTATTTATTTATTCTAATTAAAAAAAATCTGTCCCCCCAAAAATATGACTTTTTAAAATTAATATACATCAAAATTGACTTTTTTTTGTATGGACAGGTCCATGGGTTTAAGCACACCAACGGAGTAGTGTAACCTCCACCACAATCAAGATACAGAATAGTTCCATCACCCAAAAAGCTCTCTTAGACTGCCTTGCCTTAGTTACACCCTCTTCTCCACTCTTAACCCCTGATGAACACTTACTTGCTCTCTCTCACTATACTTCTTTTTGAGAATTTCAAATCTTGTATAAATGGAATCATACAGTATGTAACCTTTCCATACTGGCTCCTTTCACTCAGCATAATGCCTTTGAGATTTATCCCCATTGTTATGTGTATCAATAGTTTCTTGCCTCTTAATGTATAGATATCCCACTTTGTTTATCCATCTACCCACTGAAGGACATTTAGATTGTTTCCAGTGTTTGGTAATTATTCATAGAATAGCTTTAAACATTTGTGGACAGGGTTCTGAATGAACATAAATTTTCATTTCTCCAGGGCAAATACCTAAAAATGGGATTGCTGGGTGAGATGACACGTGTATATTTATTTTTTATAAGAAACTGCCAAACTGTTCTAGACTGGCTGCACCAATTTACATTTCAACTAGCAATGTACACAGGACTTCTGTACTGCTGAATCTTCACCAGGTCCTGGCACTGATAGCATTTCTTATTTCAGCCATTCTGATAGGTACATAGTGATATTTCATTATAGTTTGAATTTACATATCTCTACTGGCTAATGATGTTGAACATCTTTCATGTGCTTAGTTGCCATCCATATACTCTCTGGTGAAGGGTCTGTCTAAGTCTTTTGCCAATTTTTCCACTGGGTTGTTTGTTGAGTAAGACAGTTTTTTAACATATTTTGGATACAAGCCTTTTGTTAGATACATGATTTGCAAATGTTTCCTCCAAGTTTTTAGCTTGTGTTTTCATTCTTTAACAATCTTCCACAGAACAAAAGCTTTCAGTTTTGATTAAATCCAAATTATCATTTTTTTTCTTTTATGAATTGGGCTTTTGCTGTCATGTCTAAGAACTCTTTGCCTAACCTCAGGTCACAAAGATATTCTACATTTTCCTCGAAAAGTTTTAGAGTTGTATATTTTCTTTTCTTTTCTTTTTTTTTTACTATTAGGATCTATGATCCATTTTGAGTTAATTCTTGTATAATGTGTAAGGTTTAGATTGAAGTTCACTTTTTTGTTTGTATGAATGCCAATACCATGTGTTAAACATACTATCATATCTCCACTGAATTGCATTTGCATGTTTGGCAAAAATCAGCCATTCATATTTGTGTCTATGTCTGTACTCTCTATTGTGTTCTATTAATCTATGTATCTCTCTCTCTGCCAATACCACACTGTCTTGGTTATTTTGAAGTAAATCTTAAATTTGAATAGTGGGATTCTTCTAAGGCCAATATTCTTTTGGCTATGCTAGTTTCTTTGCCTTTCATACTGACTTTAGAATCAGCTTGTCAAATATCTATAAAAATTCTGCTAGGAGTTTGGTTGAATTGCCTCCAATCCATGGGTCAATTTGGGGGAAAACTGACATTTTTCCTATGTTGAATTTTCCAATCCATGAACATGGTATGGCTCTACATATATTTAGGTCTTCTTTGATTCATTTCATCAGCATTTCAGAGTTTCAGCACATAGATTCTATGTATATTTTGTTAGAATTAAACCTACATATTTCCTTCTGAGAGGAGTTATTTTACATGGTACCCTTTTTTTTTTTCAATTATTCACTACTAGTATTTAGAAATATGAGATTTTTGTGTTTTGACTTTGTATCCTAGAATGTGACTAAACTCAGTGTTATGGAATGAATTCAATCCCTTCAAAATTCATGTTGAAGCCCTAATACCCAGTGTGAGTGTATTTGGAGATAGGGCCTTTTAGGAGGTAATTAAGATTAAATGAGGTCATAAGGGTGGAGCCCTAATGCAGTAAGAATGGTGTCCTTATAAGAAGAGGAAGAAAAATGCACATCGGACCTGCACACAAAGGAAATTCCATGTGAGGACACAGGGAAAAGGCTGACAGTCTGCAAGCCAGAAATCAACCTTGTCAACATCTTGATCTTGGACTTCCAGCCGCCAGAACATTGAGAAAGTAAATTCTGTAGTTTAAGCCACCCAGTCTGTGGTATTTTCTTATGGCAGCAGCACTAGTAGACTAATGCACTCGCTTATTATTTATAGTTTTTGGTAGATTACTTGGGATTTTCTGTGTAGATAATCATGTTATCTGCAAATAAGGCAAGTTTTATGTCTTTCTTTCTATTATATATGCTTTTTATTTTTATTTCCGATCTTATTGCAGAGCCTAGAACTTCCAGTAGCATGTTGAATAAGTGTGGTGAAAGTAGACATCACTGGCTTGACTTGTTCCCAATTTTAGGGGGAAGGCATTCAGTCTTTCCCCACTCACTATGATGTTAGCTGAAGGGTTTTGTTGATGCTCTTTATCAGGTTGAAGTGATTCCCTTCTATTCATAACCTGCTGAGAGTTTTTATCATGAGTTGGTTTGGGAGTTTGCCAAATGCTTTTTCTATTTCAATTTACATGATCATATATTTCTTCTTAGCTTATTGATATAGTAGATAAATTTAAATTATTTGTTTGAATGATGAAACCAGCTTTTATGCCTAGAATAAATTCTACTTGGTCATAGTGTATGATTCCTTTTATATATTCCTAGATCCAATTTGGTAATATTTTGTTGAGTATTTCTGCACCTAAATTCATGAGAGATGTTCATCTGTAGTTTTAATTTTTGCACACTTTGTCTGATTTTGATATCAGGGTAAAGCTGACCTCATAAAACTAGCTGATACATTTTCACTCCTCTACGTCCTGGAAGAGATTGCGTATATTCGATTTTATTATATGTTTGGTACAATTTGCCAGTGAAACTATCTTGGCCTAGAGATTTCTTTTGTGGAAAGTTTTTTAATTATACATTTAATTATACATTCAATTATACATTTTAATTATAATTATACTATAAATAACCTAACTGGTTTTATAGTTCTAGGACTATTCAGGTTAACTATTTCATCTTGGGTAAGTTTAGATTCTTTGTGGATTTCAAGGAATCGGCCCATTCCAAATAAGTTGTTGAACTTCTGTATGTGGAGTTGTCCATATTTTTTTATTATCCTTTCAATGGCTATGGGGTCTGATTGATTCTTTTTAAAACACGTTCCAGAGTCACCTGGGTGGCTCAGTCGTTAAGCATCTGCCTTTAGCTCAGGTCATGATCCTAGGGTCCTGGGATCGAGCCCCACATCAGGCTCCCTGCTCTGTGGGAGGCCTGCTTCCTCCTCTCCCACTCCCCCTGCTTGTGTTCCCTCTCTCACTGTGTCTCTCTCTGTCAAGTAAATAAATAAAATCTTAAAAAAAAAACAAACCACACATTTCACAAGGAAGCATGTTCTATTGATTCTTACGACTTCTCAATTTGCTAATAAAATTCTTTTATGGTCTTTTGATTTTACATGTCTTTAGGGATTATAAAATGGATTTGCAACAGGAATGGCATCTTTAGTCTAGATATAAAATACAAGGTGATGATTGATTTCTCTGGTATGTGGGCTTTTTGAGGCTGTTAGGCCTCTATTCCCTAGCTTTCCACCAGCTAGCTCCCAGGAAAAGACTGATACAAGCTCAACCACCAATTTGTAGTTCTCCCTCCACCCTCTGTTTTGAATCTCCACCTCCTACCACAGGAAAGAGATGAAAGCACAATACTTCTTAAAAAATCTTCAACCCTGCCTCAATATTGTTTTCAAGTCCTCATTCAGTAATTTGGAAAGAAGCTTGGAAGAAATTAATAACTTGATTATCTGCTATTATGCCCTCTCTGGAGTTGATTACCAGAATAGTTAAGCCTACTTCCTACAGCGAGGAAGGGCCTCAGGGATTGCCTTCCTGTTACAGATCAAGAAGCTGTGGTCCTTTAAAGTAGGTATCTTTTATAGAAAGTGTACAATATACCTGGCTGCTATAGATATTACCTTTATCAGTAATAATATCAGGGTGGGCTTTATTATTTTCATTTTATAGACAAGAACAATAAAGCTAAGAGATGTTCAGTTCAAGAATGTTTCATGTTTCTGGCTGGCTGTATGACCCTGGGAAAAATAATTAACTAGTAATTAGGCTTCAGTTTCTTTATCTGTAAATTTGGGATACTAATATAACTTAACTCATAGGATTGGTTGAGGATTAAATGTGTCTGGCACATACTAAGCATTCAATATATTTTGTCATCATCCTTGCTGTTATTACTATACCATATACTATTTCTTTGAAATTTTTCTATAAAAAACCACATACTGAATTTGTACTAAATATTCCTTAAAATTTATAATCATTAAATTAAAAAATAAAGTTAAGGAGGGCACATATTACAATGAGCACTGGGTGTTAAATGCAAATAATGAATCATGGAACACTACATCAAAAACTAATGAAGTACTGTTTGGTGACTAACATAACATAATAAAAATAAAATAAAATAAAAAGTTAATTTGTATTCAATTAAGGAAATCTTGACTAACCAGACCACACAAAGTATTCCCTAAGTTAACTGTTTTTTGTTTTTTTGCTGCCTTCAGATCAGGTTCATAAGAAATGAGCAGGGTATATTTAAAATAACAGCCTCAGCATTCTATGAAGAAGCAGCCATCTCTGTGCCTGCTTACATTCTTGGTCCTGGAGAGTCCCTGGCTGGTCAGAGCCTTCATCAACCTAGACAGCTTTATACAGGTTCATTAGGTTTACCAAGGCAGGAAAATGGGCTAATGTGTTGTTCAAAATTGGATTTTATTTCTCGCCCTCTGACTTCTTTTGCCACATGACCTTGCACTGCTTCTCAACAGAGTAGGTGGAACATACATCCACACCTCCCTGGACTTGGCCATGTGACTTGCTTCAGCCAATAAAATGTGAGCATATGTGATGCTAAGCAGAGGCTTTAAATGCCTGTGTGTAGCTTGGATGCTATGCTTCTGCCATCTGCTATCTGCAATAAGAGGAATGTGCCTTGGGGAGCTCCTGGTACTGCAATGAGGAGACACGTGGAATAGACGTAAGCTCAAACTGTGGCTTGGGGTCAAGTCCAACTGATTCCTGCAGAGCCACAGAGAGCCTGAAGTCCATGGGCAAAGAAAAGCAGCATTTGTTGTTATAAGCCACTATGATCTTGAGTTTGTTATGCAGCAAAAACTAATTACACATGTTTTGGTAAATTTTCAACAATAAGAATTAAAATCTATTGTGTGTGGTGATGATAGGGAGTAGGTATTTCACACACAGCTTGTCAGAAAATCCATTTAATCAAGTAAAGGCTATAAATTTCCTCCACAGCACTCAGGTGAAAGACACATCAGATTTCCTTACATTTTGTAAATTCACCAACTCTGCTTCAAGCCATCACCTTTAGGGATGGTGGGAAATTCCATCTCAGTTGTATTTTGGAGGTCCTCCTCCTCCCACCCCCCCAACCCC
>NC_138378.1:50646572-50732584 GCF_054177405.1 Leptonychotes weddellii
AAAAGAATGAAACTGGACCACTTTCTTACACTATACACAAAAATAAATTAAAAATGGATTAAAGATCTAAATGTGAGACCTGAAACCATAAAAATCCTAGAAGAGAACACAGGTAGTAACTTCTTTAACATTGGCAATAGCAACTTCTTTCTTGATATGTCTCCTGAGACAGGGGAAACAAAACCAAAAAAAAACCCCTACTAGAACTACATCAAAATAAAAAGCCTCTGCACAGCAAAGGAAGCAATCAACAAAACTAAAAAGCAATATACAGAAGATATTTGCAAATGACAAAGCTGATACAGGGTTAGTATCCAAAATATATAAAGAACTTATAAAACTCAACACCCCAAAAATGAATAATCCAATTAAAAATGAGCAAAAGACATGAAAAGGCATTTTTCCAAAGAAGACATGCAGATGGCCAATAGACACATGAAAAGATGTTCAGCATCACTGATCATCAGGGAAATATAAATCAAAATTACAATGGGATATCACCTCACACCTGTCAGAATGGTTAAAACCAGTAACAGGTGTTGGCTAGAATGTGGAGAAAGTGGAACCCTCTTGCCACTGTTGATGAGAATGCAAACTGGTGCAGCCACTCTGGAAAACAGTATGGAAGTTCCTCAAAAAGTTAAAAATGGAACTACCCTACAATCCAGCAATCACACTACTAGGTATTTACCCCCAAAATACAAAAATACTGATTCAAAGGGATACATGCACCCTGATGTTTATAGCAGCATTACCTATAATAGCCAAATTATGGAAATAGCCCATATGTCCATTGGCTGATGAATTGATAAAGAAAAGGTGCTGTGTGTGTATAAGTACATATATATGTGTGTATGTGTATATATATATATATATATATATATATGGATATATTCCATATATATATGGAATATTACTCAGCCATAAAAAGAATGAAATCTTGCCATTTGCAACAACATGGATGGAACTACAGAGTATTATGATAAGCAAAATAAATCAGAGAAAGATAAATACCATATGATTTCACTCATATGTGGAATTTAAGAAACAAAACAAACAAGCAAAGGGGGAAAAAAGAGAGAGTGAGGCAAACCAAGATACAGACTCTTAACCACAGAGAACAAACAGATGGTGACCAGAAGGCAGGTGAGTGGGGGATGGGTCAAATAGGTGATGGAGATTAAGGAGGGCACTTGTTGTGATGAGCACCCAGTGTTGTATGGAAGTGTTGAATCACTACATTGTGTACCTGAAACTAATATTACACTGTATGTTAACTAACTGGAATTTAAATAAAAACTTAAAAAAAATACAGATCTTCCTCAACTTACTATAGTGCTATATCCCAATAAACCCATCATAAATTGAAAGTAATGTAAGTTGAAAATGCGTTCAATGCACCTAACCTCCCAAACATCACAGCTTAGCCCAGCCAACCTTAAACATGCTCAGAACAATTCCATTTACCTACAACTGGGCGAAATCATCTTACACAAAGCCTATTTTATAAGAAAGTGTTGAATATCCATGTGATTGATAGAATACTATACTGAAAGTGAAAACCAGAATGGCTGTGTGGGTACAGAGCAGTTGTAAGTGTGTTGGTTGTTGACCCTTGTGATCATATGGCTGCTGCAGATCTGTGGCTCAGTGCCTCTGCCCAGCACTGAGAGAGGGTCGGATCACAAATCGCTAGCCCAGACAAGAAAATTTGAAGTATGATTTCTACTGAATGTGTATCACTTTTGCAATATCTTAAAGTAAAAAAATCATTAACTCTAACCATTGTAAGTCAAAGACTATCTGTAATGACACATCTAAATCAAACTCATACCAAAAAACATAAATGGGATAAATTCAATTATTAAAATAAATGATTTTCACATTGTATCATAAAGCACAACCAAATCTTATGCTGTTTAAAAGCAACATATCTCAAAAAACCCTAAAAAATAAAAGCAACATATCTCAGGCAGTAAATAAATCATAAAGGTTGAAACTGAAAAGGATGGTCAACGTGTACCAGACAAGCACAACCAAATGAAAGCAAGTACTGTCAATTTACCCTCAAAGAAGAGGAAATTCAGGACAAAAACCATTAAATGAGACAAAGAAGGGGATGTTATAATGCTAGAGAATGCATTGCACAATGAAGACAGAGTAGTGAATGAATATCTATGCATAAAACCACATGATAGCAACATTCACAAGGCAGAAATTCCAGAAGATGTAAGGAGAAATAGAAATACACTTGTCATAGGAAACTTTTTAATCCTGTTAATTCATGTCAGAATTAATGTCAAATAACAAAAAGAAGTCAAAACTAAAAAAGCTGATCTGATTAGTATATGTCAAAACTTATATACTGAAAATGGAGACTTTACCTCCTTTTCAAAGGTCAAGGGAACACACATGAAAACTGATCCCATGACAGACCATAATGAACATCTCAACAAACTCCCAAAAGGAGAAATGGTACAGGCAAAATCCTCTGCAATAATATGGTTAACCTAGACACTGATAACTAAATAGAGAAACAGAAGACGATTCTTCTATCTGAAAATTTAAAAAGGTAAACAAGTCTCTACTAAACATCTCTTAGGTCAAAAGAGAAATGCATACCAAATTGTAGAGATTTTAGGAAATGACAATTGAAAAAATGATACAACATAACCTGTGAGTTATGGCTGAAGCAGTGCATATCCTTAAATGCTTGTGTCAATAAAAATAGAAAGAATAAAACAAATTATTTAAACATCTAATTCAATTTTTAAAACGCTCACTCTTTTTAAACCCAATCTTCAACCTTAATGTGTTATGTTAAAGTAGACTTAGAGTGGCATAATTGATGTAAAATCAACTGCACACACATTTAAACTGTAATTTGGTGAGTTGTGACATACATAGCCACCTGTGAAACCATCGCCACAGTCAAGATAACGAGCATATCCATCACTCCCCAAATGTCTGATGTACTTTTGTAATTCCCCCCTCTTGCCTCTCCCACACCATCCCCAATCACCGATTTCATTTCTGTCAATATAGATTCATTTGCACTTTCCAGAATTTTTTTAAAAAAATAGAATTATAAAGTATGGTGTAGCTCCTTTCACTCAGCATAATTATTTTTAGATTCACTGAAATATTTCTAGGTAATGATATGATGTATTGGGATATGCCTCAAAACTACCTGGCAGTGGGTAGGGGCAATGGGTAGAGGTGGGATGAACCAAGATCGTCTATAAATGGATAATTACTGAAGCTGAATCATGGACACCAGAGAGTTCATTTTACTATTCCAGCACTTACGTAAGTGTTTCAGATTCAAATCTTTAAAAGTTAGTAAAATGAAAATGGCAAAAGGAAACAGACTAAAACAGTGCTCTGACTTCCTCTGGTGTTAATGAGAATTTGCCTGTTAAGGAGAGCTGGCCACTCTTCCCCTTATACTGAATGGGCTCTACGTCTGCTCCACTTTCCTGTCTGAGAAAAGCAGACACCACAATTTGCTTATGGTGTTTAATGTGTGTCAGAGTCCGTTATCCCTAAGGGAGTTGCATTTGTGGAATGGTTGGTATGGTAGGCTGTCTGTTATATTTGTAGCTTCCAAGGAGCCCTGGCTTTCAGTATTGTCACAGTGTCTCTGGGTTTGGCCATACGACAGCTTTGGGCAAATGGTCATTTGCAAGATGGGTGCAAGCAGAGGTTTGATCCACGCTTGCAAAGTGGGGCTTATCCTCTTGGTAGGCTCACTCTTGGAGTCAGCTGCCACGCTGTAAAGAAACTCAAGCTAGCCACATGGAAAGAGCACGTGGACTGAACGAGAGGGCCCAGCCTTTCAAACAGCCCAGCCAGGCACCAGTCATATGAGCAAAAGACCATCTTGGATGTCCAGTCAACCCAATGAATCATGAGAAATAATAAAATGGTTATTTTAAGCCAGTAAATCTGAATGGTTTCTAACACAGCACTAGATAACTGAGTCAGTACCTACATGATTGTGTGTGTTTCCAGAAAGTTAGTGAAAATTTGCACAAGTGAGCAACAGGTTAGGAGAATTAGTCATGAAGACAAAACTTCTACAACTACTAAGATAATTATTTGCTTTCAGCACAAAGTGAAATTTAGAAAATCCCTCTCACACATAACTTTCCTGGAATACATCTACTGGGTGGTGGTAGCTGCCCAAGAGAAAGCATGCCCAGAGATGCCCAGAGAAGGGGATGTTGGAAAGGTCTGTGGATAATGGGCATTAACCCAGGTGAACACAACTGACCACAGCTCCTTGGCATAATAAAACACCATGGTGGAGTCAGCCTTGTCCTGCTCGGCCCATTTCCCAGAGCCACGCGGCGCTGTTCAGGGCAGTGTTGTAGAGAAGAAAACCAGGTCCAGATCCAGAAAGGCTTCGGAGGTGTTGGAACCCCCAGCTCTGGAAACACACTGGCTTCCAGACAGCAGGTTAGGGAATCGAGCCAAGGGTTGATGGGAGTGCTTCACATCAGTGGAGGCCAGAAACCCCTAACCCATGGGCCCCTGCCACTCTACGGGCAACCCTCACAGCAAGGCCCCCATCACAGAAGGAGGAGCCAAAGAGAATGAAATCATTCCGTGAGAGCCTTGCCCTTGCCTGCATTGCATTCACTTCCCATATACATTCTTTTACGAAGTGAGTGAAATTGTTCTAGCTCACCGCAGTGGGTGAAAACAGACTCCGCCCACCATTTCCTGGGTGTGGGTGCTGTGGGCAGATGCCAGGAGGAATTTAAAAGAAGTCATGCTATTTCGGGTGTTATAATTTGCCAGAATGCCAAGGCAGCAATACATCTGCCCGTGTGAGATTCCCACTCTTTAGACAGGGAGCTTCGTCCGGGCATTCACATTGTTCCAGCATGCTCCTTTGTGAAGTCATTCTGTGGCTTTTCCCCTTACAGTTCCTGGTTCAGCCCAGGGGCTTGTGCTCTGACCCTGTGCAGCCTCCTGCCTGGCCTGGCTACATTCAAACCTCCAAGTGCTTTTACCTAATGGCTCATGTGAGGGGTGGGCAGGACTGGGGTGGTGTCATCACAGAGGCAGGCAAATCTGAAGTCTGCCAAGAAGGTTCCAGATTGATCAGCGCCATCCCCAGTGGTGACTGGATCATGAATCGAAAGAGAAAACCCAGGAAGAGTGGCTGAAAGGGTCAGGCAAGGCCAGCACTGCCCTGACCAGTGCAAATCAGGAGAAAGAGGTCATTCAGAAAAGAAGGGAAGGCTATTTTGGGGAAATAAAAGGCAAAACGGATGTCACTAGATGACAGGACAGACCTCCAGTAATAGGTATATATATATATTTCATCTTGGAGAATTCTGCGGAGCTCGGAGGCAGAGCCCTATTTTTAGTGTCTATTGTGTGAGGCTTTGGCAGGGATGTGCATAGCTGCAGTTTTCTTCTGACAATGATTACATTTTAAATAGAGAAAGAAGGTAATGAGGGCAAAAATAATAACTATTTTCAGGCCTCAAAATTCAGGGTGTTTGAAACAGGGTTTTCTAAAATGCCAGCCTTGGTAGAAGAACCATTTTTCCTTCTTGCCTTTCATCCAAGGCCTCTTAATAGATGACGCACGTGGGGGAGGCAAGGCGGTGTTCTTGTTTTCTTCCCTGTGTCCTGCTCAGGCCCAGTTGTCTGATTTCCACTATTTAACAAGGCAGGAGGAGAGAGGAGGCAGGGACCCACCCACCATGGAGATTCTTCAACTTTGTGCCTCAGAATGCCTGGGGGCTGCTAGAAGTGCAGATTCCTGGCCCCAGCTCCGCCAGGGTCTGATTCCACTGGTCTGGGAGAGGACTAGAAAATGGAATCTGCACCCACCCAGCACCTCCCCCCCAACTGAGTGTCTCCAGGGGACTGGGTGTGGACAGTCCTGGACCCCATTTTGAGAAACCTCCCCTTGCAGCTAGCACCCTATAAATTGTACTCATGAGTTCACGAACTTGAAGGAGTCTGAGATGTTCAGAAGAGGGCACTGACTGTAGAATTAGATGAGGTTGAAAGATGGTGTGGGCAAGACCATTGTGATATTGTGATTTATAATAAGAAATAGATATTTGGTCTTTGTCCCCATTTCTGAATCAAGCTCCTAAGACACGTGGAATTTCCTAAGTGAGAAGAGCCATCAAGATGTCTTTTGTTATATTAATAAGGTGACTTTTGGAGGCACCTAAGGTTGGGGGCTTGTTGCCAGCGGAACCAAACCTGAGATTAGAGGGTCGGAATTTTCAATACCAACCCAGGACCTCCCAGGAGGAGAGAGGGGCTGGCGATTGAGTTCAATCATCATCAATGGCTAATGATTTAACCAATCATGCCTGTGTGATAAAGCCTCTGTAAAAACCCAAAAGGACCGGTTGGGAGAGCTTCCAGATTAGTGAAGTGGAGACTTGGGGAGAGTGGTGCACTCAGAGAGCATGGAAGCTCCATGTTCCTTCCCACATAGCTTGACCCACGTTTCTCTTCCATGTGGCTGTTCCTAAGTTACGCCCTTTGTAATAAACTGGTAATCTAGTAAGTAAAATGTTTCTTTTGAGCTCTGTGAGCTGGTCTAGCAAATTAAATCTTGAAACCTCCAAGCTATAGCTGGTCTGTCAGAAGCACAAGTAACAACCTTAACTTTCGATTGGCATCTGAAGTGGGGTAAGGAGGCAGTCTTGAGGGACTGAGCCCTCAACCTGTGGGATCTGATGCTATCTCCAGGTAGTGTCGGAATTGAGTCAAACTGTAGACACCCAGCAGGTGTGAGAGAATCCCTTGATGTGTGTGTGTGTGTGGGGGGGGAACCCACACATTGGAATTGGGTGCAGAGTTATAACTATGGACCCCAGAGTCCAGCTGAGCTGGTTAGAAGCTGGATAGCTGAGGCAACTACTCAGAGCACCCTCTAATCACAACAGGCCTGAACAGAAACAGTGCACTTTCCCTTCTTCATCATATACCGAATCACAGCAAAGAGGACTTCCCGTCTTTCTCCTTCAAACATGGAAAGGGTTTTGGCTGAACAAAGATGTCATTGGAGTGCCCTTTGAAGAAGAGAGGAGGGGTTGGGAAAAGTCCCCACTGGATGGAGAAAGGCAATACCCCCTGGTTCAGTAGGGGTTGGCCAGTCTCTTCCAGGGGCTGAGTGTGGAAGGCTCACAAACAAGACCTGTCTGCAGTTCCTGATATTGTGTGGGCTGACCACAGCAGGGGGAGGAAGCAACCACCGTCACACTCAGAATGAACGTGAACCAAGGGTTGATGGAAATGCTTTTGTAGTATTAAAATGCTATATTAAGATATCGCTGGTTGCATCAAACGGAAGATCATGATTATTACCAAAAGAGCCCAATTCTTACCAAATATAAAGGTGATCTCTGACTGCTTTACAGGATTCTGGGTGACATTCCTCATTCTGATGTCAGCCTGACAGCACCAAGCTTCTTTCTCCTCACCATGACCAAGATGCCCTGGATCTTCCTGGAAGTGCCCAGTTCCTCATTCTTTCCTTACTACAACAGAAGGATGCCCAGACCCCCTCCAGTTGGATTGACTCAGAATCTCTGGGGATGATGGGATCTAGACTCTGTAGTGTTTTAAAAGCTCCACAGTTGATTTGGGTGCATAACTGACAACCAGTCATGGCATTCTCCACCCTGAGTAGGAGGATGGTATGCATTTAGTCAGGTTAGTGGCAAGAGACAGAACACCAACTTAAAGTAGCTTATGCCAAAAGGAGGGTCTAGTGGCTGCCATAATTGGAGTGTTTCAATGGGTGGTGCTGGTGACCGGCTTGGCTGGATCCCAGGTTCTAGACAGGCCTTCCAGATTCTCTCCCTCCATCTCTCAGCTCTGATTTCTCCCTACTATCTTTAATCTCAGATCAACTGTTTTTAGGAAGAGGCAGGGATGACCCCTCAACATCATGCTACAGAGGATAATTCCAGAGACATAAACATCACTAAATAGGGCTTTCATTGGCCCACCTGACCCACACCTGTGTTACAGGGTAAGGAATGGGTTGACTGGCTAAGGTGGTCAGGTGTCAGATCTGGGTGGGTAACAGAGAGTTATTCACTAGAAGGGAAAGATCTGCAAAGGAAAAAAGCAGAGACAAAGAAGTGATCGTATCTACTGGAGACCAGAAAGATCATGCTAATAGCCAACTTTTTTTTCTGAGCACTGTGTATGTATATCAGGCACACTGAGATAAGCACTTTACACACTCTATACTTGAAAATTCTATCACACATCTCACAAGATGCATCCCTTGTACACTTTCATTTCCTAGAGGAGAGGAGAAAGGCCTAGAGAGGTTATGTGCCTACACAAGCTTGCCAACTAGTTGCTGGCAGAGCTAGAAATTCAGTGCAGGACCGTTTAATGCCAGAATCAAGCAGTAACCAGAATGGCTCTCAGCCTCCAGGACCAGCATGAGCACATGGCTTCCCCTCCTCCCCTGGCTCCCCCATGGGAACGTAGCTGATCATTACTCCTTTCTTATTCTTTTGACTTAAATAATGCCCTCTTCCTCATTTTGAAGTATCCTGAAGGGCAATTATTATGCTACTGACCCCTTCCAGCAGTTTATGAATTCGACAAACCATCTTCAGTTCTGCACGGAAGTGCGTTCTGGCTCCTCTCTAGCAGGCCCTCGTGCTTAGCTAGCTGTGGGCCCAGCACTGGATCTGCTCACAGACTTGAAGGCAGTGGAGGCCTGGAGGAACTACCATGTCCACTCACAGATGAAGTATTTCTGGAAAAATTGTTATAGGGGGCTTAAAACCATTTTTTTCATTACAAACCCTGTTTCACAGAAAAGGAAAGAGCGGCAGTAGGTCAAGTGAGAAATTCAAGGGGACTGCAGATTTAGAGAGAGTTCTTCTCTGCCCCAATCCTTGCTTTCCTCAGTTCTCCCCTCCCCCATCCAGGCGAGCCCCAGCATCTTTTTCTTCCCCTCCCCCAATCCCTCCTTCTTTCCCTCTGCAGCAGCTCTATTATTTCTAAAGTACATTATGTGCTTTTATGATTTGGTCTTCCTGCTGTGACATCAAGAACGAACTTTAATAGGAGTATAAACACCATTTGAAAATCCTTTTGCAGGCTTTCACTTTTTATATTCTACTGTGTGCTTGTCTCTCCTTGAATAAACAAATCATGCACCAACAAGTAGTGTGAGAAAATGCATTTCCTTTGTTGTTACAGCAGTTCTTGCTGGAGGCACTGTGACTTGTAACACAGATATATTTCTACCTTCCTTCCCTCTCTGACATCAACAAGAAAACAAGAGCCAAATCCCAACCATTCCTTTCTCCACAAGGATGCAGAACAGTAATGTCATCCATGCTGAAGGTTCCCCAGACTCTGGTTGTGACTGACACTCTGTCTGTAAACTCCAAATTGAGTAACTGGGTTCTCCTGTGTGCTGTCCATCAACAGTATCAGACAGGGAGAGGCAATGTGCCTGCAGGGTTTAGATGGGCAAGTTGTTGATGACCATGGAAGAAGAGGGTTGCACAACTCAGAGCTGGCATGCAATAGAGGTGACATGTCCCTGGATCAGTCCCATCAGTTTTATGATTGGGATGATATTTAGTGGTAATATAATATGTAATTACCTAGAAAAAAGAATGGAGTAGTTTTGAAAGCCTTTAGTCGTGGTATGTTTTTTTTTTTCCATAGTTTTCCAAGTTGCACAGAGAATTCTCACCTCATTTGGGCTGATCTGCATTGGGGCTCAACTCATCTGTGATTAGGAAGCAGTACTAGTGACACTCTCACTAAATGTAGTGATAGTCCCAAACTGCACACTCATTTTAGAGACAGGAGAGAGGGCATGAGGTTCCTTCCTCTATACCACAATATTTTATTGGAGGAACATATAAAGTAGTTCTATTTCGAACATGTGGAGTTTAAGGTGCCTGAAAGATTCCCAGCCTCCAGAAAGACCTGTCCAGTGCGTAGTTCGAAATCTGCCCTCCAGAGCTCAGCTGCATTTGAGAATAAGATTCCGATTGTACTTCAAGCTGGAAGAGGGAGGAAACACTCTCTAGTAGAGGTTGTCGAGAAAGGGGATGAGAAGTTTTATCTGGAATTTGGGGAGGGTAGCACCATTTGCACGCCAGTCAGAGAAAGAGCAAAAAGCAGTGAAAGAAAGAGAACCAGAATGAGGTGCCCTGGGGGAACAAAGGAGAGCAGAGTTGCCAGGAGTGGTCAGTCAAACGCGGCCGAGGATCTGATTATGGTAAAACCCCTGGAGAGAACCATGGATCCAAAGTTTGGAGCTGGCTGTGATTTTGCTGAGGGTGTGTTGCAGGGGGTGTGGTGTAGCCTAAGGTCAAAATCCAGACTGCACTGATTAAAGATGAGAGATGAAGTGCAGAAAACTCTTACAAGAAATGTATTGGTGAAGAGAAGAAAGATGGCCAATAATCTGTTGGAAAGAAAATATTGACAGGTGATTGCCTCTGATGGGAGTGCCTGGACTATGCATGCAAGAGAGGCAATGTAGCAAGGGGTGGGAAAGTCTGGAGGTACAAGAGGAGGCTGATAACTAAGGGCACAGGGCATGTGTGAGGTGTGGTGTGTACACATATATGCTGGGGTGTGTGTGTGTTTGTGTGTGTGTGTAAGGCTTAACCATGGGTGAAAGTAAAGTGAGCTGGCTGAAGTGAAGTGACAAAGGCTCTGTAGGGCTGGCAGCAGCTGTCTTCCTCTTGGACTCTAGTTCCTGTGGATGTGTTTGCATCTCCTCAGCTGCTTGGGCGAGCCCTGTCAATGTCAAGCCTGCCAGTGCCCCGCATGAGAATGCTGTGTCAGGGATGACAATAATGTCCCCTGATGTTCCCATTGCCTCCTGTCCCTAGGTGCCAGGAGGACCTGGGGTCTCAACATCAGGGTATAAGGGGGGAGAATGGCCCTCTCTCCAAATGCATACCTCACTTTATCTGCTGGTTTGGACCTCTTTGAAAACAATTCTGATACTTGCTGTGAACAATGCTCACAGAGGAGTCCACATGCATTTCTTCCTCCTGATAGCAGGAGCCCATCTGTCACATCCAAATTCCTCCCTGAGAAATTGTGGCCTTCAGAGATGCCTGTTGCTGGCCTCTGAGTCTACCTTTAACCTGTTCACCAAGCTTTACTATCTCTGTTCTTCTTGTGAAGGTTTAAATTCTTAGGCCAAAGTCCTAAGGCCGAGTTTAAGCTCAAGGCTTCCATGCTCCCTCTCCCTATAGCAGGGACTATGAAAGTGAAGCCCCCTCTCCCACCCCAGTACCTGCCTGGGAACGGACACCCCTGCTGGAAATGAGCATCAGAGGGTCTATTCTCTTCCATAGCAATGCCTTTCACCTGCTCAGAAGTCTCTGTCACACAGACACAAATGGATTCCCACTCTCACATATAATGAGACAGCTACACATTTTCTCTGAGTTAAACAGAAAGGGAGGTTATCTCCTGGGAGAGAGGGGTGTGTCAAGGGTTGGAGCAGTAGCTGGGAGGAAGGGTAAAGAAAGACAATTCAGGATGGTGTGGGAAGTAATGTAATGAGAACCTGTTAAGAGAGTTGATAGATGGGAGGTCAAGGGATTGGGGTGTGTGGGACACAGAAGAGTAGATTTTGCTTGATTCCACCCTGCAGGTGAGGCCAGCTGTACAGACCAACAGGGCTAAATGGGAAGGCTGGCTAATGAGCGGGATATGGGGATGAATAGAGCCTGAGGGTGCATGCAAAAACCCCACAGAGCAAAGGATCAAGATCAAGTCTAAAAAAAGAGAAAATCTGTGTTCTTATTCAAGGGTAAGGGGCAACCAAGACTGAGGTCAGGGACCAAGTGGACATTAGAATGAAGTTGTGGATAAGAAGTAATGTCTGGCCAGGAAAGTTGGATGCAGATTTGTAAAGTGGACCTTAGCGTCTCAGAGCTCCTTATCCTAAGATGGTTTACTAGTATCTAGGAGGACTAAAGGTGGTGAGATAGAAAGGTTCAGTGGGACTGGGAGGAAGAAGGCCAAGAGGCTGTAAGAGAGGAAATGCCAGAAGAGGAGTAGCTCCCAGTGATGAGGAGTCCAGGGTGTGACCATACTTGCAGGAGCTGAAGTCAGGAGAATGAACCTTGAAGGTCTCAAGGCACTATCAGCCTGGATGTTGGAGGGACCAGCAGTGTGGACATTAATTGTATAAAGAGGAAGCCTTGGAACCAGGGGTCAAAAACCTTAAGGAATATGACATAGTGACATAGAGATTGTTCAGTGATGAGAATGAAACTGGGAAGGGACTGGATGCCAAAATCGAGCTGGTCTGAAGAAGAGGTAGTTGAAGAAAAGACAATAGAAGAGAGATTGCCTGAATGGGGTTACAAGGCACCTGGCCAATTTGACCTCATTTTATATTTTATCATTACCCACATAATCACCTTTACTGGGATTCTTTGTTGTTGTTGTTGTGTGTGTGTGTATGTGTGTGTGTGTGAGAGAGAGAGAGAGAGAGAGAAAGAATTTGAATTACCATATGGAATCACTTGCTTTCAGACCGAGGAACTACCTTTAGTATTTCTTGTAGCAGAGATTTGCTAGAAATCAATTTTCTGTTTTTATCTGGGAAATATCTTAATTTGACTTCGTTTTTGAAAGACAGTTTTGCTGGTTATAAAACCCTTGGTTGACACTTTCCTTTTTCTTTTTGTATACTACCTTCCTGACCTCAATGATTTCTGTTAAGAAGCCAGATGTTAAGCTCACTGAAGATCCCTTGTATGTGATGAGTCATTTTTCTCTTGCTGCTTTGAATACTCTTTACCTTTGGCTTCCAATATATTGACTATTATGTGTCTGGGTGTGAATTTGTGCTTATTCTACTTGGGGTCTGTGGAGATTTGTGCATATGTAGATTAATGGTCTTAATCAAATTTGAGATGTTTTTACTACCTGTTGTTCACATTGCATAATCTCTATTAGTCTGTTTTGTATTTGTTGATTATTTCTGCTTTCAGCTCAAAATACTACTGAGCTCCTCCTACAGAATTTTTTATTTCAGTTATTGTACTTCTCAACTCCAGAATTTCCATAAAAAATAATTTCCATCTCTTTATGATAATCTCTTTCTGTTGAGAACATTGTTGTCAAATTCTCCTTTAATATCTTAGACATGATTTCCTTTCTTTCTTAGAACATATTTATAATAGCTCATTTAAAATCTTTGTCTAAGGGTGCCTAGGTGGCTCAGTCAGTTAAGTGTCTGCCTTCAGCTCAGGTCATGGTCCCAGGGTCCTGGGATTGAGCCCCGTGTTGGGGGTGCCTGGTCAGCAGGGAGTCTGCTTCTCCCTCTCCCTCTGCCCTACCCCCCTACTCATGCTTGCTCTCTCTCTCTCTCAAAAATAAATAAATAAAATATTAAAAAATAAAATAAAATCTGTGTCTAGTAAGTTCAAATCTGGGTAACCTCAGTTTTACTGACTCATACCTTTTTTTACAAGCCTCATAATTTTTTGTTAAAAACTTGATATTTTAGATAATGTATTGTAGTAACTCTAGATACCAACTCCCTGTTGCCTCCCCCTTGCTGGGGCTGATGTCATTGTTGTTTGCTTGGTCATTTTTTCATTTGTTTAGGGACTTGGCTGAATTAATTCTGTGACATCTATTTTCTATGCACTGGGCAGCCTCTAATGTCCCTGCTCCAAATTTTTGCCTGTATCTATCTAGGGGTTGCTCTGGGTCATCACAAAACATTTATTGGTTAAAGGTTGTGCTTAGGTTCTCTTTACCTGTTATATTTTTTAATCCTTTACTATGTGTGTGGCTTGGAGACTGCTATCACAGTTCAAGGGGTTTGTGGTTTTGCCCCTTGTTCAGCCAAAGAGTAGCAGCTTGGATGGTGCCTTCCTAATCACAGCAGAGAGGGCAGAGCATTGGGAATGCATAAAGTCTTCTGGACTGCCAGGGGTGTATACAGTATTTTTTTATGTCTGGCTTTATAAAAGTTGCCCCTGAATCACAGAAGTTTGTTGTTGAATGTTTAGTCAGAGACTGTGATTATGCTTCTTGTGATGGTTTCTGCACATTGGTTGGTCTCTTGATCACAGCTACCAGGAACAGAGCTATTGCAACATGGAACTGGAGGAGATGAGAAATGAGAATGACCTGCCCTCTTCCCTGCCCAGGGTAAGACTGCAGCCCCAAGTTGGGGATCTGGGGAGAGAAGGAGCCTCCATCTTCTTGGCTGTGCTGGCCTGGGTAGAGCATTTAAGCAACTGGAAAGAGGATGGAGGAAGAGCAGGTCATGTCTCAAATGTCACAGACTCTTACTTATTCTTGGGATTTAGTAGATTTCTTGAATGAATATTTTTTCATTTTCTGTATGTCCTTATGACAGTTTTCAGAGACTTTTAGGTAATTATTATTACTGTTTTAAAATCTTCTCCAGTTAAATGATGGTTTTGTTGGGAAGAGGGCCCACTGAGCTCCTCATTCTGTCATTTTGGAAGTTCCCAGCTCATGCCTTTTGCATTATTTTCTTATTCAGACAATTTCCTCCCAGTTGGAACATAACCCTGTTCCCATGTAAAGGGCCCTCCCTAGTGTCAGGGCTGGGGTAAATCAAGTAACTCCTCTACAAGGGGCATATTAAGTCACATTCTGGAGCTGGCACATTTACCGTCCTGTCTCCTTATACTTGCTTTGCTAATAAGACAAAAGAGAGGTCTGTGTGGCTCAGATTTTATAGACAGGTTTCTTATTTGTTTTTAAATTCTCAGCACAGTGAGATGGCTAAGAGCAGCTACTCAAGCCAGTTTGACGGGGTGCAACTCTGGCTCTACCACAGGCTCTGTAGGTCTTCATGTCCTTGCTATAAACATGTGAGGAGGGCAAAATTTATTCAAAGGCCTCCCCCAAAGACGGCTATTTCACAACTTCTCTCCATAATTTCCTTTAATGGCTATAGTTCTCTCTTTCTAAGAACCTGGGGGTAATTGTTGGTCAAAGAAAACCAATCAAGTGTTTTTGTGGTTTTTTTTTAATCAGAAACTATGTTTTTTCCTATGCTTATATTTTAACTATACTTCCTAATAGCATTTTTCATGATGTAGGGTTTTTAAGAATCAATGGGTTTGGAGGCAGAGTAGTTTTACAAGATTTCCTGGCCTCGGTCCTAAGCAGTTAGATATCTATAAAGGGTCAAATTCTGCTGAACCTCCCCTCCCCAACTTAAAATAATGAGCATAGGGTACAAATGAAAGGGATAGCTGGGTGATTTTCATAGGCATGTATAAGCAAAAAGAGATGCTAATAAAATGAATGCTAAGGCTTAAAACAAAGTGCTTGCCAGGTTGGGAAACTGGCTTTTGACAAGACTGAAAGCCTAACAGAGAATCCTCATGGCCTGAGACAGGTTACACCCTTCAGCTCTTGGACAGTCAGCTCTGCTCCTCTAAGCTGAGTTGCTTCCACAGTGGACTCTCTCATGGTAGTGCCTATCAGTAAGCAGCCTCCAGCATTCACAATGCCCGCACCACTAACCCACCCCTACACCTTTTCTCCGCAAGCACCCTTATCTGGCATTTCCTTAATTATAGAACAGGGTAAGGGAGCCGGTAATACATAACTTCATTGCTGACTTACATTTTAGTGAGATAAGGGGAAAAAATAACATAGCTAGAGGAAGTAAAGGTATTTATAGAACTGCATAGTGATTCAGAGATATTAATAACACCTGGGACTCACCAAGGGCTGTTGTCTCAAAATGCTTTCATAAACAAAACAACTCCAGCTTGCCATGTGCATGGAAAGAGATAGAATAGCATTTGTTAGTTGCCAACCCCCAGTTTACAGAATCTAATTGGGGTTGGCTCACATTTACGGAGCATGTCTCCATGCCAGACACAATGCTGAGCTCTGAACACTTGATTACTGTATATCCCTCACTAAGGTGAGTGTTTTTATCCTCTTTATATAAATAAGGAAATAAGGGGATGGATGTGAAGCCCTTAGCTAAGGTCAGTCAGTTTGTACGTAGAAGATCTGATTCCAACTCAGGCGTACAAGACCTAAAGCCTGCCTGGTACACTTAGCCATCCAGTCTCCAAAAGATTGAAGCACTAGTACGGTACATACCAGGCACAATAACAGAAAGCTCCCATTGCCTGAACGGCTATGCTTGATATAAGGTGAAATGTGGTACAGAGAGATTTGAAAATAAAGGTAGAATCAGGGCTCTGGTCAGGATTCTGACAACTTGCAGCTTGAGTGACCTTCATTGGGTAAAAACATACGGAGTTCATAAGTCTCTATGATCCTATCTGTAAAATCAGGACTAGTGGAGGCTTCTAGTTCAGGCCATGATGCAGTACTGGGTATCAGACTTATTTTCCTACCATAAGCCCTATGAAACCTGAAAAAAAAAATTGTAACAACTGCTTTCAGTCATTGGACAACACAAACTGCAGGGCTGTGGCTCTTGAGAGAAGAACACATGGAATAACTTCACATTTATGCCAGAGAACACTTTCTAAATCATGGCATGGAAGTGGATCTGAAATAGAGAGTAGTGTTCTCATTGGATGGAGAAAGAAGATAAGAGTTTGGTGTTGAAGAGGCAGATGGAATTTGAGGGGCAGGATACCAAGAAGAGGAAGCTATGCAGGGGAAAAAAAATCTCAGAAATACACATAATAGACCTCTTGAGTCTGTGGACAAATGCTACATATGCACAGGTCAGACTCCACAAGGTCTGGCAGAGAACAGCTACTGGGAGCTGGGAACTTGGTGGAGATATCAGAGATGGCACAGGGTTGGTAAATGCAGGAACTCCAACTTGCCATAGGGGAGAAACTGCACTGAATGTCCTAGGCATTCAGTTAAGACCCCAGAAAAGCCATGCCCTAAATTAAGAGCTACTCTTTCTTATCCTGCCAACTCTTAGTTTCTCATACCAAAGCCTAAAACTAAGCTGCGCTGTCAATAAATTAATTGCCTGTCAAAAAAAAATGCAACACTCTTTAAAGAAAGAAAATATAATTTGGGCCTCTAACAACATTGTATACACTTACTGTACAGCAGACAATCAAAAATCACTAGACAAATAAAGAGAAAAGAAATATGTCCTAATACTAGGAGAATAGCAGTCATTAGAAAGAAACACAGAGATGATACAGATAATTAGATTGGCAGACAAGAAATCTAACTGTTACTGGGATGCCTGTGTGGCTCAGTCGGTTAAGCATCTGCCTTTGGCTCAGGTCATGATCCCAGGATCCTGGGACTGAGTCCTGCATCAGGCTCCTTGCTCAGTGGGGAGCCTGCCTCTCCCTCTGCCTGCTGCTTCCCCTGCTTGTGCTTTCTCTCTCTCTATGGGGCTTTCAACAGAGAAATGACATACATTTCCAACGTGCATAACCGTGGACTGAGAAGGAGAGGCAAGAGATATTAGAGTCCCCCAAATGGAAAACATAATGTCAGAAAACTTTCCAAATTTGATGAAATATATTAATCCAATAAGTTCAAATTCAAAAAGCTCAACAAATCCTAAATCTCATAAATAAAAAGAAGACTACACCTTGACGTAAGTTAGTAAAATTTCCCAACACCAATGACAGAAAATTTTAAAACCAAGCAGATGAAAAATACTCTGATACAGAACAATAAGAATAACTACAAATGGAATGGCATCTTTAAAATGCTGAAGAAAAACCACCAAACTAGAATTCTATTTCTAGTAAATATATTCTTTTAAGAAAAGTGAAACTATAACATTTTCGAACTAAACAGAGACTGAAAGAATTCATTAATACAATGCACTACCAGAAATGTTAAATGAAGTTCATCTGACTAGAGGTAAATGAAAGCAGATGGGAATCCAAAGTCTATGCAAAAGAGTAAAAAGAAAAGAAATGGTAAATATAACTTTTTGTTTCTTAATTTCTTTGAAGACAATTCACTTTTTAAAACAAAAATACTAAGAATACATCATGGGGCCTATAACATATTTAAAATTAAAATGTAGTAAAAATAGCACAAGGATGTAACAGAAATAAGGGAATATTATTGTAGGATTTTTAGATTTATAATATATAATAAATGTATTATTATATATATGACATGTATATATAATATTAACAAGATAGACTACAATAAATAAAGAATGCATATTTTAAACTCTAGAGTAACCACCACAAAACCCAAAGCCAATGGAGGAGATATATTGGTATACTAACAATTGTTCAATTAATTCAAAAGGAGAGAATAAAGAACAAATGACCAGGGAATGGATGGGACAAATAGAAACCAAATAGCAAAGCTGGATAAACATTTCAGTTAATAAGTACAGCTTGTCAGACTAGATAAAAATACAATATTCAACTATACACTATTTAAAAGATGCACACTTTAAAAAGAAAAGACACAGATGGGACGCCTGGGTGGCTCAGTCGGTTAGGCGGCTGCCTTCGGCCCAGGTCATGATCCCAGGGTCCTGGGATCGAGTCCCGCATTGGGCTCCTTGCTCAGCGGGGAAACTGCTTCTCCCTCTCTCTCCCTCTGCTTGTGCTCTCTCTGTCAAATAAATAAAATCTTTAAAATAAATAAATAAATAAATAAAAAGAAAAGACACAGAGAAGTTAAAAGAGAGGGAAAGATATGCAAACACTAACTATGAGAAAGCTTGAGTAGCTATATTAATATGTCAAGGTAGGTTTTAAGGAATATTACCACAGAGAAAGAGGAATATTTTATAATGATTAAAAGGTCAACGCATCAAGAAAATATAATATGTGTGCTTTTAATTAAAGAGCTTCAAAATACATCAAAATACATTCAGAGAAAAAGTGACAGAACTAAAGACAGAAATAGATGAGTCCACAATTATAGTTAGATATGTTAATACTCCTCTCGGCATTGACAGAACAGTATCAATCAACTTAATTGGCATTTGGAGAACACAATATCCAACTCCGATACACATTCATTTCAGGCACAAATGGAACATTTACCAAGACACACAATAAAGTACTGAAATCATAAGGAGTATCATCTTTGACCACAATGGAATTAAATTAGAAATTAATAATAATTTTTAGAAATCTCTAAATATTTACAAATGCAGCTATATTTTCTAAATATGCTAGGAGCCAAAGAAATCACAAAAGAAAAGAGAAATATTTGGGGTGCCTGGGTGGCTCAGTCGTTAAGCGTCTGCCTTCGGCTCAGGTCGTGATCCCAGGGTCCTGGGATCGAGCCCTGTGTCAGGCTCCCTGCTCTGTGGGAAGCCTGCTTCTCCCTCTCCCACTCCCCCTGCTTGTGTTCCCTCTTTCCCTGTGTCTCTCTCTGTCAAATAAATAAAATCTTAAAAAAAAAAAAAAAAAGAAATGAGAAATAGTTTTAAGTGAATGACAATAAAAATACTACATATTAAAAATTGTTGAATGCAATCAAAGGAGTGGTTAGAGGGAAATATAAAGCTTTAAGTGATTATTTAAGAAAAGAAGAAAGATTTAAAACTAATGATATACGATACCACCCTAAGGAGTTAGGAGGGAAAAGAGCGAATTGGCAGAGACAAAGTAGGAAAAAAAAGATAAGAAGGATGAAAGAAAATAATGAAAGAGAAAACAAGCAATAGAGGAAATCAATGAAATAAAAAACTATTTTTAAAAAATATTAATACAATTGATAACTCTATTACCATACTAATAAAGGGGGGAGGGAACTGCAAATCTCAGAAATATAAGCGGAATCATCACTACAACCATCACTACAAACATTACGGACAGTAAAAAGATTATAATACAGGAATGTCATGAAAATTTTACACCAATAAATTCCACATTTTGTGTAAAATGAATAAATTCCTTGAAAGACAGATATATTAAAATGAACCTAAAAGAAACAGAAAATCTAAATTTTCTTTTATTTGCCAAAAAAATTGAACTTATAACTAAAAACTTTCCCCCAAAGAAAACACTGATGAACTATATCAAGCATCTGAGAATGCAATAATGCCAATCTTACATAATTTTTTTTCAGAAAATAAAGGAGTAAACACTTCCTGGCTCAAATTATGTAGATACTGAAGCCTGCCTGACAAGTATGCCACATAAAAGAAAAATCTCAGACAATATTACTTGTACATGTAGAAACAAAAATCCCGACAAAAACATGAACAAATAAAATTTGGCAATATGCAAAATGATAACACATTATGACCAAGTGGGTTTTATCTCAGAAACTCAAGGTTAATTTAGAATTATCAAGAACATACTTCACCACATTAACAGAATAACACTTACATATACAGTGAGAATATGTAGCAAATATGGTAGAATGTGGAGCAAGTGGAACTTTCATTCATAACTGGTGGGAGTGTAAATGATGAAGCCACTTTGGAAAACTCTTTGGCAGTTCCTTATAAAAATTAAACATGTATTTCTCTTACAGCCCAGCATATCATTCCTAGGTATTATGCCAAGAGAAATCAAAAACATATGCCCACAAAAATACCTGCACAGAATGTTCATAATAGTTTTATTCATTACAGCTAAAAACTAGAAACAATTGAGATATCTATTTAATGGGTAAACAAATTATAGAATATCCACACAAAGAATATGACTCAACAATAAAAAGAACAACTAGTACACTTAGCAACAGGCATGAATCTCAGAAACATTATCCTGAACAAAAGAAGCCAAGCACAAAAGAGTACATCTTGTATGATTTCATTTATATGAAGTTCTGGAACTTACAGTGATAAATGATACCCCTTGTGGGTGGGGGAATGCATGTTTAACTACGAAGAGAAACGCAAGGTTATTTTCTGAGTGGTGTAAGTGCTCCCTAATTTGATAGGAGTGTTAGTTACACCATTACATGCTTCAAGTCATCTGACTGGGCACTTCAGATCTGTATATTTCATAGGAGGTAAAATTAAAGTAACACAAATTGAATAAATAAGACAAAAAAATAGCAATTCCTTCCCTGTCTACCTCACATGAGAATGCATGTGAACACACTTTGTCATTATTAAGTATGGTATAAATGCACCTCGCTGCGTAGCAATTTTGGTGTCTAGGGAGAGGTTAGTGCTTTCAGAGGATTTTGGAGCCATTGAGAGCAATGTGGCATTTAGAGTTATTGCACCTTACTGAGACTCTTTAACCAACTACTCTGGTAGAAGATGGAACAGCTAAAGAGCACTGAGGTCTCAAAGTGATTACATGCAGAGGTGGCCATTTTGATGGCACTTTTAGAAGCAACCCTCATCTTACCCTGCCAGGTTGGTGACCCTGGCTCCCCACATCACCACCCAACCCCCATCTGATCTTGTTTGGCAAGCCTGGGGAGATGAACACAAGAGCCCTCTAATCTTGGGGGAAAATCCATTCATTTTATTGGGACTTTGCAGAGGAAGTAAACCAGATGGTGCCTGGATCATGTGGCTCTTGCCCTCCAATCAGAAAGCTGATATATCTTGCTTGAACTCCCCTCAGTGAAGGACTGACCCAATCACCTAAAATAAATATTTAATGACCTCCTCTTTCTAAGACCCCCTCCAATAAACACAGTTATATTGGAGTAATCTCATGTTCCCCTCTATCTTCATATGTTATCACTGGGCAGTGGTGAAATAGAAGGAGCAGAAACACATAAATGGCTGTGACTTAGGGTGACGATGAGTCTAGCAGATGTTAATGTTAAAGGGTTTTGGACATGCATTCCTAAATGTACCCACTGTTCCTCTCTCCCAAACATCCTACCCCCAAACTCCACTTAGACACACTTGTACAGGAAATGTGTATGGGGCACTAAATACAATTCAGTTCTTTTTTGGGAGGGGGTCTAGGTTGACCAGCTGTTGTTGGTAATGAGAATAATGTAATTAATCTTCAAGGGGACATCATGCCTGAAAGCCCACCGTTTGTTATTTAGTATTTGAGGTGAGCAGGTTCTCTTTCCAGGACTCTCTTTTAAGACACACATGTTCCTTGCCAACTCTTTGTGACCCAGTGCAAAAATCAACCAATGCCAAGGTCAGGGATTCAAGGGAGGCTGCCCATGAGCCCACTCCCCTGGACCCAAAGCAAACTATTAAACTCCTTTTGAGTCCCTTTCATAGTTAAGCTCTTGAGGTAAAGCCCACGCCACTGAGCTGTGCCTCAAGTGACAGATTTCCTGCTTCCAGGGCCAAGGGGCAGCAGCCTGCTGAGCCACCTTGGCCATTGGCATCTCCATCTACCTTGGGGGAACTGGGAAAATAGCACGGCATGTTAGTCCAAGACCAAAGTCCTGTTTAGTTCCAATTCAGCTCTTAGAGCTGGGTAGAAGCAGTGTGGGGTTGGGGGAAAGTGCAAATATGGGACAGTTCTGCATTCAATTCCCAGCTTTACCACCTACCATATAGACAGGCTATGTAAGCTCTGAGCCGTACTTTTCTGATGCATAAAATTCAGGGTAATACAACATGTTTCAAAGAATTTGTTGTGAAGATGAAATGACAAAAGCCCTGCCTAATACAAGTTTTTTCAAACTTTTTTGACCACGACCCATAGGTTTTTAAAGACACATAGAAAGCATCATAAATATACATATTTAAGCAAATGCACTATGTATATTACACTGGGATTTTCTTTCTTTGCTACATAATTCTATTTTATTTTGTAAAATGAAGGTCTATATTCATCTTGTAACCCACCAATGGATTAAGACCCACCATCTGAGAAAACCTAGCCTAGCCAACTCCCAGCTTGTTCAATAGCCCTAGGGGCTCCCAGACAAAGGAGCACAAAAAAGAACAGGGTTTTTGCATTCAGGTCTGCAATGAAAAATCTCAGCCACCCTGGCTGATGCTCATCTTCCCACTCATCCTAAAATGGTAGTGTATTTATTTCCTAGGGCTGCCATAACAAAGTGCCACAATCTGGTCACTTGAGCCAACAAAAATTTATTTTCTCACAGTTCAGGTAGCCAGAAGTCCACAGTAAAGGTGTCCACTGGCCAGCTCCTTCTTGGGGTCCAGAGGGAGAATCTGCTCCATGCTTCTCTCCTACTGTTTAGTGGTTGCAGGCAATTCCTAGTGCTCCTTGGTTTTCATCTTCATCACTTCAATCCCTATCCCCATAGTCACATGGCATTTTCCCTGTAGGCCTTCACATCATCTTCCCTGTGTGTGCGTGTGTCTCTGTGTCTCTCTTCTCTTCTGTAAGGACACCAGTCATATTGCATTAAGGGCCCATCCTACTCCAGTATGACCTAATCTTAACTAATTAATCAACAATGACATTATCAACAATGAGGTTCTGGGAAGGATAAGAATTCTAGAGAGACATCATTTAATCCAGTATAGCCAGTATTTTTGTTTTTCCATCCTGAGCCCATGGCCCGCCAACCTCCCTGATAACACAACCGGTGAGGGTGGGCTAATGGAGACTCTTATCAGGACCCAGATGTGCATTTCAAAGTCATCTTCTGAGGCCCCCTCCCTCCCCTAGGTGGATTGAGGTTTAAAGTTACAAATGTTGGAAAGCTCAGGTCTTGGGAGTTATTTAGAAAAAGGAGTTCTGTGTGCATTCAGGTGGCCACCCACTGAATCTGCTAATCTCAAAGGCGGAGGCAAAGCCCCTTCAGGCTGAATTCACTCCCAGGAAATGCTGCAAAGTAGGCTTCTGCTGGAGCAGCAAGCACAGCAGGTAATCAGCTGCCAGAGGATGAAAGACAGGCTGGAAGGGGCTCGAGGGGGACAAGATGCAGACTGATAGGGAGGAAGGCACTCAGCATTCTGAAGAAGGAGGGATTCCAACAAGAAAGTCTGACCTGCCGAACAGACCAAACACTCCTCCGCTAATTCTAACAAAATGCACAAGCTCATATCTTCAGGAGAGACAAATGGGCTGAATGTATCTGCAGAAAAGGAGCTCTATAAAATAGGATTTATTCACCTATAACTCACAGAACAGCCAAACGCAAGGGAAGTGGCTAAGAGCTGAGAGCCACTGATGAAGAATTTATTGGAGTGGTTGTAAGACTATCTCAGGATGCAAACCCATTTATTTTCCAATTGGTAAATCACAAATGTTCTGGGTCAGGTAGAAGAGCTAAATCTGATGCTAAGAGCAGCAGTGTGTAAATCAAAACAAAATTTGCTGTCAGAAAATTTAGAAACTCGAGTAAAAATTCCGTTGATATCCTATTTCCTCCAACATCAAGGAGCCTCCTCTCATGTCTTTCATGACTCTGCTGCTGTGGGGACGGCCACTGTGGTGCTGTATACATCCCTACCAACACCCAAAGGGGCCTCTGAGCTCTGAGCTCTGGGTTGTCTCAAGTGCAAGTGTCCTGGCTTCTGTTCTGGGTTTGGAGATAGAGGCTACATGGTGTTGTTATTACAGACTCAGAGGAGCTCGAATCTATAGGATTTTTCCTACCCAGGGCTACTAGGGCTGGACCTGCTCAGATGAAGTCCAATGACCACCCCCCACAGGCTTCAGCTTGAGGGAGTTAATGGCAAGAAGAGGAAAAAGTGAAGGTTGGCAGTAACTAGAGCAAAACCTTAATAACAATAAGGACGGTGGCCATGGTAACAGCAGCATTTATCAGGCCCTTACTAGGGGCCTGGCCCTCTTCTAAGCACTCCATATATGTTAACTCATTTCTTCTTCAAAGCCACTCTTGGCAAAAGGTACTATTAGTCTTTTTTTACAGATGAGGAAACTGAAGCACAGAGAGGAAAAGTCCAAGGGAGTCCTCTCATTCATTCTGGGGTCCCTCTCAGAGCCTTGGTCGTTGGGGGTTCCTTCTTCTTCATCAGACCCCAGTCTTGAGTCATTAGGCAACCTCAGAGCCAGGCCTGGGGGGAAATGGGCCACATTCAATTGGCTGTCTTATAAATAACTGCAGGAGGCGTGCCTCTGCCCCGATCCCAGAGTTTCTTTGATGTTCAGCTACAACAACCATTTGAGAGCCATTTGCCACTGGTATCCCCTCTGGTTGCAGACCCAACAATAATTCAAGTAGGTCAGGCCCATGACCAAGCATGGGGACCCACAACTTCTGCTGTGGTCTCTCTCTGTCTCTCTCTCTCACACACACACACACACACACACACACACACACACACTCTGGAATGCTCCCAGATTCCATTCCGGAATACCTACAAGCCTCTCCTCTTAGACAATAAGCTCTCTGAAGATGCTTTTCAAAGATAAAAATGCAGACAACCTGCCTGCAATAAATGCACAATTGAGGGAAGTCCTGACCTATACACCCCACTCAGGAAAGTGCTTGCTGAGTCTGCTATGTCACACGGAACATCATTTGTCCATAATAAATAAAAATACTTTGCTTTGTGGGCAACACTTGAGAGCCTTGCCAGGAGTGGAACGCAAACCTCACTGCTGGGGGCTCTTGAGAGACTGCCCTGTGTGAGTTCTGTACTTTTCTGAAAACAAGAGACCCCAGCTGAGCCCAGAACTGCTGCTGAGGACCTAGTCCTCTCTGCTCTCTGCTGAATATACACCCAGTGCCTGGTTCTGCCCGCATGCTGCTGTGTGCTCCCCGCCCTCCCTCCTGCAAGGATCTGGGGCAACTCATCCTTCCAGCTTCCCCTCAAACATTCCTGCCTCAGGGAGGCCTGCTCTGGTCCCAGCCTAGGAAGAGGGTTACACAGCATCCAACCTTCCCCCTCTCATAACACTCAGCATATTTGTGTCTTATTTCATGTCAGTGTTCCCCACCTGCCTTTCTAGCTGCTTTCCATGATAGCAGAGACCAGGTCTGTCCTGACCCTTTCTGAGTCTCCTGTGCCTTGACACAGGTCGTGACACATAGTAGATGCACCATACATGATTGCTGAATTGACTTCAACTAATCAGACGAGCTTACTTTCATTAGACACATACTATATGCCAAACACTGCATTAAATACTATCCCCATGTCATAGGTGGGTAGTTTTGATGCCAACAGACTAGGTCTGGGGGATCCAGAGAGGGTCCCCCAGAACTAGCGAAGCGGGTCCTTGGCTTCATGTAGGATGGAAATCAAATGGGAGCCAGCAGGAAGTGAGGTAAGAGTTTATTGAACATATAGAGAGAGCAGATACAGAGTGTCTGGGAGACTCAAAAAGGAAAGAAGCATGAGTCTCTTCTTTGTTCAGGGTCTGAGGTTTTCGTTGAGGATAGTATATGTATCCCCTCAGGCACCCAGCAACAAGTTAGAACACAGATGAGGGCCCAGATGTTATTCCTTGAAGCTCAAGGTCCTTGGCTTTGAGATGTCTAGCACCCGCGATCTGGAATACGCATATGATGGCTTCCTCTGGTCATTCCCACCTGGTCTTTCCTTAGATGTTATCTATTCTAGAGAAATCATTAATTCCTTGTCCCTCACAAGGAGGACATATGCTATTTACATAGGCATGAATAAAGTGGGGTGAGGGTACAGATCCTAACAAGGAAAGAAGCATGAAAAGGAGCAAAAAGCAGATTCTTATGGAGTTTTTCAGTTTCCCCATCTCAGTGTGAGGCACAGAAAGGTCCAGTAATTTGTTCAAAATCGCACAATTGGAAAGGAGAAGAGGTACAAGGAGGATGTGAACTCAACTGGTCTGACACCAGAACCCAAGTGCTAGACCATGACATTTTATATCTTCCTGGACCTCCTGGCTAATACCCTGCTCACTAGACTCCTAGGCCCTTCCATTCCCCATAAAAGAAGACCTGTCTTAAGAGGGACCACACATTCCAGCAGCCTGTCCAGACTCAGAGCCCCTTGGGCCTGAGAGACAATGCCCATTTTTTAAATTTATTTATTTATTTATTTATTTATTTATTTATCTGAGAGAGAACGAACGGGGGAGAGGCAGAGGGAGAGAATCTTCAAGCAGACTCCCCGCTGAGCATGAAGCCCCCACATGGGGCTCGATCTCACGCCCCATGATATCATGACCTGAGCCAAAACCAAGAGTCAGACGCTTAACTGACTGAGCCACCCAGGCACCCCAACACTGCCTTTTTAATAAAGAATACCACACTCTGCCGTCACAGGACCTGACCGCGACCAGCTGCCTCAGGCCAGCTACTTAAATTTCTTGGGCCTCAGAATCTTCCACACAGGACCAACACCTTCTCAGGGCATCCTTCAGAAGACTCAGCTAGAATGATTCAGGCTCCACAGGACTGGACTGAAATTTTCCCACATCACATACTAGCTCTGTGACTCTGAGGATAGAGAAATGACATTTTGAGCCTCCACTCGATTAATGACTGAAATCTAAAGTCTCTAGTGAAGCCCAGTTCAAAGTTTCCATGAATTCAAAATGCTGCCTTTAAAATTGATATTTTTAAAACTAGAGTTGACCAATTTTGTCTTTGATATCTGTATAAGTTTCCAGAGAGACTGAAAATAGTAAATGCTTTTGAATAAAAGAAACATTACTATAATGGGAACACTAGCAACAACAACAAAACAACAGCAACACCAGCAAATACAGACCTTGCAGGAAAAGGACTGACACGAAATCTCCCTTATCCCCTCCACCCTTTAGCCCCGGTTCCTCACCCTGCAAGGAAAGTTCTCTGACGTCTCTTTTTAAAAGATGGGGTAACTGACAGGGTCAATGCATTCTACTTCTGATTTTAAGTTGCCAGAATTTCTTTAAGATAGCTCACACATTTGCTAATTTTCTAACTCAGATTTGATTTTTCTGATTCTTACTGACTGAACTTTTTGGGCCAACTTATATTCTATTTCCTGAGGCAAGGTTCATTCTGTTATACTTTTACATCTGAATTCTCATCGGGTTTTAGATCCAGATTTTAGTTTTATATTTGGAACCAGGGGAAGGGAGCTAACATTTATTGTGGACCTACCCTTTGCCCACACTTCACATAATTCCTCTTATTTAGTTAGTCAGTGGCTGTGTGAGGTAGACAGTGTTGTTCTCATTGGATGGGGTGAAAAGTGAGGTCCAGAGACATTAAATAGCTAACACAAAGCAGCCATGGGATGAATATCTGTATTAGAACCTATTCAGTTCTATGTGTCAGAAACCCAACTCACACTGGCTTAGCAAGGAATTGGCTTATTGATTCACACCACTGAGTGACACAGGGTAGACTCAGACACAGCTGGATCCTGAAACGCTCTACTTAGGACTCAGTCCTGGCTCTGATTCAGGAGCCAACAGACTGGCCCTCACCTTGTGGAGCCAAGATGGCTGCCAGCATGCCCAGTTTCCACCTGATGTTCTCAGTGACCCCAGCAGGAAGAACACTTCTGTTTTTAATTAATCCATCAAAGGTCCGGAACTGAATCTCACTGGCCTGGCTTGGATGCCGTGCTCACCCCTGGACAAGTCTTGTGGCCATGTCTAGGTGAAGTTCTCACTTCCCTGGACTCAGGAAGGAGGGTGGGCAACACATCTGAGCCACATGGCCTGAATAGAGGAGGGGTGTGTTTTCAAAGTAAAGCTAGGGGGCTATTTTCAACTCAAGGGGAATAGATGCTGGGAAGGCAGCAACACATGGTAATAGTGCTCGGCCCAATATCCACAGCTGTCCTCCCCCAGGCCTCCCCTGAAGGGGGATGCATGGTCCTGGCCTGGGTAGTCACTCCATCCAGGAGGCAGGAAAGATGGGGTTTTCAAACAAATAGCTCTTTTTCTGCCCTAAATCTTTAAGCTTTCCGAATTATCAGGTAGAAAAAATGGAAAGCAGACCTGTTTTTCCTCCATGCCTATTCCTGTAGTAGAACTACAGCTCCAGAACTTCTCCCCTTTCCAGAATACGCTATGATATGAAGCCCTTGTCAAACTGCTGACCCAGAGGCTCTGAGCCCAGATCAAGCTCCTCCTCTGAGGAAATGAATTACACGGCACACGGTCAGATTTCACCGTCAGCACTGAGGGCCTTTCTTCGAGTCCCTTACATACCCCAGGGCACCCATCTTTCACCCAGGCTGCCCTGGGCAAAGCCCTCAGGCTCTGGAGCAGGGTTACCTGGAGGAGTGTCCCAAATCCTTCACTTTCCTTGATCCCAGGCAAATTACTTAACCTCTCTGTGCCTCAATTTGCCTCTTCCATAAATAAATTAATGTAGGTAAAATGCTTAGCACAGTGCCTAGAGCATACCCAGTGCTAATTAAGCATTAGCTCTTATTATAATTATTACCTCATCCATGTGTTGTAAAAAATAAATGGGTTAACACATGTGAACAGTGATAGGCACATAGTAAATGCTTAACAGATGTTTGTTGTTACTGTTACTTAGAGACCAGTAGGACATAGGGACCTTTATTTTGTGGTCAGTCTCACAACCTCAGCTGGCTGTTAAATTTGGGAAGCTTTTAAAATGCTCATATTTGAGATCTGAAAGCCCACTGGGCCTCAGCCTTGGCAGCTCTGAAACCACACAGAGGAGCTTTAATAGCTACAGATGCCTGAGCTCTGCCCCAGAGACTCTGATGTAAACAGTCTGCAGTAGCCTGGGCATTGGGACAGTTCACAGGTTCCCAGGTGGTTCCAAGGGGTGGCCAGAAGGGAGAACCACTGCCTTTGAGGGAACTGATAGGGAAAGAGGACATTGTAGGTAACACAGTAGAGACAGAATAGGTGAGAGAAGACATGCCCGGTGATTCTGAGACTGAAGGGGTGCCAGAAACTCTGAGAGTCCTGAATATGGTCCCCTCAAGGACCTCCAATGAGTGTCAAGCCAACAGGCAACCAGTGGTGATCACAGACTCCAATCAAAGGCTTGGCACCCCAAGAGCAGGGCCCTGCTCAGCCGGCTCATGCAAACATCAGCATTCCAGGGTAGGAAGAAGGTCCTGTTCCAACCAGCTGCCCTGCCTGATTTGGGAATCTAGAAACCCTAGGTCTGACTCTGGCCAAGATAAAAGACTTCAAGTTCTCTAGATATGATTTCCTGGGTGAGAGCTGTCTCCCTCGCTCATTGATATGTGGCCTGCACACTCTAGAGAGGGATGTGGAAATGGAAACAAGAAGGCCCTGTAGAGGGGCCTTGTTTACGCGGTGTCAATGCTGTCTGCTGAGACAGGGTGCAAAGCCAAATCACAGGTTTGGAGCAGGGTGTGTTTGGGGGTGGGGATGTGAAGTACAGAGTCATTCATCTTTGCATCTAACATAATAGCTCTCATCCTTGGCTACACATGCAAAGCCACTGGGGGCCTTTACAAATGTCTGCAGTCCAATCCCTGCCCCTGGACTTGCTGCTTTACAGTTGACCCTTGAACAACATGAGTTTGAGCTGCATGGGGGTCCACTTACATGCAGATTTTTTTCAATTGTTATTGTTATGTTAATCACCATACATTACATCATTAATTTTTGATGTAGTGTTCCATGATTCATGTTTGTGTATAATACCCAGTGCTCCATGCAGAACATGCCCTCTTTAATACCCATCACCAGGCTAGCCCATCCTCCCACCGCCCTCCCCTCTAGAACCCTCAGTTTGTTTTTCAGAATACTGTAAGTGTATTTTCTCTTCCTTATGATTTCCTGAATAACATTTTCTTTTCTCTAGCTTTCTTTCTCATAAGAATACAGTATATAATACATGTAACATGCAACATATGTGTTCATTGACTGTTTATGTCATCAGTAAGGCTTCCAGTCAACAATAGGCTATTAGTAGTTAAGTTTTAGGGGAGTCAAAAGTTACATACAGATTTTTGACAGCATGCGTGGGGGAGGGGGAGTGTCAATGCCCCTAACCCCCAGGTTCTATTTGGTCCAAGGGTGAGGCCTGGCCCTGAGAATTTAAACTCCTCCAGGTGCATCTTGCATGAAGCCAAACTCACAACAACTGCTGAAATCCTTAGTACAGAACCTGAACAATGGAAGGAAAGGGTGTGGCAAGTGGCATGAGAAGGGGTCCTTGCTATGGGGAAATCCAGGGGCACAGCCTCAGGGATGGCTTCCTGAGGGGCACTGCTGTGGGGAGGAGGAGAGGACACTTAGGACTGAGTGTGCAGTAGGGGGAAGGGCTCCTATTTGTGGGGGCTTGTCCATTTTGAACATATTTGTTCTGACCTCTTAGGTGAGACAGGAAGAGAAGGGCTAGATTCAGATGACACCCTTTTACTCTGAGCTCAGCTGGTGCTGGAGTTGCTAACCTAAGGATCCTGCACCAAATGACCCTCCCCTATAAACTACCCACGGACCCCCAAAGTGTCCTGACCTTTAGAAATAGGAGGCTGGTCTTGAGAGCCAGGGGAGATCCTGGATGAATACTTATACAGATGGGCTCAGTCCTTGGGGAGAAGGCAGGGCTGGGCAGAAGCTACAGGCTGCAGACGCATTTTTCCTGAAGCACCTCTCCGAAGACGCAGGCTGTTCCCATGGTAATTTGCGTCAAACCATGGGGGACGTAGCTCATCACTGCATGGTCAGTTAGACATAATATGTGATTTTAAATCATTTTCTTTGCATCTGTTATCAAAAATCACTTCCACCTTTGGAGTTTACATTGCTATTTTTTAAAGGGAAAACTGTGGAAATGTGCATCCTTATCAAAATATCCCCCACTTTCTATTCTGTTTCTCCCTCCCTCCCTCCCTCGCTCTCTCTTCTCTCTGCTTTGAAGCCATCAAATTGATTCAGCTCAAGGCTAAATATAGGGATGACTAACAATGATTTCCACAAGAGCCTTAGAAATCGCTTGTAAGCGAGCAAACGGAAAATAGATTATCCAGCAACCACATCAACCAGCGTTTGAGACAACAGCCTAAATCCAGCCACTGAAGTGAAATGAAAAGTAATGCTCTTCCCTCAGATGGCCCATCAGCTGCATCACCTGAACAGGAAGAAGGGAATCTATGGATGGTGTGTAATGCCCTCAAGGCTGGGTCTGGCTGTGGTGATAATTCCTGGTCGGAGCTGTCACCTGGGAGGGGCTAGGGCGTTGGGGTGACCGTCCATTTCCACTGTTGGCACCACAGTGAGTTCTCTAGAAATTAGGTAGTTTATGAGATGTGGCTATATTTATCAGAAAGAAAGAGACCCTCCACACATTTCACATCCCTGAAGAGGCCTGGAATATTGGAAACAGCAGGTCAGAGAGGGAAAAGGTGAGTGAATGAGTTATGGCGTAAGGCTCAAGAAGATGCCACTGAAGAGGCTGGTCCAGAATTGGAATCAAAACAGCTCTTGTTGATGGTGGAAGCTTCCCTTAACCAATTCCCCTCATTACCCTGTGCAAAACACCGTGACAGTTCATGCCTGGCAGGCTGCTTTAGTCCCACCCTGATACCTGGGCAAGCGGGGCTCCTGCCCTCAGCCCTGTGCCCTCAAGGGCCCTACTCTGTATCCCACAAAGTAAGAGGTCCAGGGCTCAACAGGATATGTCAACCTGGAGGCCCCACTTCATCTTCTCTAAAAAACAATGTTCTCTAAAAGGCTCTCTAAAAACAATGGTTTGCAAACTAAAACTGTGGACCAAGTCACTTGTTTTCATACAACTCATGAGCTAAGAGTGGTTTTCAGATTCTTAAATGGTTGAACAAGCCAAAAGAAGAATAACATGGAAATCATATAAGATTCAAATTTCAGTGTCCATAGGTAAAGTTTTACTGGAACACAGCTATGTTCTTTCATCTACATAGTGGCTGCAGCTGTTCTCACCCACAAGGGCAGAGTTAAGTAGTTATGATAGAGACTGCAGGGCCCACAAAACCCAAAATATTTACGATGTGCCCATTTACAGAAAATTTTGCAAACCCTGGGTCGACACCATGCTCATGTACCTGGGACTCCATATTACCTGTCCACGGGGCCTGAAGCCCCTTCTGTCTCCAGGCTTCTTCATTGGGTTTTCTTCTTAAGTGTGGACCAGGCCTCCTGAAGGTGGCCAAGGGGTGACTGTTTGCAGGGAGCATAGACAGAGCTTCGCACCATCAGTGCCAGGCTGCCCTGGCGTGTAAGAAGTGGGGGTGGGAAGATAAAACCGGCAGGTTGGGGGTGGGGGCCTCAAACTGGCCCTGTCTGGATAACGGTATTCCAGGATTCAATATCAAAACTTGTCCTCCTGGGTTCATCAGGACAGAAAGACTATATTTTGTGTTAGGATTAGCTTGATTTGTAAACTTTAAATAGGGGCCTGCATTTGTGCTCATGTCCTGGGGTTCCAAGTTACTCATGCAATAGTGGGGGTAAGGGTCTCTAGATTACTCCTTTCTGTTCCCACCAGTGGGGGTGCTCTTCACCCAGAGCCGCAGGGATTCTTCCCAATCCCATTCTGGCTGGATGTACTTGCTATTACATTTATATAATTTCTTTCAGTACTTACAAATTAATGAAACATGAGTATCAAGAGCTTTGTTGTTGATGTAAAAAAGGCAAATTTCTAAAAAACAATGGTATTGAAATAAGTGCAGGCAAGACAAGCGTACATGATTGGGAAAAAATTTAAGTATTCAGGGGCACCTGGGTGGCTCAGTCTTTAAGAGTCTGCCTTCGGCTCAGGTCACGACCCCAGGGTCCTGGGATCGAGCCCCGCATCCGGCTCCCTGCTCCGTGGGAAGCCTGCTTCTCCCTCTCCCACTCCCCCTGCTTGTGTTCCCTCTCTCACTGTCTCTCTCTCTGTCAAATAAATAAATTCTTTAAAAAAAAAAATTTAAGTATTCAAAGGATTCTGCACTTTGTTTGCTTCTTGCATATAAATCTTTGCTCCATTTTTAGAACCCAAACTGAAAGTACAGCCTATTTATTACACTTGCAATTTATATAAGGGAGAGAATATGAAGTTCCAATCAAAAGGACATGACACCAGGCCATGGTCTTGACCCTATATCAAAAGACAGGCAAATCAGTGTGCATTCATGTGCTTTACATGAAAGGGTTTAATTATCTTAATCATTGTTTGTAATTCCTCACTTAACATTTTTGATGAACACATCAGTGAACAATTCACATAAGTTGCCATCTTGTACTATTATATGGGACACTGTACTAAAAGGTACTAAGAGCTTTACAGGCTTCATTCCAGTTAATTCTCACGAAAGTCCAATAGGATAGATGCAAGCGTATAGCCACAGATAATGCAATGAAACTCAGAGAGGGTGAGTCACTTGCCCAAAGTCATACAGCAGTGAGGAGAGATTTGAACTCAAGTCCACCTGACTCAACCTTCAAGAGCTTAACTTCTATGCCATGCTCCGCAGGTATGTGCAGTACATGCAAACAGATGAGTGAGGACCCACAGACCCGAAGCTCCCACTAACTGGGTGCTAGCGCTCTGGGGGAGTCAGGGTGCCAGGCAGAAGCATAAAAAAAGCCACAGGCAATACACGGCACAGTGTCCTGGAGCATTGTTTCTACTTGATGGTAAACAATAGAAAACCAAAAAAAATACCGAAGTGAATCTGTAAACACCATGGAATGAGATGCAAAATACTGAATAACTTCCAAATATAAAAGAGGGACTTCCCAGAACTCTGAGGTTCTGGGCTGCTTTGGCCTATATCCCCACATCCCGAGGGGTCCACTATTGTTATGGGCCCTTGGGTGGAAATTTGGGGAAGCCCAGTCCTGTGGAGTATTATACAGAATTGCCTCAGGGTCAGGGAGGAGGAGGAGGATGCAGTCAAGAAGGCTTTTTTGAACCTTGTCTAGGGTGCCCAGGTCTTATTTGGAAGGGAGAGAGGGGGCTTGTGGAAGGGCATGCTGAACTGTACCGTGCCAGGCCCCAGCATGGGCTCACAGTGAGACCTGGAGGATTCGCCATGCGTAGGAAGCTAGGAGGGCTGGGATGGCCAACAGCCCACGAGGAGCTAGAGAGAGGAAAAGGCTGCCGAGGTACAGACCCTCTGGAGGCTGCTTCATGATTCTGCTGAATGTGAAGTGTTCTCCAGCAAAGCTAATATCACCCACTTAAAGAAGTGAAATTGGGGAAGGATGACTTTGAGACATGCATGCCCAGTGTGAATCTCATTCTGCAAGTGTAGGCCATCAAATCCAGGAGGCCTGGGGCAGCGTTCCCCTAAGCCTTGGTCAGTGGTCAGAGTCCCCATGCTTCCCTCTAAAGCCCCATGTCACCCTGGGCTCTGGTGAGGCTTTAGGGCAACTGGAAGTCCTGACATTGTGCATGGTGATGCGTTGTTCTGGGGAACCAGTGCATAGGGGCACAGGATTCCCCAACAGGTGGAGAGCCATTGCCTGAAAGAGCCTTGGGGTGGAAAAGCCAGGCATGGGAGTTTTAGGTAAGCCAGACCAACAGCCAGGGCCCACTGTGCCCTGAACCCGCTGGGCCTACAGAAGCCTTTCTAGCAAGTTCTCTGATCTTCACATAGCAATTGGCTCCAGCTTCTCCCATTGACAGAAACTGTTGGATATTTATGACTTATGTAAGTGTCCTGACCTCTGTCTCATTTAGTACAGGCCCTGGCAATGCATGTCTGATGAACTGATCAAGGCACAGGGCATGGAGGAATGAATGCTGAGCTGTTCCTGGAAGTGAGCCAGGAATAGTGATGTCTACTTCTGTGCAGCTGTGGAATATGTTCAGTTATTCAGTGCACATGACAACGTTGTAAAGTCTGCATGAAGAGCCTAGGGTTCTGAGAACTTACCTGTCCTGCTCAAAGTCATAGAATTGATGACTTCAGACTCAAGGCACTTATGAACTCGGCTACCTTGAACAAGTTGGACTGTCTCCAGCACTCAGTTTCCTCATCGATAGAATGGGATTAACAGGGCTGTTAGGAAGATTCCATGGCACAGTGTGAAGATGAAATGATACAAGGTGTGTAAAGTGCCTCCAGAATGAATGGGGACATCACCGCCTGATAACTGTTAGCTATTATAACACAACTAAAAGCTGCTCTTCTTCTTAAATGCTTCTGAGAGAGGCGGCTGGGGTAAGGAGGAGATACAGTACTGTTAGATATAATCCTACAAGTGGTTTGTAACATGGATCTGACCATACTGAATAGAGTTACTGACCGAAAGAATAACAATAATAATTCTACACAGAGATGTTTCTGTGCCAACCCCCACATGCATTCATGGAATTATTCCTCTTAATATCCCATCCTGTGAGAGAAAGCTGGGGCTCAGAGAAATGAAGTAATTTTCTTAAAACTCCTCAACTTGAAAGAATGGAGGCAGGACCATAACTGCCTCTGTAAGCCTCTGGGCTCCATTGTGGAGACAGAGCTGGGCCTGGACAGTGTAAGGGCCCTGGAGTCACCAAGGACGAGCCAGCACCTGCCCGCTGCCAATAACAACTGGAGTTGTATGAGGTGAGGGACTACGGATAGGGTTGGGAGAGAGCCCATGTTACCAGACTCAATTGCTGAGTCCCCCCACCTCCTTCTTTACCTTAGTAGAAGCTTCCTCTGAAATCGTGTACCTTGCCAGGATGCAGAACTAGAAAGTTCATAAATCAGAGAATCACTGAGTGGCAAACAAGCTCATTTCAGAACTGCAAGAAAGGAAGTGACACTTCCCAAAGGGCTGCAAAGATGCTGTTTGTGAGAGAGAAGTGAGAGGGACCTGGCACCATGCCCACGAAGAGACAGGTTGTGCAGAAGGGCCTGAGTCCCTGTCCAAGTCTGCAAGCACCCTCATTATCCATGGCTCCATGAGCCTCTACGTTGGCCCCCACGTCCGCCCCTTACCTGCCACCTGGCTGCATCACATCCTGCTTTTGTCTGCTCCCCACCTCCTGTCACATGCAGGATGAATTCACACTTTATGCCCACACTGCCCACTTCTCCCTCCCCTTCTCCTGCCACTTATACTAGCTGCACTGGCTTCCACACTTGTCTGAGAAACCCCAGGCTTGCTCCTGCCCCAAGGCTCTGCACTGGGGGTTCCCTCTGTCGATACCCCTCTTCCTCTAGCTCTTCAAATAGCTGATTCCTCTTGTTGTTCAGGTTTCCATTCAACTGTTACCTCTTCAGAGAGTTCTTCCCTGACCTCCCAATTTAAATTATACTCTGAGGTTAATCACCATTTTAAATCTTCTTCATGAGGCCTTCAAATCACCACCTAGAATGATTTTGCTATTTCTTTCTCTCTCTGAGGCAAAGGCCTTGCCTGTCCTGTTTACTGTGTGCTTTAGGGTTAGAACAGTGCCTGGAACAGAGTAAGCACTCAATAAATCCTTGCTGAATCAGCAAACAAATCAGCACAGGAATGAAGGTTTCTGGTGCTAACCTTGAGTTCACTTCGTTGGTGGGTGCCACATGGCTCTGGGTAGCCCTCATAGCTCTGGTCCATGCTCAAAGCATCCCCTAGGTTTGCTGCTGGGGGTTACAGGAAGGTGGAACAGACGGGTAGGTGGGAGAGGGCATCAATGTTCCTTGAGCTTTGATTCAGTTTTAATTCTGAGAGACTAGGTGTCATCATCTTGAATTAACTGTCTATGTCCAGTAGCCCAAATCCTAATCTTAAGATCCTAACCTATTAGTCATGTGAGATGGGAAGTGATGCAGAATGGAAGCTCAGTTGGCTTAAGACATGAATCTGGGTTCCAACTCCATCTTTACATGCTGGGTGACTCCAAGTAACCACAGAGCATCTGGATCTCCTCTCTGGAAAATGGTTGAGTGTGTGAATTTGGAAGTCAGGTAGGCTTAGGTCTGAATTTGAATTAGGCCACTTACCAAGTGAGTTAGGCAGGTTACTTAACCTCTCTTTATTCCAGTTTCCTTATCTATGACATGGAAATCTTAAAACCATCTCAGTGTGGGGGCATCAAGATTAAATAAATTGATGCTTGTCAAATGCACTGTTCTGTGACTGGCACATACTGTCTTCAATGCTGTGACCTCTGGATACCCAGCAGAGGATGTGGCTGTCATCTTCTGAGCTGACAAGTAAACCCTCACCATTTACATAATCCTTTAGCTGGGGTAGTTCTCAAAGTGTAGTCTCTGGACCAGCAGTATCAGTATCACCTGGGAACTTGGTATGATAGCAAATTCTCAGGCCCCATCCCGACCTAATGAACCAGAAACTCTGGGGGTGGTACCCAGCAATCTAGGTTTTAACAAGCCCTTGCACATGATTCTGATACCCAAGAAAGCAAAAAACCACAGCTTCAGCCCCAATCTTCTTAACACTAACTTCACATTAGAATCATCTGATGTACTTTAAGATTATGCTACTGCCTGCCCCCACATGCAGTGATTCCCATTTAGTTGGTCTGGGAAAGAGACCTGGGCATTGGTATATCTGAAAGCTTCCTGAGTATTTCTTTTTTTTTTTAAGATTTTATTTATTTATTCATGAGAGATAGAGAGAGAGAGAGGCAGAGGCAGAGGGAGAAGCAGGCTCCCTGCGGAGCGGGGAACCTGATGCGGGACTCGATCCCAGGACCCTGGGATCATGACCTGAGCTGAAGGCAGATGCTTAACCGACTGAGCCACCCAGGCGTCCCGCTTCCTGAGTATTTCATAGGCAGTTGGGCCTGAACACCCCATCTGCCCCCTGCCCAGTGGAGAAACGGAGCTTGTTTCCATCCCTGGAGGCAAATCACTCTGTGACCACTTGACATTCCTTATGATGACAGACTTCCAAATCTTACAGCAGGAACTGGTTAATTCATACCATGAAAAATTATATGCCAACAAATTGGACAGTATAGAAAAAAATGGATAAGTTCCTGGAAACATAACCTTCCAAAACTGAATCGGGAAGAAACAGAAAATTTGAACAGACCAATTACCAGCAATGAAATTGAATCAGTAATCAAAAAACTCCCAAAAAACAGAAGTCCAGAACCAGATAGCTTCACAGATGAATTCTACCAAATATTTAAGAAGAGTTAATACCTATTCTTCTGAAACTATTCAAAAAAATAGAAGAAGAAGGAAAGCTTCGAAATTCATTCTACAAGGCCAGCATTACCCTGATACCAAAGCCAAACAAAGACACCACACAAAAAAACTAGAGGCCACATATTTCTGATGAACATAGATGCAAAAATCCTCAATATTAGCAAACCAATTCCAACAATACATTAAAGAAATCATTTACCATGATCAAGAGGGATTTATTCCAGAGATGCAAGGGTGGTTCCATATTCACACATCAATCAATCAATATGATACATCCATTAACAAGGGGAAGGATAAAACCACATGATCATCTCAACAGATCGAGAAAAAGCATATGACAAAGTACAACACCCATTCATGATAAAAACTCTCAACAAAGTAGGTTTAGAGGGCACATAGCTCAACATGATAAAGGCCATATATGAAAAACCCACAGCTAACATCATATTCAGTGGTGAAAACTGAGAACTTTCCCTCTAAGCTAAGGAACAACACAAGGATGTCTATGCTTGCCACTTTTATTCAAGACAGTACTGGAAGTCCTAGCCAAGAGGCATCCACATTGGTAAGGAAGAAGGACAACTTTCATGATTTGCAGATGACATGATACTATACAGAGAAAATTCTTTTTTTTTTTAAAGATTTTATTTATTTATTTGAGAGAGAGAATGAGATAGAGAGAGCAGGAGAGGGGGGAGGGTCAGAGGGAGAAGCAGACTCCCTGCTGAGCAGGGAGCCCGATGCGGGACTCGATCCCGGGACTCCGAGATCATGACCTGAGCCGAAGGCAGTTGCTTAACCAACTGAGCCACCCAGGCGCCCTATACAGAGAAAATTCTAAAGACTCCCCCAAAAAACTACTAGAAATGATAAATGAATTCAGTAAAGTCACAGTATACAAAATTAATATACAGAAATCTATTGCACTTCTATACACTAATAATGATGTAGCAGAATGAGAAATTAGAAATATAATCCAATTTACAATTGCACCAAAAAGAATAAAATACCTAGGAATAAACTTAACCAAGGAGGTTAAAGATCTGTATTCTGAAAACTATAAAACACTGACGAAAAAAACTGAAAACACAAACAAATGGAAAGATACTCCATGCTCATGGATTGGAAGAACAAATATTGTTAAAATGTCTATACTACCCAAACCAATCTACAGATTTAATACAATCTTTATCAAAATACCAACAATATTTTTCACAAAACTAGAATAAATAATCCTAAAATGTGTATGTATAGAACTACAAAAGACCACAAATAGCCAAAGCAATCTTGAGAATGAAGAACAAAACTGGAGGTATCACGATCCCAGATTTCAAAATAGACTACAAAGTTGTAGTGATCAAAACAGTCTGGTCCTGGCACAAAAACAGACACATAGATCAATAGTGCAAAACAGAAAACCCAGAAATAAGCCCACTATTATATGGTTAATTAATCTATGACAAAGGAAGAAAGAATATACAATGGAGAAAAGTCATTCTCTTCAACAAATGGTACTAGGAAAACTGGACAGCTACATGCAATAGAATAAAACTGGACCACTTTCTTATACTATTCACAAAAATAAATTCAAAATGGATCAAAGTCCTAAATGTGAGACCTGAAACCATAAAACTCCTAGAACACATAGGCAATAATTTCTTTGACATTGGCAATAGAAACATTTTTCTAGATAGGTCTCTCTCCAGGTAAGGGAAGCAAAAGCAAAATTAAACTATCAGGACTACACTAAAGTATAAAGCTTTTGCATAACAAAGGAAACCATCAACAAAACAAAAAGACAATCTACTGATCAACAAAACAAAAGGCAACCTACTGAATGGGAGAAGATATCTGCAAATGATATATTCAATAAGGGATTAATCTCCAAAATATATAAAGAATTTATGCAACTCAACACCAAAAAACCAAATAATCCAATTAAAAATAGGTAGAAGACATGAATAGATATTTTTCCAAAGAAGACACACAGATAACCAAAGACACATGAAAAGATGCTCAACATCACTAATCATCAGGGAAATGCAAATCAAAACCACAATGGGATATCACATTATACTTCTCAGAATGGCTAAAATAAAAAACATAAGAAATAAAAGTGCTGGCAAGGATGTAGAGAAAAAGGAACCCTTGTGGACTGTTGTGGGAATGAGAACTGGTACAGCTACTGTGGAAAACAGTATGGAAGTTCCTCAAAAAATTAAAAATAGAATTACCATATGATCCAGTAATTTCACTATTGGGTATTTGCCAAGAAAAACTGAAACAAAAACACTAATTTGAAAAGATATATGAACCCCTATGTTTACTGCAGCATTATTCATTATAGTCAAGATATGGAAGTAACCCAAGTGCCTATCCATAGATGAATGGATAAAGATGGATAAAGAAGATGTCACACACACACACACACACACACACACACACTATGAAATATTACTCAGCCATAAAAAAGAATGATATCTTGCCATATGTGACAACATGTATGAACCTAGAGGGTATGATGTTAAGTTAAAGAAGTCAGAGAAAAGACATATACCATATGATTTCACTTATATGTAGGATTTAAGAAACAAAACAAATGAACAAACAAAAAAGACAAACAAAAAACAGTCTTAAATATAGAAAGTAAATTAATGGTTGCCAGAAGGGAGGTGGGTTGGGGAGGGGTAAAAAAATGGTTAATTCAACTAATAGTTATGGAAGGCCCATGACCCAGCATTCTCCTGGGTCTTGGAGGCATAGAAGATACTCCCAGTTCTTTTAAGAACTATGTGATTTAGGTGTTCAATCAGAGAACAAAGAACTAACAGTAAAGAGTGATTGTGTTGCCCTTTCTGTTGTGTCTGCAATTAACTGGGTGACCTAAAGGAGGTCACATGAGCTCCCTGGATCTGCACTGAGAACAGTCACACTGTACTCACTTCTTAAGGAAGCTGAGAGTATAGAATGGGAAAATGGTTGTGAAAAATACAAAGCATGGCATACCTATAAGATGAAATTATTATTTATTATTTATTGGCTTTATTTTTCTCTTCATAATCCTGAGCATAGACTGCAGACAGCCAGTTAGAAACTCATGGCATTAGCTGGGGATTCATCTATATTCCAATCACTTTCTTCTATAGATGAGGAAATGGAGGTTCAGAGGGAGCATCTGCTTTGCCCAAGGAAACATATGGTAGGTCACAGGGCCAAGACATGAACCTCTGGCCAGAAGTTCTGAGCCTCTAAATACATCACTCCCAAGAGAGACCTATGAGAAGGATACTGACAGACTGAAGCCCACCAGGCCCTGAATCCATGTGCCATCTGGAGGATTGCTGCAGGGAGAAGGCTCTGGACGCACATTGTTTTAATATTTGAGGAACTGGCCTGAGGAAGAACAGAAATTGTTCTGCATGATGCCAGAGGGTAGCAGAGTAGAACAGAAGGTTACAGGGACACAGAGTACATCACAACTTACAGAAAGCAACCAAAAATAGAATGGAGCTACCTTGGGGGCTATGACTTTCCTGGGACAGGAGGTGTTCCTATACGCTAGTCAACAAACTCATAAAGTCTATGACCTGAATCCTTTAAGCCACATTGTAGCATGGGGAAGAGGTTGGGCTCCATCAGTGCTTTTCAACTGTGGCTGTCCATTAAAGTCACCTGGTCCAGATGCCCAGGCCCCAACTACGGTCATTTAAAATCAGAATTTCTGGGGTGGGGAGCAGGCATTGATATTTTTCACAAGTTTCCCCAGATGATTCTAATGTGCAGCCAGAGTGTGGAATGAATGAGATTCTATGATTCTAAGAAATTCCCTTTAGACAGGAAGGGAACACCACCCCCACCAACCAATATGTCATTTCCTTCAGTGGCTGTGAGTGGGTGCTAATTGTTTTTTTCAGGGGACCAAAAAGGCACTCATGCAGACAACCTGAGCTGGAAAACATGGATTTCACTTCCTAGCATGATGGTGATGAGTCTATTCCTAAAACAGAATATTATGGAAATCCAGGGTCTTTGTTTTTCAGCTTAAACCAAAGTCTGACTTCTCTGAAAATGTTTTATGTGAGGGTTCACTGGGATTTCCCAAGGAAACATTTTTGCAGACAAGCTGTCATCAAACCTAATCCACATCTCCATCCAGATTGCCTGTGTGTGGTACTTTTTAGAGTTAGGAGACCCTAAGGGCCATACCAATCTCTTTCTTACTGAAGATGAGTGCCTTTGCTTTACAAAAGAAAGCTCCCTCATTTCCTAGGGAGAAAATGCCTGCAAAATAAGAGGTCTGAGGATGATGCTGCTGATGGAGAGAAGACTTTGCTTCAGGAGAACAAACATGAGGCTGTGCCAGAGGAGGCCTGGGTTTCAAAACAGGGTTGCTCACCCTGATGCTGGAAGCCTTCTCATGGTGCTTTGGAGTCTGGGGCTGAAGAGATACCTCTATGGTTCATAGACTGTTAGGAGATTAAACAGATGTAAGCTGGTATGTTAGAGTTCTCCAGAGCAACAGAATCAATAGGATATGTATGTATATAATGTGTATTGCAATGTATCCCATGGCCACATGGGATTTATTCTACATGCAAGGCTGGTTCAATATCTGATAATCAATCAATGTATATACATTATATCAGGGGCCAAAGAAGAAAAATATGATCATATGATCATATCAATTAACACAGGAAAACATTTGACAAACTTCATCATCCATTCATGAAAAAAAACCTCTCAGTATATTAAGAATAAAAGGTAACTTCCTCAACCTCATAAAAGCATCTACCAAAAACCTAGAGTTTCCATCACACTTAATGGTTAAAGGCTGAATGTTTTCTCTCCACAGCTGGGAATAAAGCAGGATGTCTTATCTCATCCCTCTTACTCAAAACTCAAAACAGTACTGGAAGTTCTACCCACTGCAATAAAGCAAGAAAAAGAAATAAAATGCATTCTGAGTGGAAAAGAAGAAAGACAAGTGTCTTTATTTGCAGAAAACATGATTATCTACTGAGAAAATCCCAAGGAATCTATAAAAAAAGATCTTCTAGAACTAGTAAGTGAGTTCAGTAAAGATGCAGGATATAAGATCAACATAAAATACAACTGCATTTCTATATACTGATTATGAACAAGTGGAAACCAAAATAAAAAATGCAACACAACTCTTAGTCTGAATAGTTATAAATTTAACAAAACATGTATAGGATCATTATATTGAAAATTATAAAGTGCTGATGAAAGAAATCAAATAAGACCTAAATACCTGGAGAGATATACTGTGTTCATGGGCAGTAACACTCAACATAGTAAAGATGTCAATTCTCCCTAAATTGATCTATAGGTTTCACGCAATTGTTATCAAAATCCAAGCAAGATTTTCCAGCAAGGTAGATGAGATATCATTGAGACAATCTTATTCTAAAATTTATTTAGTAAAGCACAGGCTCTAGAATAGCTAAAACGATCCTGACAAAGAAGAATAAAGAAGGAGGACTCATTCTACCCATAATTAAGGCCTGTGTATAACTACAGAAGTCACGATAGCATGGTAGTGACAGAGTGCTAGACATATAGATCAATGGAACAATAGCAAATAGACCCTCATAAACATGCCAACTAATTTTTGATAAGATGCAAAGGCAATTCAATAGCTTTTTCAACAAATTATGTTGGAGCAATTGGACATATGTAAGCAAAAAAAAAAAAAAAAAACCACCCTATATAAAATTAATTCAAATGGATCATGGATATAAAAATAAAACCTAAAACTATAAACTTTTTTTAAAAAACTGTAGGAAAAAATCTTCATGAACCCGAGCTATGCAAAGAGGTCTTAGACTTGACACCAAAAGGGTGATGCATAGAAAGACAAATTGACAAGTTGGATCTTATCAAAATTAAAAACCTTTGCTCCGTGAAATCTTGTGTTCAAAGAATGAAAAACAAGCTACAGACTGGGAGAAAATACTTGCAAATCACAAATTTGACTAAGGATGAGAATCTGGAATATATAACAACTCTCAAAACTCAACAATCCCATTGTAAAATGGGCAAAAGGCATGCACAGACATTTTACTGAAGAGCATATACAGATGGCAAATAAGCACATGAAAAAAAACATTTAATTTTAAATACATCACCTGTAGAAGGCAATTATAGTGAAAACCACTAATGAGTAGTGTTCCTGGGAACTGACAAAAGCATACACAGGAAATGGGATGGGTCTCTAGCAGCTCCCCAAATAAACAGAGCCATCAGCTCTAGTTCTGCAAGGAAAGCAGGCTCTAGAGGGCCACCAAGTAGAGGCACTCCCTCCTCACACCCCTCTTGCCACTTTTGCAGGGGCTGAAGGGCTCTCTCTAAGCCACACAGCATCCTGAGGATTGTACTAATTTTTGGCAAGATGCAAAGGCAATTCAACAACCTCTTCAACAAACTGAACTTCTAAGCTGGTCTAGAAGACCAACCAGCATTCCTTTCCTGCACACACCATAGCCTTGCCTGCTTTAAAGGGTAGTGAGAAGACAAATGAGTTAATAAAGGCAAACAGCTTTGCAACTTGCCTATAGACAAGAGCATATGTAATCACTAAGTGGCTCATGTTCCCCTTACTGTTATCTATGCCTCCTAAGGCCACTTAGGCAATGTCAAGAGCCTGCAGTATTTCATCTCCAGTTCCTGCTTCATCAGAGCAAAGTCCTAATCACTGTGTAGTAATTGCCAGTTGACCAGGCAGCATCCGACCCTGTCGCGCAAGGGAGAATCATGGTGTCCCTGCTCCATGGCCCTCCAGAGCCTGCTTTCCTTGCACAGGGCGGCTCTGTTTATGTAGAGGAACTACTAGGGACCTATCCCATTTTCTGTGTGTGCTTTTGTCTGTTTCCAGAAACACGACCCATTAGTGTTCTTACTTTAATCACCTTCTCCAGATGACGTATTTAAGATTAATGAGGAATTTGTTCTCATCCAACTAGTTAGTTAGGGCAACAGACCTATTTTCCCCCTTTAAATAAATCTTGTAGGTAAAATAATGAAAAAACACATTTCCCTCTCCCACCTTGGCCCTCCTTTGAATGTTCTTGGCAGCTCTGAGCAGAGCCGATATGTAAAAATCAGATCCTTTATTGCTCATTAATTAGCCCAAACTAGCCCAGGCAGATGGAGTCTGCTGGTGAAGAAAAGGGATGGTCATGCGAAGGGTGCCTGGGATGTGGCAGGTGCTTGTGTGTAATGAACATCTGAACAAACAACTTCTTGTGTTGGGTTTCTATGGGCAAGAGGTGCCCCTGGGTAGGCTGGGCTATGTTATTTCCTGAAAATATGGGCTTTTGGAAAAAAAAAAAAAAGTATTTTTCCTCAGGCTTATAGTTTGAAGTGACAGGTATTGACTGCTTCTTGGGGTCTGTGTCAGGGAGATCTGGCTCTCTGAGGCAGTCAGGAAAGCTTAGGTATGTGTCTGGGGCTCCCACGTTGCCCTGCACCTTTCGCTCTTAGCACCCACCTCACAGGCCTGAAATGTCTTCATGTGTCTCTGTCCCACAAGAGAATGTAGGTTACTTGAAGGCAGAAACTGCATCTTTCTCAGCCTTGTCACATGTGCCTAGTATTGCACTTGGCACATAGCAGATGCTCCATAAAGATGCTTTGAACTGAACTGATGTGGAATGGCTCTTCAGATGTCATGTGATCACACAGACCCTGTTCCCTTGGGACTCCCTTGTGAGAGGTGAGGGGATAAATGGGAGGACTCTGCACCCTCTTTCTCTGGAGCACATGCATCTTGGCCTGGTTTGAGAGGACTCGACACTTTTGCACTTCTGGGAAACCATGACAGGCTACCAAGTGGGCCTCACTGTCCTCTCTCCTCCCTCCCTCATTCATGCTAACTCCTCCATTCTTTAAGGCTTGGTGTTCCATTGGTAAAGAGCCCACTTTCAAAAGGACTGTCCCAGTCTGGCTGATCTTCACCCAGTAGGACCTGTGGCTTTCAAGCCACCAAATGGAATACACAGGGGCAGAGAGTTAATGTGTCTCACCCTGTCCACCTCACTCTGACCTGGGAGGTAGATGTACCCAAAGAGGTCAGTGAACAAACCTCTGAAGGAAGCAAACACTAGCTCCCCACCTGGAAAGGACAGAGAACCACCAACCTGGGCCCAGAGCTGGGGCTGAGCATGAGGGGGAGGGAGGGAATAGTAGCAATTCTGAGGCTGAAGAAGGCCAGTGTGGGAAAGACGCAAGCAATGAATCCTTTTAATTCTTGAAATGCATCAGCCTCCCATTGCCCTACTTTCAGCACAGGGAAAGCCAATCACATCCTGCTTTTCACAGAAATGAAATAAAAAGCTCCGCTGGTTAAAACAGCAGACAGAAGCCCTCTGAGATGGGGTTGCCAGAGTGAGCAAATAAAACACAGGACACCCAGTTAAATTTGAATTTCAGATAAATGAGGAAATTTTTTAGTATACGTATATCCTGTGCAATATTTGGGATGCATTTATACCAAAAATCATTGCTTGTTTATCTGAAATTCACATTTACCTTGGTGTCCTGGCAACTCTGAGAGGTAAAGGCCACTACGGAATGGCCACAGTGCATTCTGTTCCCATGCAGGTGGTGGTCACGTGGAGGAGGGTGGAGAGGTGGTGGACCTACCCCCAGGGGTGACCCAGAAAGGCTACAGAGAGTTAGGAGGGAAGGCCACCTCCATCATAGGAATGGTCAGGGCGTCAACCACTATGGAGGGAGAGGGATTAGCAGAACATGATGGAAACACAGACATGTTCCTGTCCAAAATACTGAAAGCTCAGGAACGACATAAATGTTTCACATTAGGGAAATGGTTTTTAAATTATTATAGTCACATGGTGGGTATCAGAGAGACACTAGATAACATGTTTGGAAGCAGATTTTTACAAGTTTGAAAAAAGGCCCATCCTCTCTCATTCTGAGGAGCCCTCAGCTCCCTGGCGCAGGCCTCCCGACAGGCCTGGGAGCCACACAGCTGAGTGAGCAGGGTTTCACCCCGCAGTTACGCCTGAACTCCTCAGGCCCAAATCTCAGCTCTGCTGCTTCCTATAATAATATAATTGGTGCTCATAGCAATTGTATTCAAATGTAACACCTCACTAGAGATGTCACCAAGAGCTTTTTCTAGCATAGCAAGGGGGGAAAAGACACCAGCAATGCCCAGCACAGACTTCTAAAACTGACCCAGAGCTGTTCTCCTCGTGGTGCCTGCTCTCTCTCCACTCCCCACTTCTCCACTCCCCCTACCCTCCCCCTGCCTTCAAGAATATTGTCTTCCTGGGGCGCCTGGGTGGCTCAGTCGTTAAGCGTCTGCCTTCGGCTCAGGTCATGATCCCAGGGTCCTGGGATTGAGCCCTGCATCGGGCTCCCTGCTCAGCGGGAAGCCTGCTTCTCCCTCTTCCACTCCCCCTGCTTGTATTCCCTCTCTCGCTGTGTCTCTCTCTGTCAAATAAATAAATAAAATCTTTAAAAAAAAAAAAAAAGAATATTGTCTTCCTCCTGAGATCTCTGTGCCCTTTGCTCTGTAGATTAATGCAACCTGATAGTCAGGGCTTCCTGGGTCTCCGCCCCACCCTCTCTCTCTGTGCAGCACATTAGTGGGGTGAGGTGGGTTGGCAGGATTACACATCATAATAACACTGTTTTCCTGATAAACAACCATGTCATAGGTTGATGTGATGATTAAAGAAACCACAGATGTAAAACCGCTAACAATAAGCCTAAAGCATGGAGCAAACTCAATAAATGTTAGTTTCCTTCCCCCACCCCCAGATGCAAAGATCAAATAGGTCTGAAAGCATTTTCAAAGTAGAGCGCACAATAGGAATGTCTTCTGATGAAATCACTGTTCTGAATGCTGAGATAAAAGGAGGCAAAGAAATGATCTAAGCCAGCTGGGTATGGGGGTCAGCTGTCCTTATATGGGCTGACTCCCATATGGGATGGGCACCCCACCCTAGAAGGGGAGGCCCCAAAAAGGTGGAGATGGGGAGGGGGGAGCAGGGATGCTTTAAGGCTAAAAGGGTGAAAAAAAGGAACTGTGTCTTGGAGGGGTAGCAGCTGAGACACTGATCTGTGGGCCAAAGAAATCCTTCTAGAAGAGTGGGTTAGCAGGGCACGATCTTTATCTATAGCTGGAAAACAGCATGGTTGGGGTTATTTGTTTCTCTGAAGTCTATTAAACACATACATATATGATTCACTCCCTCTTTTTCAAGTGTTTTCCTTAATGATACAACAGGACGCAGAAAGAACGAAAAAAGGCAGGGCTTTGCAGTGCTTTCTAGAAGCCTGGATTCTTTCTCCACGAAGAAAATTAAATCCTGGAGCCCCACGGGGTTTCAATCAGTGTTCTTGTTATGGGCTGACCTGAGTCCCTCCAAAATTCACACGGCTGTGGTGATATCTTGCTCTGCTTGGATGAGACCTGCTGTGCTTGGTGGGCCAAAAGGGAAGCAACAACCTCACTGGGTTTTCAGACAGTTGAAGCCTGGAAAGTGGTCATTTTCCTTGAACCAGCTGGGACAAGCTGAGGACCACATAAGCCTCACTGCCATGGGCAAGGCAGAAGCCCTGGGTCAGGATGAGACCATGGCACCTCGCAGGGGCTCAGGCCTACAGGACAGGTGTGGGGATGTGGGGAGGCTCTATTTCAGTGCTTCTAAAGCAAGTGAAATCGGGCTCAGAGGCCCCACCTTGCTGAGCAGGCCTAAAATCTGCCTTCAGTGGAACCTCCCACCCCCACCCCGGCAGGGTTCCACAAGAACCAGGAACCTCGTGGAGTGCCAGGAAACAGTGGGGAGCCCTCGTCCTTTCAGGCCCCAGGACTGCCCCACTGTGCACATTATCCCATGCATGGTCCCTTGGAGGAGGCTCTGCTGCTTAATGGTCACATAGGACGAGTCAATGCTGGGAGCTATGGGGTCTGTGGTCAAGTCCCTGCAGGACACCACAGTCTTTCTCCTCAGAGGTCCTGCCCTCTTGCCAGAGCATTTTGAGGGAGCAAGGTCTGGTCACTGATGAGAACCTTGAACTCTTTCCTTCCCAGACTTGGGAGTTAGTTCACGTGCTTTCTCTCTCCCTCTCTCTCTGCTCTCTCTCTCTCTCTTTCTCTCTGTTCTCTTCCTCCCTCCCTCCATCCCCCTCTCACACTCTTTCTCTCCCCCTCTCCTCCCTCTCTCTCCCTAGGAGAAACTCAGGATTGCAGAAAAACAAAAGCCAGGAGGATAAGGCAAAGTCAAGCAGGAAGGTGGGGTGCAGGTGGGTAGTGGGTAAGAAAGTGGGGACAAAATGCAAATACACACTTTAACAATCCCCCCACCACACCCATTACATACAGCTTTGCTTCCTGGCCCTGGTCTTGGGTCGAGAGAGCCTCAGGGTCCAAGTCAGGCCCAGCAGCCTGGCAGATGCACTCAAGGCCACTGAATGGCATCTCCCTCTATGCATGAACCGTGTCCCGCTCATTGTGATAGCTGCTGTTTACTGAGGGCATTCCATGTGCTCAGTGATTTTGCATCCATTATCTCTAACCCTAATGGTATTTGAAAGTAGGTGTTATATTACCACCTTTTAACAGATGGGGTTGTTGAGTCACAGGCAGGTGACGCCCCAAAGACCTCACAGCAGATAGTTGTTGGAGTGGATTTGAAGCCGGGTCTGAGTGGCTCTAAAGCTGCCCCTCTCAGCACCTAGCCCAGTGCCTGCTTCTGGTGCTCAGCAAAGGTGCTCAGCAAATGCAGCTCCATACATTTCCTCCATGGGGGAAATGCCCAGAAGGCAGGAGTCAGGACCAACCCCACACTGTGCCTCTCTCCGTCTGCTGAGCTGAAGCAATCCTGCGACAAAAAGGGATAAATGGTGTGGGGAGAAGAGCTTATTCACATAAATTTCAAGAACCCCAGCGTCTGTTGAATGGGAACCTCCATCCACTTCCTGGGCAAAGGTAGAGGCACATGCTCAGGGCCCGAAGCAGCAGCTGCTTTGCCTGCACACAGGCTGGAGAGCACTGTGTGAGCAAAGGAAATCCATGGGTGCTTCTCTCCTACTCCAAACCTTCTGGGGTTCAGCTTTCTGGCTCCAGACATGGGGAAGTGTCTATTCTCTTTCTGCACAGATCACATTATGAATGGAATCTGTTTCAGAAGAACATTTCTAGACAACAGCTCATGCTTCAGAAGCATTCTCCTTGTAGCGCCATATATAGCTTGGGTGAGTGGGGGCAGGGCTTGTGACTGTGCACCTGTGGGAGTGTGTGTGTGTGATGCGAAGTGTGTATGAGTTTATGCATTTGTAGGTCAGCCCCTCTGCCTGGCTCCAGCATTACCCACCTCTGCAATATCCAGACTATTTAACAGGGGCACAGTATAGCCATAGGAATCTTCAGCAAACATGCCATTTGCAAGAACACCTTTATTTCTGCCCTGACAACAAAGTCTGTCGAGTTGGAGGGCTCCTGGGCCGCTCTCTTTAGGCATTCTTCAACTTTGTTTCCTCTGGTGCTACCTTCTCTGAAGTCGTTATTACTCATTAGGTATATTGCACACAAAGAAAAAGTAGGTCAAGGATTAAAAAAAAAAAGAAAAAAGAAAAAATCACCTTCAGGAGAAGCACTCATATTGTGTAAAGCTATTTTGAACTTGCATGAGATTTTTTGAAGGGGGAAATACTTCGTGTAGGGCTGGCTGCTGTCACAGCTGTCTTACGAATAAGTGCCCATCCCAGAGCCTTTCATATGTTAAGCACGTGATCTCAGAAACCCATTTTTAAAAGATAATTCTGCTCAGTGGGATAAGCAACTTTTATGTCTAGGTTCTATACAATATAGGCCACCTTGAGGATCCCCAGCTGAACAGGAACAAGGGAATCCTGAGAACTCCCCATAAATGGACAGAAAGAATGAGAGAGAAAAATGTGAGCCCAACCGTCTGGATAGTACGTACCTCTCAGGGTCAGAGCAAGGCCACTGGGCACACTGTGCCCAAGGGAGTCTTAGAAAGTCAGAAGCTTTGGAAAGAAACATCCCAGATCACTCTGCTCTGACCTACACCTGCTCCATGCTGGAAGCTCTGTTGCTAAAATAAGTATATTTAGGAGGAATAAAAGGTACATTAGGATCAAGGTGACAGGTTGCAAGGTGTCTAAAATTAAGGCTTCCTGGCTATGATGGTTAATTTCATTAATCTTGTTAATTTGTTAAACTGATGGTCAATTTGGCTGGGCCATGGTGCTTAGCGATGTAATAAAACATTCTGGTTATTTCTGTGAGTGTGGTTTTAGATGAGATCAGTGGACTTTGAATAGAGCAGATTGCCCTCCATAATGTAGAGGGGACTCATCTAATCAGTGGAGGGCCTACATGAAACAGAAACCTGACTTCCCCTGAGGAGAATGGAATTCTACAGACAGATGGCCTTCAGACCTGAGCTGCAGCCCTGGCTCTTCCCTGGTCGTCCAGTCTGCCAGCCCACCCTGCAGATTTTGGACTTGCCAGCCTCTATAATCACACAGATAATATAGGAGATATAAATAATCTCTCTGTGTAAGATAGATAGATAGATAGATAGATAGATAGATAGATAGATAGATAGATAGATAAAGATATATAGCTCTCTGGAGAGAGAGAGAGAGAGAGGGAGAGAGAGAGAAACATACAGACATCCTATTGGTTCCATTTTCCTGGAGAATCCTGACTAATACACTGGAAGAAGAGGGCCTTGACCTAGGACTTAATGGAAGGAGGAATGCAGTAGGGAGTTTGGCACAGCCATGGTATCTGGGCTTGAGTGTGAGACCTGGTCCTAGGCTGCCCTGGGTGGGGGTGTGCTCCACATGCCCAGGCTGATGTGGCTGCTTGCTGCTCTTGCTTTCCAGGGCATAACCAAGCTGGGCTACCTTTCCATGCTGGGCTATTATGATGGTGTCCAGAGGTCTATAGGCATTAGCTCAGGCAATCTTGTTTTTCTCTCTTTCATAAAGGGAGTAAGGGAGAGAGAGGGAGAGAGGGAGCAAGAAACCTGGACTAGCATTTAGCTCTGCTAAATGGTTCTTGCTTAGTTATGCTTCCCTGGGAAGGAGCCCATGGTGTCCTGCACGTCCTTCACTCTACAATGGGATCACATCTCTGTAGTACGCCATCACTGAGCTGGCTGGCTAAGAAAGCAGCATTCCTGCTTTTCTAGAAACTTCCATACAATATAATTCTCTATGGAAAGTATTTAATAATTGTGGGTTGTGACTCTGATCAAGAAGTAAGCATTTGATAAAACAACAGCATGTGGTTAGAGGCAAAGATACCCCCAAATCTTTAATTATTTTAAATAGTGAAAGTGTGTGAAAAGTCTTATAATATTAGAGCTAAAATGTACCATTAGGGAGGATTTAATCTATTTTTTCAAATGAAGAACAAGATCCAGATAATTATCTGAAATATTTATAGTACTTACAACCCATCTCATTGAGCAGATCTGAGAATAGAACTTACATTTCCAAATAAACACATTCCATTTACCACACTTTAAGAAGGTCCTTGAGAAGGGTTATTCGTACACTGTCTACAGATGTGTGGTAATGGCTATAATGTTTCCTGACTGCATAAAATAGAAGTCTACTCTCTATTCATGTTCTCACTAAAATTAACGTGCTCACTGTAAAATCCTCTAACTAATTGTAAAAACAATGATTGCTGTTCTTTCTTAGAGTTTACCTGGGCTTTGGGGAGACAATTTGGATAGCCAACATCTCTTAAAATTGCAATCCAGGGGACACCTAATTGGTGATTTTTCTTCTCTCCACAAAAGTTTCTACAATAGGAAGTGACCTTCAGTGTCATTCTGGAGAGGATTCCTTTCTAAAGGTAACCATTATATTCTTTCAACACTGCATGAACCGACTGGCAAAATGGAAACTTGACTGTCCAGTGGGGGAAGGCAAGCCAGAGCATAGAGCAATATGTGATCAAGTGGTAAATCCATGGGCAGAGGGTGTAAAGGCCGTGGGAATGCTACAAATGTGAAGACAACAGCAGGAAGGGTCGACTGAGAACTGGAGGATGGAGTCAGGGCAGGGCCTCCAAAGATGACTATAGAGGACATTGGGGACCCAAGAGCACACAGATGTTGATTTTAATGCAAATGGCTGCAGTCTCTTATTGTTCCTTTTTTTTCTCCTACAGTTGCATCAGCTCTTCTTCCTATTTTCATGCAAAGAGATACCTTTGATTTCCAGGCATCATTCTCTTCTCACTTTCCATGCTGGAAGCCTTGCATTGCTACTGTGGCAGCCTTAACTAGACAGAATATCAAAATCTTCAAACTGCTTCATTCCAGCCTCCACCTCACCACTCCATCAAAATTGCCCTAGCCAATGACCACCATACAACTATACAGCCCAATCCAATGAAAACTTTTCAGGGTTCATTCTTACATGACTTTTCAACAGCCTTTGGTATAGCTTGGCCACTCTCTCCTTGAAATCCTTTTCTCTCTTGTCTCTGGGATAGTGTACTCCCAGCACCTCTATTATTCTGCCCCTCCTTCTGCATTGCCAAAAACTCTTCCACTACACAATGTTTACATGTTGGGGGTCCCTCAGGGGTTGGCCCTGGGTCATCTTCCCTTTTCCCCCACTCTGTCGCTCTCTAAGAGAATTGCCTGCCCTGCCCAGAAATACCAAGGTATCTAGGAAGTAGTGGTAGGTATAACCCTCCCCACTAAAAGAAACCCAACATCCAGGTCTGGCAAAAGCCTTCCTATCCCCTCAGGCGGCAGCAGCAGCAGGGACCAGCTGGAGCCCGACAGCACCAGATAAGACAGGAAGGTCAAAGACTCTTAAAAGTAAACTGTTATTGGAACTAGAGCCTATAAAACTAGGGCAAGACACCCATACTAAACCTAAACTGGGTATACAACTAATGTAAAGATAACAGAACTCAGTCTCCTAATATAATAGACAAAGTTTCCAAGATAGAATAAAAAAAAAAATCACCTGTCAGACCAAGAACCAAAAAAAATCACATCTTGAATGAGGAAAGACAAAGGAACTAACACCCACACTGAGATGAATCAGGTATTAGAATTATTGATAAGATTTCTAAAGTAGTCATTATAAAAATGTTTCAATAATCGATAACAAATTCTCTTGAAATAAATGAAAAAAAATCTGACTAAAGAAACAGAAGCCATTAAAAAAAAAAAAAAGAACCAAATGAAAATTACAGACCTGAAAACACAATGACAGAAATCAGAAAAACCTTACTGGATGGGCTCAATAGTTGAATGGAGGTGAAAGAGGATAGAATCAGTGGACTTGCAGACAGGCAACAGAAGTCACCCAATTTGAAAAACAGAGAAAATAGACTGAAAAAAAATGATCAGAGATTCAGAGAACTGGGAAATGTTAAGAAAAGACCCAACCTTTATAACCTTAAGAGTCCCAGAAGGAGAGGAGAAAGAGGGCAAGGAAAGAGTATTTGAAGAAACAATGATAAAAATGTCTTGAATTTGGCAAAAGACACAAACCTACAGATCCAACAGCATAAGCCCAAAGCAATCCACATCAAAACACACCATAATTTAACTTTTAAAACTAAAATCAAACAAAAGTCTTGAAATCAGTCGAACAGAAACAATACCTTACCCATAGGGGAACAGCAATTTGAATTTGATTTCTCATATGAAATCATGGAAGCCAGAAGAAAGTGGCATACTTTTCAAGTGCTGAGAGAGAAGAATTGCCAACTGCAAATTCTGTATCTGGTAAAATTCTCCTTCAAGAATGAAGAGGAAATAAAAAAGATTCTCAAACAAAGGAAAATTAAAAGAGTTTATTGCTAGCATACCTACAATGAAAGATTGGCTAAAGGAAGTTCTGCAAACAGAAAGTAAATGATAAAAGAAGGAATATTAGAGTATTGGAAAGAAAAAGGGAACAATGAAAAAAGCAGAAATAAGGATACTATAGACTATCTTTTTCTTCATAAACCTTAGAAATCATATTTTATTATTGAAATAAAAATTATAACACCATCTGATGTGCAAGAAAATGATATTTAAAAATGAGGAAGGTAAAAGGACCAAATGGAACTGAGATTTCCATACCTCAATTTAAGGTAAAATATTGATATCAGTAGACTGTACTAAGTCACATGTATATATTGTGATACTCAGAGTAACCACTATAAAACTTATACAAAGAGATATTCTCGAAAACACTATAAATAGGGGCGCCTGGGTGGCACAGTTAAGTGTCCAACTCTTGGTTTCAGCTCAGGTGGTGATCTCAGGATTGTGAGGTGGAGTCCTGTGTCAGGCTCTGCACTCAGCAGGGAATCTGCTTGGGTTTCTCTCTCCTTCTCCCTGTCCCTCTCTCTCTCAAATAAATAAATAAATCTCCAAAAAGAAAACACTATAAATAAATCATTATGGAATCTTAAAATTATTCAAGTAACCTGCAGGAAGTCAAGAAATGTGAAATAGAGGAATGAGAAGCAAAAGAAACAAATAGAAACCAAATAATAAAATGGCAGACTTAAGCACTAACATATAAATAATTACCTTAAATATAAATGGTCTAAACACTCCAAATGGCAGATTGGATTTTAAAAAATAACCCAACTGTTTATATAAAAACTCATCTCAAATTCAGTGACACAGGTAGGTTAAAAGTAAAAGATGGGGAAAATAAGCCATGAAAACAATTTTTAAAAAAATCAGGACTGACTTTATTTTAACATCCAGTAAAGAAGACTTCAGAGCAAAGAAAATCACTGGAGATAAAGAGGAACATTACATAAAGGTAAAGGGATCAATCCATAAAGATGATATAACAGTGCTAAATGTGAATGCACCAAACAACCGAGTCTCAAAATACATGAAGCAAAACGATAGAGCTAATAGGAAAAATAGAAAAATCCACAATTACAGCTGAAGACTTCAACACTTCCCTCTCAGAAACTGAAAGAACTGCTGGATGGAAAATCAGCAATGATACAGAAGATCTGAATAACACAATTGAACAATAGGATCTACTTGGCATATACAGTAAACTCCATCAAACAGCACTAAGCTAAACATTTTTTTTCCAGCGCCCATGGAACATTCACCAAGTAGACTATGTTATGGGCCATACAACAAACCTCAACAAATTTTAAAGAATTGAAATCATAGTGTGGTCTCTGGCCACAATGGAATCAGAGAAGAAATCAACAACAGAAAAATAATTAAGTAAGTGGAAAATGAACAACACAATTATAAACAATTAGTGGGTCAAAAGAATCTAAAGGGAAATTTTAAAAAAATACATAGAACTGAATAAAACAAAAATACAGCATATCAAAATTTGTGGGATGCAACTAAAGAAATAATGTGAAGAAATTTATGGCCCTAAATGCTCATGTTAGGGAAGAGGAAGATCTAAAATCAATAATCTGAGTTCCTACCTCAAGAAACTAAAAGAGAAGAGCAAAATAAACCCAAAGCAAGCAAAAGAAAGGAAGGAGCAGAGATGAAATTTAAAATGGGAAAAAAATAGAGAAAATCGATAAAAAACAAAAGCCAGCTTTTCAAAAACAATCAATAAAATTGATAAATCTCTAACAAGACTGGAAAAAATAAAATGAAAGACATATCATCAATATTAGAAATGAAATGGGGTATATCACTACAAGTTCTGCATCCATTAAAAAGATAATAAGGGAATACTATGAATAACATTAAACTCATGTATTTGACAACTTCAAAGAAATGGACTAATTCTTTAAAAACCACAAACTACCACATCAACCAAAAGTAGATAATCAGAATAACTCTCTAACTATTAAAGAAATCAAGTTAATAACTGAAAAGTTTCCACAAAAGAAATCTCTAGGCCACTACAGAATTCTTCCAAACATTTAAAGAATTAACACCAGTTTTATACAATCTCCTCCAGTAAGCAGAGCAAGAAGGAACATGTACCAACTCATTTTATAAGGCTAATATTACCCTAATACTAAAACCAGAAAAAAACAGTACAAAGAAAATACAGACCAAAAACTCTTGTGAAATTAGATGTTAAAACCCTCAACAAAATATTCACAAACCTTATCCAATAAGGTATGAAAAGAAGTATACACCATAAAGAAGTGGGATTTCTTTCAGGTATGCAAGTCTGATTCAACACTCAAAAAAATCATTCAATGTTAGGCTTCACATCAATAAGCTAATGTAGAAATATCATATAATCATATCAGTTGGCACAAAAAAGCATTTGATAAAATCCAACACGATTCATAATAAAAATCTCAGCAAGTTAGGAATTGAAAGAACTAACCTCAACTTGACAAAGAATTTCTACAAAAAAGAAATTACAACTAATCTTATACTTAATAAGGAAAGACTGAATGCTTTCCCCAGGAATCTATGAAAAACCTTTTAGGACTACTAAGTGAGCTCAGTAAGCTCACAAGATACAAAATCAACAAAGAAAATGAATTGCATTTCTATATACAAACAATGAACATGTGGAAATCAAAAGTTAAAAAATATAATACCATTTATAATGACTCCAAAGAAAATGAAATACTTACGGGTACACTTAACAAAACCATGTACAGGATCTCTATGCTGAAATTATAAAATGTGACGAAAGAAATAAAGAAAGACCTAAATATATGGCAAGCCATATTGTGTTCATGGATTGGAACACTCAACGTAGTAAAGATGTCAGTCTTCCCTAAATTGATCTACAGGTTTAAGCAATTGCTAAGAAAATCCAAGCAAGGTTTTCTGTAGATATAGACAATCTTATTCTAAAACTTATATGGTAAAGCACAGGCCCTAGAATAGCTAAAACAATCCTGACAAAGAACAATAAAGTGGGAGGAATCATTCTACCCACTATTAAGGCCTGTGTATAACTACGGTAGTCAAAATAGCATGGTAGTGATATAGGGCTAAACACATAGATCAATGGAAAATAGCAAACTCAGAAACAGACCCACACAAATATGCCCAATTAATTTTTGACAAGATGCGAAGGCCACTCAATAGAGGAAGGACAGCCTTTTCAATAAGTGGTGTTGGAGCGACTGGACATTTGTAGGCCAAAAAAAAAAGAACCACGAGATAAACCTCACACCTTAGACAAAATTAATTCAAAATGGATTATGGATTTAGGAAGTAAAATGCAAAATTATAAACTTTTAGAAAAAAACTGTATGAAGAAGTCTTCAGGAACCAGAACTATGCAAAGTGTTCTTAGACTCGACACCAAAAGCATGATTCATAAAAGGAAAAATTGACAAGTTGGTCCTCATCAAAATTAAATACTTTTGCTCTGTGACAGCTCATGTTCAAAAGATGAAAAACCAAGCTACAGACTGGAAGAAAATATTACACACCATATATTTGACAAAGGACTAGTATCTAGGCTATATAAAGAAGGCACAAAACTCAATAGCAAATACCAAAAAATCCAATTACATACTGGGCAAAAGACATGTATAGACATTTCACCAAAGAGGATCTACAGACAGTAAATAGGCACATGAAAAGATGTGCAATGTCCTTAGCCATGAGGAAAATGCCAATTAAAAACAATGAGACACCACTTCACATGTATCATAATGACTGAAATAAAAAATAGTGACAAGGGGCGCCTGGGTGGTTCAGTCGGTTAAGCATCCAACTCTTGGTTTTGGATCAGGTCATGATCTCGGGTTCATGATCTCAGGGTCGTAAGATCGAGCCCTCTGTTGGGCTCCTCACTCAGCTGGGAGTCCATTGAGAGTCTTTCCCTCTCCCCCTCCCAACCTCCCTGCGCATGCTCTCTCACTCTCTCTCTCTAAAATAAATAAATAAATCTTAAAAACAAATAGTGACAATACTAAAAGCAGGAAAGGATGAGGAAAAAACTGGATCTCTCATGCATTGCTTGTGGTAATGTCAAATGGTACATCCACTCTGGAAAAGAGTTTGACAGTTTCCTATAAAACTAAACATGCAACTTCCATATGACTCAGCAATTATACTTTCATCTTTTATGCCTGAGAAATGAAAACTTGCATTTACACAGAAACCTGTATATGACTGTTCACAGCAGCTTTATTTGTTATAGTCCAAACTGGAATTCACCCCAATATCTTTTCATAGGTGAATGGTTAAACGAACTGGTACATCCATACCACAGAATACTACTCAGCAATACACAGGAATGAATTATTAGCACACTCAATAACTTCGGTGAATCTCTGGTGATTTATGATGAATGAAAATAAGCCAATCTCAAAAGGTTACATGCTGTATTATTTCACTTATATAACATTTTTGAAATGACTAGTGGCTGCCAAGGATTAAGGATGGGATTGGGGGTAGATAGAGGCAGGTATTATTATGAAAGAGAAAGAGGGACACTTATGATGTTGAAACTATTCAGCATCTTGACTGTGTTGTGGATACATGAACCCACTTAGGTGATAAAACTGTATAGGACCAAATACACACACACACACACACACACACACAAATACAAGGAAAATTTGGGAAATATGAATAAACCAGTGGATTGGAGCAGTGTCCATATCCTGGTTGTGTTATTCTACTATAGTTTTACAAATTGTTACTACTGGGGAAACTGAGAAAAGTACACAAAGGATCTGTTTCCTGGATGTGGGTTCTCAACAGGACTAAAATTTTCTCAGTGTCAAGGATAGCTGTTCTGGCTTTTTTTTTTTTTTTTTAAGATTTTATTTATTTATTTGAGAGAGAGAGAGAGCACAAGTGGAGGGGAGCGGCAGGCAGAGGGAGAAGCAGGCTCTCTTGCTGAGCAGGGAGCCCGATGTGGGGCTCAATCCCAGGACCTGGGACTATGACCTGAGCCGAAGGCAGACACTTAATCAACTGAGCCACCCAGGTGCCCCTGCTCTGGCTTTTTAGTTCTCACACAACACTTAGCACCGAGCCCACAACATAGTAGCTTCTCAGTGAACCCTGAGAATTCCCTTATAATGGATGATATCATCTGATGAAGTAGGCATGGAAGACTGTCAGGACATTTATCAACAGATACTTGGAAAAGTTTCAGTCGTGGGTATTTACCTTTTCCAAGGACAATCTTACATGTCAAGAGCACTGGTGTTTACTTTCAGTACATGCTCTGCATCTGTCACACATACACAGGACATGCACAACCGTGAAGACTGTGGTTGGACAGGGCTTCCGAGTGCTGGTTCTCATAGCAACCAGCAAAGAGCCACTTCACATGTGTACTTGTAAAATCACTGGACATGATTCAGACTTGCAATACAGCTTCTGCCAGGAGTACGTTTCTTTCTTGGGTTCATATTTTATTATGCTTATTATGAAGCACATCGTGGTTACAAATTCAATACTCAGTGTTGTTTAGTCTCAAAGGACCCTATGTTGGGCCCGTCTATTAACCTTAGATGAGAAATGAGTACACTGAATTCAATTAAACACTTGAGCATTTTCTACATGCAAGGCACTGGCCTGGAATCTCTCGGGGCAACAGAGAGGAATAAACAATGGTTCCTGTTCCCAGGCAGCTAACAGCTCATGTGGAGGGTCTCTACCAGTGCTGTCAGAAAAGACTGGATTTGGTATGAGCTGTCAGTCGGTGCTGATATGAAGCCCTGGGACCTTGGAAGTGATGACTTCTGGTCTGTGGTGGGTGCCCTGGAGAGAGGCACAGGTTTACGGAAATTGCTATGGGCTACAATGGTTAGGAGCCTGTTTGCCAAATCACCCTGTCTCATATGAATCCTCACTTCATCACTTACCAGTGGGTAATATGAGGCCTGTTCCCCTTCCTTAGAATCAGGAAAACATTATCAACCACCCTGAATTGGTGTGAGAAACAAAAGGTAATGTATGTGACCTATTTAGCACAGAGCCTAGCATACAGTAAGTGCTGCCTAAATGCTGGCTCTTATTACTTAGCTGGGGGAAAAAGATGAACAAGACATAAGTCCTCTTGAGCTGCTTTCCATCCAGTGGTATGCTAAACACGCATGTAGAGAGATTACAGGGCAGTGGGATCCATGTTATTGCAGACAGGAAGAGATAAGTGTGGCTTGCACTCAGGAGGCCAACAGATACCTCGTGGTCATCACAGTGCCATTCACAGCTGCCTAAAGCAGGTTTTATTTACACCGCCACCAGCTTTTGTGCTCACCATTGAGTAAGACAGACAATGTGGCCTGAGCTCACTGACTGCTCTGCCCGCTCACCGTGTTCATCTCCTTGTTGCTGGCTCCCCGTGGCACTTGGCTGTTTGCAAAGCTGCAGAAGGAGAAGTGTTTTATGTGGGCTCTCCTGCAGGATATTTGTCCCCTGGATTACCCAGTATCAATGTGGCCCCAGAGAGAGACCTGCTGAGGACCTATCATTACCACACCCCCTTCAAGCACAGGCACATCCAGCTTGTTTCTAGCTCGCCACCTTTGGTGTGGGAACAGTATCTATGCAGTTACTGTTTCTTATCTCGAGAAAGGGTCCCCACTTCCTGAGGCGGGGAGCTCAGGGTGGCAGTGAGATTGCCTCTTGTAGCTCAAAGCATCTTTTTTCTCCTTGCTCTGAGTCAGCTTTGTGGGGTGCTGTGATACAGAAAGTGCCTTCTAGGGACTCACTGTCCTGTGGTCCAAAACACTTCAAGGTACAAATCCTCTCTGTGCCCAGTAGCCCCACCTCAGACCCTGGAACTTGGCAGAGCTGGGTGTGCTCACTTCTAGCATCCACCAGACACTGAGTCGTCATCCTCTGCACAGAGAACTATATAGAGAATCAGTCCTAATTTACAATCTGAGGTAGGAACTCTTAGAAATGCCAGTTTGAAGTCCTAGTAAATTTTGTCTCAACATAGTGATCAAGAGTGATATTTTAGAAGGAATAACAAGAGTGGAAAGCTGTGCCATTTATTTGCTTTCTTGATTAATATCAGTGTACAGGGAACATGGTGGGGTCTGAGGGCTCCACACAATCCACCTGCCCCCGGGGTGTGGGCAGTAACTGCCGGTGAAATAGTTGTGGGGACATGGCAGTTTAAGGTTTGCCAGGTGCAATCTAGAAAACGGGCAGAAGCCGTGAGAGCAAGCATAAGGAAAAGGATCCTTATCAAGGGGAATCTGTGAGATAACCTGCCAAAGAAACACTCAGGTCAGAGTTTGAGTAACCACAGTGGGCGCTGAAGCCCAGCGTGCATGGGCCTCTGACCGAGCCGGGGGGACCCCAGTGTCCTCACAGAAGACTCCAGCATGTGACGGTGGGGTCAAGCAGGCTTAGAGCAGGAACTGTGGGGTTCTCTTCTCTGAGCTGGGAGCATGCAGGAGGTGAGCCCAGGGTCCCATCCTGACCCATGCCACTAACATGAAGAGTATATTCTCCTGAGGTCCCAGGATTTGAGACCCAGATATTTTCTCCAGGTGTGAAGGAAAACTTCTGGTTTAGAGAGAACAGCTCCCTTTTTCCCCTTAGCCAAAGTCCCCAGGTCTAGAGACTCTGCTGCTGATCAAAAAGTAGCCCTGAGATGCAAGGCTACAACCTGCACACAGGTAAGGTCTCCCTGCCCCTGAAAAGCCTCTGAGGCCCAGGGCAGTTCCAGCCCTCCCGTGTCCCTCTGCTGGCCTTGGCACCCAGGAGACCATCCTCCTCCTCAGAGCCACAACTCTCTAGCTCGTGGGACTCTGCCAGTCTTTCTCAACCTGTCCCGAAGAATCATCAAAACTGCTAACATTGTTTTGATCCAAACCCCATTCTGGAGTTTTAAATGTTCCCAGTTTGTTTTGTAAAATAAAAATCCATGCTCCTAGGGTTGGAGGAGTGCTAATTAGATAAGGAAAATGCTTCTGGGTCCTCTGGATGCACAACTCACAATTGGGGAACTGAAAAGAGGCAGAGCCAGACCAGAAGGTCACCAGGATGGTGAAGGTGCCGGAAGCCATGTACGGGAGAAGCCACCAGTGTGGGTGAGCAATGGGAAGACCAAGGGGCACGTGGCAGGCAGACTCCGGGTTTGTCAGGTAGGAGGGGGAAGGACACCAGTTCTTGTAGCTCCAAGGGCAGAAGCAGGACCAAACAGGTGGTCATTTGGAGGGTAGGGGACGGATTCGGTATCCCTAAGCGGGCCTTGAGCCCCTGTTGCTGGTTTCCATAGGGGATGTCTATATGGGAAGGCTCATGAACAGGATGTGAGAAAGGAAGGGGACACTCCTCAGTCCAGCAGATTAACACCAGCCACTCTGCAGGTGGGCAGACCCTGCAGGCTGCACCCCATGTCAAATCTTCAGCATGGTAGACAGCAATGGAACCCACATACCCCTGAGCGCCCATTACTCCTTGAGTTTGGTGGAGTTGGATATTCAGGCCCTCTGCTGGGGGTTCTGGGGAATGAATTCCTGCTCCGGGTGGGAGGTTGAGCTAAATAAACCCCCAAGCTCCCTGATAGCTCTGAAAGGCTATGATTAAACCATGATTCAACTACTTGTTCTTCAAGTAGATTCAAGTAACGCACTTGGAGTCTAGATCTGTACAGGAAGGAGCAAGCCCTCCAAATCTGGGCACCCCACTGTTCTGGGCACCAAACATCCATGGCACTCTTTTGTTTTCTGTGCCATAGATGTCTGGATTCTCTCAGTCCCATCTTTCACTCTTCCTGCATCTCCACAACACTGGCTTGACTCTGTTTTTCCTGGGGTCTTCTTGCTCCCTGGATGCAGCTGTCTTGCATCCAGCCCCCGTGACCCAGGGTTTCCACCAGTTGCTGACCGGGCTCTGGGAGCCCTGGGCCTCACCAGGGTCAGACAAACGTTCCTTCTGTTTAGGCTTGCACAGGTGACCCACTGACCTACTTTTCTGTACTGCTTGGCATAACTCAGCATCCTTGCAGTCAAAGTGCCCCTCCTCCGCGGAGTTGTGATGTTTAGACTCTGTGACAGGAAACATGAGGGTAACGGCCCTGCAGATAAAAATGTAATGCACTGAGGTGTTCATGGCCACCAGGCTGGCTCTGTTTAATTGCACAAATATCATTTATCACGAGACATGTGACAAATTCATCTGCATTTTTTTCCAGCTTACAGCTCTGCATTCTCTCATGCATGTCCATTAGGTTTGCTTCTCCTACTTACATATTTAAATGAAAACAAATTGGCTCATTTACTCTGAGACGCTCAGCTTGACAGAGATTCAAAGTGTGTGTGAGTGTGAGTGTGTGTGCGTTGTATTTGTTTTGCCTCAAAGGGTTCGGATGTCTGGGTGGAATGGATCATTCAAAAAGAAAGAAATTTCCAGAATGTCTTCAATCATCTGCACAAAACAGAGTCTGAAATTGCTCAGGAAAAACCATTGATAAAACCACCACCACAGACAAAACCCCATTAATGTGGCAGTCTGTTGCAAATGTCACAGCGTCACATATTCTTTATACCTTCACAAAGAGCTGCAACTGATTGTGGAATTACTTTTCCCTGCCTGTCTGAACTGGTTTAGAAGACGACTGCGAGGGGAGTAAGGCCCCTTGCAATGCAGAATGGGGACATGCTGAAAGGGCTGGACTTCGGAGTCAGCCCCAGGTTGGGGAGGAGGAGGGATGCCAGTCTGGGAGCTGTAAGCCCTCCTTATAAAAGGGAAGTGGGAAGTACAAGGCAGGGGGCCCAAGCAAGGAGAGACCCTCTCCCTGGGAGATAGTTCCCCCCTTTTAAATTTATTGTTCTTTTTGAATGACATGAGTAACCAACAGACACCTGATATAGGAGCATGAAGAAGTTCCCCTTACTTCCTCCTCCAATCCCAATCCTTAACCCTGTAGTATGTATTCTTCTGGAACTCTCCATGAATCTACATGTCTGGTGCTGAATATATATGCATAAGATTATATGGATATAATCTTACGTATGTGGCATCGGCAGAATTTGTTATAACTGGTTACTCCCTCCCTCTTGAAGCTCTTTCTGCCCTTGGTTTTAGGGGCCCAACCTTTTTGGGCTCTCCTCCTACCTCACTGCTCACTGTCTGGTCCTTCTCCACCTCGCATGCTGGGGTCCTCCTTACACGAGTGACCTCTGGATGAGGGATGGTCCCTGGCTCCATCGGGGACCACTTCTCTACCTCTTTGATCTCTCCCGGCCCTACAGCACTGCATAGCAGTTAGAAGATGCTGGCTCTCCTCTGAAAAACAGGCTGGGGGTTCTAGAGGGGAGGGGGGTGGGAGGATGGGTTGGCCTGGTGGTGGGTATTGAGGAGGGCATGTTCTGCATGGAGCACTGGGTGTTATGCACAAACAATGAATCATGGAACACTTCATCTAGAATTAATGATGTAATGTATGGGGATTAACATAAGAATAAAAAAAAAAAAAAAAAAGAAGATGCTGGCTCTCAATATGTTCCTCCAGCCTGAAGCTGGACCACCACCTGCTCACCTGACATCTCAACTGGGACCTCTGACACGCCCTGCAAACTGGTCCAAGGCAGAACCCTTGATTTTGCCTCTCCTGAACCTGCTCCTCTCCCAGTCTACCCACCACTTACTGGCCACAGATTGGGAATCCTTGGTTCCTCTTTTCTTTCCATAATCCGAACTGTCAACAAATCCCAGGGTCACTGCCATCCAGAACCTGCTCACTTCTCACCCTGCCCCCACCCCCATGATGGGGCCACAAAGTGCCATGCCTAAACTACTACAGTGGCCTCCTAACCTGCTCACCCTGCTTCAGCCACCTCCAGAAGCAATGCTTTTCACACTAGCCAGACTGAGCTTTTAAAAAGTAAAAGCCATCATGTCATGGCCCTGCTCAAAACCCTCCCTGCCATCCTCAGAACTGATCCAAATGGCCCTGTGTGGCTCACCCACCGCATCTCTCAGTCCCATTTCCCACCATGGCTCCAGTGGCCCAGACTCCTAGGAGAGGGACTTCTGTTTCGCTCCTTACTGCTGCCCCAGCACATAGCAGAGTCTCAATATATGTATTTCAATTAAATGAACTAATTTTTTATTTTCCTTTTCAAACTTTATTGTCTTGGAGATTTTTCCATATTGTTATATATAATAACTATCTCTTACTTCTGAATTATTACAAAGTATTCCATCCCATGGATTTGCCCTGATTTACTCAACTATTCTCTTACTGATAAAAATTTGAGTTGATCCATTTTCACAGGTTTGATTAACAAATAAACCAAGCAGAGAAATTTAGGAGAGGAGTCCCAGTCCTTACATAGGGAACCCCTGGATGGGTTTCAACATGTCTGGGAACTCCCAAAAGTGTATGTGAATATGTAAGTCCTTGACTCAGCGGGAATACTGGTTTCTTAACCTCCTGAAAGTTATAAATCACTGGATCAGGATGTTTGCTTAAACTGATCCAGGCTATCCTCTCTGCTGGCCCTGCCAACCCCTAGTAGGAAAAACTAACCAATTTAGAAGAACACCGCCATCAGTCCAGAGACCTTGAGGCAGTGTATTTTGGGTGACGGGGCCAGAACTGGGAAGGGTAAACCCGCTGCTACTCCCTAGTGATCTATGGCTGCCTCTAGACTTCCTCTGGCCTCCTCTTCCCCTTCTGACCATGGGCCTGATAAGATCTGCCTACCTCCAGGTAGCATGTAGGAGATGCCTTTATAACTGTAAATTGCTCTTTTGCTTTTCAGACTTCCCAGTTTCTCCATCTCCTAATCCCATACAAATGATGGTATACGAAGGTAAAAAAGAGAAATACAAAACAAGACCATGATGAGATGAAGTTGATGAGAGCACCGTGAGCTCTTTAAGATGCAAAGAATCTCTGAAAATTCTGCCGAGGAGAGCAGATGCCCCCAGACCCCTGCCTTGCTGAAGGATGTGTTAGCCGTGCAGCTTTGGGCTGCTGTCAGTTCTTTCCTGCCTCTCAGCAGCTCCTGCTGTGGCCATCAAGTCACTTAAAGCATCAGGAAGGAGTGTTGCTGGTCAGAGTTGAGGGAGAAGGAGGTGATATTCTGTACCAAGCCCTGAGCAGCAGGTCCCCTCCCAGCCCTCAAGGAGCAAGGCTTGCCCACTGCCAGTCTCTCAGGAGACCCTTGTCTGTCTGCTCCCTACAAGCTCCTTGGGGCTCTAAATGCCAAGTCCTGGCTCTCACTCTGGACTGAAGAGTATGGGTGATACGCAGTTCTCCAATCCAATGTCAGATATCTCAATGTATCTTACTGACAAATGAGTGGCTTCGATGCTTTGGGATAGAAGAATATAGTGAGTGGTCAAATTTGAAGATCTGTATTGTTAAAACTAATATTGTATTATAAGTCTAATACAGCATAATGATTAAAAGCATAGACTAAAAGCCAGACAACCCAAGTATGAATCCCAGCCACACTGATTATCTGTGCTCTCAGAGGAGTTTCATTGTTCTGTCCCTCAGTTTCCTCTTCTGTAAAATGTCAAGATAGTGGCTCTCCGTGGTAGAAGTCCCTGGCTGCTCCCCATTCTCTGTAACGGCAGAACTGTGGAGTGGCACGTGCTGGTGGGCTCTACCACGTTTCCCAGCCTCCCCAGCAGCCTGGCCATGTGACTTCATCTCTCACTGAATAAGTGGGACTGACTCGTGCTATTTCTAGGTCAGGCCTTGGAAGAGCAAGTGTCTGCCGCTACACTCTTGTCCTCTGCCTCTGATGGCTCGAGTAGCCGGGATCAGAGCAACTTTAGAAGGCACATGTAGACAGTGGTAAAGAGGCCATCAGCCTGACCATGTTGCCTTCCAACTTGGAACAGAGGTGGTCACGAGAGAGAGAGATAATCTTCCATCTGGTTAGAGCCACTTCGTTTTTGTTTCTCTTCCTTAAAGCAGCTATTGTTATTCTCACTAAAGCCCTGTTTCACAGAGGTGTTGGGAGTATTCAGTATGTTACTAAATACAAAGGGATTAGGACAGCGCCTGGCACAGAGTCAGTGCTGTATACATGTTGGCTAACAGTACTGGTGATGAAACTCATAATAAAACATCATCACGTAATTAGGAAGGAGGAGCGTATGTAAAAATCATGTGGTGTATTTCGATGCTCTGTATCAATAATGCATGCCTGATGCAGAGTTTTCTACTGTCCAGGCCATAGCTCAGCACCATTGCCCAGACTACCCACAACTGGCTGGTAATACAAAATAGTAAAGCATATGGCATTTTGGATCGTGTCTTTGATTACAAAAGTTCTTTAGGATGACTAAAATAGTGTACCCTTCTTAGAAAGTTCCCAAGAAGAGTGATTAGAAACTTGTGCCAGGGCGACAGGAATGGAGTGATAACTATCATGCCGGATGACTTTCAGTTACTTAGAAATATAAATGTGAAGAAAACTGATACGCCACCCCTTTTCTAAATGTGACTGCGTTAGGTATTTCTTTGTGTCTTCTTTCCTGCTTGTCCACCCTTACATTGACACTTTGGGTAAGTGCATTTCCAGCAAATGTGGGGTGTTCATGACCACTGCAGAGTTCACAGTCCCCACAGTGGTCAACCTGGGACGCATGCTCCCCTGGTTGCCTAGTTACTGGAGGAGAGGGAGCTGCAAATGAGAGGAGCTGGGAGAAGGCTGTCCAGAGGAATAGCAGGTATGTAGTTCACGGGGTGGCCAGGAGCCTTTTGTTCTGATAAGTGCACGGAGTTGCTGCGGCTTCACCATGTGATGGCCCAGGCAGAGATAGCTGCCCCCGCTGTCAGTCCATAATAACATACATGCAGCACCCACGGGGTCGCCACCATGTCAACTGTGTTGATCCCTGCTTTGGACAAGAATGAGAAACGCCTGAACTATTTCCAGCTCCCCTGTATGACAGTGTTGACAAGGACCTCCCACTCCCCAGCCCTGGATCTGCGCTGGAGATGGACAGCTCCCAGACTGAACCCTAGGTGGCAGGAAGGCTGCCATGCCACAATCACATCCTGCAGCCCAAGACCAGAGTACTCCTCGCATCACACCGGCATTTGTGAATTAGCTCTGGAGGTCCATGTAGAGCTAGATAAACAAAGGACACTGAGAGCTGTCTGACTTCCAGCCTATTAAGGGATCCCAGAATTCCCCATTACCTGTGTAGCCCCTATACCTAGCCAAGTGTGAGTAACGTGGCTACCCACACTTTTGATATGCCTGAGTGCAGGACTAAGTGAGCAGAAGGCAGGTCAACATGTGGTCACAGGCCCAGACTATGGGCGCAGACAGCCTGGTTCTGCCACTCACAGGTGATACAACCTTGGCCTAGGTCCTTTCTGCTCTCACGCCTCAGTATTCTGATCCATACAGTGGGAACAGATAGAACCTAACAGAGCATTGAATGGATTCAAGACAAGGAAGGCACAGTGCTTAGCACAGAGTCTTCCAAACAGTATTTGGTCAATAAATAGGGTGACAATCTCAGTTGGACGCATCTGTTGTCCTGGAGTAATCATCAACAGCACCCGCATTCACATTTAAAAGTGTCCCAGTTTGAGTGATAAATGATAGGTCCTATCAACAGATGATGATGGTGATGATGATCATGACAACTACTAATTGGGTCAGGAGGCTAGTCAAGCACTGGGAGGGATCCCTGAATGCGAGCTTGAGCCAACAACCAAAGCATCTTCCCTCTTGGCAGCATTCAGCTGTACCATGCATAAGCAAAGTGATACAGGTCATCACACGTAGCACAGATCAAATCAGAGACTACATATGTGATGTTCTGTTCAAAAGGGATCTTGTCCTTATGGAGCCTCTGGCCCTAGCAGATGAGGACAGTGAGGAATAAATAAGGCAGCCAAGAGCAGATGTGAGCAGGACAGTGAGCAAAACAGCATGGCAAGTCCCCAGGGTAGGGAAGCTAGTGTGCTTGCTCACACAGATCAAGAAATACTCCTAAGAGCTCAGGGTGGGACTGGGTTATGGAAGACCCTCTGAAGATAATCCCATGACTTTCTTCCTGATCTTGGTTTCTCTCAAGGACTTCCCTTTGTTTTCTCCTCAACAAGGAGCCTTGCAGAGATATCACAGATGATGACAATGACAAGCATGTGTGGGGTAAAGCCACTCAATAACCCCCAAGCACTGCACGTGCCACCAGTCATTCCTTTACTTCAGCCACCAGTCATTCCTTTACTTCAGTCAATAAGGCTAGCGCGGTTATCACCATGTAAAGATGGGGACGTGGAACTTGGGAGATGAAGCCATTCTTCCAAGGTCTCCCTGCTGGAAGGGGCGGGACTGGGACTTGAACTGGGTCTCTCCAGCTCCTGGGACATCGAGAGGCGTGTGCCATGACATAGTCAGAATGGGAAGGCTCCCTGCAGCCCAGGCTGGCTACTGCCCCCCCAACAGTCACCACTGCCATGGAATAAGCCAGAGAGACAGGTATGGAAAGACCAGGAATGCCCCATGGAGGGAAGTCCTGCCTTCAAAGTACAGCCCACAGAGAGACACAGAACACGTGGAGTGTCAGCTTTGTGGGAGTGCCCATCTGAGTCTCGCCCATGTCCCCTCTGGGCAGTGGGTATCTCCCTTAAGGATAATAGCAATACTCAACATTACATGAGCACATATTATGTGCCAAGCTCTAGGTTTGATGCCCCGCTTGAGTTATTTCTTTTAATGTTCACAGGAACCCCCATGAGGTGAGTGTATCTGAAAACACGTACAAACCCCCATCACCAGTCCTGGCTAGCTTCACCTCATAGGCAGAAACTCAGTGCCCAGAAGCTTCTGGAAGTTAGAGCCCAGAAGTTCTAACTCAGGGCAACAATTTTAACCCCCTCTGAGTATGACGTGGGACAAATTCCCACCTAAGAGCCAGTGGGCCACGGGTGGTGGCAGGTGTGAGTCCTGAACAAGTGTGAATCTTTCTGGTCAGTTGGTTTCCTGGCACCATCTCAAATTGTGTGTGTGTATGTGCACACGTGTGTGTGATGAACACTCAATTCTAACAAAGAAAATCACAAAATGTGGAAAATAATTTTTCTCTCCAGCAGAGAAACATCAGGGATTACAAAGTACATTAATGGTATAATATGCAGGAAGGGGGTCAGGTTGCTGGCTTTGGCCTTGGAACATAGGAAGGAGCTGTAAGAATAAAGATATACCCCAACAGGCATCCAAGAATAGACTGTGTCAGAACCTCAGTGTGTTCCTGGGGTGAAAGGCAAGGCCCCAAATGCAGAGGTACAGGAGTGGGCCTCCAGTTCCTGGGGCCTGAAACAGGAGGCATAGGCAAGGGCAGGGCCAGGAAAGTCTGAGCGAACAGAGATTGTCCAGGCAGGGATTCAAGCACAAAGACCCAGTTATCCACTTGGCTGCAAGGTGGGAACTTAAGAGGAGAAAGGCAGGAGCCCAGTTGTTAGGACTGAGCTCCAAGAGAAGAGCAAGAGGAATCAGACACTGAATCCCATTTCCATGTGAGGAGCTCCTCCAGTGTCCCCGGACTCAGGCTGAAAGAGCTAAGGGCTGCGCTGTAGGTGCAGGTCATGGAGAGGTGTGGGAGCAGGGCTGGGAGAAGAGAGACCTGACAGGTCCCACAGGAGGTCTCCAATGTTGGAATGGACATTGTGCAAGTAAAACCCAGCAAATAGCAGGACTGGACATGACCGCTCATGCATTGATTTTCAGAGGGGCCCCCAGAGTGCCCAGCTTCCAGTATGCTTCTGACAGCACACTGTGAAATCTTTGGAAGCGGTTCCCTTGTTTGTAGTTCCAACAGGAATTGGTTTCCCCAAAAGTAGGTCAGGAGCTCCTGGGAAACTTATGGATTCTGACTTTGATTTTTCCAGCTTGAAGTTCAAAGAGCATGAATAAGTTCACTGGAAGAAAAAAAACATTAACTTTTTTTGCAATCCAAAACATGCTTGGCATAAAGTGAACTAAAAACTGAAGGAGCTGGGAAAACCCTAGTTGTGGCCTTGCAAATACCCACTCTTTGGCCCTACTGGGGACAAGTGGGACAGGTACAGCCCTAGATACAGACACCATGACACCAGATGACCCAGCATGTTCTTGTGCTGCCGCCCTCTGTCGATTTCCACTTATTGAAACTGCCTGTCTGCATGAGTCACAAGAACGATTTAGTATCTCAGTGAACATCCAAAGCCTCCTGTATAATGGACAGGTTTCTTTCTCTCTCTTTGCTAGAAAGAGGAAACAAGGGGATTCCAGCAAGGGGGTAGGCATCACTTCACCCTTGGCTCATGGCTCATGGCTCATGATATTCGTATGAGTATGAGCCAAGGAAAAACCCAGATCTTTAAGAACCAGGACCACATCTTGTTTATTTTGCATCCACAGCAGTATTTAGCTCAGGACCTTGTCCAGAGTCAGTTCTTAATGAATAAATGAGCAAGGAACAAAGCTTGTGCCCTCAGTGTCTGGCAGAACAATATCTGCCTATTGGAGGATGGGGTTAGGCGTAAGGCACAGACAATGAATCCCACTCCGCTTCTTGCCAACTTCAGTGGGCTTCTATAGTTTAGGCCTGACCGGCATCACCTCCACCTTCTTCAGGCAACAGCATCCTGGATTTTCCAGTGATCTACCATCTCTTCTCCATTTTTTATTTAATTAATCAGATTTGGGCAGACATGACTACCCTAGATTCCCGTGGTCATGTGACCTAACCCAGAAAAATCACAGAACCAAGTGAATGACTTATAAATGATTTCATTTTTGGAGGCCAAGAACTCCTACATTAGAAAATGATTTTATTCAAGTAAGTCGAGATGGCAATATTCATAATAAACTGCTTTCAATGGCCCTGGCCTCTCACCTTGAAAATGTTAGATGATTATAGCAGTAGATACAGGTTACTGTGTCCTCAGACATCAGAGAACATTTATACAAATGAATAAGTGGGAACAAATTAGATTCCATCTCATGTTGATAAAACTTCAACAGGAACAAGCACCCCTTGATTTGATTGTTGGAGCCAGCTCAGCTACAAGGAGATGTGTTTCGAAGTTTGTGCAGGAATCAGGGTGGAATTTATAATGCATCTTGAAGATTTTATTCTTCAAACACATATATTAATGCACAACAAAGAAAAGCAGCCTCATCCACAGCTTGGTCAACTTGCTGACTTTGGAATGAGGGTCTCAGAAAGTCTGTGATTTCGTCACCTGTGATCTTCTCATTTCTGGCCAGGTCCTAAGCTTTTGGTTGGGGTGCTGCCAAGAGTTCAGTTCAGTTACCTCCCACCTACACATGGTCTCTGTTGGCTCCATGGTTGGGAAGGCCTGATCAACGACCAAGAGGTGGTGTCATCATCTGCATTGTCTATGGGATTTGCCAAGGTTGGCCACTCCTGGGTGGGGAGCCAGACACCAAGCCTAGGGCCATCAGATTTGCAGTTAGGTCTGTTAAGAGTCACTTTTGTTCCAGGGTAAGTGGCATTGAGTAGCTCTTCCACTAGGCTGAGTAAGGGGGCAATGGCCTCATCTTCTGAAACAACCCCTGGTTTCAACAATTCCTTAGGCCAACCCAAGGGTCACATGGGCTTTTCACATAACTACTGGAGAAGGGCAGCCTGACTCTGGGCTGGGACCCAATGTCTTGACTATGCAGTGTCAGGCTGTGGGCACCTCAGGAGGGAGAGGGTCCCCAAAATGTCTGCCAATGTGGAGCCTCCACAGAGAAGAGTCCATCCCAAGGGGCTTCCGATGGCAGAAGACACAATAAAAGTCATCCTCATTCCTTGGAAATGTTTCAAAAATGAATATGGAAGCAGAATTAGTTTCCATCCTTCTCATTGGAGAACCAGTCCTTTGGATTTGCCAAACTTAGTTTCCAGGTAAAAGGTTGCCAGCTTGAGACTCATTACTATTTATCAAAACCAAACGATGACATGATTGGGGATTTGCCCCAGTACATTTTTTTCTTCTTTTATCACTCCAGTATTTTTTTTAATACTACTATTAGTCATCTCTAAATTGAAAACAGGGGATGAGGGTGCCAAAGTCACATTGCTTAATTATCCACAAAGAACCAGAACTCACAGGAATTCTGACTTCTGGACCATCTGGATCCACCAGGGAACAACCTCACTTTCTGAACACACTGCATGTGCTCAGCAGAGATTTGAGTGGAGACATGATGACAGGACTACCCCCTTCCCAGAGTGAAAAGTCTGCATGCTGTATGACTATGGCTAGCGCCGGAGTTACATCCTCCCTCCATTCATCCAAAACATCCTTTCCAAAAGGAATTCCTTCTATGAAGCCTTTTAACAAGTCCGATGCTCAGCTCAGGAGACCCTACCAGAATTTACTGACTTGAAACTACAATTTTAGTTGAGGGGATCATAAGAACTAACCAATTCCAGTGTGTGTGCACCCTTCGTTATAATCTTGTTTCCCCCTGCTTTATTTTCAGAAGGTATTGATTTTTTTCAATTTATTTTTAAAGATTTTATTTATTTACTTAGTTTAGAGAGAGAGAGCATGTGCTGGGGATGGGAGGGGCAGAGAGGGAGGGAGAGGGAGAGAGAATCTCAAGCAGACTCCATGCTAAGGGCGGAGCCCAAAGCAGGGCTTGATCGCACAACTCTGACGTCATGACCTGAGCGCAAAGCAAGAGTCAGACACACAGGCGCCCCTCAAAAGGTACTTGAAGGAGCTTGCACCTTTAGTTCCTTTCTATCTTGTGCTCATATTTACATGGTTTAAGCTTCCACAGTGATTGGCACAGCTTGTGAGAGCAGCTGCAGGAGAGTAGGCACGGTGTTTGCAGTAGAGGGGTGGGGGACCTGCCTGGGGAACAGCAGACAGAGACCTGGGCGACCACTCTCCCAGCAGAGGCCAGGAGCGTGGACACATGGTGGGCAAAACGCCAGCTGGTCTCATGGCATCTGTTTGTTTCCATGCTTCTGGATTTAGCATTTAGGTGCACACATCCCACCTTGCTTTCTCTGACTCTATGTTCAGAACGGCGTGAGGGCTCCTGCCTGTCCTTCCCCTTCCAGGGAGAGTGAACCCGCTCAGTGAAAAGGCATGTCACTCTGACGGTGCTCAGGTACTACCCCACGCCAAGACCAGCAGGACGGTGACACACCCATCAGCAGAGGAAGCATGCAGCCTGGGGCCTATAACCCTGTCAGGAGCTCACAGAACTGCTTTAGTTTTAATTTATTTAATTTATTTATTTTTATTTTTTTATTTTTATTTTTATTTTTTTATTTTTTAAAGATTTTATTTATTCATTTGAGAGACAATGAGATAGAGAGAGAGCATGAGAGGGGGGAAGGTCAGAGGGAGAAGCAGACTCCCTGCCGAGCAGGGAGCCCGATGAGGGACTCGATCCCGGGACTCCAGGATCATGACCTGAGCCAAAGGCAGTCGCTTAACCAACTGAGCCACCCAGGCGCCCTATTTTAAAGTCAGAACTAAAAAGGACTACAACAATAATGGATATAAGATAATGAATCCAGCCTGGATGATATTCACCTTTATACAATGCAGTCATAAAATATAATTTTTAATATTTCTTTTATAGAGGAAGCAGCCCATAAAGGTAAAGGTGCCCAGGGTGTATGAAAGCCCTATGTGGCCTAAAGACCTGAAATCTGACTAGAGGAAACTGGAAAGCCAGAGCACAGAAATGCCTTTTTCCTTCCTTCTTTCAATCATTCAATCCTTTCTTTTTCTTTCTTCCTTTATTTCCTCTCTCCTTCCTTCTTTCCATGTGCCCGAGGGGAAAAAAAAAATGTGCACCTGAAATAGTAGCCAGACAGCCTGCTCTGTCAGGGAAGGTGTTGAGAGGGAGACACACTACCAACCTCCAATGACAAAGAAGCCTGTGGGACACAGTGGGAGATACCTTACCTCCAAGACCAGGCCTTCCTTGGGATCCTCGCCCTGCCTCCATCACTCCTCTGGTTGATATTGTTGAGCAACTACTCTGTGCCAGGCGCAAGGATAAGGACCCTCCTCTGCCCCCTAGGCCCTCCCTGTTGGGAAGGGATGTGGAACAAAGAGGCAATGACAAAGCAGTGTGACACACACAGTGAGTGATGCCATGGTCAGGTGGGCCCGGCTACCGAGGCAGGACTATTCTCCAGAGAAGAGCCCCTGGAGCCCAGTGATGAAAGGTGTGGGAAGGCCAGAGTGTGAGAGCAACATAATCAGGTTTGTATGTCAGACCACTCATTGTGTGGCCTGTGGAGAATCGATTGCAAGGAGACAAACCGGAAGCAGGAAGGCAATTAGGGAAATGGAAGTAAACCAGGAAGGAAGGATGTGGATCTGAATGAATTTGGAGGCGTCAGGATGTAGAGGAACCAAGCAAACGTGAGAGACAAGGACGTGACCCAGATGGGTGGGGTGGCTCAAACCCCCCGGGTCATCGGGAGGAGGGGGCATCTCCTGGGAAAGGCCCAGAGAGGAGGTTGGGTGGCTGGGTCTGGAGTGTGTTGATTTTGAGAAGCACCTAGATGGGCTTCAGTGGGCACATGGGAACCTGGCAGATAGTCTAAGTCAGAGAGGAGCAGGTTCCTCAAGTGAAGGAAGGCTCGGGTTTGGATGAGCCTACCTGTTCTGTGGTTGCCCAAGGCAACCAAAATGGATATTCCAAGCTCTAGGAATTGTTGGCTTTTTATCATGTCAAGAGAAGAGTTGGTGCAAAATGCCTTCCCGGGCCCCTTGACGGAGAGTCTGTGACTCTGAGGACCACTGGGAAACAGCAATGGGCTGCTGTCCATAGGACAGCAATCCCTCGATCTCCCCGGCTGTGCCTGGAGCCTAGCACCTCAGGCCTCAGCCCCCACACCCACTGCCTGCTCTCTGCAGCCATCTGTTCCCAGGCTGAGACGTACTGGGCTCTGAGCTCGGTACCCACAGAAGAAATGGAGCATGAGGAGGGTGGGTGAGAAAGGAGTCAGGGTGGGGTGAGGTGGGCGGTAGCAAAGGGAGTGGATGGGAAGTCAAGGAGACTTGATTACTGGCTAACCTCGTGCGACCTTGGGCAAGTACACTGCCCCTCTCTGAACCTCCATCCTCAAACATTAGAGGTTAGATTGTTCTACTGATTTCCTCAGTGGCCTGCAGTGTTAGCATCCTGCAAGTCCCGGAGCTCATGGATCCGCAGAGCCTGGGCCATGGGCGCTCGCTGGCTCTCACACCTATATTTGAGTCCTCCCGTATAAGGCATGATATGATCAGAGCTTCCCGGTTGTGGGGTGGAAGGTCCCTCCCCTATGCCCCCTAACACTTTTCCTAACCAGCTGGTCCAACAGAGAGAGCAATCTCAACTGCTTTCAGCTTCAGCAAGATGTTCCCTGTGCCTGGTGGGGCAGCCCTGGCTCCTTCCCCAGCACTCCTTCCCTATAGAGCCCCTGCTGGCCGGGAGAGGTGGATGGGCCCTGCAGCTCAGTGCCTCCTAAATGCCTGGAGGATGGGCAAAACCCTCCCCTCTGCCACCTTTCCTAGCCCACCAAGTGTTTCCGTCTTCCAGGAGCCTCTTTGAAGCTGAAGGGAGCATCCCCCAGGCCCTTTGTCCAGAACTCATGAGCCTGTATTACTGTCCAAGCAAGACCACAAGACTTGGTGGCAGGAGCCTCAACCTGGGTCCTCCTCCTTGGGGTGCAGGGGTGCCACACACAGGGGTGGGCCGCCCACTTCGTTCCACATGCAGAGGTAACAAGGCTGAGAGTGCATAATGGCAGCCAGGAGTAACAAAGTCCTCCCATGCCAGGGAGAGCACTGAGATGTTGCCATGGTGAAGGGGAGTCAGCAGACCAGCTGGTGCTGGGAAGAACTGTCAGCATTTAGACAGATGTGATACTAAGGCCAGTAGAGTGCACAGGACAGAGCTTTGTTCTGCTCCAACAGCAATAAGGGAAGAAAGGCCCTTTGACGCTTGAATAGGTTTTACTGTGGCCTTGGCTCCAAGTTCAGTTCTAAGGACTCTGAGAGTTTGCTGCCTGTTCGTGAATTTAGGAGAGAGGATAAGAAACAAACAAAACCTAATGCTTGACAACCATACTCTACTACGGGAAATCACTTTCCCAAGCTCCGAGGAAGCAGAGAGGGAAAAGGCAGAGCCCCTCACATCCAGGCATTTATTACCTGCTTGAGAGACAATGACGTAGATTTCAACGCCAAGTGGCAGATAAAGACCTGAGCAGTACAGAGAGGGACAAAGAGTCCCCGACCCTCCTGGTGTCCATCCTTGTGGTTTAGTTCCCTCCACCTGCTCTGTGCAGGAACAGGGTTGGGCTGATGTTGCCTCCCCAAGCCTCCCAGCAGGTTCTGATTGGTAGGGGCCAGACAGCACACCAGCTGACCACTCTGTTGAGCATAACCCCCTCCCAGGTTGGCTCATCATTCCCATTTTCCATCAGAGGAGATGGAAGCTTGGAGAAATCAGGGAACCCACACAGCTAAGGGGCAGAACCCACATTCACAAGCTCGTTCATCAGATTCTTAAACCCATGAGGGATGGGAGAGAAGAGACTGGCCTACAAGAGTTGGGCTCTGAGAAGGCAGAATTTAGCAGACAAATGGAAGAGGAATATTCCAAGCAAAGGGACCAGAGCAAAGAAAAGATTTAAAGGATTAAATTCAACATGAGAAACGTTTTGCCATTTGTTTGAGTCAAGTAATTTATGCTCTAGACTTGCTTCTGCTTAACTCCATGGAATGCTTAATCTTTCTGAAATTTAATTCCCTCTCTTGCAAAGTGGGGTATACTTACAGGGTCATAGGAACGCTATGCTAAATGTAGTACCAGCCATGAAGGGGCTTTCAGATGGTTAAGGCACTGTATAAGTGTAGGACACTGTTGTTTAAATAGATTAAGTTTACAGGTGACTACCAAGTCAAGCGCAATCTGTGTGAAAAAGGACACAGGGTATCAAGACCTGCCAGGAAAGGACGCGAGAAGAAGCCTCTCCTGACGCTGCTCCCTGCACCTGCCCTATCCCCAGCTTCTCTGAAGCTCTCCACTGCCCCCTTCTTCCACAGGGTGAGTGGCTATAAGAGGAAACATCCCGCAGAGGGAGCAGGCACAGTCCCCAGGTGGAGCGCACCCTCACTGGCCACTTCCCTGCATGACAGCTCCGCCTGGGGTCTGGGCTGTGAGTGCAGAAAATACATGTCAGAACAGGTCCAGGGAAACATGTGGTGGGTGAACCCAAGACTCGGTGATCCTGAGGCCCTCCGAGCCACTGCCCAATGTCCCTGCTCCCCGTGGCCATGTCCAAATCACGCCTACCTTAGAATCCCCTCACCATGGGCCCTGTGGCCTCTCAAATTCTGCTGCCCCAACTGCCTTGGCCTCCACAAGGAAAAGGCTTTTTTATTTCTATTTCTCCCTGTGTGTTTACTAAATTTCACCTTATTTCTGGAAAACTATTCAAAAAATAGGGAAAAAAATAGAAAGTTGCAATTACCCCACAGTCCACCACCTAAAAATAACTTAAAAATTTTGTGTGCATGTGAATGCTATTCCAGAGGTTCCCCAAAACTATATGCAGAAGAACAGATTTCTGGAAATAATTATGCAAAATGGCATTTTAATACACAGCTTTTTAAAAAGCAAAAGGCTTAAATTCAGTTTTCACTAAATGAAAAATATGAAAAGGACTAGAAAATTTCAGATGAATTTTTCTTTTGTTTTAGGCAGATAACTTTATATTCTATTATTACAAAAGACTACAAACATATGGAAAAGCAGAGTGAACAATAAAATGACCTTACTGTCCACTTTTAACAAATCTGGGCGTGTGCCTGGGTTGAGAAGTTTTCCTTTCTTTCTTTTTTTCAGTGAAAATGTTAATGTAGAAATAATTCATTAACAGAACTATACCTATAGGCCTGACTTCCCAACTAGTCAAATTCTGTTCCTGGATGCTGGACACTGGGCTCTCCCGCCTTATGTTATAAGTATGTTGTCTATTGCAACTTCCCGCCCCACACCTCCACAGTCAAACCAGTGCTTAAGTCAGACACCAGGCCCCACAAGCATTTTACATTCGTAGTCTTGTACGCTCACCCTTATCTAGAAAGTCTGCCCTGTTATTGCCTCTGCTCTGGGGAAAAGAGAGCTCGGAGAGCAAAACAACCAGTTCAGGTGTAAATGGCAGAGCTGGGATACAAATTCAGGTCGGTCAGACATCAGAGCCTGGGTGCTGGAGCTAATTTCTAAATGGATTTTGGGCTGTATGTATACTGTCCAGGTACTTAAGCTGACAAGGAACAAAAACTGTGGATGAAAGATTTCTTCTTCTGGTGACATCAGAGCTCCACTATCCCCAAGCAAAGTGAGAGGAAATTTCTGTCCAGAACATCATCTCCCTGGGTTTCCTGCAAGAAAAGTTTGTTTGGGAGTCCTGTCCTCTCCCTACCAGGGCAGGCAGTGAGACTGAGTAGAGCATCGTTCAAAAGATGATAGGACCTGAGCATGGCTGGACAACCCTTGCTGATGGTTCCAGAATCCCAGTGAATTTCAGCTATTAGCTACAAATGAGGGTATTTTTAAAAAGTTGGACATTCAAAATGATCCCTTTGGGGGATCATTTTGCAGTAATGACTGAGATTTAAAACCAACAGTAAGTACGTATTTCCTGAGAGCTTGGAGCTCAAAGCCAGCCTGATGGTCCCAGCCACCAGCTCCAAGGGCACAGAGGCAGTGAGATGAGCCAGTCTGACACCATGTACACTGGGACCCCTGCACCCGCCACCTCCAGCTACAGTCTCCCTCCCTCAGTCCTCAGGCACCAAAGGACCCATGTGCGAATTCTATCAGTCAGGGTGCAAACAGGAGACAGAAATCACATCAGTAATTTGAACAGGAAAGTGTAACATAGACGTGTATTAACTAGTAAAAGAGATTCACTACTGAGAAGGGATAAAAGAACTCTAAAGAATACTGTAGGGCTAAGGGGGAGCTCCAAGAAAGGAGCCAACTTGGCTGGGACTCAGAGCTCAGGGAGAGGGTGTCCATGGGGTTTTCTGAGCCACTTCTGGTACATAGCCTGAGCCAAGGCTGTGAGCAGGAAGCCTCTCCACGGTGTCAGCAAACCTTGGTGGAAGGTAAGAGCCCGTGGGTGCCACATACACTACTGGCAACCATGCCATAGGAGCCAGAAAGGGGGAAACACCTGTAACCAAGCAAGAATAGAAGTCTTTTCCTTCTACAATGTCTCTCCAGAACCTTCTATTGACAAATCTAACAACAACAACAAAATGTTTACAATGTCCAGCTCCAGCATCACAAAGCAGGGCAGAGAAGAGTGGATTTGGAGTTGGGAAGCAATAAATGGGCACCTAGCTGCGGCACTATTACAACAGCCCCAGACTGGAAATAACCCTCGTGCTCATCTACAAAAAACGATAAGTAAGCAAAATGTGGTAGACACACACAAAGGAATAGGACACTGCAGTAAACATGAGTGAATTCTAGCCACACACGATCACATGGCCGAACCTCAGAAACATAAAGTTGAGTGGAAAAAGAAGTTGCAATAGACACTTTTACTTATAAAGCTTAAAAACCAGTAAAACAACATGATGTGTTGTTTAGTGATACATTTAGACATAGAGGAGCTATTTTTAAATGAGCAAAATAATGAAAAAAAAAAATAGCCAGGAGAGTAGTTACCTCTGGGAGTGAGATTGATATAGGACAGGGGAGAAGCCCACAGTAGTTTCTAATATATTGGTAATATTCTAGTTCTTATATTGACGGCAAGTTCACGGGCATTCATTTGATCACTATGCCTCATAATTTACATGAACCTAACAGTTGTTATATATGTACCTCTGTACATGTCAGATATTGCTTCATAAAGTACAAGGAATCAAATTGTATGAGGTGGGTTGGGAGTTACCTGGTCTCACAACAGCTCCTGTTCAAAAGGCCTGGAGATCTTAACTGACACAGCTCCATATGAGCCAGCATGTGCCAGGCTGTTGGCAAAACAAATGTAAACCTTGCAGAAACATAAACAAAGTGCCCAGGACAAAGGAAGCTGTGCTCCTCCCTCACTCTGTGAGGATCAGATTACATTGGGCTATCTGTCCCCAGTCCTGAGGGACCTTCCAGGAACACAGACCATCTGGAGCACTTTCCAGTAATACATGAATGGCTTTCTTACAGCATGAAGACCAGATTTAGCCCAGGTAGTTCACAACCTGGAGCAATGGCAGGAGAAGGTGGAAGGTACTGGATCTTGGCTCAGTTAAAAGAACCACGTGTACAAATTAAAATAACAAATGTTGGTGAGGATGTGAAGAAAATGTAATCCTTGTTTCTTGCTGGTGGGAATGTAAAATGGTGCAGCCATTGTGGAAAATGGTACAGCATTTCCTCAAAAAATTAAACATACAATTACGATATAATCCAGCAATTCCACTTTGGGGTGTATATCCCAAAGAATTGAAAACGGAGACTCAGATACCTGTACACCAATGTATGTTCATAATAGCATTATTCCCAGTAGCCAAAAGTGAAAGAAACCCAAATAGCTATTGACAAATGAATGAATAAAGAAAATGTGGTCTATATATACAATGAAATGTTATTCGGTCTTAACAAGTAAGGAAATTCTGACCCATGCTAAATTTGGCTGGGACTTGAGGACATTATGCTAGATGAAATAAGCCAGGCACAAAAGAACAAACACTGTATGGTTCTACTTACCTGAGGTACTAGAATAGTCAAATGCATAGAGACACAAAGCAGAATGGTGGTTGCCAGGGGCTAGGTGGAGGGGGTAAGTGGAGGTAGTGTTTAATGGACATAGAGTTCCAATTTGGGAAGACAAAAACGTTCTGGAGATGGATGGTGGTGATGATTGCCCAACAATGTGAATGCACTTAATTCCACAGAACTGTACACTTAAAAAATAGTAAATTTTATGTTATGCAGATCTTACCACAATTTTAAAAAAAGAATTATGTGTACTGACTAGAATGGGCTGTCTTGGCAAGTTCCCTGCTACCGAGAAGGTTCACACAGAGCCTGGGCAATGATCTTGTTGGGAATACTCTAGCTTGGGAGCTCTCATGGTTCTGGCCAAAAGCTCTGTTTGCAGGAACCCAGTGTGGAGTTCAGTTGCAGGGAATGGAATAAAAGCAGGCTCCCTCCATTGCAGAGGGCTCAGCCTCCATCTAGGAAAGGTAGATGCGGCTCACCAGCAGACTGAGCTATACCCAGTCATAGACACCCAGGGCGCCTGGGGAGGAACTGCCTCAGGATGCCTGAGATCCACCTGAAGGAGGGATGATCTGGAGACTGCCCTCTCCCATTGACACAGGTCCCCCAGGAGTGAAATTAACTTCTTTGGGGTTCAGGCCCAAGCCTCAGGCCCTCACTGTTACCAAGCACACTCCATTTGCATCCATCACAGTGTTGATCTCTGATAGGGTCAGGCCCTTCGGTAAGTCCCAAGGCAGATTACCTGGTATTGGTCCCTGACCAGGTTTCTGGCCTAGCCCAGTACTAACCACACAATTCTCTCCACCCTGGCCGACTTTCACTGTTTCCTAATAGTGATCAGGGCGCAACGAGGGGAATTTCAATGTAGTCTTATTGGTAGTGTGAAAACTTAGAAATCTAAACTCTGAACTGCAACTTACATGCAGACAGTAAAAAAGAAATTAGAAGCAAACCTTTGCCAAAACTTCCTGACAAGCTTAAAAGTTCAGTCCTCAATAGGAATAAAACCTGGACCAGCTTTCAGGTCACCCTTCTGCCTTGAATTCCCTAAGAGAAAATGTTTTTGAAAAAATGAATTGAACTTCTTACCTGTCCTTATCCTTCAAGACTCATTTGCAAAGCCACCTCTCTCAGAAGCCAGTCACATTACTCAAGCATAATCAGGTGTCTGTCCTGTGTGTCTTCACAGGGTTTTTGGCCCTGTCTCAGCATCTACTGGGGTTTTCTTGCCAACCAGGCCCAGGAGCTCAGTGAGGGCATGATTTCCAATACCCAGCACGGTGCCTGGCGTGCAGCAGACACTCAACACATGGTTGCTGAAAAAGTGAATGCATGCATGCATAAAAATGAATACAGTAAAAGCATTAATTTTTAGCTACGAGCCCAAATTTTGCTTGACTCATTATGACACCTAGTGGTGACTAGCCTCCATTGCAGACCCAACAGAATCCGCATTAAGTGCATTTCCTTTTGTTCCAGCAAAGGCCTTCTGAGCGCCAGCTAGGTGCCAGGGACCATGTGAGTGCTGGACACTTAGAGGTGCTGGTCAGTATCTATCCTTGAGGGATTTTAGGCCAGAGGCACCAAGTGCTGCTCACCACCACAGAGAGTCAGTATTGGCATTAATGTTACACCATCGTAGAGACAAATGAAGATGCTGAAGCTCCAATGGCCGGTGACTCAGTGTAGAGATGAGCAGCTTCTGAGAGAAGTAGAAACCCTATTACCTGAGCTACCTTGTAACATCATCCTGTATATCATTCCCTTTGAAGCTAATTTGGGTTCCAAGTTTCAGGGTATTGTCCCAATATTATTTCTGGCTTCAGCGAACATTCCTGAAAAGTTAATACCTTAAGCCACCCTGGCTTCCCTTATGCCTCCTCCTATGTGGAGAAAGGATGCTGGGGAAGGAGACTGAGAAAGAGAACCTAGTCCTGCCTTTTAGTCCCTGTTTTCTTCAGCCCTTTTGTCCCTCTACTTCTCCAACCAAGCTTTAAAAAATAAATCCCAACTGGATAACCATTTGGGAAGCAAAAATAGAGTTGGGCTTCTTACTGTAAAATATATATATTTATAATATAATATAATATAATAAATATATATAAACTTGATATCATTTGTCTTTCAATTATGTGAAGGAATAATTTTTAGCTATGGGCCAAAATAATACTTGGCTCATTATGACACCTAGTTTCATCATTAAATAAATAAGCTATGGTATATTGATTCTATGGAATACCAGTTAGCCACTAGACATCGAGATGTAATGCTCTTATTAAAATATGTCCAGAATATATTGCTAAGCTTTAACAACAACAACAAAAATGTTAGAACTATCTCTAAATTCACAAAAACACTGTGACTTGAAAGGATGTTCATCAAAATGTGAACAGTGCTTTATCTATGTGTATTTAGAATAGTTTACTGTCTTTGTATATTTTTAATATTTTATTTGGAAAGCATGCATTGTTTTTTTTTTTTTTTCATTATTTTTTTTTTATTCTTATGTTAATCCCCATACATTACATCATTAGTTCTAGATGAAGTGTT
>NC_138378.1:50733084-50780891 GCF_054177405.1 Leptonychotes weddellii
CAGCTTGCATTCCCACCAACAGTGTAGGAGGGTTCCCCTTTCTCCACATCCCCGCCAACATCTGTCGTTTCCTGACTTGTAAATTCTAGCCATTCTGATTGGTGTGAGGTGGTATCTCATTGAGGTTTTGATTTGGATTTCCCTGAGAAAAGCATGCATTGTTTTAAAATCAGAAAAACACGAGCTATTTTCATGAGCAAACAATTAAGCCCTGCCTTTCAAATATGTCCAATACACCTGACTGCTGAGGCAGGAGGTAGATATATAGAAACACATAGGTATATAGATTGATAGATATATAGAAACATTGCCTTGAGAAAAGCTACATTCTGAGTTTCAAGGTGAACTCTATGGTTCTTATTTTCCTTGGGAGTGACAGTACTTTCTAATGCCCCTAACAAGGCCAACGGACAGTAAGAACAATCTGTAACAATATACACTATAAATATTCAAAACATAAAAGCAGTTATCAGTGGAGGCCTTGGGTTTTCCACGTCCCAGGATCTGGTAGAGCTTCTCTGCCTAGAATAGACTCATCCCAAGGCTCACATTTACAGTAAATGTAATTACACTTTAATGGCATTCATCTCATTCTGTCACTTTTTCCATAGCTCCTATTTTTAACTAGCACAATGGGAACATTTGTCCTCTGATTCACTGACGAGTTTGCAGCCCAGGAGTCTGGCTTTTAAAATGACAGTACCCTTAAACCTATCACTGATTTTTTTAAATGAAATAACAGCCTGTAATTAAAACAATGGAGTGCAGGCAACCTCAGTGGGATAACAATAGCAACTCAGCACCAAATTCAGGTAATGGGCTATATCGGCCACTGTGCTAGAAGGCAGTAAATGGAGAACAAGATTCTGGTCCTGGCTTTGTGGCCTTGAAAGTCACTTGAAAGTCCTGCACCCCAATCCCTATGGAAAGCAGCACTGATTTGTAGGTTCCATTAAGCGAGGCCCACCCAGTGGGAGTGATGAAAGTCATCCCAGGGCTTTTGCTCTTTTGGAAGAATCCCAGGGGACAGTTCTGCCCACTCAAGCAATGCCGTGGGAACTACCAAAGCTAATGGGACTGTTGAGGCTCTCCTGTCCCATTATATACCATAAAGAGGTAGAATCTATATCACCTCCCCTTAATTCTGAGCTGGTGAGCAACAGCTTCAACCAATACGATGTAATGGGAGTGACTCCCTGAGATCTCTGGGGCTAGGTCACAAAAGGCTACATCGCGTCCTTCTAGCTGTCTTTACCTGCTCTTCGGACCCTTCCTCCCAGAACCCAGCTATCAGGATGTGCAAAACCGGGATATGACCAAGACATGAGTAGGTGCTCCAGCTGAGCCCAACCTTCAAGCCACCCCCACCTGGCCCCAGACATGTGAGTGAAGAAGCTCCAGCCACCCAAGTCCCTCCCAGCATGAGTCTTCCTCACCGACCAACATTGGGGAGCAAAGGCAAGCCGGGACCACCACCATGGTCACGATCCACGGAATTTGTGAGCATAATAAAAGGGTGATTGTTTATGCCACTAGATTTGTGGTATGTTGGTGGGAAGCAGTAGCAATTGGAACTCCATATCCTGATGTATGAGTTCAAGTAATAAACACTTACCTAGTGCTTACTGTGTGTGAGGCCCTGTCCTAAGCAAGATACAAATATTCATTTGTATTATAATATTAACCTTTATAACAGCCCTGTGAGGCCTATAGTATTATTGCCTATATTTTACCCACCTCAAGAAGACACTTGAAAGACACTAGAAAGATACTTTGTCCTGATGAAAGGATAAGTTCATTATGCACCTTTCAGACAGGCCTCATGGTGACTCCTGGTCCTGACCTGATTTTTCACAGGCGCCAGGCAGGGGCTAATTTACATTGCTGCAGCCACGCATGCAGCCAGAGATTGCTTCTTGGAACTGCAAGCCCTTGCTTAGTAGTCATTTTATTTGGGTACACATTGAGTTCCTCAAGTTCTTGTGTGCTTACTCAGCAGGCCTGCTGTCTCCAAAAGAGGACGCTGCATGACAGTGGCCTTCAAGAGCCCTTTGGAGCGCTTAGGCATTGGATTTCTTTGCTTCTGTAAACATTTATGTACACCCGCTAGCAAATCCTGATCAATAAAGGATAATGCTTTGTGGTCTTTTAGCAGAAACTCTCTTTCCTAAACTCTACTCCTGCCATTTAAAAGTTTTTCCTAAAACCACGGGGTCAAACTGATTGTATGCCATTAGCTCAGGCAAAACTGTGCAGATGTCTCCTCTACTCTAGGTATCAATCAAAAATGAACAAAACATTCCCTTTGGTTGATCCTTTCCAAACAAATAAAAGCCCTGGATAAAAAGGACATAATTAGCTTCCCTTGCCCACCTACTGTTCTATTTGCAAACTTAAAAGTAATTGCCAACCAACTTTACAGGCTCTTCTCTCCTCTAACCTCCCTCCCCTTCCACCTCTCTCCTTTTCCATCTTCCCTTCCCTCCTTCCCTCTCTTCCTCTTCACCTCTCTCCCTTCCTTTTTTCTTTCCTTAAACTCTGTGCCTACTGGGTTTGGGGATAAGAACTATGGGAAGTCACAGCTACCAGTGGACACTGGGAGAAGGCGGGGATCAAGCCTATTTGACATAAGCCACATGCTACAGACTCATTAGAGGCAGATCCTGTACAATTCAGAATTTATTTTGAAGAGACCCCACCCCTACCCCTCCACTATTCACTGACAAGCATACAAACGCATATCCACTGACACTCAAAGTTCATTCTCCCAAGACCTCTCACTGCCAGGAATATCAGCAGCAGGATCTGCTGTGTCAAAGCCGGGAGTGATAAAACAAGAAGCCTGGGAGGGAGTTCTCAAGTTCAGAGAGCTTTCATTCTGCTTCATGTCCTGCTCCTGTTTGATTCTATTTTCTCTCTCATACTCATTCTAACACAATGAAAAACGGAAAATGTGCCTTGAACTCCAGGGATAATCCTACCATCTCCGAATACAATCATGAGCTGCTACGAGCTGTACATTATTCTAAAAGAACTCACATTTTAGAATCCCCAAAGAAGAGGAATGGCCCAAATGCTACATAGCCCAGTACTATGGCCTGATGTGGCTCAGATCCCCTCTCTTTCCATGTTAATGCCATTCCTGTAGGTTAGACGGTGCATCCATTCAGAGGACTGATGAATAGTCTGAGCCATCCCCATCAACTAATATGTAGTGGAGACTTTAGGTAGAGAAAAGTCAGTGCAAAAACACAGCATTTCATCCACATGGAGGAGAGCTGTCTTGGAAAGTGATAAATATCACACTGTAAGAATATAAAATCCTCCAGTGCTTTATAATAAGAATTACTTGCTAGGACTCCAAGAAAATAAAGGATAACTTAGAGAGAGAGAGAGAGAGAGAGAGAGAGATGGGTATTTCTTAACATACTAAGAAAATGTAAAAGAGCACAGAAAAAAAGTAGATTATACAAGGAGGATTATGTAACGGTGGAAATGTAAAAGGGAAGAAAATGCCCCAAAGCTGCCCAAATAAGAAGGTTAAAAGATATAATTTCAGATTCTTCCCAAATTGTACTAACAAATTTTACCTTAAGAGTTTCTGGGTCATTTATAATTCCAAGTGTTAGGACCCAGCAATCAGTCTCAAATGAGTGAATTTATCAGGATGCCAAAGTATTGAGGAATGCTTTAAAAAAAAAAAAAGGATGCTGGTGAGGATGACCATGATGATGTCAATGAGGACTACTACTATTGCTACATCAACATCAATAAAACATCAGCGAACTGTTCTAAGTACTTTATAAAACTTAGTTCATTTAATCCTCATGGTAACCATATTACTTGGATGCTTGTTACATATTAGAAAACCCAAGACACCATGACAAGCCACCAGCTCAGCTACAGGTGGTAATAAAGAAAAAGCTGTCTGCTCCATGAAGATTGGACTTCTGGGGGTAATTTGGAGTCACTGCAGGTTTCAGGGTGCAGTACTCATCCTGACAGAGTCAAAAATATCCTTTGTTGAGTTGACTTAGGGGTAATCACATCTCAAGGATGGATCGGAATCAGCCAACATGATTTCAGATTTAATTACAAACCAGAATACCAATTTATTAACTTAGAGATTGCTAAACTTCCACTGGTTGATGGCTCAGTAATTTTTTCACTGTGCCCCTAAGAAAAAAAGGAAATATCTAACCATTTCTTTTATTAAGTAGTTAGGGACAAACAACTTAATAAGCATTTATGTTCTAAATACTTTTAGCTACTTGGAAAAATATGAACATTGAACAAAAAATAATATACTTACTTCATTTCTTATTAATGCGATGTGAGTGCCTGTTGGGCTCTGGGCTTTGTCCAACCTTGAAATTTGATCAGACTCTGTCACCCTCATTCCCTGCTCCTTGTTGATTTTTGAGCTATACCTGCTTTTATCACAGCAACTGCCAAACACCCTGCTTTGGAAAGATATGACATCATCAAAAGGAATGCAGTACAAGCTAATGCTTAATGTGAGCTATTTGAGCTAGTATTTCCTGCAGTGTTTGATAAATTGAGGCATTTCTGTGCTTCCCTTGAAAACAGAATATCCCATTCCTGTGAACTTGCTGTGGGAAACTGGGGCACCTCAGTGCAGTTTGGGAACTGCATTAATCTACACTATGGAAAATAACTGCCAAGTACTGTACTTCTCACATTTTCTTCCAACTAGCTTTGGGAAACCAAAACAGAATCAGAAAGCCTTTGGGACCCAGAGTCAGTATGGGGGATAACCTGAGGCTGCCCAATCTCCTCTTTGGTTACTGCAATTACAGCGGAGTCCAGTACAGTAACAGCCTGCGTTAGTGTGTGTGTATGTGTATTTACTATACTATTTCCCTTGGATATCTCAAATCCCAGGATAAAACAAAAAGTTGCAAGTTACTTATTCTCTTCTATAACATTTGCTAAAAGGCAAAGGATTGATTTGTTAACTATTACTAACTACAACTTTTTATGAAATATATATGCATTTTTTAAAGATTTTATTTACTTATTTGAGAGAGAGACAGAGAGAGCGAGAGCATGAGCAGGGGGAGGGGCAGAGGGAGACGGACATGCAGACTCTGTGCTAAGCACGGAGCTGGACATGGGGCTCGATCCCATGACACTGGGATCATGACCTGAGCCAAAATCAACAGTCGGACACTTAACCAATTTAGCCACCCACTACCTCATGAAATATATATGTATTTTTAAATGTTTCTTTAAAAATTTTTCATCACCTGAGAGAGATACTTACAAAAGCAGTATTGGATTTTAGTTGAAAAAAACTGTATTCGTTTTAATCAGTATGTAAGGAAGAGTAGCAGCATTTTTCCTATGAGGAAGTTTGTATATTCAATATTTTAAATGTCAATAAACAGAAATGAGTTAATGATCTGCTCTCAAACCTAAAAGCTAGAATGGTCAAGTTAAAATAATCCACTGTGAAATATAACAACTTCATTTCACCAATGCTAAGCACATGTTTCCCCTCATTTTTAACATCCCTGAGGTCAGGGTGCCTCTTGCAGTCGCTGTTGGCCAGGCAAGTGGCAGCAGTGATCACGTTGCTATTGCTCGCCACCTTCTGGCTGCATCAAGAAGTGCCAGCTCAAACCTAGCAGAACATGGTGTCAGAGCTGGACTCAGGCCATTTTAGGAATGCCATACCCATGTGTTTTGCTTCTATTTCCCTTTTTATCTATGCAGAAGAGTGATATGTGACAAGAATCTATGTTTGAATGTCTAAGAAAGCTCTTTCAAATATATAAAATAGGACTAACTTCCATGCACGTTCAGACTCATCTTGTACCACCAACATCTAAAAGGCACACCAACCGTTGTCTGTCAGCCCAAGCTTGCCTCCCAGGCATAGACACTTGCTCAGTCCTTGTGCATGCACAGCCCAGAAATGCAGGGGAATTAACTTCTCTAGAAGCAGGCTTCAAGGGGTGAGCAGGATTGAGAGATAAATAACTCAGGCTCCTATCAGTGGGTGAACAACTGGGGGCTTCTTTGAGGTCCTAAAGGGATTGAGTTCCTACTGTCTACCTGCATCACTGACCTGATTCTCAGCCTTATACTGGCCTTTCCCCTTCCTTCTCTCTCTCTCTCTCAGCTCCTGCCTCCTGAACCCTGGGATCTCCTCTCAAACTCTTCACTCAAATCCTTGGCTCAGGCTCTGCATTTGGGTAGATCCAAACTAAGACCTGTGCTTTTTATTACAGACTATCAAGAAATGAACACCACCTTCCTTACAGTAGTTTCAATTTCCATTTTGCTGTGATTCGTGAGCCACCGTATTTTAAAAAAAAACAACTTTACTTTGGGGTATAGTTTTAGATTTACAGAGAAATTAAGAATATAGTACAGACTTCCCATATAATGCATACCCAGTTTCTCCATTACATATTACATTAGTATGGTACATTTGTCACAATTACCAAATCAATACTGATAATTATTCATAATCATTCATAAAGTACATATTTTATTCAGAATTCTTTTGTTTTTAGCTACTATTCCATTTCTGTTCTAGGAGCCCATCCAGGACACCACATTACATCTAGTAGTACTGTCTTCTTAGGCACCTCTTAGCTGTCACACTTTTTCAGATTTTTTTTTTTAATGACCTTGATAGTTTCGAGGAGTTCTGGTCAGCTATTTTGTTAGAATCTGCCTCAGTTGGGATTTGTCAGATGTAAAGAAGACCAAAGAAGTAAAGTAGCATTTCCACATCATATCCGGGGTCCATAATAATAAATGACATCACTGTTGACTTTGACTGTGACCACTTGCCTGAGACAGTATTTGTCTCTGTAAGGCTGCTCTTCCCACCCACCTTTCCATATTATAAACTTTGGAAGGCAATCATTACATGCAACCCATGCTTAAGGGTGGAATATCTTAAGTCCAGAGTATCTATATAAATTATTTAGCATTCTGCTTGAGAGATTGTCTCTTCTCCCCCACTTACCTATTCAACCATTTATCAGCATGCACTCATGGATTACTTTATACTTTAGGTTGTAATCCAACATTTACTTTGTTGCTCAAAGGGTTCCAGCTTTAGCCATTAGACCTTTTAATTGGCTCCTTCATCCTTTTGACATATTCTCATCATTGTGGGGTTTGTTTTTTAAGACTTTTTTATTTATTCATTTGAGAGTGCACGAGCGAGAGCGTGAGCAGGGTGGAGGGTCAAAGGGAGAGGGAGCAGCAGACTCCCCTCTGAGCAGGGAGCTCAATTCAGGGCTCAATCCCAGGACCCTGAGATCAGGACCTGAGCCAAAGGCAGTGCTTAATCGACTGAGCCACCCAGGCGCCCCCATTTTGTTTTTGTTTTTGTTTTTACCACTTCTTTACTTTCTGGTGCTACAAGATGCTCCAGGCTAATCTTACATATTTTCTGCTCCAGTTTTAGAATCAGCCATTTCTCTAAAAAGCCCTAGTTTCTTTTTGGAGACTGGTATTAGAAACCAGTATCTGAGGGTCAGGTGCGGTCTTTGCTACTGGGGTCATTGCTTTTAGGCCTGGTTAGCTGATAGAGCAATGAAAAAAATGTTTACTAGCCTGTGTATGTTCACTACCTAATATATATAATCATCTGTATCTATATTAAACTAAACAGGAGTTTATACTGATGTCTCCAACTCTAATCCATTACCCCATGGATCATTTTAACCTCCTCTCCTTGCTATCTATAACCTCACACTCTAACAGTGAAACCTGGCTCTCACCATCTGTTATCCATATATTTAATTGTTCAATTCTAGTATATAGTCTAGCAGTATCAGAATTGTTAAACCACAATGCTGTGAGAAAAACTATCAGCTAGAATACAGTGCTTATGCAGAGATACTTCTACCTTTCATCTTACAGACTCATTTCCAAGGTTACGTCAGAACTCTTCCCCGAAACCCCTTCCATTAGGTGGTTTCACACATTTGTAATATAGTTAGATTGTTTTGTCACATCCTGCATTCCACCCAGGGATCTCCTCTCTAAACAGATACTTTTAAATACGCATACATTAAGACTCACTCTTTGTGCTATAAAGTTTTATGGGCTTTGGCAAATGCATATTTTCATATCTCCACCATTATTATATCGTTCAGAATAGTTTTACTGCTCTAAAAATTCCGTGTGCTTTATCTATTCAACCTTCCTACCCTACCCAATCCTCTGGCAACCTCTGCCCTTTTAGCTGCTCCATAGTTCTGCCTTCTCCAGAATGTCATATAAAGGGAATAACAGAGTATACATCTTTTTCAGACTGGCTTATTTCACTTAGCATCCATTAGCTCATTTCTTTTTATGGTCATACAACATTCCATTCTGTCAACGTACCACAATTTGTTTATCCACTTATCTACTGATAGACATTTTGGTTGTTTTGGCGATTATAAATAAAGCTGCTAGCAACATTTGTATGCAAGTGTTTGTGTGGATATGTTTCACATCAGTTGGTTAAATAGCTACAGGCATGATTTCTGGATCCTATGGTAAGACTAGTAGGAGTATTATCCATTTACATTTATTGTAATTACTGTGTTAGATTTATTTCCAGCATTTTGGACTTCCTATGGTTCTTTTTGTTTTCGTTTTATTCTTTCTTTTGGTCTTCTTTTAACTTAACTGAGGTTGCCCCTCCACCCCACGCCCCCCATTACTTTAAAAGTTACATACTCATTTTCTTTTACTGTTACCTTGAATGAAATTTTTTTACATGGTTATCTTTGCCAACCTCCTGAATGCTTAAGTCTAAGAACATCTGAACTCCAATTAAGCCTTCATCTTGTACCCTATTTTGTCCTATTTTTTAGTTCCATCTTGCTCTTAATATCACAAATAAGGCATTATTTGTATTCTTTTAAGTCAATGTTCGTTCAGATTTACCCACATTTTTTTGGTCACCACCCTTTCTTGAACCTCAGACCTTTCATCAGATGGTTGTCCTTCTTTTTTTTTTTTTTTAAGACAGAGAGTACAGGGGACAGGGAGGGGCAGGCAGAGGGAGAGAGAATCTCAAGCAGAATCTGAGCCGAGCTCAGGGCCCAACATAGGGCTTGATGCCACGATCCTGAGATTGTGACCCGAGCGACTGAGCCGTCCAGGTGCCCCTGCACCTTTCATCTTATAAACTTCCTTTAGTGAGAGTCTATAGATGACAAACTTACTCATTCTGTCAGAAATTTCATCCTCATTCCCAAAATATACCTTTGCTGGGTATTAATTCTTGGTTAGTAGTTTTTGTTGTTTTTTCTTAGCCCACTGATGATACTACCAGTCTTTTTTGCTTTCCTTGCTGCTGAGAAGTCAGTAAGCCTTAAAGCTACTCTGTCGTGGGTAATAAATACGACTGTTCTGCTTGTACAAATCTGATATTCTGCAATTTTACATATATATATATAACATATGTAACAATATATATTATTATACATATACACACACACAGAAGTGTAGATTTATTATATGTAACTCACTTGGGATTTGCATAGCTTTCTGGAGGTTGGTATCTTTCACTGGTTCTAGAAAATCTATCTTTATCTTTTCAAATATTGCCAATTTCCAATTCTCTCCTAAAACTCTAAGACACATGTTAGACCTCAGTCTCTCCACATCTCTTTCCTAATTTTTACATTTCTACCTACTTATCTCTGTGTGTTTTCTACTGGGTAATTATTTGGCTCTATTTTCCAGTTCATTCTCTCTTTCACTGGTTATTTGACACGGGATTTGTGTTTACATAAGGAACTCTTTTTCTTTACTCTTACTAAATACATACTAATGTATTTATCTTGAGATGCCTGGGTGGCTCAATCAGTTAAGTATCTGCTCAGGTCATGATCCCAGGGTCCTGGGATCGAGCCCCGCACTGGGGTCCCTGCTCAGCAGTGAGTCTGCTTCTCCTTCTCCCTCTGCCCCTACCCCCACTCATGCTCTCTCGCTGTCTCAAATAAAATCTTAAAAAAAAAGTATTCATCTTATATCTGACAATTCCACTATCCAAAGTCTTTGCAAGTCTGACTGTATTGTTTTCCGCTGGCTTTCCTTCAGGATACCTTATTTTGCGGTATCCTGTGATTTCGTGGGTTTGTGATTTAGGACTATGAGCTCACGTTCCTTTGGAGCTTTATTTGTAAGGAGTGTTGGAGTAATAAATTAAAGTTGTGTTCTTACAGCATGGATATGCAGTTACTTTAGCCATAAGCTCAGGGGTATTACCAACTTAGGACCACTTTAAGAAACTGGTTTGAGTCGGGGCGTCTGGGTGGCTCAGTTGTTGAGCGTCTGCCTTCGGCTCAGGTCATGATCCCAGAGTCCTGGGATCGAGCCCCGCATTGGGTTCCCTGCTCTGCGGGAAGCCTGCTTCTCCCTCTCCCACTCCCCCTGCTTGTGTTCCCTCTCTCGCTGTGTCTCTGTCAAATAAATAAAATCTTTAAAAAAAAAAAAAAGAAATTGGTTTGAGTTTTTAGACCACACATACCATGAGAATTCAAATTGCTTTTGACCTCTGAGAATGCTTTTCTTTCTTGTCAGTTCAGCGACAATTTAAGAACATTAAAAAAAACCTTTTATCCAACATTTTGAGTTATTATCAGGAGTTGTTCAGAGTAGCTAGTCCTTCACAGATTGGAGGTGTAGTCCTAAAGTCTAATTCATGACATCACTGAAAGGCAACAGTAATGAAGTAGAGGCAGGAAATCTAGACTGCTCTTCTGTTTTGTCAAGCAATTTGAAAGTGGTGAGTAGAAAGCCAGAGTGCCTGAAGTTTCCTTTGGCGATGGGCAGGTGACTTTATCAGGAAATGTGTCAGCTACTACTAACAGAGACCAGGATGGAAGTTACTTCTTTCCCAGTAACAGAAGTCCAGAGAAGACAGTCAAGAGCCGTCTTATAGTGGCTCCACAATGTCATCAGGAATATTATCCTTCTGGCTTTGCCTCTGTAAAGACACCCCATGGCCCAAGTAGGCTGCAATCACATCTACACTTCTGTCAGAAAGTAGAAGGGGGTTAAGTCCAAAAAGGGCACATGCCAATTGTCTGTCCCTCTGAAGAAGCTTACCCAGCCAACTTTTGCCCACCTTCCGTCTGGCAATCTGTAGCTCCAGGGAGGCTAGAAGCTTAATCTTTTAGCTGATCCCACTGCTGTTGGGAGTAAAACTGGAGAATCCTGGATATTTGATAGGCAAGTAGTAGTCTCTGCCACAGAACCTAAACGTTCTCACTGTCTGAGGCTCCTCATTAAGGAAAAGACTGAAATCAAGATGATAATTTACTGGAAGAAAGTCCTAAGAAATGTGGCAGAGAATAAGGTCAAAAGCACAGAGGGAGGGTTTAAACTTGGAGCGCAGACACATCTTCAATGGAGACTGAATGGAACAGAAAGAGCAGACAGACCACTGTGTAGGTGTGTGGTGGTTAAGACTGGAAGCCAAGGGGATTCCTCGTAGCATGCAAGTGACAAGGTCTCTTGTCACGGAGGTCACTGAGTTGTGGTGGGAGGGGGTCCGCGTGCAGAAGGCTGAAACCTGGACCATCTGCTGTGTGCATGTAAACAGTATCAAAAATGCGTGTTGAAAGCCACATGTCAAAAAGGTTATATTTATGAGTAACAACCGGTTTCCATAAGCAGGACAAAATCATTTCATAGGAACATGTTTCTAAAGTAGGCAACACAGTCATAACACATTTGGCCTGTCACACTTGAAAAGCACTCTGTTAAAATCTAGTCTCGTTACATAAGAAAACTGAATCTAAAGTTGGAGGTAACAAATGACAAAAAAAATTTAGGCACCGGTGACAGAGGACACCCTTCTTAACATTCCTTTCATAACTCTCCTAAAGTGCCTTTTGTATGCAGTACAACTTTCCTCAAGTACTTCTGAGCCACCCACCTTGGAAGCTCTGTGGCAGACACCTGCTGAACCAATGCTCTGCAACCTTGGGGAGTGAAGATATAAATTTAGGTTTGCAATGAGATAGGCGTATACAACTCATCTACATCCTTTTCTTCCTCTAGAAATAAGGAAAATAAGGAAGAATAAATTGTATTTGATTATATAGTCTTACTCCACTTCACTTCTCCCAATTATTATCCCAACTTTTACCAATCACTTAAGAAAGGGCTACCTTGCATTTGCTTAACCCCCTTCCCCATAATCCTTTCCTCCGAACACTGGAAGACAGCGAGCCTAGGTCTCATTCTTGTTCACTTTCCCTGATCACTGTGTGTTGCTGCTGTGGAATTAGATGAACTCAATACTTAAGCATCGAATTGTATCACCTCGGTCACATCACAAATACTCCACATGAAATAGAAAATTAGTGGGGGTGCCCGGGTGGCTCAGTCGTTAAGCGTCTGCCTTCAGCTCAGGTCATGATCCCAGGGTCCTGGAATCGAGCCCTCCATCGGGCTCCCTGCTTGGGGGGGAACCTGCTTCTCCCTCTCCCACTCCCCCTGCTCGTGTTCCTGCTCTTGCTCTCTGTCAAATAAATAAATAAAATCTTAAAAAAAAAAAAAGAAAAGAAAGAAATAGAAAATTAGTGGTAAATATTATGGCAAAGTCTCCCAAAATTTACTTAAAGAAATTTGCAGGTCAGGTTCTAAATCACAATACTGATTTTAGGAGAGAGATGTTTCTATTTAAATCAAGTTGAGTCAGCATGACTAAACAGCTGCCTGGGGCCTGGGTGCCATGTGGCCAGACAGGGCTCATCAGCCACTTCCAGAGGCACCCGAGCTGGTGTTGAGCTCACACTACGAGCCTCAGCCCAGCATGAAGGCAAGATTATGAGACAGTTTTCACACTTACATAGATCAAAGTAGCATAGTGAATATTTAGAACTACATCCTGCATGGGCTCCACAGTGGAATAAATCCTGCTGTTTTCCATCACGGTGGACACTGCCCCCCACCACGCTCAAGTATTGTTCTCTCGAGAGCTGTGCGCACTGCAGTTCTCAAGGAAATGCAGCACTCAAGCTTTTCACCTTTATTCTTCCCAAAGCATTTCATTTTAATGTCAGCTAACAATAAAAAATCAAAGAAGGCAACTCTCCCACAAAACCCATGGAACTAGCATGTGAGTGATAGAACTGACTACACTTTTATCAGCCTGCAATTAAAATTTCATGAAAAATCTTTCAATAAAATGTTACACGGAGTACATTTTTAAAAGCAGCGCTGGCTCTCATGTGTGTAGAAAAACAAATATTCACTAACACAGACACTTCTGACAGACAAAACGGGTCACAGCTGTTTGTTACTCCTTGGAAGTACAGCAAAAATGAATTTTGTAATATAATCTGAAGGAACTCCAGGCCCTCTATAATTCATATTTTTAAGATTCAAACCCGCATTAAATACTGCACCATTCAACATAAACATGAGAGAATATTTCCCCTAATTTTTCTGTTAACATCAACTTGATAAGAAATGTTTAAATGCTAAGAGGATTCTAGTTCAGAAAATACCTTCATGCTTTTTACTAATTGAGATACAATTTATGTGTTTATTATCTGTTTACAAAAAAGAATTTAAGGTGGCCTTTTACAGTATTAACTGTTTCTCAACAGTCTGAGACAAAAATTATTTTAACTAGAAAAAAAACATTTAACCAAAAACGGCAATAAACTGGAATCTTTCAGTTACTGCTTTGACAAGACAATGTTTTATAAAAATTATTGCCTATTTCTTCTAAATAGGACAAATACTAAGATTTTTCCTATCAATCATTCCTTTAATAATTCTGTTGCTATCCTTATAAAATAAAAAAATAAATGATAATGTAACTACAAGGCTTAGTTTGCAATTTTTCCACTGTATAACTTAGTCACATTAAAAAATCACTCCACATTCCCTCTTATGTAGTTATATGTGGACAAATGGTGAACAGACAGTTTTATAGCTTAAAATATAAGTGAGGAAAATATAGACATCTGCCATACCAAGAGCTGGTTTTTATTTTTTTAAGAAAAGGTTATTAATTTAAAAAGAGAGTTCTAAGAAATGTAATAGGATTCCCAGCAATGATGACTTCTGAGATCTATGAGATTTGAAATGTAATTATAAAAAGGCTAAAATCCAAAGAGCATTTCTACTTCTTCTTTTTTAAAAAAATCCAGATGATTTGTCACATCAAGGAAGTCTGGCACATTACCAAGGCCATAGTCTTAGTCATCCTCAGAATCGCTACCCCTTCTTGTGGGGATGGAGCACCTCACTGAGGATAGCAAAGCATCTTCAACTGGTTTCTTAGGGTTTTCCTCCAAGTCTGTCTTGATTGCTCCAGACTCTGACAGTTTCCACTCCAACTCTATGTGATAAAGAAAAACCAGATTACCTAAGGCAGTTGGCATGGGACCCTCACCCTCAAGCCCATTAAGCCAGTTTTCTCTAAGCAGAAACTATGCAGTAACATTTGATGATAATTTTAGTGCTGTAATTATAAGGTACCTAGAAGGAAAGCAAAAAATCAGACCTTTAAGAAGGAAAACAAAATACTTTCACTTTTTCAGAAGAGGAGATCAAATGAGATACTATATATATATTTGAATCTATATGGTAACTAAAATGAAAAACAAAGACTAAACCTGTCTTCTAATGACTACAGTTTCTGGACTTGCACAATTTCCCAGGAAAGAAATCAGCATGAAACATTTAAAGGAAATACTTTTCACAGTCCTGCTGGCAATCTAATTTTAGTTAACAAAAGGAAATTTTTAGGCCTCATGTCCAGTATCTCAATCTATTAGAGTCAAAGGATAAATGTATGACAACATCCTAGAACTTATACATTTGCTCCAAGTAATAAAAACAGTACCAAGAAAATAAAGAACCAGTGACTAAAGCCTTGGTTCCTGTATGTCACTCTCTTATAATCAATGAAACTCCACATGGGTGTGAGACCTTATGAAGTGAAATCAAGGGATGTCTTTTCCACTGCAGAAAAGACCCCAGGCAGAACTAAGGGACTACATAAGACACTCTACAGCAAAGAGACTGGTTTAAGTGATACTCTGCTAATTAGGTACCTCCATTAAAATGTGACAACCAATTTTATTTAAGTCATATTAATTTAAAGTGCTCCATGAAGATCAGTAACACCAGTATTTAAAGTTCTTGGTACCTCAGTTGAATGTTATGAAAATTCAACAAATTTCTTAAAAAAAAAAAGAAAAAGAAAAACCTTAATTCTGATTCTTGACTCAAGAATATATTTAGATCCACCATTCATATGTATTGGTGTAGGTATTAATGTTATTGTTCACTTACACACAATAATTATTATTTTATAAGTTCACTAATGCTCAGATAATACTTTTTCTAGAAATAAAGACAGGACCTCCTATCCTACATCCATCTTTCCCCTCATGGTACATTCAAAAGACCAGAGTAAGATGCAAGCATATACTTAGTTTGAAATGCAGTATGCCTCTGAACACTGGCATAATGCCTAACTGTTGTTAACGTGTGTGTATGTATGTGCAGAGATGTTAATACTTATCCCAGTTGAGTATCTTATATAGTTATATAAAATAGTATATAAAGTCATATTTTAACATATGTTTTTAAAGCACAGGTGGACATTATTTCAATAATGAGTGACTTAGGAGGATGCCCTCGGGCCTCAGGTTCTCTCTTTCATGTTGTAAGTGTATACATATTTTGACACCTCGTGTAACAGGTAGAAAGGAATAAAAAAAAACATCCTTCAGGAATAAAAGGATACATCCTTCAGGAGTTAAGAGGCAGAACTCAATAACCTTTAATTTAACTTAAAAGCCACTAATATATTCAAATGAGAAAATATTCCCATAGGTATTATATACATATGTATGCATACACACACACACACATATAAATATCTATCATATAAATATCTATCAATAACTTGTTCATGTGATTTTTCTTTTTTTTTTTTTTTAAGATTTTATGTATGTATATGGTGGGGGGGGGGCATGAGCTGGGGGGAGGGCCAGATGGAGAGGGAGAAGCAGACTCCCCACTGAGCAGGGAGCCCGATGTGGGGCTTGATCCCAGGGCCCCAGGATCATAGCCTCGAAGGCAGAAGCTTAACCAACTGAGCCACCCAGGCGCCGTTAATGTGAATTAAACAAAAAATGAAGGTTGAGCTATAACTTAAAATGTATCCAACTATAGGGACAAACAAAATATATTAGACATTAACATTAAATATACATACTTTAAAATCCAGTGTGCCCCCTTTTAACAGAATTATTAGAGCCCAGTTATAACTGCCCGCAATGACTCATTTAATGAGAGATCAAACGTGTTTCTTCCCTTTTAGCAATCACTCACACAGTGGCAAAGATGACTTTGACAAATCATCATGACACATGTCTCTTCAAAAGAACCATCCCTTCATCATCTCTAACATGCACTGGTCATTGCTCACGTGCCCTGCACCATCTCAAAGAGGTCCTTACCCTCTATTGTCAGGTTCATGCCACCAAACACCAGAGGTCCAATAAATTGAGCCTTGATATCTCCTTCAAGGTAAACAAATACTGTAGGCAGATTCCTATCAGGATAATTGGGTATGCAGGTTGTTGAAATGGCTTTGATAAATTTGACATCAGGAAACTTCCTGGCAAGTCCACTGAAGTGCTGATTTATGAGGGCACAGAGGGGAATCCTGTGAAATAGAAATGGGAAACAATGGTGAGAGAGGACCCCTATAAAACAGAAATAGAAGCAACTATGATTCTGCATTTACACAGGGCAAAGCTCTACTACCCTTCTACCTACGTAAACCCTCATAATAGCTTCACAAGTGATTCTGCTACTCCAGCCAAGATGAATTAACATTTTTTTTTAAGAAACATTCTAATATGTTCAGGGAAAATGAAGAACTCAAAATCCAAAATCCATTTTAATTTGACTCAGTAAGTCAGAAAAACAGCTTCAATGTAAAAGATAATTGTTTTGCCCATCTATATGAAAGAACATTCAAGATTCAGAAGGTGAGAAAGCATTTCCTGCTTTAAAAAAAACCTCTACACAAGTACAGTAGAATACAGATGGAGCTGAGAAACAGTGGAGGGCCACTGCATCACTTGCCTGGAACAATTATTATAAAGGTCACCCCCCGACATCTATGAGAATGATTCACTACATGGAATTTTGAAATGTAGAGTTTCTCTAGAAGGATAAATAAGGAATTTGTTTCCAATAAAAGCAATCTTCATTGCTACAATGTAACAAAAGCATTCTTTTTAGTCACAAATATTAATTTTAAAGTCTGAAGACAAAAATTAGGCATTAGGTTTGGGCAAATCAGCAACAAAATACAACACTAGTAAAAAACAAAACAACACAAAACAACAAACCTCCAAAGTGGATTAAGCCCAAGATGTCTAAGACATAAATTCAAATTAACATTTAAGGACAGTGCATAAGATCAGCTCACCCTTGTTTGTAAAGATGCAAGATTACCCACAAGCCCTCACCGGCTTTGGTAACTTCTTGAACATAATCCTTTCCTGAGATCTCCAAAACTTCTCCAAATTTATTCTTCAGTTGAGTTGCTTTCCACTCAGCCAGTCTTTGCTGCCTGCACAGCACAAAGAGGAGAGAGACATCTTACACGTACACCCCACATACACACACACACCTTTCACAGAGCAACCTTTATAAAGATCCAGGTTTATTTGCCACACAGCAAAAGTCTAAGATCACTTCACCAAGACCTGCAATATTACTACTTAATTACAGTCCTTTCCAAAAGTTATCTCGGTAAGAAAATTAACTTTGCAAAAAGACACACATTTTAGTGCCACACAAAAAACCAAACAGTCCCTCTGGGTGGCACTAACCTGTACATTTCAATAGCACGTTCATCTTCTTCATTAAATTCATCTTCATTATCCTCCAGCTCTTCCAAAGTCATATCTTCGTATGTTTTCACTGAATGTAGTTAAGTTAGCAAAAACCAAAAAATGTAAAAGATGAACAAACTTGCATTTTGTTTTCCCTCCTTTATTTTTCTCCTAAAGATGTGCATGCAACACCAAGCCAAAGTAAAACTCATTCACCAAAACCAAAATAAAAAATACTGAAGGTCTTCCACTAGTAAGAACTTTAGGGTGTTTTAAAAAGAACCATGTTGACAAATGCAGCAGGATTGACTCTCCTACCTCCACACAATAGTAAGGATATGAATGATAAGTTGCCTAAGTTTATAAAGCCAGAGAGTTGTATTTGCCTGAACTCACCTGGTCTGCTCTTCAAGCACATACACCATGGACCGCTGTATTAACAGTTCTATCTCTGAGGGCAGGGGAGGATACCAGTGGGTGTCCCCAGCATAGTCTTTCTAGAGTTAAAGGGATTATTGTCTTGGTCTTCTCTTGTGAATAGTAGGCAGCTCTCTTTTAACCAACTGCTGTAAAATCTTGATTTTTTATTGCCATAAGCATTCTTGCTTCTTGACATCAAATCAGATTTTTGTCCCCCAACCCCAAGTCTATCACTATACAAACTGCTCTTAGCAAAGTCAACAATGACCTCCACTTCCTGACTGATGAGCAGCACTGATCCAACCCACCATTGCCTCCTCTTTGAAAGATGGTCCTCCTCTAGCTTCCAGGATGTCTTCTCTCCTACTATCTCTACAGCTGCCCCTCCTCTGGACCTTTGCTGACCTGACTCCTTTTTTATCTATACCCACACCTCTGGTGATTGCATCTCATGGCTTTATGCCTCCAGCCCATATTTCTCTAATTTAGAGAAAAACATAGCCAACTGCCTACTTGCCATCTCTATTTGACTAATAAAAATTTCAATGTTTCTATGTCCTAAATAGAACGTTTGATCCTAGCTCCAAACTGTTGCTCACCAAGCCCTCCTCATCTCAGTTGGTGGTGATGGCTATCCTTCAGGCTGCTCAAGCCCAATGCCTGATAGGCATCCTTCACTTACTTTTTCTCACAGCCCTCATAGGATCCACCAGCAAATCTTATTGGCCCTACCTTCAAATTATTTCCAGATCTGACCACTTCTCCTCACCCCTTCCACCAACACCATGTGGGCAGGTCTAAGCCAATGGTATACTTCTTGCCTGAATTACTGCAGTAGTTTCCAGACTAATCTCCCTACTTCCTGACTTGATCCCCATCTTCCATACTTGGAAAGGCAGGAGCAGGAGGGTGCTGTCAGCATGTCAATCCTCTGTTCAAACCTCCAGTGACTTCCACCCGACCAGACATAAAAGCCAAAGTCTTTGTTAAAAGATACCAGGTCCTCAATGGTTTGACCCCTAGTTGCCTCTCTGAACTTACTACTCTTTCCTAGTCATACTGGCTTCCTGGCTGGTTCTCCAATGTGTTCTTCACTCACTTAAGTAGCTCAATTCAAATCCCTCAGATCTACTCAAGTGTCACTCCCAGTAAGCCTCTCTCTAACGCTATCTAGAATTATACTCACCCTTCCCACAACCCTTTCTCGGCTATTTCCCTGCCTTATTTTCCTATATTTACTTATGTATTGCTTATTGCCTTTCTCTCCCACTAGAATATAAGTCCTATAAAGACAGGGATTTTTGTCCAGCCTGTACATAGCTAAAGCCCCAGTGCTCAGAATAACACCTGGCAGACAGTCATCATTCAATAAACATGCACTGGATAAATGCTTTCTAGTGAATCCATCTCTAAATTAGCTTTAACATGTAAGAAGACAAAAGTACTAGCCCCTGTGATCAGTGGGGCATTAAGTCAAGACTCAGAAATATTTTCTCCAGGATTATCATGTGCTCATCTGACACAGACAAGAAACTGTGGAGATGTGGAAATTCTATAGCCCAGCAAGTTGAAGGTTAGAGACAGCCTGTGACTCCCTTGAGGTCCCAGAATAGTGTCCATCCCAGCACTCCAATGCCGGTTCCCAATTCCTGCTCAGAGCATCCTTCTACTAAAGCAGTTAGAGGCTATCTTAACCCAAAGAGAGACAAAACAAATAAAGAATATAAACAATCTCACCAATTGACTGCTGAAGGACTCGCTGTTCTTCTTCTGCCTCCTTTTCCAAATCTTTCACACTTTCCTTTGAGGGCAAGATACCCTTTTTGCGTAAGATGTCATTCCACTCAGTGTCTGCATTGGGGTCCTAGTGGAAATGGACCAAGAATACTATGAGTGCAAAGTCCATTATAAAGGGTGCCATGTTGGGGAAAGGTGGTGGGAAGAGGAATTCAAGTCAAATTATTCTACGGCCTATCTCTGAGAAAGTGTCAAAAGATCCACAGCCCCTATTCTTTTCCTGTCCTCCACTCCACTTCACCCTCCCCACACAAGACACACACACCCAGGAACTAGTCTTGGGTAAAAATCAGGATATGATGTGCAGATCGGCATCAATGCTCACACCAAGGCCCTAACCTGGCTCCTATTCAATTTTTATTAATGACTCAGAGTGACTCATTCAACAGATACTAAGTACTTGTGGCAAGTGCAATGATCAACAGGCTGTTGACCTAGAGAGTTATAAGGGGTCTGCATTCCACAGGATAGGCAGGGATATTCTCTCAGAAGTGGACATTTAATCATCACTGGAAGTTGAGAAGGAACCAGACGTGAGGAATGAGAACTTAAGAACTTACTTTCCAGGCAGAGGGACCAGCATGTGGAAAGGGCCCAAGAGCAGAGATAGGAGGCTCTCAAAGTTCTAAGTGGCTGCAATAGAATCAGAAGGAGGAGAGCCTGAAGGCAGGCTGACAAATTCTCTAATGGCCCAAACCTGAGAGGGAGAACTGAGACCCTGAGGAACAGCTCACAATGCCTAACACTTACTGAGTACTAGGTGTTGGGCACTCTGTGAAGCCCTTTACCTGTACCTACTTAGTTAATCCTCACAAGCCTAGGAGAGACATGACATTTAGAAGACACTGCCATGCTGGAACAAGTCAAATTTACCAGGATCAAATGTCAGAAGGATAAATGTCAAAGTGGGCTCTATTTCCTGAAGCCGGCTAGCCAAACACTGGTTTTGCTTGGCTTGGCAGGAACACTGCTAATGGACCGGGTCTGGAATAAGAAATCAATGAGCGCTGTGGAAAGGGCACTAGCACAGCCAGGCTCCAGCCCCAACTCCATGTCACTGTCTTGCTGAGCTGTATCAAAAGAAAACGAACAGAATCCTTTCAACAGGGTGGTCAGGGAAGGCCTCTGAAGAGATGACATTTCCAAGCAGGGTCCTGAAGGATAGAGAATACAAAGGAGGCCAGGGCAGCCCAGGAGCTTCCCCTTCAACATTGAAGAGTGTCTGGCTTCTGGCAGACAGACTGTATTTGTAGATGCTTATCCTCTCCAGCTCCCAAGGCCTCCTGTCCCAAACCCGTACTAACTCTATTTCTCATTGGCCACTAAGCCAGAGACGATTTAACCAGAATTCCTGACTACAGTGAAGTCTGGGAAGCAGGAGAATGACCTTTGACAGAGGGTCCTTCGACAGTGACAGAATTTAGTTGTCACAGATTTTTGTTAATTCCCATGATGTCTTCATTTATTTTCTTTCATTTTTAGTCCTATTAGACAATTCCTGATACAAAAAAAAGGGACAAAACTAGGGGATTTGGTTTTATCTATTTTAAGACAGAAAGTAACAAAGGAGAGGGACCCTAGGGATGAGCTCTGAGAGCCATGGAATCCGAGAGGGAGTGCACCTCAACCTGCACATCAACGTTAGGGGGGAAATGGATGTTAACTAAACCTTCACCCAGCTCTAAGTGGACTCAGGAACATAAGCTCCGCCACTGTTTTACGTTATGAGACCTCCAGGCGGGACCCTTCCCTTCTTCGAGCCTGTTTCCACATCCACACAACGTGCCCATAACACACTCAGGAGCTAAGAGAATTAAGGAACAGGAAGTAACACTGTCCGGTGGGATGCTGCGAGTCCTTCACAGACTTCACGGGATCCGACCTTAAAGAAAGATGGCCCCAAAAGACTGAGATTTGAGGGGTGAGACACATACGGTTGGGGAGACCCAGCCCGCGGGTCCTTGCCGGACCACGCCTGCCCTGTCGCACTGCGCCTGCGCTGGGCCTAGAATCGCGTGATCTTTCGCGTGCCGGTGGCGCCCGGCGCTTCCCACGGTCCCAACCCCGACGGTCCGCTGCTGCCACGGACCCAGCGGGACAAACGAGCTGCGGTAGATTCCAGGCCTCGGACCCCCAGGTTCTTTACCTGCATCTTGTCTAAAATCGCTCAAGTCAGGCCACAGCGGCGCCCCCACCCCGCCTCTTCTGCCAGCCCGGCCTTTGCCCCGCCTCCTAAGGGTGAGCGGGGCGGAGCCAGGGAGTAAGCGAGGTCTCTGAGTCTGCGCCCGCTCCTCAAGAAACGGGGCAGAAACTGTGCGCATGCGCAAGGGGGTGCTGTCCGCTCTCTGTTGGTGTCGCTGGCTTCACGTGACCCGGAGCCAGTTCTCGGCGCTACCTTATTAGGGCAAGGCTCCGTACTTGGAAAGGTGGAGCGGGATGGAGGAGGTACTCAGTTTTATGCGCCATCTCATGCCGCAGAGCCAATCCTAGTAAAAGAGGGCTTGGCTCAAGAAGTCAAATAGAAATGTGTTTCAGTGATCCCGTGTTACAACTAAAAATGATGCAGGGTCATCCGGAATTCACTCGCTATCATTTCAGCGTCCGATAAGGCGATTAATTCATAAGACACATATTTATCAAGAGCCTGCTAAGTACCAGGTACTATTGTAGATTCTGCGGAGACAGCAGTCGTCACAACAAAAACAGAAAGGTGAAAGTCATTTCACCTGGTTAAGCCTCAGGCAGTCCATATTTGCAAAAGTGCTTAGCTCTATGCAGGCACACAGGAGACAGGAGTAAAAATCAGAATCTGAATTGTAAAATGCAGGTGCTGGGCTCCAGGCTTCTGCCTACACAGCATTCCGATTTGAGTTAAGAAAGCAATATCCCTCCAGGGACACCTGGGCTAACGTGCCGCCTCTCGGCAATGAAGCAGACACAGATAATACACATCCACACATCTGTGGAGTAGGCATACGGGAGGCTCCCAGCTTTGGCAATGCATTAGAACCACCTGGGAATCCAAACACTTCACTTATGATGGGGTTCCATCCTCAGTTAAATTAAATTCCTGGAGATGAAAGCTGGAAATGGTATTTTCTTAAAGATCCTCACGTGTTGCTAACATGCAAAACCATTGATACAGAGTGAATAAAATGAATCCTTGAGGGCAAGGAGCTTTGATTTTATAATTTATAAGGATTTTTAATATTTCCTAACTACTTACCACAGAATTATAGGTCTCCAGAAACATTTGTTTATTCATTTATCTGCAGCAAACGGTGAATGAATCGTCCCTGGTCTTACTACCAAAATCAGGACCCAGACTAGTTCGGGTGGGTTTGGCTCTATGCTAAGCTTTGCGTCCCCTCCAGAGCAATAGAGAGGGTGCTGTTACATCCTTTCTTCATTCCCAGCCCTAGCTATTTCCAGAGCCCAAGACCTACCCCCACCTCGTGATCCCTCTCTCCAGAGGAGATTGACAAGCCAAAGTCTCAAACTCTACCACCTCCTCTGCAGAAATGTGCCTCTCCCACTTTTGTCAAACACTCTTCCATTATACTAAATCACAGTCTCTCCCACCTCCCTAGAGACCTCTGTCCATCATTCTGTCCATCACTCTTGGATCTGGACAAAGTAATTAGGGCTCAGGAGAAAAAAATTAGAGCCATAAGAAAAGAATTGGAAAATAATTTTCTGTTTGTAAGTCATATGACATGATAGCATACTTGGAAAACCTGAAAGAATCAAGTCTTAAATTCATACTATAATATGAGATTTCTGTATAGGAGCAGCATATAAAATTAACATACAAAAAATAGCCTTTGTATTTACAATGACAAACTAGAAGATACGGACATTAATTACAGTAACAACAGAAAATAAAAAAGAACTTAGGAATAAACTCAAAAAGTGTACAAAAACCTACATGGAGAAAATTATAAGACATTTCTGAAAATACAAAAATACAAAAGCAGACTTGAACAAATGCAAAGAAATCGCTCCTCTTTGGATGGGATGACTCAACATCACAGAGATGTCAATTTTCTCCAAGTTCATGCGTAAAATTTAACACAATCTTAATTTTAAAACCCAAATATTTTCTGAGGCTAGACAGGTTGATTCTCAAGTTTTTATGATGAAATAAACAGCAAGAATGGCAGACCGAGGGGACAGCCAGCCTCTACCAGATTTTAAAACAATGTGCGTGAACAGACAAATAGATCAATGGAGCAGCATGTTCAGAATTAATCTAAAAATAGGCAAAGTACATACAAAATTAGTGTATGCTTAGGATGACATCTCAATCTGATGGGGGGAGAGGTGGAGTTTTTAATAAATGGTGTTGGGGCCGTTGGACAGCCGTTTGAAAACAGATAAAATTGGATATGTACTTCCTGGTGTATATCAGATTAAAAATTGAAAACTAAAAGCCTAGAGGAAATAATGAGATAATTTCTTTATAACCCAAAAGTGGAAAAAGCCTTTGATGACTGTTACTTAAAAATCCAGAAAATCAAATGAAAATAATGATAGATTTGACAACTTAAAAAAATCTTTTTCTGCCTTAGAATAATGAACACCAGCATGCTACCTTTTGTGTAAAATAAAAGGTTAAATAAGAATACATATGGGGGGGCACCTGGGTGGCTCAGTCGGTTAAGCGTCTGCCTTAGGCTCAGGTCATGATCCCAGAGTCCTGGGATCGAGCCCCGTATTGGGCTCCCTGCTCAGCGGGAAGCCTGCTTCTCCCTCTGCCTCTGTCATTCCCCTGCTTGTGTTCTCTCTTGCTCTCTCTCTCTCTCTCTGACAAATAAACAAACAAAATCTTTATTTAAAAAAAAGAATACATATGGGTGGCTTAGTCAATTAAGCATCTGACTCTTGATTTTCACTCAGGCTGTGATCTCAGGGTTGTGAGATTGAGCCCCATGTTGGGTTCCACGCTGAGCATGGAGCCTGCTTAAGATTCTCTCTCCCTCTGCCCCTGCCCCCATGCTCAAGCTCTCTCTCTCTTTAAAAAAAAAAAAAAAGAAAAAGAATACATATGTGTGTATATTCATATTTGCTTAATTTTGCGAAAAGAGAGAAAGAGGAAATCTGAAATTAATGAAATGGCTAACTGTGGCAGTGAGGCGGGGTAGGGGTAGAGATGAGGTGGTAGCAACAGAAAATTAGGTGAGAATCCTCTGATAAACTTTTATTTAGGGGCAAGCAAGTTTTGTGGGGCCTGAAACACATTCAGTCTTGGAGGATCTCTTTAAGAATCTATCACTTACATGTGGAATCTAAAAAAAAAAAAAAAAAAAATCATAGAAAAAAGAGATACAATCTTTCTTACAAGGAGAAGAGTTTTTTTCTTTTTTTCTTTCATTTTATTGTATCTATATGAGAAGATGGGTGTTAGCTGAATCATTTCACGGCATATGTAAATCAAACCATCATATTGTATGCCTTTAACTTATAGAATAATGCATGTCAATTATTTTTCAATAAAACTAGAAAAAATTATAGGGAAAAAAGAGTGTAAAGGGGTCCTGAGACCCCATTTGAGAGCTTTTGAAAATGTTTGTTTAGGGATTAAATGTGATTATCTCCTAGAATAATGTCTACACAGAATAGGCAGGCATTCAACAAATGTTTTTTAAAACGACATTGACTTAGAGGGGAGGGGGGGTGCGAGGATGGGTTAGCCTGGTGATGGGTATTAAAGAGGGCACGTTCTTCATGGAGCACTGGGTGTTATGCACAAACAATGAATCATGGAACACTACATCAAAAACTAATGATGTAATGTATGGTGATTAACATAACAATAAAAATTAAAAAAAAAAAGACATTGACTGTGATATGGCAAGAACAGTAAGTTTATTATGCTATCTTTCCTGTCCTTATAATTTGTTACATAATATAATGTAAACATACAAAAAAGGAAGAAATGAAGTATAATTTCTATGTTGAGTAGAGATTAGCCTGTATAAATATTATGATGACATTTGACCCAATAAAAATAGAAAGTTTAAAAAATACAAAATTATGAATATAAAAGTGGGCATGAAAGTAGACATTTATTTAAATGGAGAAATAGTAACAAATTACCAATTTTAAATAGCTGACAAATACCACAGACATCACAAAATCCAGAGAAATAACATAATATTTCTATTAATTAATTCTGACCCATCTATATGATATCATAGATTAACTTCTGGCTTGTGTATATTGTTGGAGAGGGAGAAATTTCCTTCTCTACCCCACTTCCTAGTGTTATGCTCCCTAGTTTAGGAATTAAATTGATATGAGATAGATTAACAAGAAAAAAACCAAAGTTGTATTAAGTGCACATGAAGGCCCAATATTAAATTGAGACCTAAAGAAATGACCAAGGCAGGCAGTTTTTATACATATTGGACCAACAGATAATAAATTTGTAAGAAATTGACAGGATAATGAAAACAGATGCTTGGGAGGTTTAACTAGTAAGGAATTCTAAGCAGAATTTGGGCTGAGGTAGTCAGAATAAAAAGTAGCAAGGTTGGGGCACCTGGGTGGCTCAGTCAGTTAAGCATCCGACTCTTAATTTCAGCTCAGGTCATGATCTCAGGGTCATGAGATTGAGCCCCACATGGAGCCGGGTGTCAGGCTCTGTGCTCAGCACAGAGTCTGCTTGAGAGTCTCTCCCTCTGCCCCTCCCCCTGCCTGAGCTCTCTCTCTCTCTCAAACAAATAAATAAATAAATAATCTTTTTAAAAAAATAACAAGGTTTATTTCCACAGCTTTCTCAGCTTTGAATTCCCTATCTCTGGTGATAAGGATGTCATTTTACTTCTTAGCTTGGGGAGGGTATTTTTCATATGGGAGATTTATTTCCTGCTTTTGGGGGGGACAAAGGAGGCTCTGAGTGTCTTATACTGGCTGTTTACTAAGTAACTTTTACTTAAAATAATCAATATGCCAAAGGGGCACATCTGGGGGCAGCCTGCCCTTTGCCCCTACAATATTAAGCCCTGTTTCTACCAGAACTACCTAAATACCTCATTCAAAGATAGACTCCACATGTTACATTTATATCACATTACATTCACTGGCCCTGGAACTTCATGTCACATCACTGGGTGAGAGGCCGGTATTCCTGCAAGTCATTTGTCTCCTGGTTGGCCAGCAGTAACCATGGGTGGAGATAACTGCAGGTACATAAACGTATATCAGTAACTATATCCCCCATTCAACTTTCCCTTAGCCAAATTCCTAAAATATGTGGGACTGCTCTAATACCGTCTGACAAAGAGATGTCACTGTGAATACAACTGGAACATGTGTACCCTGATACTATATGTTGCCTTGGTAACTGAAATACTACAGGCAGAGTGAGGATTTTTTAAAAATAGTGAACAACTTGGTAAAATTCCAATCAAAACAAAGTACAGTCTTCCCTCAGTTTAAAAAAGAATTGCTGTCCTAGTAAATTTGGTGTATTCCTAGAAAAATTCAGCTAAAACTGGACAAAAATATATGCTTAAATTTAAGTAGGTTTCACAGCTATGGGAAAGTCCTATGCCTCGTAGAACATCTAGCATTCCTGAGCCCCAGGGATGCCAGCAATATTCCTCTCCCTATTCAGTCGTTGAGGTGACCAAAAAATTCTCAGAAATGGCTGTCCCTGCCCTCCTTGGAAATCATTGCCAGAACCCAAACTTGTCAAGTTGACATACTCAAAATCAAGTTCACTAATCCTAAGGTCAACAAAGAGGACATTTCTTAAAATGTAAACAAATGCTAAGAAGGATATGGTGTTTTCCAAAGCACAGGATCCTTATCTTATTGGTATAATTTTCCCCAAAACGAACAGCCTACCCCTTCCATAAGCCCTTTTCTACTACATACAAGGAGATAGTTTTGTGCCGTATCAACACTATAAAACTACTTCCAAGAAACAATGATCATGGCTTGTTTGTAAAAATTCACACATGGAAAAAGCCAGTTAATCTCTTTTACCAGTTTTCTCAACTGCAAAATGAAGACAACTTCATGAGGTTGTTGTAAAGATTCAATGATTTAGTACATGTAAAGACTGAAAACAGGGCTGTTCCATGGAAAGGATGTGCAAAATGACCTCCAAAGACCAAAGGAGCCGTAAGACTGAAGGAAAAGGGAAGCCCAGTTTGATGAGAAATGGTTTATTAAGGGGACCAATGCACAGAAGCATGTCTTGGGCAGCTGTCAGACCAGTAGATCTCTACAACATCACCTCTCATAAAACCTGCTTTTATAGACCCAGAGGCTGGGGAATAGTCAAGGTAAACTCCTGGGAAGAAATGTCTGAGAATCATAGGCATTTCTCCAGAGCAGATCAAGGGCATTATTTTCCCAGGGTGTACTTGAGGGTGTGATTAAACAAAAAGAAAGAAGAGTGGAGGGGATGCTGTGCTCAAGAACACTTCAGGTCACAGAGTGGTCATCATGGCAGATTTGTCCAAGATGGCATCAGTCAGGTTCACGCAAATGCCCAGCATGTGGTAGGTGCTCAGTGTTAACTGTTGTTTTTATCATACCTTGCTACAAGACTTACATTACAAATAAAATAGGTTGAGGACTTCTTAAACATGAAGTGGAATCTCATGGAATGCTCTTGGCTTTATATTGTCTGACAGGGTTGAAGGACATATTTAGAGCTTTACCTGCTCCTTGTAAGATGGCCCCCCTCACCCACACCTCACCCCAAACTCAAGCAGGATCTAAGATCTAATAAAAATTCAACCAAGTAAATGTGACAATCTAATTGGCTTTATTAAACAATTTGTGTATCAACAGCATCCCATCTAGCACACAGAGGGGAGCTCTGAGGAGGCATACAAAATGAAGGTCTTTCTAGAAGGATGGAGCAAGAGAATTATTAGCAGAAGAATTATTCCAGGCAAGGTCACTTTCCCTTAGAGGGAAGAACAGAGGGTCTTATCAGGCTGATTACCTTATCTTTCTTTGGGAGATGAAGAGGGTCCATGTGGCAGACTCACTGGTGCCTGTCAAAAAGATTTCTGACTGGCCTATTAAGACTACATTTTGGGGGAGGTTGAAACTGCAATTAGATTATGTACTAAGCCCCAGTTTGGAGACTAGGCCTAAGTGACACCATTTGGGGACTGTGGGACTGATACCTGCACTCCAACCATTTTGGATCCATTGACCTATCAACTTTTTGCTGTTTCTCAGGCCCTTCAAGCTGCAAGGAGGGAAGTGAAGATTCATGTTTTGTGACCCTTCATTCTGATCACTCTAGACTCCCTTGCTCTTTTATCAAACTTGCACACCGTACCCCAGTACTAGTTACATCCCATCCCTTGCCCACTTGGGGCCCAAACATAGCTGTAGAAACACACACCACCAATCCGATTTGCTTTGCTTTACATTTATAACCACACACTCCCAGTGAGCTCCCAGTACTTCATTTCCTAGTCTATTCACTTTCCCTTTTGTTAAAAAGGAAACCACAGGCCCAAAATGGCATCACTTAGGTTAAGGCTCCAAGTCAGTAAACCAAGATAGTACCTAACCTAACTACAGTTTCCACCTCCCACAAATGGAACCTTTAGCCAGTTAACGTGGAATTTCCTGGTCAATCATAGGAAATTTACTGATAGAACCCTTCTGCTCTCCCTTGGAGGACAACCTGGCCTAAACAATGCATTCCTTGCTAAGAAATTCCTTTCCTTTTTTATGCCCTCTCTCTGTCTTTAAAAACCTTTCTTTTATTTGGCTCAGAGAAGCTCCCCCCTACTTGCTTTTGGGACGCTGCCCAATTTATAAATCATTTAATAAAGCCAATTATCTTCAAGTTTACTTGGTTGCATTTTTTTTAACGCCCTGTTTAGAGAACTATTTTACACCTTCTCTTTTCTCAAAATCCCATTGCCCTGTTCGTCTTCTGATTCTCAAAAGATGATCTTGAATCTATTACACCTGGATAAGAAAAGAAATCAGAAAAGAATGTCCCATGCTCCCGCTGGCAGCTCTATCCATCCACACACACTTGAGCCCATTAACTCTACTGTCTTTCCTTGCAACCGTCCTGTCTATGCTACTGAAAAAGAGAAGCACCCCCACCCCCAGCCCTTTATGCAGTGGAGCCCCTGCCATCTTTTGTCCACAGCTGGACTTTGTTCCAGCAAGTATTCGCCCTCCCACTCCTGTGCCCAGAGTGGATTTTATCCTCTCTAGTGGCTCATTACGTCAACACATGAACATGCTGCAATATTTCTAATGTTAAAGACAAAAAAGCCTTCCTTGACCCCGCATTCCCCTCCAACTACAGAGCTTTCCAGCGAAGCTCCTGGAAGACTATGTTCATTGTGTTCATCCCCTCCCTCCCATCCTATTCAACTCACTTCTGTCAGGCTTTTGTTCACGCATTAAATAGGCTTTTGTTGAAGTCACCCTTGACCTCCATGTTGGGAAATCCAATAGCTCATTCTCTTTGCACTTCTTCCTCAGCTTTCAGTAGATTTGACTCTGTTGCTCACTCTCTCCTTCATGAATCCCATTCTTCACTTGGCTACTCCAACTCTCTGCTCTCTTGATTCTCCTACCTTACTGGCTGCTCCCCATGCTGCGTCCTCTTTTCCTCCTAAACTCTCAGCTGGGATTTCACAAAGACTCTGTCCTCAGCTGTCTTCTCTATCTATAGAGATGGGGGATCTCAACTGGTGCATGGTTATAAATATAAATGCCATCTATATACTGAAGCCTTCCAAAATGAACTCCCCACTCCGTCTTTTCCCTGAACCCCGGCTCATAGACCCATGGCCTACCTGGATGTCTGTTGGGTGTCTCAAATTTAACAAGTCAGCCTCAGAATTCGGGGTACCCAACCCCCAACCTTCTCCCTCCAGTGTTCATATCCTGGTAGCATTAGGCTCCACCCTAATGCCTCAGTTTCACTCATATCTCACATGTAACCCAGCCTTAAATTCTGCCACACCCTCTCCTTCCTTCACCCCTCTCACTCCTATCAAGCCACCTTCATGCTCTCCTGAAAACTGCAAGGTCCCAGTGGATGCCCCTCCTCCTACCTTCACTCTACTTCCTACTCCACGGTCAGTTCTCCCCAGAGAAGAAAGGGACCTGTCCTGTTATAAGGTCAGATCATATCAATTTTGTCAACCTTCCTTTGGCTCTACATCATAATTAGAATAAAGTCCAGAGTCCCAATATGCTCAGGCCCCTGGCCCTCCCTGACTTGCCTGCCATTCTCCCCGTCTTTATGTTCCAGCCACACTGGCCTCTTGCTGGTCTGTGTACATGCCAAGCATGATTCTGTCTGGACTTTTGCATTTGCTGTTTCTACTTCCTGAAAACCTGGCCCCAGATTTCTGTGTGGGTCACTTCCTCGCTTCTTTTAGTTTGCTGCTCAGATATCAACCTAGAGAAGACTTCTCTGTGACTCTTTCTACAATTGCAGCCTCTCCCCTCGCCGTCACACCTCTCTTTCACTCATCTTCGTAGAACTTACCTGCCACAATGTTCTAGAGTAATTGATCTAATGATTATCTGTGTCTCGTGTCTGTCTTGTTTACTGTGCCCCTGAAGCCTAAAACAATACTTGGCACATCACACTCTGTTGCTAAATGGGGATTCAAAGTGACAGTGGCTTTCAAGCTTGGTTTTAACAATGAAATCCTTTCTTTCCTTCCACATCAAGGCTGAGTATCTGGTTGACTTGGGATTTTTGTGGTGGCTAGGGGATGGGATGAGGGGGGCCAGTGAGCAGGCTATGGCCTGTGTGGTTTGAGCTGCCTGCTGGTACCAAAGAAGAGAGCATTCAGGCTTTCTTATCAGCTTGTAGAAGTGAGATGCAGAAGGGGAAGAGTAATGGATGTGGCTTAAATCCCTTAGCAGTCAAACATAAAAAATGGAGTCTGACTATTTATTATAGGGGAGAAGAAGTGTGCATAAGATCAGACTGGTGATTTGTCCAAATTAAAGATAAGAATCCTTGGATTTCAGAAGCACAGGGAGTCCTGAGCCAGAAAAATAAAGATAAATCCACACACAGAGAGACTGTAGTAAACTTACACAACACGAATGTGCTAAATATTGTGTATTCATTCTCAGACTCTCCGACTACCCTTTTATGATCTTACTTTTACCACTGGGGCTGGAAGGCTGCAAACTACATTTCACATTTCCCAAACTCCCTTGCCAGCTAGGTTTGAAGGAGATCCTCCCAATCTAAAATGGAAGGCACAGAGAAGCTCTTCTGCTTCCAGTAGCTCCTCTGTCGGTGTTGGAGGCACTGCTTCCCGCTCAGTGATTGCAGCACTCCCTCGGCAGCATCGGTGAAAAGTGCGCACCTGGGGCTCCGGCCCAGGGCTGTTAGCAGCTTCCGATCACTCGGTAATACCCCCTTACCCTTTGGTTCCCTTTCCCTTCTAGTAGTTTTGTAACCAGTTCCCTGTTTGAAATCCTTATTTTATTGAAATATCTGGGACAATGGTATCCAATGGAACTTTCTACAATGATGGAAATATTCTGTATCTGTGATGTCCTATACAGTAGTTATAGCCACTGATGGCCACTGAGTACCTGAAATATGGCTCATGTGCCTGAGGAACTGAATTTTTAATTTTATTTAACTAAAATTTTTAATTTAAATAAGCACACCCAACTAGTGGGTACTTGATTGGACAGCACAGTTTCATTTAAGCATGCTGTGTTATTATTGCAATGAAGAAGTAGAGGATGGGAAGATTCCCTTCTTGAGTGATAGGACAGTGGAAGACATATGTTAACAACTAGAGAAAAAAGATCTGTAAATCAAAGATGAGAGTCCTAACAAACACTTTAAAACCCCCACGGGCATCTTCCTAGGTTATGATTCCTGTCATGCACTTAGCTCAGCGTCCTGCACAGCCCAGGGTGCTGCCTATCACAGGCTGAAACCAAAACCCATGTTAGAGAGACCTATGAAGGGAACGGCGGTTGACACCTGGCCCAGCCAAAGCCTGAATCAGGTGGAAGACACTTGGCTTTGTCACCTGGCACCTAACACCTGTGTCATTGGTTGGAAGGGTGAATATTGAGGAGGCAAAGAAGGAACCTCATTGAAGAAGTGCAATATGTGGTTGCCAGTATAATCATTTGTGCCAAGGAACACGTGAGATCTCTGGTGGGTGAGGGGAGGAATTGAGGAAAAGGCAATTAACTACTAAGCTATTTTGAATGATATATGTATTTATTATTTGAGATGAAGATGAAAGTAACCTAGCTGTTTCCCCCTGTGTCAGTCATCTCAGACAAGGCTTTTAAATCAATGAAAACTCATACTTACTGAGAAAATTTACAATAAGCCATGTTCACTGCTTTGCAATTCCATTTTACCAGGAAAATTACTTAAATGTCTCTTATTCATTCGTTGTAGCATTTGTGCAGATTCAGTAAGGAAATGTGTTTACTTGCCTTTGTGAAGGAAGAAAACTATTTGAACTAATCACATCAAAATTTGAAACTTTTCTCAATATTCTTAAAGCAAATTTCCATACTACTCAAAATAAAGCTATTCTAAGGAATTAAAATAAATTTTGCTCATTTTCAAAGCAAGAGTTTGTCACTTCTGACTTCTCTTTAAGCGAGTGAAATGAAGGGATTCAGAACAAGGATGTTCATCTCCCTATCCTGACTACTGGATTGAGCAGCCAGAGGCCTGATGGGTGTATGGCCGGGCCTTGAACCAGGTGTTGAAACTTGTTGCATCAAGTCTACCCTGTGTTGCAATGGACTGCAGCGGTGTTCTCTTTAAAGCCGGGTTCTGAGCCAAGGTCAAAGTTTGTGAACTGAAGGAAGCTGATACTAGGGAAGCGTCCAGGGATCTGGAGGAAGTGGAGGAGTGTTCTTCCTGAGCCAAATGCACCAATGACTGCTGCAGATTTTTCTGTGATGTCCCTGGCTGATGACATTGGAGCATCCAATGATATGGAGCAAGGGTGGTCAAACAGAATAGACAGACATAACCAGACTCACTCAGGCCCATTCCCTTTCAAATTCTTAGTTCTTTTGTAGAAAACAAAATCTGGAAATTTAGGAGAAAGAAAAGGAGCATTAAGTGTTGTCTTTCATCTTTGTATAACAGATCACCTAATCAATAGCTAATTGTTTAGAAAATTTCTATGTTTCTTCGTTTAAGAACATAATGAATATTTATTGAGCTCAACATTTATCAAGCTTCTACCTACCATGTGCTATACCCAGTGGCAGATGCTAAAAATCCAAAGATGAATAGAACACAATCCCTACTCTCAAGGTACTCACTATTGAATAGGCAGTCATATAAACGAATAAGTTTAATCAAGTGTTAGTTATGTTACATCAAAATACTGGTATTTTGTAATGTAATACTATTAGTTCAGGGTTTTATAAAACTAAAATCTGATTCATTTAAATCATTAAATCTTGAGACCTACTTAGAGTTTGGGGTTACATTGACACAGAATAAAAAGACGGCCTTCAGCCTTCTCACTTGTTTAAAACTTTAAAACTTTCTCACCTTTTGGGCGCCTGGGTGGCTCAGTTGGTTAAGCGACTGCCTTCGGCTCAGGTCATGATCCTGGAGTCCCTGGATCGAGTCCCGCATCGGGCTCCCTGCTCGGCAGGGAGTCTGCTTCTCCCTCTGACCCTCCCCCTCTCATGCTCTCTCTCTCTCTCTCATTCTCTCTCTCAAATAAATAAATAAAATCTTTAAAAAAAAAAAACTTTCTCACCTTTTAAAACTTTTCCAAGGTTTCTTGTTACTGAGTCAGATCATCCTTGCATCCTCCAGGCCACCTTTGAGTTCAAGAAGGGACTATTTGGGAAGGAAGGGGATGTGGGAGGGGGCTGGGAGACTAGATGGGAGGAACAGGGAAGTAAGGGTCTCAGGCCCAGTGGTGCACCTGCCTCTGAATCCAACCACCTTTTTCTCATCAGAGTTAAGTTGCTAGTGTCTTCCTCACCCTTTTTGTCTTCTAGGGCCAAATTCTATTCTCTTTAGCAGGGCTTCTTAAGCTTTAAAGTGCATGCAAACCATCTGGGGATCATGTTAAAAGACAGATTTTGATTCAGCAGATCAATGGTGGAGCTTAAAACTGCATTTCCAACCAGCTCCCAGGTGAGATATACTGCTGGCCTCCAGACCACACTTTGAGTGGCAACATCAGTACTTCTCAACCTTGGCTGTCCATTAGAACCACCTGGAAATGCTGAACATATGCAATGGCTGGCATCTATCCCAAGGGCTTCTTTTAATTAGCTTGGATGGGGGCGGAGAGGGGGGTTAGTACTGGAGCCTGGCATTATTTTTAAAACTTTTCAGGGTGGGGGGGGCTCAATATGCAGCCAGTGTTGGGAGCCACTGTCTCAGAGCCTACCATCCTCCTATAACGTACCAAGATTCTCTTCCCCAGTCATCCTGCTTGGAAAGACTCACACCAGAAGGCACAGGAACCTACTTCTCGGGTACTGGCCTTCTTTCAGGTAGATCAGTAACTGAGGAGCAAAGTATAAAGGAAAATATGTTACTATTAGGTGAAATAAAAACCAAGAAAGGTATTGTCATTTTGGTGTGTTATTGCAGTCACTTGTGACTGACTGAACGACTGCTTGTGCATATCTGGGTGTGTGGTATGATGGAAAGCAGGCAGAACCAGAAGACAAGAGACCTTTCCCACTTTCTGGATTCAAGCTGCTTCATGATAAAAAATTATATGATAATTTAAGGACTTTGTAAGCCTCAGAAGGCTGTGTGTGTCTGGGTCATTGACCATTGTCTGATAGAGGATGTGTGACCATTCTTCAATTTTGTATGGAATTTGGCTTTTAAAACTTTTTCAAAAAATAGTAAATACGATATGATACACCATCACAGCAGCTATGCAAAAGAGGTATTTTCATTTTATTGTGTTACTGGTCAATGTCTCACAGTTGAGGACAAAAGATGGGGAGTGGGGAGATATACATATATATATGTGTATAACATCAAGGTCTTCTGAAACTAAATCCAGGGCTATTCTCACCATGTGATTCTGTCACAAAAGTTCCCTGTGAAATTTGTTATTGGCTCAAATTTATACAAGAACAGTGGCAGGACTTGTCTGGGTTTGTTGTTGCTTTTTGAGAATCTAGAATCCATTTTATAATAATGAACACAAGCCCCTTTGTTGTGTCAAATAATTCTCAAAGCCTCACAAGTGCTTAATATTCCATTATTGAGCCCTGGGAATTGAGTGCAAAGGCTTTGTTATAACTTAAAATATCAAGACGAGTCATATGGTCGGATAGATGGAAGGAAGGCAGAGAATCAGAGATTGTTACTGTAAGTCAGTCTCAAAATGTAGTTCAGATCATGGAGCACTGGGTATTACACAAAAACAATGAATCGTGGATCACTACATCAAAAACTAATGATGTAATGTATGGTGACTAACATAATAAAATAAAATTTTAAAAAAATGTAGTTTGGATCTTACCATAGTGAACTCATCGCCAGCACTGATCCCTTGTTAACCCACTTCTTTAGACCCCAAGAAGACTTCCTCACAGCAAGGATAAGTCATGCTAGGTTCTGGCTGCTCCCCTGCAGTGATGTTTTCAGTGCAAGGAGAAGTGGAGTGGGACTTTTCCTGGTGTCTAGAGATTGGTGCTTGAAGCCCAGACAAAGACCAGAGGGAAATAAACTCCTCTTGGTTTAAAGAGCTGATCAGTTGGCGCCAGGCATCTCCCTTGGACTTTCTAAGATGTGGGTTACCTGCCTTTGCATTTTGTTAATTAGCTAGATATCTGCTGACACTGTGGACAAGCATGTTTGTCCCTGTGGCCACTCTGAGCAGGGAATTAGAGAAGCCTGTATGGCCATCATTTGGTTGCCCAGGAAACAAAAGTTTCTGGGAGCTGGAAATAGCCAGGATCAAATCCTTGCTTGAGGAGTCTCTGGAACTTAAGAGGTGCCCAGGCTTCTGCTGGGGCGAAGAGACCAGTAAGGATAGAAGTTGAGCCAGCTCTCAGGGAACTGTTCAGGAAGGCTGCTCACTATAGACCTCTGAGGGGCTTTTGTGGGTGACAGAGAATACTGGCAGGAAAAGCATGAGAAGACACCAACTGCTGGTTGTTAGGTAAAAAGAAGTTCACCCTTCCCCCATTGTCATTCCCAAACCCAATGCCAGAGTAGTTAGGTGTTATTAATGAGGAAAAGGTGGTATCCCAGAACCAGGCCACCTTCTCCCCTTTCCCAAGGTACCTCCTCATGCCTGCACTTGGAAAAGAAAGAAAGGTATTGTAGGCTGCATTCTGTCCCCCGCCAAATTCATATGTTGAAGTCCTAATCCCCAGGACCTCAGAATGGGACTGTATTTGGTCACAGGGTCTTCTAAGAGGTAGTTAAGTTCAAATAAGGTCATTGGGGTGAGCCCTAATACTCTGTGACTGCAATCCTTAAAAGAAGAGGAGCTTAGGACACAGACACACACAGAAGGAAGCCCACATGAAGACACAGGGAGGAGATGACCATCTACAAGCCAAGGAGAGCAGCCCCAGAAGAAACCAGTCTTGCCAGCAGTTGAGCTCAAACTCCCAGCCTCCATGATTGTGGGAGAGCAAATTTCTGTGGTTGAAGCTGTTCAGCCTGTGGTACTTTGGTATAGCAGACTGAGCAAACTCATACAGAGGCTGTGAGATCTAAATTGGAGGGGCAAGAGTTTAACCAGGCTGGATTTAAATAACTTGGTATATCTAGAAAAAGTGTATTTGCCCAAGAGATAGGGAAGGGGAATTTGAAAGAGCACAGGTAAAATCAGTAATTGACATGCAGTAGTTTGAGTTTTTTCAAACCCCCCACTGTGTTTGGACTGCTCACTCCCCATTTCAAGTCTGGCTTCTCCTGTGAACTGAAGCGAACGCTGCTTTCTTTAAAACTTGTGGGGAAACTGGGTCTGTGCTCTCCACCAGTCCCCTTGTGAGAGGGCCCGGATGTCCACCCTGGGCTGGTTCAGGTGTTGGAGGTGCCAGGTGAGAGGACCACCAGAACAATATCTGGGGTTCTTGGATGGTGCCCTGTTTTTTCTCTTGTCTGCTTTGAGGGCTGACCCTGGCCACTAAGGCACAGGAGTCTTTGGGCCAGTGGTCTGCAGGTAGGTGAGGAAGCAGCTGACCTATCCCCGTCATCAGCTCACACAACTGCGTAACACAGAGAAAGGGCTCTGAGCCCTGAAATAAACTACCCACATCACCTTGCAAGCACCAGTCCCCCAAAGAGATTACACCTTGAATATTATCTTGTAAGTGACTGACTTTATCCTTGACTTTCTTGGTGCTGATGGCTACAGATATGTGATGGCCTTTGTAGAGATGATCATTTTGTGGGAAAACCACAGGAGTTTTTTTTTAGTTTTTATTGAAAGTATATATTTCTTGAAAGTATGCTTTTATTGAAGTATAGTTGACACAATATTACATTAGTTTCAGGTGTACAATATAGTGATTTGACAGCTCTATTCACTATGTTAGAGAAAACCACAGTTTTTTGCTACATAATCAGAACTTGTGTGTGTGTGTGTGTGTGTGTGTGTGTGTGTGTGTGTAACCTGTGTACTGTTCTCTGAGCTTCCCAGGTCTGTCACTCAGTTTGGAAAATACTTGGTCTCCTCTTTTCCTCTGTTACACTTTGGATAGTTTCTCTCCCTATGTCTTAAGATTTACTCATCTTTTATTCTGCAACACTGATCTCTTATTAACCTCATCCAGTGTGGTTTTCTTCTTACATATTGTAGTTTTCATCCCCAGATATTTGACTTTCGTCTTTTTATCCCTTCTAGGTCACTCAATTTCTCTACATATGTTGCTCAATCTTTCCTCTTTCCTTGTGGTTTATCCCCATTTATTAGTCCTTTACCAGCACAGTACTTAGAGGAAGGGGCACTAAACAAACATGTTCAAAATGCCATGTTTCCCAAAAGCCCAGACCTTTTGGTTTTGAATTAGGAAGCAACCGATTGATTAGCTGATTTCTCAGCCTACAATAGAACAAAGAGAGGAGGTTTCTGCCATTGCTGCAAAAGTGACTGAATGAGTAGAGGGGATTCTTTCCTCCTTCATGCAACTAAGAGTGACACAGTCAAGACTAGCCTCCTGTCCCAAATCCTGCTCCTTCTACAGTAAAATCACTTGGTCTTTAGTCACTATTATAAAGTCATCACCCAAGTGGTCCAGTCTTGGAGAAGTGTCAAAATCCAAGAAACAGAGTCAATATACCAAAAAGGAAATCCAAAGTGACTTTGCCCTTTTTTGTCTTGCCCTGTTGACCACAGGGAGACTTATAAAAACCTCATTTTCTATCCCAATGACTGCTATAATTTTGTAGCTGCACCCACAGCTCTCTTTTCAAAGTAGCATGGAAAACACCCCACCCAGCCTCACTTTTAGACTTTTGTCTTTTTCATCCCCATTTCCTTCCAATTCCGTATGCAAAAAAACAAAAGAATAAGTTGAGCAAGGCAGGATTCACCTTAGGGATGGTTAACTAAGGAGCCTCGTTGTGGTAACAGCTCTTTGTGGTAACAGCTAGGTAGAGGACAAGGGATTCAGAACATAATTACATTTTCCCCAGCCACATAAATATTCACAGTGGGGTGAGTTTACTTCCTCTAATTCTGGTCCTTTGGAATATCCCTTCAGTCCCTTCATGATGACCTTTCTTCCAGGGTCTTTACGTTTTCATATTTGCACTCCTGCCCCAAATAAAATCTCTTTTACTAAGTTATATGTGAAGGATAAGGCTAATTATCTTCCAGGGGCATTTACATTTTTAGGGGCAAAGCTTTAATCCAAGACCCCCTCTTCCCCCAGCAAGCCTAGGAATGGGGCTGAGATATCATCCATGTCTGGAAGACATTGGACCATAGAAATATCCATCCACCAAGAGGCATATGGAGAACTCTGCCTGAGGTGCCCCAGGGATACATAAACCGGAATTAGAAAATCATGTTAAAGGAGCAATGGTTGAGCTCCTTGTGCTTCTTCTCCAGAGAAATAAAGCTCCTAAACTCAAAAGAGCATGACATAACTTGGAAAGGACTGCTCAGCATTATGCTTGGAGAGATAGCTTCTGCAAGTTGCTCAATGACTAGTCAAATTCATGTATCATTTATTTTCATCCTCCATCCTACAACCTTAGTAAGGTCATTTTATTCTCTAAAATGAATGAGGGATGAAGATTCATTTTGTCTTAATGTACAGAGAACCTGGGTAAAAACCTCCTAGGAATTAAAATAAAGCAACCTATTTATTGTCGAAGACGCGATAGGGAATTAGATGCAGCTACAGGTAAAATAAAAGTTCAGAGCTCATATCCTAAAGACACTGGAGTGAGTGGGAGGCAGAGCTATTTCACAAGTAAACTAAAAGGAATTACATACTTTAGATACTTAGGGATGCAATCTTAATTTAGGAATGAGCTGCTCCTTATTTAAGAATGAATATCTGCCAAGTATCATTCTATGTGTTTTTACAAGTATCTTTAAACTATCAAAGTTATTGTACGAAAACAGGTGATCTTATCCTTCCTTTGCCTATGGAGAAACTGAGGCACAGAGAGGTCAAATGACATCCTTAGGTCACACCATGGCTAAGCAGATCTGTGTTCCAGTCCATGTTTTCTGAGGTTAAAACATGGGCTCCTTTGTCCCACGTCATTAATCCCACTTAATGAAATCACTATCTGAAAGAGATATCTATACCCTCATATTCATTGCAGCATTATTCGCAATAGCCAAGACATGGAAACAACATAAGTGTCTATCAACAAATGAGTGGCTAAAGGAAATGTGATATATATAATGGAATATTATTCAGCCATAAAAAAGTCATGCCATTTGCAACAACATGGATGGACCTTGAGGGCATTATGCTAAGTGAAATAAGTCTGATGATGAAAGACAAATACTGTATGATCTCACTTACATGTGGGATCTAAAAGCATAGAACTCATAGAAGCAGGGTAGAATGGTGGTTGCCAGGGGATGGGGCGTGGGGGGAACAGGGAGATATTGGTCAAAGGGTATAAACTTTTAGCTTTAAGATGAATAAGTTCCAGGGGTGCCTGCATGGCTCAGTCGTTAAGCATCCGCTTTTGGCTCAGGTCATGATCCCGGGGTCCTGAGATCGAGCCCAGCGTCAGGCTCCTTGCTCGGCAGAAGGCCTGCTTCTCCCTCTCCCACTCCCCCTGCTTGTGTTCCCTCTCTCTCTGTGTCTCTCTCTGTCAAATAAATAAAATCTTTAAAAAAAAAAAAAAGATGAATAAGTTCCAGGGACCTAATGTACTGCACGATGACTATAGTTGACAATATGGTGTTTTATATTTTAAAGTTGCTAGGAGAGTATTGTTTTAGTGTTCTCACCGTAACAACAACAAAAGAGCAGTTCTGTTAGGTGAGGTATGTTACCTAACCTTATTGTAGTAAACATTTCACAATATATGCATGTACTAAATCATCACATTGAACACCTTAAACTTACACAGTGTTATCTATCAATTATGTCTCAATAAAGCTGGGAACACATACAACAAAAAATATGGGCCTTTGCCATTCTACCTTTCCTTTGGGACCTAAATGTGCTAGCGGTCCATAAATATGTTAATTTAATTCCTGTTTATCAGAAAGGACTTCTCATCACCTCTAACACTATTTAAAATGATAGATTACAGGATTTGGGGCTATCATTAGCTATGTTTTATTTCTGTTTTTGCAACACATATACTCCGATCTACATTGTGTCTAGAAATTTCTCAGGATTGTGGTAAGAATTGTAATCCTATTAACATCAAAGAAAAAGAATATGCTTTTTAAGAAGCAACTTGACTTTACTGTGGAAGAGTTATTCCTTCTTAAGAGCCCTGGTGAAAACACGGGGCTAGTGCTTACCATTTAACATCTGAAAAAAAGAAATAAATGTATTAGCTTGGCCTTGACTACCACGGCAGGCATATTTCATTGTCCAGCATTTCCTGAAGTGGTAGAAGCATCTTTTAGGCTGCTGGGACTTACTTTACTAATGGAGGCACTTTGATTCAACTCAAGCACATGGCCCTGAAAAATGACACTGTTGTTCCTATCTGCTGAAATGAGACCTTCTCCCCAGCATTAACCACAGACATGGTCTGAACTCAGCTCTGAGGCTGTATTAATCTGTGAGTGGAGGAGGAAAAAAATCCATCATGGAACCTGAGAAAACTGCAAGATCACTGGGGACCCTGTGATTATGTCTTGATAGTTAAGACCCAGAAAAGAGATAGGGGCAACAGAAGATAATGCAATGCTGGGGGCCCATCTCTCTACTTCCAGGCTTTCCTTAAAAATGTGTATGTGAGTGGGAGCCGTAAATGATTTACTAAAGCTGAATGAGTCTGTTCTACTTTTCACCTCCACACTGGGCTCATTTTGACCCTGCTATCAGGAATCCCTTCCTCAGCTCCCACATACCCTGCTGCTCACCTTCTCCACCTTTGCTTGGCCAACTCCTTTCCAACTGGCTCACTCTTCCAGAAGCTTCCACTCAAGTTGAGACTGTGCTTTTGTGTGCACATCTTATCTCTGTGTCCTTGCAATATGGTGTGTATCTGTCTCCCACACTGCAATGGGAATTAATTTGGGATAAGACTGGGCTCCTGTTTGTTCTTCAAACACAAAGCATAGAGCTTGGCATCGAATAGGTGTTCAGTAAATATTTTGAATAAATGACTAAATACATGAGTAAGTCTATTCCAAAGCTAAACATCAAAGCTCATTCAAAAATGTCAATCAAGAAGGAATCAAGAGAATAAAAACAGAAATTTTATTTCTGGATGGGAAACTGCCTGACCTGCAGGACAAATGGGGCAGGGGCAATCTAAGGTTCTGAAGATATGTCTTCTCAGGAACTGAGTCCCAGGGAAACAATTAGGGTCCTGTGCTCCAGGCTGTTCTTCTAGGAAAAACTGAGACTGAGTGCGTGCACATGAAGTTATCCAAGGAGGTTCAACTGGGGCAAGAATAACTTAATTGATTTAGAATAAATAAATGTTGACCTTGCCCTTAAAACCCTCTTAGTTTCCTTTCCCAGCAATTTGTTCATCCTATCTCACTGCTCATTACAGGCAGATTGACTTGCTGTCTGTCTTCTGCTGCTCTGCAGCAGACATTGTGTCCCCTTGCACATCCTGGCCCCCAGCTCCTTTAGGCACATAGCTCTCAGGGGAAAATGAGTATAGGGCACCAGGGATGACTGAGAGTGGTAGCTGGAGATTCATGTTGTCCAATGACTTTGATCCCAAGTGTGTAACTTTCCCCAACAGGTCAATAATTGACACTATGTTTATCACCCAGAAAGATATTAAAAATCAGAGATAATTGTCATCCTACCTTGGTCAAAAACCTTAATAATAAAAATGCTTCATGGGGTGTGGGTACTCTGAAGGGTTCTCCCTTCAGAGAAACATCATGGAAATGAAGTAAATCCAGAAAAGGGAAACAAGCTGACATGTAAGTATGTTGTCAAGCCACATTTCCAAAACACATTCCAGAATGCACTGGGCCCTTGAGATGTTGTATGAAAAAAATCCCAAGTCAAATACATTTGGAACCCTGTGGCCCATATTCCTTTTCTGACTATTCATAATGTATTTCAGTCCATTAAAAGTGCCAAGCTCCTCTTCAATAAAAGAAACCACTCTTGTTCTATGAAGTACTTGCCAAATTGATTTAGCAATGGAATCTTGGTTCCACATAAAAATCTATTAGGAGTCCAAAAGTTACACTTTGAGCAATGATGCATCAAAGAGACTAGTCTCTTCACACTGTAATAATGACTGTAAATATACATCACGGTTAAAATCATGGACTTTGGGGCAGGTATATCCGGGTTCAGGTCAGATCCTGTTGCTTAATAGGAGTGTGTCCTGAGGAGTCAATAAATATAGAGTGCCCAGCCTGATTCTAGTAGATAATTGACACAAATAAATGATAGCAGCTTTCATTAAAACTGTATGATGTTAAGACAAATGTTTACATATCGGGAAGCAAGGAACAGGGAGAATCTAGGTGTGTTCATCAAATCCACATTAAATCCTAATCCGGAGCTTAGAGAGATAAGTTTTTGGATAATCAACAAGCAAGTTAGGGATCTCTAGGAGCTCTCCAATGGGGGATATAGAAGTTTCAGAAGATGTGGTCTCTACTCTGGGAGATTTACTGGGGGAGAAAAGAAACAGTGAATGATAAATGATGGCACAAAGGGACTGATATGTTTCTCAGAATGAAAACTTGCCATTTGGGTTTAAAGCAGAAGGAAATCAATGGACTGGAGCTGAGTTTTCAGAGATAGGGAAGGTGTGGAAGTTTGAGAGAAGAGGCTGTCCAAGGGAGGAGAAGTGTAAGTAGAATGGATTTAAAGTGGGGGTGAGTTCAGTGAGTGAGAATGCAGAGCAGAGGGGCATGGAGGGGAGAGGGAGTCAGGTGTGGGACTAGGACAGATGATGGGGAGATTTGAAGGGGCAGGCAGAACTGAGATGGGAAGAATTGAAAACAGGGATCCATTGAAGGTTTTTGAGATGGGAAATGGTATTACTGAAACAAGGCTTAAAGCAGATGAGGCTGACAGCTGGGTGCAGAGTAGGTAGGAAGAGGAGAGATCAGGGAGTTTGGACTACAGTCTAAAATAGAGTAAAACCACTGCTAATGAACTAGGGAGCATGATAATCCTAAGAGATGGTTGAGGCACAAAATAACTTCTAAAGGGTTTGGTTATAAAGTTAAAATGTAAGGGGGTGCCTGGGTGGTTCAGTTGGTTAAATGACTGCCTTCAGCTCAGGTCATGATCCTGGAGTCCCGGGATCGAGTCCCTCATCAGGGTCCTCGCTCGGCGGGGAGTCTGCTTCTTCCTCTGACCCTACCCGCTCTTGTGCTCTCTCTCTCCCTCTCTCAAATAAATAGAATAAAAATCTTAAAAAAAAAAAAAGTTAAAATGTCAGGTCCACAATGGGTTGTTTCAGAAATCAGTCCCTTGGATTCACACCTTCAGTATCCCCCATCTGAACACAGAATGGCAAATGCTAAGTGTGTGTTCAAGATGATTATTTTGACCTCTACCTGCTTAACTTCTGTGTCAGTCTTTCTCTCAGTCGGTTCAGAACTTATGAGGGAAATAGAGAAATGTATATGTTGACCCATGCGCCCTCAACAGGAAGCATCATGCTCTTGACCGTTTTGTAGGCCTGGGTCTGGAGCATCAGTGAAAGGCCAATGTGGTCCCCAATCTTGGGGACCTTCCTCATGGTGATGCCCCAAGGACAGAGAGGAGGGGTGTCACATTGAAAAGCTCTACAGACTTTCCATTTCACAGCTTCAGGCTGGTAATGGCAGCTACTTCATGCCTCAGCCACTTCTATAATGTACTATAATGACTTTGCTGAGTACTAGGATCATGGAGGAAGGAAAGGAATTAAGTAGATGAAAGTAACTAGCAGCCATCACATTCTGCTACATAGAGGAAATAGGGTTGTAAAATAAGGTTTCCAGATAAAAATATAAGATGCTCACTTATATTTGAATTTCAGATAAATAATAAATATTTTTTTGGAATAAGTGGTCTCAAATATTGCATGTGACATACTTATACTAAAAATTATTCACTGAAATTAGAATTTAACTGGGTGTCCTGTATTTTACCTGGCAATCCTGGTTTGGAGTCAAAAGTCCTAGTTCTCAGAGCCAAACTTACCACTCACCTGGATGTATGGGCTTGAACAACCAGGTAACTTCTTTAAGCCTGTTTTTGTAAGGAACATATAGATGTAAAGGCATCTTGTAGGTTTAAAGTTCGGTAAATGCATTTGTTGTTGTTGTGCTTTTGTTATTTGGCCCTTCTACTTTGCAAGCTTGGTGAGAAAGGCCATGCGTTATTCAGTTCCGACTCCTCAAAGCACCCCAGAAGGGCCTTGACCTGTGGAAGGAAGTGTCACGTGTTTATCAAGACAATAACAACATTATTCTCACCTGCAGTCTATCACCTGTTGGAGTCTCACCCCAGATGCTCTAAAGACTCAGTCTATCTGTCAAAGTGAGACAGGAGCTGTCTGTCCCCAGGTAGTAAGGCATTGGAAGTCATGCTTACATGAACCCAGGGAGGAGCTGGAGGTAAGACTGTAGCAAGAGTTGGAGATGTAGCTGCAGGTTTCAGACAGGAAGATCATGCAGAAGTGTCTTTTATACCAGCACTTCTCACACTTAAATGGTCATGAGACTTACTTGGGGATGGTGTTAAAATGCAGACTCTGACTGCAGAGCCAATCTCCACTCCTTCAGGAGTGGAGGATCTAACACAAAGTGACTATGGCAACCAGTGTGGGCTCTTCACTGCAGTGTCTTGCCAAAGGAATGATGACATTATTCACAGGGGAGTCGAAGCCAGTGATTCTGAGGAATGACTGCACACTGAAGTCACCTCAGAGCATTGAAAATCCACCTGTGTTCAGGCTCATTCCCAGCCAATTTACTCAACCTCTGGGAGTAGGACCTGCAGATCCTTTTTTTGTTTGTTTTTAAATCTGCCCCTCTTCTAAGCTGTTTATGGTGATGTCATCTCCCTTCCCAGGCACTGATTTGGACACAAGGTAGGATTCCATTCTGACCCACGAGACACAAAGAGCTGGGTGGTTTGGGGTAGGATTTTGGTGTTGACAACACAGGGGAAGAAAGACTGTTCTTCAGCTCAACATTGTCCTATCTGCTTTTGATGCCATCTTGTAAACCCAAAAGGTAAGTCTCAACACACTAAGGATGGAAGAACCCAAAGATCCTGGGTCCTTGAAGTTAACCTTTAGGACTGCTCTTCTGTGAGACAATAAATGTCCTTGTGTTGGGTTTTCTGCTACTTGACAGCCAAAAATGTTTATCTGTCAAGCACTGGACTGGATACTTTGTACACATCATATAATTTAAGCCTCACAATAGTCCTTCAAGATAAGGATGATTATCTCCATTATACAGGAAGGGAATGGAGGCCCAGAGAGGAATGAACTGTAAGCATATCTCAGATTTAACTGGTGTCATGGTCACGGAGAAGACTCCGTATTTTAGCAAGGGTGGACCTAGTGGATATGTAGAGTGTTTTCTCTGCACCCTGATCTCTGCTTTCATCACTCCAAACAGCCAACAGAAGCTGACCTGAACTCCTTTACCTGTGGTTTTCAACCCTGGGTGCACATTGAATCCCCTGGGAAATTTTTTAAAAATTCCAATTCCCAGGCTAGATTTTTTTCAATAATTTTAGAATTTCATCAATGGCAATGCTTTTTTTTTTTTTAAAGAGAGCTTTTAGTTTCATTAATTTTCTCTGTTTTTCTGTTTTCAGTTCCATGACACCTATCCTTTATCATTTTCTTCTTTCTGCTTGATTTGGGCTTATTTTTCTCTTCTTTCACTAATTTTCTGGCTTCCTTAAAGTAGAAACTTAAATTATTGACTTGAGGCATTTCTCTCTTCTAATCTAAGCATTTAGTGCTATAAATTTTCTTGTTAGCCTTGCTTAAATGTATCTTAAGAAATTTGGATATGTTGTTTTCATTGTCATTCGGTTCTATTTACCTTTTTATTTCTTTTGAGACTTCCTCTTTGGCCCATTGATGATTTTTTTTTAAGTAGGCTACATGCCCAACGTGGG
>NC_138378.1:50781391-50831536 GCF_054177405.1 Leptonychotes weddellii
GGCAACACAGGTCCAAAGAGGATGAGATCTGAAATTTACTGGTTGCCAAATCTACCCAGAATAGGTCTTCAGCCCTGGGAAGCTAGGGAAGATGGGAGCTATCTTGCATCTGCTGAGCCCACCAAAGCATCTCTTCTGCAACATAGAGCTGTGTTGGAAAGGCAGGTCTTACTTTTTTTTCTTTTAAGATTTTATTTATTTTTTTGTCAGAGAGAGAGTGAGAGAGAGCAAGCACAAGTGGGGAAACAGCAGGCAGAGGGAGAAGCAGACTCCCTACTGAGCAGGGAGCCCAATGTGGGACTCGATCCCAGGACCCTGGGATCATGACCTGAGCCGAAGGCAGATGCTTAATCAACTGAGCCACCCAGCCGTCTCAAGGCGGGTTTTATTCTCCAATAGCTTCCCTGCCAGGATCTTCTCTACGTATAGAAGTTAAGAGTAAGGAAATGGATGCCACCACTCACTTGCTATAGGCCTTCAACAGCATAGAAATATAGAAAATGGAATCTGCCCATATTCATTGTCTGCCAAAAGCGCTGGGAATATCTGTTCCAACCCAGAGAGCTGGGGGAGACGTGAACTGCCATGTGATTGCTGAGCTCACTGGAACAGTTCTTCCATAAGGCAGAGCTGTGGGAAGATGGGCTTACATACCATGGATTTCTACTCTTCCTGCTAAGTTTCCACGGATTTTGTTGAATTAACGTTTCTCCATTTGTTGTAAACCCCTCCATCTCCAGAGAGTTTGAACAATTGCCTGTATTAATTTTGACCAGCTTAGTAAGGGTCTCTGTCAGGGAATGGTTGCCTGAACACCTCATACTACCATTCCAGAGGTCCTCACTGGGGTCATTTGTCACGCAGCAATAGATAACTGATAACAATGGCCAAGAAAGAGGTATAACAAATCAAGACAAGCAATCAGTTGGATGGAGAGCAGGGAAGACATTTCAAGCAGGAAGAACAAGAAGTGCAGAAGTGTGGAAGGTTGAAGTACTAAGGAAGCTCTGGGGGAGAGAAGTGCTTCTTAAATGTGGTCCCTGCACCAGCACCATCGTATCAACTGGGAGCCTATTAACAACGTGAATTCTTGGGTCCTATTGAACCAGAATCTCCGCAGTCTGGGTTTCAGCAAGCCCACAGGTGTTTCTGAAGCATATTAAAGTCTGAGGACCACTGGAATGTGAGTTGTTTTTCATCAGCCACGATAGCTGGGCTCCTCTTGTGTCCAGATTCTAAGTGGTTTTCCTTTTTTCCCTTTTTTTTTTTTCTTAAAAGAAGCGGGAGATAATGAGCTAATAAGCACTTTCTCTGAGCGAATGCTTTAGGGCCTTATTAGAGATAACCGTTCCTGACACCAGTCAAGGGAAATTGGTCATGCTACAGCAAGTAGATAGCTCGCTCCCTTTTTTGCTGGGAATAAGTCCCCTCTGATTTGAGCCTGAGTTTTATTTGACTCCACTTGTTTTAAAGAAGCATTCTGCAATATTTCAATGGGCAAAATCTAATTAACTGAAAGAGTTAAAACGTATCCAGGCCTAAAAGAATGAAGATAAGCTCAGGCTGAAAAAATGGAAAAGCAGCTCTGTTGTTCTCCAGGCTGGCATATCAGACCCATATAAAGCCAAATGCAAAGTTCACAGAAAACCACATTTCTTCCAAAGTCTGGCTGTAGCTGTAAAATGCCATAACAACCCTTGCTTTGAATGGCCACAGCTTTCTTACCAGCGATGCCCCCCAATTTGCTTTATTACCCCCATCTTTTACTAGGGACATCCAGACACCAAGCCATCCTTGCTCACCATGACACCTAACCCCTGCTTAATTCTACTTTCTCCTAATTCTGCCTCAGGAACTACAACCAGCACAGACATGCTTCCCACTTCCTTTAGACTCTCCAGCAGGAGTCTTGACCTTATAAACCTCATCGCTCCTATTGAGCAGACTTCACAGCTCCTTTGAATTGCCTCCCTCACTGCCTCACATCGATAAATCCAATTTTGTTGGCTTGTCTCTGGAGGTCTTTGATGAAGCTTTAATAGAAGCTTGGCCCTGTATTTGGGGGAGGGGGTGCTGTGATGTTTGTTTGTTTTATTTGACTTCATCCCCAGTTTTAGATCCCATGTCACAGAAAGGAAGCCAGAGGACTGAAATTGCCCATGATGACTTCTCATCACATTTCAGATTAGACCCTACCTCTGCCTCCCCTTATCAATAGTATTTTCTTATAACAGTCTCACACAAAGATCTAATATTATCAGCTCTGTGGAGGAAGAGGTCAAGAAATCCAAGTCCTGAGTGTCAGATGTTCACAGGGGCTTTGAGGATGACACAGGACAAGAGGTGGGGAGGGAGACCAGGAACAAATTCCTGTATCCCTCAAGGGAAGAGAAAAGTGCAGCCGGGATATCTGTAGATGACAGAACCGAGGAGGGGCGGGTTGGCTTAGCTGGAACAAATGAGCTGCCAAGAAGTGCTGAGTTTTAGGGAAGGATGGAGGACAACTGGTCTGGAATTCTTAAGGTAGTGAGGAGGACCTCCCCTGGGGGCATCCTGGAAACCTGGTGCTGGACACTGAGCAGCCTCTCCCACCCCACCCCCTGCCCAGGAAGTCCTCAAGGAAGAGAAAGGAAATGGAAGTACAGAATTTGGGGAAGAGATTGTGGATAAAGAGGGCTTTTTATCCTGGTGCAAGGGTCCAAAGAGCCCAGAGGGAATGTTGACCCTGGGAGACAGGGAGGCAATGGGAAGATGGCTGGGAGAAAATTCCAGGGCAGTGTGATGCTTGTCTCCTCCTCTGGGAGGGCAAATGGCAGCATGTGCAGAGACCATGTATGTGGGGAGTGAATAGGTCCATTGGGTTGGGCTGCTCTGAGAGATCCTAATGGCTGAGAAACTGGGCTGAGCAGTCATGAGCAGCTAGCGGTGACTGGCCTGGGTGGGTGCTCAAGGCCTCAGTAGATCAAGTACCCTGTTTAATGTCCTGAGGTTGATGTAGGCAGATGCCAGAGGTGGCTCTGAATCTCTGGGAGGGATCTCAACTGCATTGAACTGTAGTCCCTCCATTTGTATTGTTACAAGCCCTTCCCCTGTTTGGCAACAAGCCATAGGACCTGGAAGAAATTCAGTTCTGTTATTAATTGAGCACCTACTATGTGTTGAACATGTATTAGGAACTGTATGTATAGCATAGACCTAAACAGTTGGGGTCCATGCCCTCAGACCCTTGGGCCCTCATGGTGTTTTAATAACTGGATGAGAAGACACATTAAATCAGGAATTATGAGTAATTTGTGGACCAACAGAGTCCCTGTAAAGAACTTTCTCACTAAGCTAGAGAAGCATAGTCCCGCACATGCTCCTCTCACCCCCACCACAGTAGAAAAGAATGGAACAGTCCATCCCTAAATAAATCACTCAGGATCCAGAAGGATTTCAGTTTTTCACTTCAGGTTCCAGTCATGCCTTCTCATCCTTTGAGAGAATATTCACAGGAATGTTCAGGAATAGAATCTTCTTACCATTCAACTTACCTTCTCTCACCAGGTATCTCTTCAACAGACACAGCTTTCACTTCACTTCTGGGGCAGCTCCACACAGTCATCCCTTCTTGCAGCCACTGGGTCACTGACCCCTCCCCTTTACATCCTCTCTCTTCCTTCTCCTGGGTGGTCTGGTCTGCAGAATCCCACCTCTTCTCCTTGACCTCCAATTTCCATAGACAGCCATTAAGTTCATCAAATTCCACTCAGTGAGGTGGAGAAGAGACGCGCTGGATCCTGCTGGTAGAGCATCTACCAGCCCGTGACAGGCTTTTGCACTATCAACATCCTCTTCCCCCCTCACATATTAATACTTTGCTAAAAGAATCACTTCCCTTTCCTCAATGTTGGGTCCTGTATTAGTCAGCTGGTTTGCCCACCAGGCACCCTTCTTCTCTTTTTCTAAATCTAAGGCAGCAGGGTTGCAGTGGGACACGGCCACCCAGGTATGGACTACATCCCCTGAGGGAGGCCCTGTTGCTGATTTCTCTCCAAGGGAGGGAAGCAGTGTTTGCCATTTCCAGGCCCAGACGTTAACACATTGTGATGCGCCTCACCAAGCTGGAGCACAGACTGGTGGCAACTCAGCTTCGATAATGCACGGGATAGTGAGGCAGTGATTTTCAGGGCCTTGTATCTCTGAATGGCTCACAGAACAGAGCTGCTCCACAGATCTGGGTCATCCACTTTGAGATGGTAAGCTAGAGAGAAAAATCTTGCTTGCTCTTCAAATCACAATATTGTTGGGTCTCTCACTCTAAGTAAAACAAGTCTCATTATCCAAAGGTCCCTGTTTTCTAGTTCAGTAGGAGGGGTCCCTATCCCCTGATAAAAAGGTAAATTTTGCAGGGTTATCCATCGCTGAAGCACCAATCAAGCATAAAATCTACTCTCCTGAGGCTCTCCTTCCCATAAATGTTCCTCACATTTCTTCCACTGCTTGAGGTCATGGTGAGTTTTCCCTGGGAAATGGTGAAAAGTGGTAACTTTTCCCTTTGGCCACCTCTCTTTCTGAGTCTGCAGCCCACTGCCCCGTGCTCCAGCATCCCTGTAGCTGCTTTGCAGTGCAAGCCTCTTCTCTTGGGCTCTGCTTTATTACAGCAATTTCCTAAGTTGCATTTCGCCAATGTCTGGAAGACAAAGACTAAGAGTATAAATAATGTTAAGTCCTATTACCTTCTCCTTCAGGGTTTCTATTGATTGTGACTTAATCTCTTGAGGCAAATTGATGGTTTTAATATTAAACTGAAATGCCAAGAGTCAGCAAAGAGATGAGAGAATTGAACAAAAAAATAAAATTGTCCAGAAGTGGAATTTTTCCAACTCTCCTAAGGGGTTTGTTTGGGCCAGGCACATCTGTTTCTTTCAGGGATTGAGATACACAAGAAAAATAATTTTATAAAGACTAATAAAGCCAGAGTCTCTAAACACCTTGAATTGGGAAAGAATTTGAGAGCCCAAGCCAAGGTGGGGAGGTCCCTGCTCGACCTCCCCCAGTTCATCCAGATCCCTCCCTCAACCCCTAATCAGACATGGCCCTGGAATTACTTGGCTGCAGTGGACTCTTGCTTCACTCCATTCTTGCACGAGGCACATCTTCTCTACCTAACAAGTCAAAGGCTAAGGTAGCAGCGATTATAGCTTTGTAACTTCATATACAACTAAACCCTCTACCCTAAACCCACCCACTCCTGCACCCAGCCAAGGTCTAATACTGTGTCCCTGAGAGACAGCCGGCAATGGTGAGTCATGAGCTCTACATATTGAAGCCAGTTATCCCTGGGTTTGAATTCTGACTCTGCCATTGAGTCAAAGACCTTGGGCAAGTATTTAATATCTATGAGTACCAGTTTTCTCATGCCCTAGAGATAATGCTTTTACTACAGCAGAAACTGAGCAGCTGTTTACCAAATCTGCCCCTCCTTCTTCCAGACCACTAAGCTAGGTTACATTTCCAGGCTCCTTTCCAGTCAGGCATGGTCACATGACTGAGTTCTACTAAAAGGAGTGGTCTGGCCCCTAAAAATCCTCCCTCCTGAGAGCCTCTTATCTTTCCCCATCTACCCACAGAATAGGCCTGGAGGCCCTTGACTCATCCTAGACAGAGCCTATAGTGGAGGATAAACCTGGAAGAGTCCAATAATAAGGAGCACCTGCAGTGGACTGTCTAAGAATTGGAAGTGAACTTCTGCTGAATTAAGCCAGCAAGAGTATAAGATTTTTCTCTGGCAGTAACTAACATTTCTCTAATACACTATTTTGCAGGACTGTGAAAATTAATATAAAGTACCCACCATAATGCCCGAAAGAGTGCATGCTCAGGAAATAAAACTATTTCAGGTCTCCACAAATGGAAACGTACTGCACAATATCTATGATATAGCATTAGCATGTAGATATGTGTTTGTAAATTGTGCATGCACCACACTTACTGAGACCTTACATTCATTCCTATGTTTAGTCATAACAGCACTATTATATAGTAGATTTTATCTTTTGTCCCATTTTACAGATGAATATACTAAGGCTCTGAGAAGATAAGTAAGTTATCTAAGACTGTAAGAAGATATTATACACAGGGAGTAGCCAATGACAGAGCTGAGCCCTTAACCCAGTTCTCAGTTACTCTATTTTTTTAAATTCAGAAAGGAGAAATCTATAGGGTACACAAAGGCTAATCACTAATTTGATGTAGGAGAGAGAGAGAGAGATTTTAGAGCCCAGTCAGGGTGACTTCCCTGGCAACAGACCTCAGACAGTCTCCTTTGCTTGTGCTGTAATAACAACAATGAAGATAAATAACAAATACCAACAGAATACCTATGAGATATCAGGCAGTGTTCTAAGTTCTTTACAAGTATTAACTCATTTAATACTCAGAACAACCGTACAGGATAGGTTCTATTATTGTGCTCACATTAATGACAAAGAAACTGAGGCACAGAATGGTGAGATAATGAACAAGGATACACAAATAGTGAGAGGCAAATGTGGAATTTGAACCCAGGCAGTCCTGCCCATATAACTCAACTATGGCTTGTCATAGCTCCTCAACATAGGCCATATCCTGATATCCCAGTTGCTTGAAATCTCACCTCACCCCAGTTTCAACAAGTGATATCTACCTAACAGGAGGGTTTTTCTTGTGTGTGTGGGCTGGGGTGGGAGAGCAGGAAGATACCATCCTGCTACTTGCAGTCCCTTGAACGTGCACTTTCCCACCTATCTTTGTTATTCTTTCTGTCAGGGATGATCTTTTCCATTGCCATCTATAGAAATCCTACAGATGCTCCAAGAACCAATTCAAGAACCACCTCTCTCTTGATTTTCCTGGACACAAACAATCTCTTCCTTCTCTGTGCTTCCACATAAATTCATTTATAAATTATTACTTTTTACTAAAATTTAAATTTTATAAATTATGTGCTTCCACATAAATACATTTATAAATTATTAATTTTACTTTTTTAAATACCCAACATAAAGATTACCAATACAGTTGAAGTCCCACTGTGGCCCTCCTAGTTTGTGTCAGTCTTCCTACCCTCAGGAATCACTGGTCTCCTAAATTTGGTATTTGTTCTCACCATAGTATTCAACTCATATAAATGTTAACTTGCTATAAAACGCATCTTGCTTGTTTCACTCAACATCATGATTTTAAGACTCTTCTAACTTTATGCAAGTGGTTCATTCATTTTTTGTTGCTATATAAATGTCATTTATATGAACATTGTAATGTTTCTTTCTTCTCTTGTTAATGGACACCTGGATTCTTTCCGACTCTTTTGCTCTAAGAAACCATGTTTACACTCACATCTGTGTCCTCATGGACTTTGAAGACTTTCTCTGGTAAATAGGTATCAGGAAGGATAACGTGGCAGTTAAGACTTATAGGGCCAAGAGTTGATTAAGATGTAAACCCAGAAAGGTAAAATAAGCCTTGGTGGCTAGTTTATTTCTTATATGAATATCTGAAGGCTTCAGGAAGGCAACTGTGAGACTGAAAATCTGAGCAGCAGTCTTTGTCATCCTCTAAGGACCAGGGGACAAAAACTGGAGTATAGGGTGTGCAATGGAGGAGCCCATGAAAAACTCTCAGCTATTTCATCAGGGCCCCAAAGAACCATACTGTAAGAGTAAGAATGGATAACAAGCAAAAATCGAGATAAATATCAAACAGTGAAACAGACATAAAGGGAACCTAGATAATTTACTCATTAGAAAGATTCTGAAAATATCTGTTCTTACTATGTTAAAGGAGAAAAATGACAAGATTGAGAATCTCATCAGAAAGCTAGAAAATAATGAAATTAGCAAATAGAAAATCTGGAACTGAAAATATAATAACCAAAACTAAGAGCTCAGGTGGTGGCTTTAATAACATAAGAGACACAGCTGAATAGAGATTAAGTGAACTGGAAGATAGATCAAAAGAAAATATCCATAATGTACACCAGACTGACAAAACAATATGGGAGGTCTATAGATTGCAGCGAAAAGAACTAATATAAATGTGATTGGAGAAAAAAGAGTAAGAAAGTGTGTGTCAATATCAGTGTTTAGAAAGTATCTGTGTAAGAGATGAGAAAGGGAGAAGACAAAGGGGACAGGCCCCATGAACATAGGGGCAGAGATTTGAGTGAAGCTGCACAACCAAGAGGAACATCTGGAGCCACCAGAGGCTAGAAAAGGCAAGAAAGGATTCTCCACTAAGGTCTTCAGAGGGAGCATGGCCCTAATGATCCCCTTATGTTGGACTTTTGGCCTCCAGAACTATAAGAGAATACATTTCTGTTGCTTGAAGTCAATAAGCTTGAGAAAATTTGTTATGGCCGTCCTAGAAAACTAATATGGGATAGTAAAGTCAGAGTGAAGAAAGTAATTAGGCTTTATTTTTTTAAATATATTTTATTTATTTATTTGAGAGAGAGAGACCACAAGCAGGGGGAGTGGCAGAGGGAGAGGGAGAAGAAGACAACCCACTGAGCAGGGAGCCCAACGCAGGGCTCGATCCCAGGACCCTGGGATCAAGATTTGAGCCAAGGCAGATGCTTAACCAACTGAGCCACCCAGGTGCCCCAGCAATTAGGTGTTAATTGAAAGATGTGAGCTTTGTCCTGGACATGCTTGCCAGTAGCCTTGTGGCCATGAGTAAGTCACTTGGCCTCTCTGGGCTGTTTTCCTCAGCAGCCCATGAGAAGGTGGGCCTGAATGATCAGAGGCGTCTGCCCACTCCAAGTTTCTGAGAGTTCCTTTCAAATTCTGTTCTGGCTAGCCTCAGACCCCTGATCTTCCTGAGGCTCTCAGGGGCCTGGACAATGGGCTGAGGCATGGCCTCTCCCTACGAAGTGACCACCAGGGCTAAGAAGGCGGGCATCCTCCCTCTAGAGACCAACATTGGGCCTAGGACTCGGTCTTATTTGATGGGACACCTGGATAGAGTGATATCATAATGCTCCTTTTCACAGCACACCAGGCTAAAAATAGCCCAGCACTGTACAGAGGGAGAACCAGTTGTCACAGTGTGGAAGTTGAAGGTTAAATCACAGTCTGCTTCCTCTCTGGATTTATTGCCGCTGGTGGAGCATCCCTGGTCACTGCTGTGGGGAAAAGGAGTGAGGTGATGTCTGAGATTGCAGAGTCTGTCTCCGTCTTCCCATCATCAGAGACTGGCGTGGGCAAAGGAAGAGTTTTTAGCTCAAACAGTGTTTCTCAGAAGCAGTGGCCCTCTTTGCCCATCCCTCGCCCCCATAAACATCGTCCTTCCCGGCTGGCCCTTGGCAGGTCCGTGCCAAGTGTATGATCCTCCACTGGGGTGGAGTCAATTATCACTGATTGAGTGAAAAGGATTCTGGGGCTTGGTTTGGGGTAGAAACAGCCATCTTTGGTCACTTGAAAATGTCGAGACTGTTCCTGCAGACTCGTACTGGAGCATTACGCACCACCGCTGTGCTCTGCTCACACTATTAGGGAGGCGTGAGATTGAGTCAGCACGGCCTGTGCTCCGAGGATCTGGGATGCACCAGGAGGCCAAACCCGCCCTGTCTCCTACCTACTGCAGGGTCTCAGACCAGTGCCTTGATCCCTCCGCCTGCAACCGTGCTCAGCAAAATGTCACGCGAAGTCAGGTTTGCTCCACTCATCTCTGCGGGGTAAGATCTACTGAGGGGGCTTAAAATACCCTATTTGGGAGAATAGGCTTGAGACTTATTACAAGAGCTTATAAATGCTAAAAATAAAAACTAATCCCAAAGTGTGACATCTACATTACATTTTAAAAGGAGGACTTTTACATTTGATGAGAAGCTTAAAAGAAGGATGTTTCAAGGCAGCTTAGGTTTGTTGCATCTATCACTAGGGTCCCTCCTTGTGTTACTGCCCATCTTCTGCGTCATCTACTCCTTCGAATGATCTGGGGAGGTCTGAAAGTCAAATACTGTTTACAGAGGAGGAGCCTGAGAAGGTAAAAGGGCTAAGCCTCCTGGTTTCCTGGAATTGTTATATGGTAACTTGGTGTTGTAACCTCAAGTCCCTGGTCAGTGAGATAGAAGTGGTGCCGTTAGGGCAAGTCGCTCTGGTAGTATTTGCGTCATGAAAATAATCTTTGAAGTGTCATTAGCCAAGGCTTATCGAGCACTCCCTATGTACGACCATGCTAAGCCCTTTCATAGATGGTCTCCTCCGTTCTCACAAAAACTATGTGAAGGTACTATTATTACCAACCCTATTTTACCAGGGAGGAGGATGAGGCACAAGGATGGGAAGTGACCGGCCCACAGTCCCCCAGCTAAAAGGTGAAAGAATCAGAACATGAAGCCTGCCAGTCTCTCCCTAGCCCGGGCCCTCGATTATCAATAATAACAAGATAACTGCAGCAGGCTAAAACAATGCCAAACCCAGCACATTATTATTTAAAATCTTATTATTTTAAAAATACATCTAATCCCTCCTGCAAGATTTCCCAATAAGAAATGAAAATATTGTGTCCATGCTGCTTTATTTTTTTATGCAACTGAATATTCTAGTGAATATAGAGCAAGAGAATTATCTTTTATTGTTCACAGAAAGAAAGTTGACATGTGTTCAAAATAATTGCTCGGTTTCTTTATCTGATCCAGTTTCTCTTTGCCACTGAATTCTGAAAAAGAAGAGAAAAATGCACTACTTGGATCAAATCATTATCAGAATCGAGACAAGGCCTGTGGGCATGTTATTGCACAACGTATTTTAAAATTACGCCTCAGTTTGACAAGTCATAAATGCCCCAAATCGGTACTTATTTATTTTTGCAGTATCTAATTGGGCCATTCAGGCTGTGTGAGTGCTGTGGCCTCAGGGAACCTCTTCCCCGGCTTTCACCCGTAGCGCTCTGTCTCCCAGCATCTGGGCAGCTTTCTCCGGCACCCTGGCCTGCCCATGCCCCGGCTGCTGTCAGCAGGTCAGCATCAGGCCCCAGGGAACGCACCATCATGAGAGACAGAGGAGGCCCAGAGCTGCCCTCGTACATGGACTTCACCTCCACAGGCCTGAAGACCAAGGAATCTCCTTGGATTTAAACTCTGGGTCTCAGAACACTGTTGAATGGGTGGGAGTGGGCTGGCCTGGCACTACTCTGAGATGTTCTCGCTCTAAGGTGCTCCCCCTCTCGTGCCAAGCCTGCCCAGGGGGGGGGTTTTCCCTCATCAGAAGGGTCAGGTGAGAAGTCCTGAGGATCAGCTGGGCCAAGGGGGGCTCTCATTCCCTCACAGCCCCTGCCGGAGACGCCTGCAAAGAGCTAGCATGGGGGCAAAAGCTGCATTGTGTGCCGGGTGGGGGTTCTCTGCGGTGTGCAGAGCAGGGAAAGGAGGGGGTGGAGGGCCCTCCGAGGTTCCAGGTGGCCCCCATGCTCTTGAACTGCCACCCCTCTGGCTGGCTCTCACTCCCCCTCAGTCAGACACAACTTTTGCTTGGAGGAGAACAGTTGCAATGGCACTGACCTTGGACTGTCCTACCGGGTGTTATCGTCAGTGTTTCTTCCGTTCCTTGGCTGGAAAAAAAAAAAGAGCAGCTTACAGATACTGAGACAAAACTGCCTGGAACCTGTTTCTGGGCTTCAGATCCTTCCTCACCTGGGCCCTAAGGCCTCGTTCTAACTGGGATGTCAGCAGCCTCCTTGGGAGTTCACCTGGGAAGCCCTCGCCCGGGGCGAGGATGTAGGTCCCCTGTGGCAGTGCCCCAGGACCCTTGCTGTTCCTCCAGCCCTGATATTGACCCCTCCCCTTCCCCCCACCCTGGCCTCCACTGATGCAGCAGGACGGTCTTCAAACCATTTATCAAAGGACTTCTCACCCTGAAGACATCATGGAGACCCACGGTTTCTCAAAGTACTTTCTAGAGAACAACCACTAATGGGTCATACAGGCAGCATGGAGTGGAAGAACTTCCATGATCAAACACGGTGGAAACTATGTTTCCCACAGCTTTCTTATATAGTTCCTGCAGGACATGCCGGTGTGCACTGTGAACCTTCGAGAGTGTTGGGTGCAGTGTTTCCCAAGCTTGTCTGATCTTTGCACCAGTGACCCACAGAATACAGTTTGAGGGGCAGGAGTCTGTCTGATTCGTGGTCTGATTTTTTGGATGCAAACCCTTGAGGATCTAGGGGATGAAGCATAGCTAATGAGTGGTGGATCACAAACTAAGACAGTTTCTTTTCTTTTTTTTTTTTTTATTCATGAGAGACAGAGAGAGAGAGGCAGAGGGAGAAGCAGGCTCCCAAGGAGCAGAGAGCCCGATGCGGGACTCGATCCCAGGACCCTGGGATCATGACCCGAGCTGAAGGCAGACGCTTAACCATCTGAGCCACCCAGGCACCCTAAGACAGTTTCTGATTCTGTGACCTTAGCAGGAGGCTCGGAGACCCCAGGGAAGGAGGAGGGCATGGCGCCTACACTATTTGGGGGCACGTATCCTGGACCTTCATGCTCAGGGACACAGATGCCAATTCTGGCTGGCCCCCGTGTCTGTCCAACAGCAGCATTCCTGCCTCCCACCCACGCTCCCAGAGCTCTGGTTCTCTCAGCCTATGTCCTTCTGCACCCTTTCTTTCATAAACATCAGGTTTCTAGGAGGAGACTTTGAAATTCACCCCTAAGGAAAGGATGAGAGAGTCCCCATAATTATTCACCAGTTTGCCATGGGGTGCTGGGCTGTGCTCATTCTGGAGGAATCCATAATTGTGTGGCAGGAGGGAACTGGGGTTAAAAACAGAGAAAGAGAAATGCTATACCCTGAAAAGGAAAAATGGTCGTCCCCGGGTGGCAGTGTGATCCTGCAACATAAAAACACAAACCATTATGCAACCAGTTTGTGCCAAAGGTCTGACGATGTCTATGACCGCAGTTTTCAAAGTGTGGTCCCCAGACCAAAAGCGTCAATGACACCTGAGACTTAGTTAGAAATGCAAATTCTCAGGTCCCTACTGACTACCTGGAGTTGGGCCCTAGCCGTCAGAATTTTAACAAGATCCCAAGGTATGGATGACTCATGGTCAACTTGGAGAAGCGCTGGTATACGGGGCTTATGCACTCGCAGTACCTCTCCCCAAGTTTGTACAACTGCCATGTGGGCCCCTGAGCCACATCAAGCAAATCCTCAGGAACAGATGGGTCCAGGTGACTCATCTGCAAGGCTGGAGATGAAATATAAACAGCAAGAAGCATTGCTCCGGGAGTCCTCTCTGCCTCAGGACAAGCTCAGGAAAACCTGAAATTAAATGCTCAGCCTCAGAGAAGATTTTCAGGGGCATACTGTGAGACCAGTTCTTTCCAGAAATGATCTAAAGGGGTGACAAGATTGCCCATCTCCAAGCACTTCTCCACAGGGCTTCCATACCTTCTTGGTGAAATCCACTGTGGCAGTCCCCGAATCCTGGGAGGGAACGAGGCACAGGTTAACGTAACAAGAACCGCATCCCCCAGGCTTGCAGTCATTCCACTGCGACCCTGAGCATCCCTGGCTCCATCCTCTGGTACCAGAAATCGGGGGCAAAAAAGCAGTTTAGGGGAAGGGCTAACTATGTAACCAATTATAATTGCCTGTTCCGGAAGACAGGCATGTTCTTGATTGAGGTACCATTTGCGTCCAGGACAATGTTAAATTGGCTTGCTCTTCCCAACAGCGTCAACTTGAAATTGACCCCCCATCCAAGGGTATGCCCTGGCAGCTTCTTCAGCTTGTCTTTGCTTGTGGGTCTGGCCTAACAACAGATCAGACTCAATCGGAAAGGCTTTGGGGAGCAGCGGGATCAGATAAGACACACTGCTGCCAGTGCTTAAGATGACCAACCCATTTCCCAGGAACTGAGCAGCTTCCTGGGGCTCTTGGGATTTTCAGAGCTAAAACCAGGAATGTCCTGGGTAAACCCGGATGAGTTTCAGCATTCGAAAGAAAATGTTCTTTTTTTTTCTTCCTTCCTTCCTTTCTTTCTTTCTTTTTTCTTTTTGGCTACCATGTAATAAAACTTAAATTAGCATTTCGAACAACTATACCTATTACGGAAGCTAGTAATTTCTAAACTGAAAAAAACAAAAAACAAAAAGAACTATGTCTAAAGAAACAAAGTTCTGAGATAGGACAAAAGGGCAGGTGGAGCAACAACGGGGAGCCCAGGGGATCACCAAGGCAATGTCCACGTCAAGAGGAAGAGGACGGGTCGGGAAAGTAAAAAAACAGCACGGAAACTAAAAGGAAACAAATGGAAGAGAGCGGAAGAGGACGGCTTTGTCCTAGGGGCGTGCCCGGGGCCCTGCAGCCACTCTGTGCGGTTCAAGGGAGGGGACTGTGGCGCAAGGTAGGGCCCGCTCCTTCCCAAGGTGGAGGCTGAGATTCAAAGATAGCATGCAAATGAGCCTCCCCTTCCCCCTATTCCCCCCTCCCCCCAGCGACCACACGCATTTACCACGGTTAAGTGAACTTGGGGTGGCATAAAAAGAGGCCCCAAGAGAAAAGCACCTACGCGCTGTTGCGGAAATCTTTTCACCCTCCGGTCTTCGAGCTGCGCGGCCAGGCGCATTAACGGGTGCACGGGAGGAATCTGCAACAGAGGCGGGGTGGGTGGGGGGAAGGGGTTCGGACGCCCGCCGGGACGCAGCCCAGGGTACGCTGCCCTCTCCACTCCCTCCCTTAGATGGGTTTAATGTCCAGAATAAAATCCATGTCCACGCCTTAGGTTTTCAATAAAGAACTGCTTGCCTTTATCGCAGGTTACAATTCCAACACCTCACTTACAACTATTCCCTTAGGGTAAATCAGACTTTTCTCTGCCTTATCCCCAGGCGTTCTGTCTTCCTAGGGTGGAGTGCATGGTCCTTTTCCGCTCTAAGTGTCTCTCCTAGTCCAGGGGAGGAGGTGGAAGGACAGTTTCCATCCATGGAACAGGAGTTTCAGTCCCCTCTCCCTCATGCGTTGGATTTTCCTGCACTTCCTGTCTGTGGCTGGGGCACACACTCAGACATACATACCCGTGTCTTATACCTAGTCTTTGTGAATCCTCCCTGAGTATTTTGGCTTAGAGTAAAGGTTCATTCGTGTCACAGAGTTCATCTTCCTCCTTCCATTGTCTTTTTTCCCTTTGTAGTGCCCTTAGCCCTTCCTGATACTATCCTTATCCTCACCTGATCCTCATTCCTAAACCTATACTACAGATGAGTCTTTGCCTCTTAGGGAAAAAACACTTCACTGGGTATTTTTTTAAGGTATTTTTCTTGAAGACGTGGAAAATCTTGATTATATAAGTAAGTGACTTTCTAATGGTAGAATTTCAGTTACTAAAACAGAACCCCTGAATTAAAAATTTTATGCTATGACCTTCCTAAATTCCTCAAATCATGCTCTGCAGAAATTCACTTACACAACCTGCTTCTGAGGGTAACTCAAGTTTCTAATAACAAAGTTAGAGGTGATGCATGTTATTCCCATAGCACATATATACAGTGATGCTTATAGAAGGTGCACCTGCATGGATCACTATTGGGGATATGGCACTTTACACTTCACGAAGCACTTTTTAAAATTAAAAAAAAAAAAAAGGTAATATGATAAATGTAAATTGAGCTCAGTATTTATCAGGTCTTTTTCAAACATCTGTTGAAGTGCATAATAAAAAGTTACTCCTCACTTATTTTTCCTTTTCTAGAATATAGTCTCTAACTTTTCAGATTTGTCAGCCTCCCACCACCCCAGCCCAGACCGGGACAGAGAATCCCTGAAGCCCCAGGAAAAAGCTCTTATAAAGCTATTACACAGACAGTGTCTGCAAGCTCCCTGCTTTTCTACTTATCTGCACATATTAATTAGGACAGGATAAAAGACAAGCAGAGGAGAGTCACTTTTACAGAAAGATGAGTATGGTAAAATACTGACCCCACTTTTAACTGGCTGTGTCGGCTTCTGAGTTCTGGAGTAGTGAAATAAAAACTGAATAAAAAAAAAAAAGTTGAGTTTAGTACAAGTGTCACTTGGTATAAACGTGAAAGTTACATGCCTGCATTGCCCACTGGGTGGTACTCACCCTTTTGTATATGTCTTGATTATCCTAGAAAGAGAGTTGTGAGGGTAAGTTACATGGAATTTTACTTGGGTAGGCAATTGATGAAATCTTCAGTATAAGTTACACCATGGACCTTATTGAATTTATCTGAATATTATGAAATAAATTGGCAGTCTAAAAAGAAATCCAAACTTAATAAGTTGATGCAGGGTTTTACAAAAAAGCAAGTTGCCAGCAATACATCATTATTTTAAGACTGAATCTCATTTTACCTTTCGAATCTTGGGGAGAAAAACATGCTCTGTGGCTCATAGAAGCAATCCCCTAATTAATTCCCAGATAACCATCAAAGAGTTGGAATAAAATTAATGATTGCAATTTTTAATTTTTTCCTGGGTGTACTCTAGAATTCAGTTTTTTGGGGGGTTGGTTTAAATCGACCAAACTCTCCCTCCCGCCCCCGGAAAAAGCTTTCTACATGAATCTCCACTCTTCTTGCAGAAAGCCCAACTTTTCATTTCTAAATCCTTGTTAGAGCACCACCTGGCCCTTGTTTACATGGATGACAGGTGGGGATGGTTGTATTTGCAGCATATTCCACTCCAGGATCTTGTTGTGAAAAAGACATCTTACAAAATAATAAATAAGGTTTCCATGTCTGCATTTTATAAAATTGCTTGAAATGATTACTGTAAATGATATTTTAAATCTGCTGATCTGGTTAATATTGCTCATTCACATCTCAATCACACTGAAACCTTTTTGAATCAGCTCAAACTTAAGACAGAAATGAAAGTTGTTGATAACACTTTTAATTTGTTGCTGTTGATACAATTACATCTTCCTACAAACTGTGACGAGTTTCTAATGGGAAGCAGCCCATGTTTATGTATACTACACACACACACACACACACACACACACACTTGCCCTGTCATGTATGTGTGAGTGTATGTGTGTTTCCTGGGCACGCATTGGGCAAACAATTGATTTTATGTACCGTATTCAGCAGCTTTATACTGTTATGTTTCAAACCAAAAAATAACAAGGAATATGAAGATGCTTTTCCAGGTGCTCAAACACCACTCTCAACATTTCATATGCACCTTCTTTGCTTCAATTTTTTCTTTTTACAGAAAAAAATATGCTTACCTCTCTAACTTATTATTTATTTCCCCAACTAGAACTTAAGTTTCATGAGAGCAGGTAGTTTTGTCTATTTTGATCACTACTGCATCTTTAGCACTTAACACATGCCACACTCTCAATAAATATATTTTTTTTTGAACGGATGAATAGTAGAAATGTGTTCACAAGAATCTATTGCCCCTTTTCCTATCTAAACTTCTGCTCTCACCAGGAACACAAAACAGGAAGACTTTCTGCAGGTGTCATTATCTGTAGAATGTAGCTCTGCTTTCTGAATTGCTTCAAGATAAAAGTGCCCTGGAGACACAGACCTGGCTTTTCTGGAGACCAGAACTGGTAGTGGACTTAGAGCCCAGGTGGCTCATCCGGACATGGGATAGTTGAGGGAGCCAGAACCCCAGGAGAGGAGGTGACATGCCAAAGGTCCTATTTTAATGCAGCGGCAAGACCAGGAAGAGCCACAGTGTCTCTGTTAATAGATTTAATATATTGACAGTTTTGTTCACTGAACAACCCTTTGTTCTTCTATGACTGGAGATAGTGAACAGGATCAGCTTTGGGAAAATGGAGAAAGTGGACAGAAATTCATTCCAGGTGGGCCTTTCCTCTCAGGGAAATGCACAACCCAATTTACTACTGTAGGTGGCCCATGTGACAGCTCCACTCCACTTCTGCTCCTGCAGGGGACACCCTCAAAGCCTTCATGTGGGGGACAGGGAAGCCCATTCTGTGCGAAGTGAAGAGGCAGTGGCAAGGAGATGGAAAACTTTGAATTTTCGCCCTGAATTTTTGCTCTGGGTAGCAAGGCTGTAAAGATTAGTTCTAAAAATAAGGGAGGACAATTGTCCTCAGATGTGCATAAGGATAAACTGAAAATAAGGAGAAATAAGCATGATATATTTGTGAAGCTTAAGATAGAAAGTAAGGGCGCCTGGGTGGCTCAGTCCATTAAGCGTCTGCCTTCGGCTCAGGTCATGATCCCAGGGTCCTGGGATAGAGCGCCGCACCGGGCTCCCCGCTCAGCGGGCAGCCTGCTTCTTCCTTTCCGTCTGCTGCTCCCCCTGCTTGTGCTCTCTCACTCTCTCTCAAATAAATAAATAAAATCTTTTAAAAAAAATTTAAAAAAAGAGAGAAAGAAATGTTTGAGTCTTGAGGAACGGCCATTAGTTGCATCAGGGACAATGGTAGCAGCTGGTACTTAAGTGCTGTCATTTACTGTGTTCTAGACACTGTTGAAAACACTTCACAAGGATCAAGCACTCAATCCTCACAATAACATTATGAGGCTAGTATAACTATTATTCCCATATTATAGATGGGGAAATCAAGACACAGAGAGATTAAGAGATTTGCCAAAGTTAAGGAGATGTAGGTTTTGAACCCAGGTACTTTGGTTTTAGAGTCTGAGCTGTTAACACAGCCTGCAAAGGCATTTTTGGCTAAGGAAACACCTGTGCAAAGATATAAGGGCCTGATGCATTTGGGGAATAATGAGAAGTTCAATGTGGCCAGGACACAGTATGCTGTGGCTTGGGAGAGGGGAAGGAGGAAGAAAGGATATAGCTCAAGGTGAAAACATGTTAAACATGAAAAGATTCAGTTTATGCTTAAGAATCACGGGCTCCACCCTAATACCACCCTCTTGCACTCTTGATTGAATCAGCATTTACTTTGTATCCACTGAAACATTTCTGTTGTGGTTACTATCAGTGTTAGGTCCTTTACACAAGATCTATTGTTTTGAAGAACTATTATATTATAGTATATCAATTGTAATGTATGTCATGATATATCATAACATATATAATTAATGTAATTATACATGTATACATTATTATGATAATTATAAAATATACATGAACTACCAATATTTTATGGTATTTTATATTTGAGAGATTCACTTGTTATTTCCTAAAACTACATTCTTACCCACGGACATAGATGTTCACATAGACTTCTCCTATAGGTAGCTTATTACAGATATCAATTATGGTATAAACATGTGCACTTATAACTAAAAGAATTATTATATGGGGGTGCCTGGGTGGTTTAGTCAGTTAAGTGCCTGACTCTTAATTTCGGCTCAGGTCAGGATCTCAGGGTTGTGAGATGGAGCCCTGTAGTCAGGCTCCAGGCTCAGTGCAGAGTCTGCTTGAGATTCTCTCCCTCTGCGCCTCCCCCCACTCACAGGTGTGCTGATTCTCTCTCTCTCTCTCAAATAAATAAATAAATCTTGAAAAAAATAAAGATAAAAATAAAAGAATTATTATATATATACTTTTTTACCTTAAGTTGCCTAGAAAGAGTTGCCCAATATGCCAGACGCTAAAGAAAAATATGAAAAATGAATCAAAGATCAGAATAAATTCCTTAGTCAATAGCAATCTATTAACACATATATAAAATTCTAAAATTGTTGCATTTATGAACCTTGCATTATCTTCTCACACAGTGGCAGTGAATTTCAACACAACTCTCAGGATGGCTTAAATGAGGCCATGAAAATGGCAACATGAATTCCTGCTGCAGCCAAGAATCTGATCTTAAAATAGTTTCAAGTGAACATTAGCCACATGATATTTTCAAGGCCAAGACTAAATAAAAATCTCACATTACTGAACAGCAGTGTACCTCAAGCTGCATGACATCCAAGCCATCTGGGGGATCAGCTAGAGGTCGAGGAAATCCTACTGTGAAAGAAACCATAAAAATAATATTGGGGGGGGGGAAGGTCATAGCATTAACTTTTAAATCTTCACCATGAAAAACATACAGAGATTCTAGAAATACAATATTTTTAAAAGGATTTACAAAGAAAACACACTTCTACCTACCAACAGTAAGTTGAGATTTGTACCAAAATTAGTTAAAAACAGTGTTTTTTTATTTACAAGGAGTTAGCAGTATAAGAGTTAGTAACTCAAGAAAGAGGGAAAAGATATCTGGGTAACAACTCAATTTGTATTTTGATGGAATTCATGAAGATATCAGGAAATGGTGTCAAGAAAGTATGTGCATCAAAATCACTCTTGGAAATTTTAAGAAATTCAGATACTCATCTCTGTGCCTTATCAGACTCCTCAGGGGTGGGTTCTGGGCGAGGCTGTTACCAGCACGCGGCAGCACCCTATGCCAGTCAATCTTTAGCTGGCCTAAATGACGTCTTCTTCTCATTTGGGTGTGATACAATACTTGGGAGAATAGCTAATACAGCAGTTGAAGGAACCAATTGGATAGATGAAATTAAATGGGATGAATGTAAAACCCTGAACTTAGATTTTTTAAATATAGGACAGGGAATATCTGGCTCAAGAGTCGTATATATATATTTAAAATACTTAAAATATTTTGCTTCCTGTAATCTCTCTACGAGCCAAGAAAAAGCTAAGGCAATGTTGTGCTATACAGAAATAATAGTGTCCAAGCCTTGAAAGGTAATAATCCTACTTGAAATGATAGAATATGTAGTTGAGTTAGAGGTACAAAGAATAGTTTTCTTTGGCAAAGAGGAAAATTAGGAAGTGTATGCTAACTGCTTTCAATTATTTTGAGAACTGTCATAAGAGATATTAGTCCTATTCTGTATTCCCAAAGGATAGAAGTAGGGCTTGTTACGGTTAGAAGTTACATGTGACCAGATTTCAGCTTAGTGTAAAGAAAATTTTGATGATTGGAGCCATTCAAAAATGCAGAGTAATTTGAACCAATCCTATAAGGATTTATTAAGAGGTTTTGTGTTAACAGTACAATGATAAAGACCATAGGGACCTACCCTCAGGAAACATAAAATCAAAGAGGAAAAGGGGGAGGTGGATATAAATATATAGACAGATAAAAAGTAATAACAAAGTCCCAAAAGTGTAACACAAACAGATGCTATTGGAGCCCAGAAGAGGCAGCTACCGGCTCTCTTAGGCTGGTATTGAGTTGGGTGTCACTGAAAGTAATCAAATAGGGAAATCATAGATCCCTGCTCTCCATGAAAGGTTAGATGACTTTCAAGGTTCCTTGCAATGCCTAGGTTTTGTGATTACACTACAGGACATAGCAAAACAAACACACTATTTGAAGTATATTTTCTGTTTGAATATATTTTCAAAGATTTTCTGCACCCCGAGATCAAAATTCTAATGACAAAATCTGAAATTTTGAAATAGTCCCTGCTTCCAATTGGAGCTACCACCACATGCTTCCCTGCATCATTTGGCAATTACCTTGAAATGGGTAACGCATTCTGACTACTGACCCTATACCCCACCCCTGGTTCCCTGCAATCCTGCGGGTTCTCAGAAGTTAGTGAAGCGACACTCGCGTCCAGTCAGAACCTCGGACAGCGCCCAAGCCCAGGAAGACTGGGGGCCTCCGCAGCTCTGTCTGGGATCCTGCCTCCTGCGACCCCACAGAAAGGCTATGAAAATATTCCTTTTCCTGTTTCTGCTCCCTCCCCGCCCCTTTCCAACTGTCCCTCAATCCTCAGTCTTTGGGTCTGTAAACTCAGTCTCACCGTCTCTGTTCTCTTCTCTTCAGAATTCCCGGAGTACAGATGGCTAAGAAACTGGGGTCCTCAACTCATATCCCTCACAGTTTTAGTGGCACATCTTTGGGACAGCCCTGAGTCAGGAATTGTTTAAAGAGAGTTCCACAAGGGAAAGTCGCCTCCTTTGGTAAAAGGCTGCAGCATCTAATTCTGTCCACCTTCTCTTAAAGGTTAGAGACAAATGGAAAGCCATTTCAAAAGGGTGGAAATGGGGGTAGGTGAGGGGATTAAGTTTGACTCCCTCCAGAACCACCCTGAAGGATCAAGGTCTGTCTCAGTCTTCCTTAGGGCTCAGGCTAGCTGGGGGCCTGATGAAGGGGTCCCCTTACCTGAAGAGGGAATCTGTAGCATGCAGAAGCAATAGATGGCCAAGATGGAAGGGAATTGAGGAACAAGGTGTTTCATCTTCAAAGCCCAGTTTCTCTTTGCTAGCCACAGATGTAGTCGGCTAGGCCAGGAGTTGAGCATTTCCTGAAGTTCCACAGGCAGAGGCAACACTCTGCCCTGCTTCTGATCAGGCCCAGTGGAGAACGTACCTTTATTTGCAATGCCCCAGAGCCCATTGGCTGAGCACCAATCAGTTTTGCGCAGAAGGACCCTGGCTTTCTCATAAATGTCATGCTGGGCCCTTATTTGTAGAATAATATCCTCCTGGTGTAGGCATTGTAGAGAGTCATCTTTTTCAATCCAGCAATAAAAATAAAAAGTGGAGACTCATAATTGTTATTCTATAGTGGTTTGAGAAACATTTCTGACTCCAGAAAGGCTTTTTCTCTTTTTTTTAATCAAAGAACTGGACATAAATCTATATACTCTTGCATGACGAAGTCTTATTTCCTAAGAAGCTGTTTATTTTCCACCATTAACAAAGGACTTTTTATAGTCTTTGGTGCATCTGAGAACAAAATTTGGAGTCCTAGATATAATATTACAAGAAACTCAAAAGTTCAAGTAGATTTTTTTAAAATCATGGTTGGAAATTAGACTCCTTAAGGTTTCTCCACACTCATTTCCATGAACAAGTTAAATATTTCAAATTAAATCAGTATGCAAGAAAATATGAGTGTTTATTAATAATAATAATATTTCCTCTACTGAGCTCCTATTTAGGATTTCACATAAGCTAATTCATGTACTTCTCACAGAAAATCCATAAGGAATGTATTATTATTCCTAACTTATTATTATTCCTAAATTATTATCCTGATTTTATGAATGGGAAAATTGAGGATGAGAGAGAATAAGGAACTTGCCAAGGTCACCAAGCCATAATGGATGCAGAGCAGGGATTTGGATACTTAAGGGTATCTGAGCCCAGTCATGTCTGTAAAAGTGTGGGATTTTTAGTTAATGTGTTCATTTTTTTGTAAAAAGACCCTCCTTGATAGGGAATTCATTCAATCTGTAGATCACTTTGCATGGTATGGACATTTTAACAATAGGATATTATGCTGAGTGAAATAAGTCAGACAAAGACAAAGACTACATAATTTCACTTATATGTGAAATCTATAAAACAAAACAAACAAATGACAACAAAACCCAGAAAGAGATAGACTCATAAATACCATAAATACAGAGAACAAACTGGTGGTTGCCAGAAGGGAGGAGGGTTAAGGAATGGGAGAAACAGGTAAAGGGAATTAAGAGGCACAAATTTCCACTTACAAAATAAGTAAATCATAGGATGAAAAGTATAGCATAAGGAATATAGGGAATAATATTGTAATAATGTCATATGGTGACAGATGGTACCATGGTGAACATTGTGTAAGGCATAAAGTTGTCAAATCACTATGTTGTATACCTGAAACTAATATAATATTGTGTGTCAACTCTACTTCAATAATAAAAAATGTTAAAGAGCCTCCTTGAGATTAGATATGGAATAGAAAGAAGGAGAAAGAATGAAATCTTCTGTCTTGCAGAAAGGGCAACCTATATAAGGCATATATCAAATAAATATCCTTTTATCATCATGCATATCTTTAATTTTTGCTCTTTTAAGGATTAGGAGGTAACTAACAATTGTTGAAAGTTTACAATGTGCTTAGGGGCGCCTGGGTGTCTCAGTCGTTAAGCGTCGGCCTTCAGCTCAGGTCATGATCCTGGGTCCTGGGATCGAGCCCCGCATCGGGCTCCCTGCTCAGCGGGAAGCCTGCTTCTCCCTCTCCCACTCCCCCTGCTTGTGTTCCCCTCTTTCACTTTGTCTCTCTCTGTCAAATAAATAAATAAAATCTATTAAAACAAATAAAAGTTTACAATGTGCTTAAAACATGTTAATCCTTTACCTAAGTCATCTTATGTCATTTTTTTTCAATGAATGGAAGTTTTAAGAATAATTTTGGGTGGGAGTTGCTCAGAATACACTGTTTATTTATGACTTAAAATGTGATATTTTGCCAAAAAATTTCTAATTCATAAGGGACTGGGAATTATAAACTACTGGATCACCATAATATTTTGTTGACTTCCTTGAGATAGCAAGAAATAGAGATTTCTATTTATTACAGTATTTACCACTTTAGTTCAAGGAGAATAAGCTAAGGTCTTCAAACACCAGGAAGAGATGATGTCTTTGTCTTGAAATGCACCCACTGTCCAACTCCAAGTCTTTACTAAATGAATAGGAAAAAAGGAATGATTGTTTTTTGAACATAAACTACCTATCTATACAGTATTAAACACAATTACTTATGGGCATTTTAGACACAACACACACATAATAGCAAAGGTTTGTGGCAGTTCTACTGTCAATCAATAAATATTTTTTAAACATTTGGTCTGTCTCCATCATGAACTAGGTGCTCTATGCACAAACATACATTTTTCAAATAAACCTATGTGGTAACTCTGATTTGTATCAATTTGATTTTGTTTCTTTTGCACATTTTGCACACATTATTTCTCAGATATTCAGAATAGAAAATAGAAGTATTATTTTTTAAGCCATTTTTTAAAAAAGATTTTATTTCTAAATAATCTCTACATCCAACATGGAGCTCAAACTCACAAGCCCAAGATCAAGAGTCACATGCCTCACCACCCACTGAGCCAGCCAGTCACCCCTAAAAATATTATTTTTAATGCTAATTCAGAAATGGGATTATATTAATATCCCAGAAATGGAATATGTTGAAGCCCTGATCCCCAGTGTGACTGTATTTGGAGATTTGGCCTTTAAGGAGATAATGAAGGTTAAATGAAGCATAAGGACGGGGCCCTAATCTGTGAGGATCGGTGTCTTTCCAAGAAGAGGAAAAGAGACCCCAGAGCTCCCTCTCTGAGCGCACACAAAGAAAGGGCTAGGAGAGGACACAGTGAGAAGGCACTGTCTGCAAGCTGAGGAGTGAGTTCTCATCAGAAACCATCTTGCTGGCACCTTCATCTGGGACTTCCAGACTCCAAACTGTGAGAAAATAAATTTTTGTTGTTTAAGTTACCCAGACTCTACTCTTCAGTTATGACAAACTGAACTGACCAATACGAACACACAGGGGGTTTTAGCCAATTCAGTACCAGGAAAAAAAAAAAAGTAAAATAATGAAATGAAAGGTAAAATAAAAGTTAGGAACTCTCATCGTTTTAAATTATATGATTAGCTACCCAGAAAATCCAAAGGAATCAAGTGGCAAATTCTTAGAATAAATGAGTTTACCAAAATGGTCAAATTTAAAGAAAACTATTTTCAGGAAAAATTTTCTCAAACATAAGCAAAAATAAATTTTAAAATGTGTTAGAAAATGTAAATAGCTTAAAAAAACCATGGTAATTCTGAGAACTAAACCAAAGAATAGCATGTAATATATTAAAAAAGAAAACTATAAAATTTTACCAAAGGACATAGGAAAGAAGTGAAAAGGCATATCATGATCATTGACAACAAAAGTCAAGGTTGTTAAAAGTTCAACTGACGGCAAATTAATCTACAAAGTTAAGGTAAGCCTTATTAAAATTCCAAAATGACTTTTTCATGGATTTTTAAAACTGACTCAAATTATTTTGAAAGAGAAAATATTGAAGAATATTCAAGACATTTTTGAAAAAAAGAAGATACTTTGCCAATGTCAAAACGTACTATAAAGCAGTAGTTATTGTTACATTGCAGTGGTCATTTTGTTACTGATCTGGTAACAAGCAAATAAATAGATCAATGGAACAGATTAAAGTCTTGAAGCAGATAATCTAAATGCAGAGTGGAGGTGGTATTTCAAATCAGTGCAAATGATTGAACTACTCTAAATGGTGTTTAGAACCTTTGGCTATCCAGTTGACAAAAATATTCACTATTTCACACCATAAATTCAAATAAATTTCAGAGGATTGATGAATTAAATCTAACACACCCACACATACACATAGGCACTTACATAAAATTCTGTATTAGAAAGAAATAGAGTATATATATATGGTTGGAAAATTGCTCTTGAGCAAAATTTAGAATAGGAAAGCCACTAAGGGAAAGATTGATACATTTTATTATATATTTTAAAATGTCTATGAAAAAGATAACCCATATTAGCAGAGAAAAGACAGAGTAGGGGAAGTATACAACAACTATAGAGATACTTATAATACAGGAGATGGAGAGAAGGACGGAGGCAGGTAGGCACAACCTAAATGTCTGGCATAGAGAAAATATTAAACTGTAGAATATCCATAATATGGAAATTCACATAACTCTTAAAAAGAATAAGATGGATCTTTATGCATTGACAAGTCAAACACTTTGTAACATAGTGAGTAAAGCAAAAAAATTATAGAACTACATACTATATGGTCTAGTATCAGTTTGCTTTTGCTCATAATACAACCAGTCCCCACACTTAGTTGTTTAAAACAACCATTTATTTAGCTCAAAATTATGCAGGTCAGTAATTCAGGCTGGACTCAACCGGGTAATTCTTATGGTTTGGGCGGGGCTCAGCTAGTCTCAGGTAGGCTCACTTAGACATTTACATTCATCTGGTAAATAGACTGGGGTGGGACCACTTTCCATGTGGTCTTCCGGTCTCCAGATGGCTGGCTAGTCCAGGTTTGTTCCCATGCTGGTTTCAGAGTTCCAAGGCAGTGAGACTAGAAGCTAGGAGGCCTCTAGGTTTGGAACTGACACAACATCACTTCTGCATTATATTGGTCAAAGCAAGTCACAAGGCTGGTTGGATTCAAGGGGTGGGAAAAAAACCTCCATCTCTCAATGAAAGTAGCTGAAAAGTATACAGCCAATTTTGCTATCTATGGATCTCCATTTCTGTACAAGTTTTTTCAAAACAGCCAATGCAATCCACGAGTGCATACGTAGGTAACACAAAGAAAAAAGGTTAGGATGTCACACAGATACACAAATAACAGTGGTTCTAGAGAAACAGGATTGTGAGGGGGTCATAAAAATCTTTTATATTATCTGGACTTTTGAATTATCACATTGGCTATCTGTGAATTACCTATATAAATAAAACTAAATTTTAAAAATGTAATAAACTCCAAACACGATTATGAGTATATGGGTTCATATTTAAACATCTGAACTTACATATATGAAAGAGCAACTTCTTTATTTCATTACATTTATTTTTCCGAAGTGTTTCCTTTGTTAGGCATTATTGAAAAGGTTGTGACCAGTAGATTTGTCAGTGCCAAGCCAATTTAATTAGATTTTTTTTTTTTTAAATACATGAACTCACCATGTGGAGCTCCCACACCATTTGAAACAGAACTGAATGCTGATAATTACACTAAAAATTCCTCCTCCTTCCCACATCAAATTAACTCCTGCTTTGTAAGTGGTTATTACAAAAAACTCAGCAGACTTTTAAGGAACTGGACTTTAATCTATAAGACATTTAAAAAATGTAATTTCAAAATTGATTATAAGTTTCTGTATTCAAAGCATAACTTTCTGAGTTCTTCAGTGGCATCCCAACATCCTTCAAGAACACTCTGAGTCTAAGCAAGTGAAGATGCAGGTATGTGGATTAATGTTTGAGGACTTCTATCCCTAGCAGGGTTTCACAGAAAGTAGTGACAGGTTTATTTGAGAGGCAGGCTGTTAAATCCCCAAAAAGCTGTTTGGTGACAGAACAGGCCAGCCTCCCACATCTGCTAGCACTGTCCCCCCTCACCTCAATATACCCTATCTTATCCTCCCAGCTTCTGAGCCTGTATCCTGTGCTTTTCTCTTGGCCTTTACATCTGCTCTTATGGTGGGCTACTTTAGTGGAGGCAGGGGATGGGAGAGCTGTGTAATCTCAGGAGAACCAGGATATGCTAATAGACAATATCCATGAAAGTAAGAACTGTGGCTTTACTTACTGTATATTTTCCTTTGCCCAGAGTAACATATCAGACAGTTGGGCCAGTAACTTGTCCATTGGCCTTCAGCTCCATAAATGCCTTTCCTTATTATTCCCCTCTGATCATGAAGAGCTAGAAACCTACAAAATAAACTCTCTTCCCAACTGGCTTCCCGGTAGTTTCTGTCAATGAGAGAAGAGGATGGAAGGAGTTTGGAAGATGGAAGTGAGAGCCATTTCTGTTGTTGTTGTTGTTTTTCCCCGCTTTGGGTGGTGCCTCCAGCAGAGCAGCTCTCCTGGGCTCCACGAGCACTCCACAAGCAGCAACACTTACACATGACTTCACCCTCCCCAGGTCCTGTGGTGTAATGCGAGTGCGTGCTCCTGGCTTCCTGAGGAGGAGCAGAGAGGTGATAATTGAAACAGCAGTTCTAACAGAGACCCCATTAGTCTTTTTTTTTTTTTTAATTTTTTTTAAAGATTTATTTATTTATTTGAGAGAGCGAGAAGGAGAGAGAGTACATGAGAGGGGGGAGGGTCAGAGGGAGAAGCAGACTCCTTGCCGAGCAGGGAGCCCGATGCGGGACTCCAGGATCATGACCTGAGCCGAAGGCGGTTGCTTAACCAACTGAGCCACCCAGGCGCCCGAGACCCCATTAGTCTTAGTGGCCAAGGAACATGGGCTCTGTGAACAACATTTTTCCTTATGTTCCTCCAACGCTAGGGGTAGATGGGGGTTTTCTGCAGTTGCTAATCTCTGGGTAATGTCACCACTTTTCAATTCCAGTCTCCTTTTGAGATTATTTATATACAGTTTTGCTGAGATATATCACATGTATTTAAACTATATAATCTGATAAACTTTAATATAAGTATATGCTGTGATACCATCATCACAATAAAAATAACACGTTATTTCTCATGTCCCAAAAGTTTCTCATGCTCCTTTGTAATTTCTCCCTCTTCTTCCCCCCACCACAGATCTGCTTTCTGTCATCATAGCTTGTGTTTTCTAGAATTTTATATGAATGAATTCATATAGTATGTACTTCTTTTTTTATTTAAATTCTTTTAATCAGCATAATTAAACTGACCCACATTGCATATTTTAATCAGTCACTCCTTTTTTGTTGCTGATAGTATTCAGTTGTATATATGTATCACAGTTTGTGTTTTCATTCACCAAATTTTTTTTTTTTTAATAGAGAGAGAGAGAGAGAGAATGTACCTGCAGGGGTGGGGGCAGAGGGAGAGGGAGAGAGAAAATCTTAAGCAGGCTCCACGCCCAGCATGGAGCCCCCCATGGGACTCGATCTCATGACCCTGAGATCATGACCGGAGCAGAAATCAACGGACACTCAACGGACTGAGCCACCCAGGCATCCCTTCATTCACCTTTTGATGGACTTTTGTTTCCAGTTTTGAGCTATTACAAATAAAGCAGCTATGATCATTTGTGTAAAAGTCTGTGGATGAATATCTGATTTCATTTCTCTTAGGGAAATACCTAAGTGTGGAATGACTGGATTATAGGGTAGTAGTAAGTCTCACTCTTCAAGAAACAGCAGAGTAAAAAAAAAAAAAAAAAAAAGGAAAGAAACAAAGAGCGAGCAAAGTAATTTTCCATAGTATTATTTTACATTCCCACCAGCAGTGCATGAGAATTCCAGTTGCCCTATATCCTTGTCAACAGTTGATATGGTTAATATTTTTAACTTTAGCCATTCTACTCCTTCCAACACTTTTGTAACCAAATCTCTAAATTGAATTCCTCTGTTTACGATACCTAGAATGATTTCTTTTTTTTTCTAGTTGGATGCTGATTCAATACAAAAATTTAGTGACTGAACACTCAATATGTATTAGATGAATGAATGAGTAACTTATTGAGAAGAAAGCTCTCAGGGTTATGAAAGGATGAAAAATCAAGAATCATGTCTCAGCAGGCAGAGACTAGGATGAAATGAAAATATAAAGGCTCTCTTTGAAGTGTAGGCACAGGAGGGAAGCAAGAAAGAATCTCTAGCAAACACATGGGGGAAGGTTCAGAGGTATTGGATGGGAAACATTTTTTTTTTAAAGATTTTATGTATTTATTTGACAAAGAGAGAGACAGAGAGAGAGGGAACACAAGCAGGGGGAGTAGGAGAGGGAGAAGCAGGCTTCCCGCTGAGCAGGGAGCCGGATGCAGGGCTCGATTCCAGGACCCTGGGATCATGACCGGAGCCGAAGGCAGACGCCCAACGACTGAGCCACCCAGGCGCCCCGGACGGGAAACATTTAACAGAGAAGAGTAAATTGCTAGTGTTTGGAAATAGAGACTAAATAATGGGAGAGTAGAGATGAGAATCAGTAATTTAGCAAGCAAGAAAGAGTAAATAGGAATGGCAATCAATAAAAAAGATAATGGCTTATGTTGAGTGGAGTTCTACATAAGGACAGATTTGAATAAGAAGGAGGGGTTTCATGGGGGCCAATTAAAATAACTGAACACAAGAAAACAGAAACAATCAGCCCACATGCCCCAGGGCAGCCTCAGGAGATCAGAACAGTGGATCTGACCGTGACCCAGGCACTGGCTCTTGTCCTCCAAGCCTGTGCCGTCGGGACAGGGGACTGGGGAGGGTGGGTGGGATGAGTCAATTTGCTGTGGGCAGGTACACGGGACCATCTAGCCTGATGACTCAGGAGCTGGAGGAGAAGGGAGGACTACCAGAGTGGGAAAGGAGAGATGACTCTTGCTTGGAACGTGGAGCAACCTGAAACAGTGCCTACTTCCTCTCAACCTCACCATTTATTAGTTAATTCCACTGCCTTGTCTGTCCATGGCACCTGAAACAATGAGAGTCATTCACTCACTCACTAACTCACTTATTCATTCATTTCTTTATACATTTACTGAGCTCCAACTATATGCCAGTCACCAGGGATAGGAAGATGAGTAAGAAAGAATCTCTGGGGCGCCTGGATGGCTCAGTTGTTGAGCGTCTGCCTTCGGTTCAGGCCCTGCATCCGGCTCCCTGCTGAGCAGGAAGCCTGCTTCTCCCTCTCCCACTCCCCCTGCTTGTGTTCCCTCTCTCGCTGTCTCTCTCTCTGTCAAATAAATAAATAAAATCTAAAAAAAAAAAAGAAAGAATCTCTGAGCTCAAGGAGTTCATGGTGTAGCAGGAAAGGGAAACTCATCTATAATTCCCTACGAGAGCACCGGAGAAGGGTATCCATTGCAGGGGAGGCAGGGAAGACTCTACAGTGGAGCTGGCTTTGGCAGGGGGTTTGGAGGCCAAGTGAATTTGCCAAGCAGAGTGGGCAGAAGAGAGGCAGTAGCCATATGAAAGGGACATAGGTGGGAAAACATCAAGACAAAAGTGAAGTTTGGTGTTTCCAGAGGCTGGGACAGAAGCATGATTGATGGCTGGAGTGGGAGGAGAGATAGTTGTGGCATCTTTAGGAAGGCTCTTACGACAATGACAAAGATGTTAAGGGAAACAGAAGGAAGGGTGAAATAGAAGCAGGCTGTCAGGTTGCAGACTTGTAGAGAGAGTAGGAAATGAATGGTGTCATTTTTATAAGCTTACTCTCCCCATCTGCAAACCGAGTGCCTACCACCAGCTGGGTACCTCTGATATTAGAACTTGGCCTCACTTCCGATGGGGAAGGGAAGCAAGAAGGAGAGAATCACACTGGTTAGAGACACGGAATGCTGTACTGGAGAGCCTGATATGCCATTTCAGGAGTCAGATGTATTGTGTAGGTATCAGGAAGTCATCAAGGATTAAAAGCAGGGGGTGTTGGGATCTGACCCAGCTGTGGCTACAGAGACGCTTATGTGAGAAAGCTTACGTGGAAATCTACAGGGAGCATCTGCAAGTGAAAAATAGTGAGGACCAGACCCAAGGTAGTGTCAGCAGGAACAGAAAGGAGGGGGAGGACTCAGACATTTTAACTGGAGAATTGGCAAGAATTGGGGATGACTATCTGGAGGCTAAAGGAAAGGAAGGAGCCAGAGAGGCCTCCAAGGGGTCTGGCCTGTGATGCAAGAGCACAGAGTGACTGTCTTCACAAGACTGGGAATGGAGAGAAAACAGTGGGTTGATGTGTGGGACATGTGCCTGTGGAGGACGCAAATGGAGGTGTCCAGGATGTAGCTGGAGATGAGTGGCTCGTGCTCAAGAAGGAAACTGAAGTCACGTGTGTAGATTTAATCATCAGGAACACGTGTGTGGTGGCTGACGTCACTAGAGAAGATGAGATCGCTTTGGGAGAATGAAGGGAGTGAAGGAATAGGACACCCTGGTGAATATCAAGGCTTGAGCAGAAGCCAAGAGCAAATTGTCAGGGAAAGCACCCTGCAGGAGAAGAGTGGATTTAGTGGTGAGGTTGTCACTGGTGAGCAGCTTTGGTAGGGGCCGGGTTGAGGGTGTGCGGAGGAGGCAGATACAGATCATTCTTTCAGGAAGGACAGAAGGTGAAGGGCTTGGGAACAAGGGAGGCTTTATAATAAATGCAGGGTGAGGGAGACGTGAATGTGTAGATAGGCAAAGGAGAGGAAGCGGGGGAGACAGGGAAGAGAAAGGAAACTGAGGAGCCAAAGTCATGGAGTAATCAAGAGGGATATAATGACAAGCCAAGAGGAAGAATGAGTCTTCTACCCCTGAAACAGGAGGGAGGGAGGTAAAGACACACTCAGATCTGGAGGTGGTAGGAAAGAATTTGAGCAGGTCACATGATGGGGAACTTCTTCTTTCTATGTAAAGAAGAGGCTACGTTACCTAGTTGGAGGCTGGCGGGAAGAAGCAAGGAGCCAGAAAGGGTAAGCTAGCTGCTAAAACTCACATGCTTCATATCCAATTTGTTGAATTCTCATTCTACTTTTTCCTGCTCTATATTTTAAGTTGTTTTTTTTTTAAGATTTTATTTATTTATTTGAGAGAGAGAGAGAGAGAGAGCGAGCGTGAGCCGGGGGAGGGGCAGAGGGAGAAGCAGACTCCCTGCTGAGCAGGGAGCCCCATGGGGGACTCCATCCCAGGACCCTGAGATCATGACCTGAGCCGAAAGCAGACGCTTAACCGACTGAGCCACCCAGGTGCCCCTGTATTTTAAGTTTTTAAATATATTAATAAAGCAGGTCTGCATTATTTCTCACAGTGCTAAGTAAAGGAAATCTAAGTCCTGAAATAACAGACCCTTCTAATTGCGGGTGAGAGAAATCTCAGCTAGTTAAGAAGAAAATATATCTTCTAGCTAAAACAAACAAAATGAAAACGCAGAGACGTATCCTTTGATGTCTTTACGCTTGTCAATGTTATTTCTAACTCAGGAGTAATAAAATATCTGAATTTCAGAGGTTGTTGCTATGGCTTGTAGATAGATGTAACTGTAGCTTCCAGGAAGGTGGTGATCCTCATTGGTCTTGTTTAAAAACGTGTGGTTCTGGTAATGTTCCATTTGAGACATGTTTTTCTGAAAGGCATACATATTTGTGAGTCTCCTAAGTCAGAAGAGGGTTATGGACACTCCTTTCATCTCTCATTCGTGCAAAGGTAAGAAAATAATAACAATGATAATAAAACTAACTCTATGATTCTTTTATCTTGTTTAAACAGAGTTCGAAAGAATAATTCATGTAAATTAACAGTAATAAATGCTTGAGAAGTCATGTGGTAAATGAAAAAAAAGTCTAAGGGCAGAGTTAAGGTTAGCATGGTCAATGGGGGTGCCCTCTCTAAGTGTGGGCTGTTCTTTGCAGTTTTACATAGCCTGAGGGACAGGATAAGAAGGTTCTGGAAGCTCAAGGAGCTGTGGAGGGGGTTCTGGAACTGAAGCCAGAGGACTAGAAAGACCTCTTTCTAATCAGACCTTTGACTCTGAGGGTCTTTTCCCAGGCCCTGACTGAGGAGAACCAGCTCCCAGGGGAGCTCCATGCTCCTCTGGCTATCTTTAGAAGCCATTAGCAAGGCGGTCTGGTGCACAGAACTGAACTGCTATCTTTGTTTGCAGAGACAAGCTGCTTATCCCTCTCTGTAGGATGCCCCTTTGAGTCACTTTCTCAATAGTGACAACAGAATAACAAGGACCCAGCCATTCTCTCTGACCAGAAGCCTCTCAGGGCCAAGTATGTTCATAATTCTGTGAGATGCTGGATGGGTTTGGGGGAGTTATCTGAGGTTGGAGGTGGAAAGAAGTTAAATACCTTCTTTAGAAATAGAGATCCAATCATTAGCTTCGTGGACACTGTATGCTATCATGGTTTGTAACTTCTGAAGGGACATGGATCCTTCCAAATATGTGAGGAAAGGTATGGATTTTCATCTCTGAAAAATGCACAGGCGTATCTAGATGCCCAAGTTTTCATAGCATTTTGGGGGGTTTGGGTGCATGATTCTTTTCCATAGTCCTTTTTCATGAACCCCCACTACAACCAACCACCCACGAGCAGTAGAATATAGTCTCCAGACCACATGCTTCAGAAGCACCTGGGATGCACAGGTTTCTGGATCCCATTCCAGACTGAATCTGAATCCCTAGGTGTGAGGCATAGGAATCTGCATTGTAAAAAACTTCCCTGGGGATTCTGCCCCAATCTGAGTTTGTGAACTCCTGCCTACGGGTTCAGACTCTAGGTTGAGAATCTCAGTTCAGCAGAACTAGGTATTTTCTCGTTTGCTCAAGAGCTCATTCTCAGCCCATTTGGGGCTCTTTCTGCATTCTGTCTCTAGCCAGCATGATCCTGGACTCTCCTCTCTCCATCACCTTAGAGATGCTCAGGACATGCAAAGGTATTTGTATACTGGTTCCTGAAAAACACTTACAAAGATAAACCTTGTGCCCCAAATAAATGAATAAGAGAGGACTCCCCGGAAGCCACATGAACTGTCTTGGGTGATCGGTGCCACAGCCCGGCCCCGCCACAGCTGCTGGCGTCCATATGATCTGTGCGCAGCCATCTGTACATGTAAAAATATCATTTGTGCACTTGCCTAAGCAGTCCTGGTGAATGGAAAGTTTCAAGAAGCCTTTGATGACTACAATTTGTCATTTAGAGAAGCAGTATGCAAACACCTGAGTATTGCTGGCTGCTCTGCTCGGTGGGCATCTGGCCTTTCCATTTTATGACCCACTATGAATAATTCTCACTGTGCTCCATCTCCCTATTAGTCAGATGTCACAAGCTCATTTTTTTTTCATCCCAGAGCCATATTTTAATACCATGTAGCGATGTTCTTCCTCAGGATTCTGTGTTTTTATTATCCATCATGACACCATAGCAGCATGCTTCCCAGAAGGCATTGAGGCACATATTGACCTCTACCAAGGAGGCAATCGGTTCACAGGAAATTAAACTGGATTATAACCACACATTTATTCCTCCACTTCTCATGTTAATAATTTTCTATGTGGAGAGTTTGCTAACCAATTCATGGACTGACTTAGTTCCCTACTGTGGGAAGGCTACAGAATTATTGCAATTATAATTACCCAGCTATAATATCTGACACCACCGTATTTATCAGAAGGCACAAATCCAAGTCCTAAGCCCACGTCATACCATTAGGCATTTGTATAAAAAGGCTCTGGATGGTGTCATGAATCTTTAAAAACTGGAATGTGTCATCAAAAGGAAAATGAGGATTTAGTTTTCTTTCACTCTAGTTCTGAAGCATTTGGACTTTGGACATTTAGAATCCACAAACCACAATCAAGATGGCCAACATTTGAAGTTGTCTGTTTTACATAAACATTAGCTATTGTATTATATTATTATATTAGCTATTATATAGCTATTGTATTCACGGAGAGACATTAGCTTTTAGGGGTATTTGGTGTGCGAAATGTTACCAATCATGGGGAAGGACTGGTCAATAAATGGAGCTGGGTGTGGTCTCATGGCACAGAAAGCTCAAGGAGGCCCAGTTAGAAATGGAATAGAAGGTGTGCGTTGTACCAATATCTGTATGAGATCACAGGGTCATCCTTAAATGTTGATGTGACATGCCCCACCAAAGCCTTCTCAACCTCCATGCTTATATAAAAGGCAGGCTGCCTTGATTCTGCAGCCTCTGGCACTTTTCTCTCCCCACAGGCTGCTGAGACCCCAAATATTCAGATGCACTTCCACACTGACAAAGGAGATTTTGGAGAGCTGTTTCCTCGAAAGCATGCCCTTAACCTCCTGTGTTCCTTTGTCCTGGGTGTTGACTGGCTCAGTAGTAAACAAGAGAGAAAGTAACCCAAGCTAAGTGAGGTCACCACTCTCACCAGTCCTATACCAGCACTTGTGGTCTGGCCTCATTCAGCTTTCTACATGGAAACAAATTAGATGTATACTTCCTGACACCATAACAAAATAAACTCCAGGGAGGTTAAATATCTAAATGTGAAATTCAAAATTTTAAAACAACTGGAAGAAAGTATGTCATAACATTTTGTTATTTGAGAGAAAGATGATTTCTTTATGATGACTGCGGATGAGGTGCCTGGCTGGCTCAGTCAGTTGAGCATCCGACTCGTGGTTTTGACTCAGGTCATGATCTCCTGGTCAGGAGATTTATAAACTTATAAGTTAAGTTTAAAGATAAGCCATGTCAGAGAGAACATATTTATAACAGAACAGATGGGAATTTATATCCAAATACAAATTAATATGTATGTTATGAATTAATAATAGTTAACACACTTGAAACAAATGAAAAAAAAAAAACAGAGTCTCAAGAAAGAAATAGAAAGTCTCAAAAGAGAAATAGAAGATATATATGGGAGGCAAATAGAAATTTTAGAACTGAAAAATGTGATAACCAAAATTGAAAACTCAATGGATGGAGGGAAAAAAGGAAAGAATCAGTGAACTGAAAAGTATAACAATAGAAATTATCCAATCAGAACAACAGAAAGAAACTGAAAAAAAATGAGCAGAGCCTCAGAGATCTGTGAGACTATAACAAAAAATCTAACATATATTTAGGACACTCAAAACTCAACAATAAAAAAATTCAGTTAGAAAATGGGCAAAAGATTTGAAGAGTCATTTCAATGAAGAGGTATACAGATGCCAATTAAGCACATGAAAGGTGTTCAACATCATCAGCCAGGAAGGAAGAAAGGAACTATTTATTGAGGATTGATGTGGCAGGTATTGTATGAGGCATCCGTGGGGAATGCTTACATACTAAGACAAGGATCCTTTTTTCAGGGTCTTTACAGTCTACCAGGGCAGGGAAAGTCTCAGATAAATATTATGTAAAGATAGAAAGTGGTAAGTGTCCCACTAGAGAGAAAATAAACCCTTTGGGATTTAGAGTTTCTAGCCAACATGTGCCAAGAAAGATGTTGTGTCATGGCTGACATTTGACATGAAGAATGAGTAGGTTTGGGGCAAGAGGAAACGTGGGAGAGGACATTTCAGGTGGAAAGAGAATCAGAAGCAAGCCTTGGAATTAGTACAGCGTAGAGGGTTCATTTGGGCTAGTGCAGCCAGGATGAAAAGGAAAATGACAAGGAAATGCTGAACCAAGGAAGTGAGGCTGGAAAGATGGTGTGGAGCCAGAGCATGGAGGACTGTACAGATATGAGTTAGCAATGTGCTCCTTGTGTTAAAGTTGGCATGATCTATGCTGGTTATATATGAAAATAACTTCCTTTGGTAACTATTTCACAGTAGCAAACTAAACGGACCTTCTACTCTTAGGCTACTCTTAAAACTTGGAGAAGAGAGGTGCCAATCGCTGATCCTATTGCTCTAATGGCAGATAAAATGTGGAGCCTGGAGCTAATGGAGGCAAGATAAGGACACAAAGAATATGTATCCATCTTCTCAAAAAATATATGCTGCAGCAAATAATCAACCTGTCATAATTTCATTCGATTTCCAAGCTCCTCTTTTAAAATGCAAACACCCTCAGGAGTTTGGTATTGGAGGGATGGTGGGTTTAAATAATTTCTTGAGTGAGGCTTTATCTTCTTTGACCAATTCTTTTCTACAGTGGCCTGTTCCATTTGCAAGTTCTTAGATAATCCATCATATTAATAGGTAAGAAAAAGATCACAGACAGCTCTCTAAAAGGAAATTCAATCACCGTGTTGCTTATGTCTGTGGAATCTTCAATCATGTAAACTCAACATAAATTTGTGTTATAGGTATGCTACTCAGAGCACACAGGGGAAATAGATGCTGTTCTGGAAGCTTAGGTTAATCACTGAAAATCAACAAAGCCACCTTCCTATCAAGCCCAGCAAATAATTAGTTTCAACACTGAATATAAGAGTATTTGATCTCCCAACACCATTTTGTGGAGAATAGCAATGCATGTATAACAGTGCTTCTCAAACTTTAAGGCGCATGCAGATTACTTGCTGATCTTGCTGAACTGTAGATTTTGATCCAGTAGGTCTGGGTAGGACCTAAGATTCCACATTTCCAACAGCTCTCGGATGCTGGTGCTGCTGGTGTGTGGACCACACTTGAGTCCTGAAGATAAAGCCTAGGTTGGGGCCCCAGACAGAACTGTCCAAATTCCAGCTACACAACTTACGAGTTTTGTGGCCTTGGGGAAATCACTTAACTTTTCTGACGCTCCATTATCTCATCTGTAAAATAGAAATATGAATACTTATCTTGCAGAGTTAGTGAGAAAATTAAATATTATGTATTAAAGGGGCAGGGCATGACACATAGTAGTGACTCAATACATGACAACAGGTAGTATTTAGGCTCAGTGGGCAGCATTACTATAAAAAACAGTCTGCTTGCTATATATTTGCAGCTCGGTGGAGGAGAGAGTTGTGAGTTATTTAGTACACAGATAAGAGACATATTATCATTATTTCCCACTGGAAAGAGAAAACCTCAAGGTATTCATTTGCTTGTCAGGAATATTGACATACCCTTATGAGCTATTCTCGGCTTATATACATGTGCTTCTGTCTATTGAATCTTAATATTTTATGTATTTTAATAGTTGGCTTAAAAGTAAGCAGTACATCCATAGGAAGGTCTATGTCAGAGAACAGTGAACATAAAACAACTTAAAATGATGATACAAAGTTAATCCTAACATTCACCCAATAATTTTATAAGTCTAGTCTTTCTCCCCCTATATAAATATATATACACAAAGCAAAAAGGGGCTAGTGCTGTTTTATTATTATTATTATCTTGGAGAGGTTTGGAGAGCCACACAGGATAGCTAACTTGTTCATGGTCCTCCAGTGGGTCAGTAGCAAATAGAGGCCATGCAGCTTGTACTATATCAACTTAGTTCAGCTTAGTCTATGTGGCTAGACTTCCCTTTCCTGTGTGGCACAGGACAGTCTTGTGTGGGCTCGAAGTGAAGCAGAAGCCATGCTTATTTATACTCAGAAGTATACATCTACTCCATTTGGGTATACCAGTTGACCCTTGAAAAACACAGGGATCAAGGGCACTGACACTCCCCCACCTCCCATGCGGTCAAAAATCTGCATATAACTTTTGACTCCCCCAAAACTTAACTACTAATAGCCTACTGTTGACCAGAAGCATTACTGATAACATAAACCATTGTTTAACACATATTTTGTATGTTATGTGTATTACCTACTGTATTCTTACAATAAAGGAAGCTAGTGAAAAGAAAATGTTATTAAGAAACTCAGAAGGAAGAGAAAATACATTTAGAGTTCTGTACTGTAAAAGAATCCATGTGTAGGTGGACCCATGCAGTTCAAACTCATGTTGTTCAAGGGTCAACTGTGTGTCTCTACCTGGTTTGTAGAGAGTCCGGTGTGGTTGCAGACCATGACTGAGACTGTGGATCGGCCCCCCACCTTGGTGTGAGGCAGCAGCCAGACCCACAGCTCTACCAGCTCTAGCTGCATTCCTCCTCAGGCTTCCAGGCCTTCTACCTCCTGCCAGGTGCACATCAGCTTTGTGACAACGGGCACAAGTATCTTCTTCAGGTCGTCACTGAAGTCAGAGGAATGAAGGCCCCCCACCCACTTGTGTGTGCCATCTCTCTCTAAAAGAAAAAACAAGAAGGAATTAAACAGTTTTTTAAATGTCACTCAATGTCAGATATCTGGAAATTCTCACAGCAAGGGTCCATATTCATTTATTTTTCAATTGCTCTAAAGCAATTTATAAAGCAATAGCTTCTGTTTTTCAATATCACAAACATAAAGCATAGACTTTTTTTTAGAAGTTATTTTAAGCTGCAGAGAAGCCAAAAGAAAATATAATCACTATAATCCCCAGTCTAAGAGATAACCACTGTCAACACTGGGTATCTATCCCTTCTGGTATTTTATCAATGCCTAAAGTATATAATATACCATATATTTAAAAAAATAAAAACTGAATTACATCATACATATTTTTCTCTTTAGAATATAGTGTGAATGTTTTATATATCATGAAATACTCATCAGAAGCATCATTTTTGGCTTTATCATATTCTAATATAATAAACTTCTATTACCTAATTGAGAATACCTAGGCTTTTTGCAGTTTTTTTTTTTTTTTTACTTTCTTTTTTAAGATTTTATTTATTTGCGAGAGAGACAATGAGAGAGAGAGCATGAGAGGGAGGAGGGTCAGAGGGAGAAGCAGACTCCCTGTTGAGCAGGGAGCCTGATGTGGGACTCGATCCCGGGACTCCAGGATCATGACCTGAGCCGAAGGCAGTCGCTTAACCAACTGAGCCACCCAGGTGCCCCTTTTTGCAGTTTTTATAGAATTCTAAGCAACATTATCATGGACATCCTTATAGCTAAATCTTCACACACATAAATAGTTATTTCCTTAGACCAAATCCCTAGATACGGAATTGCTGAATCAAGGGACTGGAAAATGTTGTCTTCTGAAGCAAATTTTCTGACTTCCAACAACCAAGACCATGTCCTGCTCCTCCCTAAAGACTGTACTTCAGTTAACTGGGCCAGTTTTTATCCCACTGGTTCCTTGAGTCAAAGTAATGTCTGTTGTTTCAGGATTTCCTTTAGTTCCTGTGGTTCTTGGTCAAGCTGTTTTGAAGAATGAAGAGGTAGACCAGATGAAGAGTGGTAGGCAGCAATGCAAAGTTTATTGAGTGATGGTAGAAGGCTCCAGAAGAGGGAGGGGACTCGAATGGGTTAGAGTTTCTAGTCTAGGGTTTTTATGAGATTGTTGGCGGGCTGTTTTAATCTGATTAACCCTCCATCGTCTGTCACCCAATCAGGTTTTTGTCCACACACTCATCTACCTATGAGGTAGTTGTTCACGTGGGAAAGGGTGGAGGGCTCCTTTCAGGGTGGTGCAGACTAACAGGATGGGGTCTTTTTCCTTTTAAAGGTAGTTTCCTCTTAGGACGGGACGGCCCTTGCCCCTGCCAGCCTTTTTTCTGACTATCCTCCAGTATCTTTATCAGAGGTAAAATTATTATTTTTTTTCAAAGATTTTATTTATTTATTCGACAGAGAGAGACACAGCAAGAAAGGGAACACAAGCAGGGGGAGTGGGAGAGGGAGAAGCAGGCTTCCCGTGGAGCAGGGAGCCCGATGTGGGACTCGATCCCAGGACCCTGGGATCATGACCTGAGCCGAAGGCAGACGCTTAACCGACTGAGCCACCCAGGTGCCCCCAGAGGTAAAATTATTCTTTATGGGACATTCCATACGTGAAATAATGACTCAGAATTCTAGAGGCAAAACAAACCAGCTCCACATTCCATTTGCTAATAATCCTATTCTGCCCTCTTTTCATATTTTAAATTTTGAGTCTCCAGGGCTTGCCATTTTCTCTCAGTACTAATGTAATTCCAGTGCTTACACTGCAGGAAGAAAAGAAGAAAGCATCTTGTTTGTCTCCCACCTCTGGATAAACAGATTGTTTTGCATAATAAAACTGTTCTTACAGGGGTGCTTGGGTGGCTCAATTGGTTAAACATCTGACTCTTGATTTTGGCTCAGATCATAATCTCAGGGTCCTAGGATTCGATTCAGCCCCATGGCAGCCTCGGGGCTCAGCGGGGAGTCTGCTTAAGGATTCTCTCTCTCCCTCTGCCCCTCACCCTATTCATGCGTGCAGACTCCCTGTCTCAAATAAGTAAATCTTAAAAAAAAAAAAAAAAAGCTGTTCTTACAGATGTAACTGGACTTCAGAAATTGTTACCATGAAAGTAAACTTTTATATCAAAAAGTATGTAATTCCAATGGGTTATCTTAATAATGTTTTACCCTAACTATAATAATTAGCATTTCCATTTTCTGAGAAGTTTAAATATATTGAGTTTTATTAATTCAGACAAAGAGGATCATTGTCATGTCCTTATTTGCCCTAAGAGGTTAAGAAGAAGCAACACTTAATAGTTCATATTTTTAAAAAAGTTTGAGATGCTATTTCTCATAGATTTTATAAAAGCAGGGAAGAATCAAAATGTGCTCTTTGTAGAGGCTACTTTTAGGCAGCAGGCTTGAGCAGTGGAAACCTAATAGGGCCCCCAGTGACCACTAAGTTGAATGCAAACAGGCTCATTAGGGGACCCACCTCAAAATAGCCATAGGTCCTAGCTGACCAATGAGTTACTTACAACTGGGCATAGTTACCAAAAACATAAAATTCCATAGGTTCCCATACCTCCTCACTCCCTCCCATAATACAGCCCCTCCACCACTGCTTCCTGGGAGATAGTCTCTTCTTTGCTGTCCTGCCCCCCTGCTCCCTTACAGTGTATTCAATAAACTCCTACATCCTTTGTTCTGCTTTGGGTGACTTCTTTCACTGCCTGTGCTACTGGCCTCCACTCGATTGGGTCCCCCACACTCTCCTGATCAAAACCATTTCGTAAGATTCAATGCCAAACATGTTTTGTTAGATATATTTTAAGTAAAAAATGATTTGGGAAATTGTGTGAATATTGTTCTGATGGTCACAAAATTATGCTGCCATACTCCCCAAGATGAAAGAAATTAAATAGAACAAATCAAGCAGAACAAGCATTGAGTTATTGATGCCAGCAGGCCAGGTCCAGGGACCCAGAGGGGGTCCTGCAGGACCAGCCAAGAGGGTCCTTGGCCTCACAGAGTGTGGAAATCAAACAGGAGCTAGCAGGAAGTGAGAGCAGAGTTTACTGAACATATTGGGAGAGCAGATATAGAAGGAGCATCCAGGAGACTTGGAAAGGAAAGGAGAATGAGTCTGATTTTTGTTCGGGGTCTGGGGCTTTTTACTGAGGACTGTAGCCTGGTTTAGGTGTCCTCTCAGGCATCCAGGAGCTGGTTAGAACAAAAACAGGGGCCCAGGTGTTACTCTTTAGAGACAGGGAGCCTTGGCATTGAATACACATTCAATAGTCTAGAATACACATATGATGGCTTTGTCCAGTCATTCTCACCTGGCCCTCCTTAGATGTTATCTATTCTATAGAAATCATTAACTCCTTTTCCCTTACAAAGAGAATATACACTGTTTGCATGATGAGGCATGTGTAAAGTGGGGGTGCAGGTCCTAGCAAGAATAGAAGCAGGAAAAGGAGCAAAAAGCAGGTTTTTTATGGAGTCCTTCAGTTTCTCTGTCTCATTATGACCTGGGAATACTTACAGACTTTTAGAATGTAACCAAAGTTGTACTTAGAGGGATATTTACAGCTTTAAATGTAAATATTAGAAAAGAGAAAGGTTGAAAATAAATGATCTAAGCTTCTATCTTAAAAAGAACAGCAAATAAATAAAAAGATAAAAGATAAAAGCAGAAATCAATAAAATAGAAAGCAGACATGCAACAGAGGAAATCAATAAGATCACTAAATCAATATCACTAAATCAATACATTTTTAGAAATTAATAATAAATTATAAACATTAGCAAAACTGGGCAAGAAAAAAAGAAAGAAAACACAAATGACCAGTATCAGGAATGAAAAGGGAGACATTAATGTAGATTCCACAGATATTAAAACAAGATAAGATACTATGGATAACTTCAAGCAAATAAATTTGAAAACTTAGATGAAATGGAAAATCCCCCACACAAAACTCAACCAACCAAAAGATAACCAACCAACTTACATAAAAGAAAATAAAAATTCTGAATAGCCTTATATATATCTGTTTAAAAATTGAATCCATAAGTAATGCATATTAATGCTTCTAGTAATAATGTTCTAGACGAGTGGCTTTAAAACTTTTGACCAAAACAATAGGAAATACATTTGATATGTATTTATATGGGCATAGATGTGTGAGTGTATATGTATATGAAATAAAAGTTTTATGAAACAATTCTTACCGTTGTTGAGGAGGAAGAATTTCCTCTGCCCTTCAAGACCCTTCTACCTGGACTAAGAATCAAGTTGACTTGACACAGATTAACAGGAAAAAAATCATAGTCATCTGAGGAGCTTTTAAAATTAGGGTCTCCAGGCTTTACCTGGACCTATTGAGAAAGAATCTCTAGGGAACAGAGCCACTGATCTGCATTATCTTTACACATTTCCCTGATGATCAGCCAGATTTGAGAATCAGTAGTAGATGGGAACCAAGTAGTACTCTCCTGGTCTGAAGAATCAATCAACACACCTCTCTAACTTATTACTAATGGAAGATTTGGATGGTAATGAAAATAAAGCATATGTGTGGTGCATTTCCAACTTTCCACCTGATGGAGAGTTTTTGTGATAACAATCCTAAAACAATCTTTAGTCATAAGGCATCAGGAGTTTGTTACTTCGTGATACTTACAGTCTATTCATGCTTTGTTATTAACACATCTTATCTGAGAAGAATACATTTTTCCATGCTTGGTGAACTCAGTATCAGAAGTGAGGGCCAATTTTTCAAAGGGCCACCCTAGCACTACATTACTTACCATGTTGACTTCTGAGACTCATTGCCTGTATGAAAAAAGATAATAGTAACTTTATTTTAACTGGCAGTTTTCTTATCATAAGTAAGAGATGTAAAAGTAGGTCCCATCTTGCCATGATGGAAAAGAAAACAGTAATTATATTTTCAACCAGCTGAATGGATAGTTAATTATGTAACCGTATGCCACAAACACAAAAAATTTACTTACTTGTTTTTTTCTTCTCCTTATTTCTCCATATTATTTTCTTCTTAGATGAATGTTTCTGACATTTTTCCTTCCACACTTTGCTATTTTCATTATAGGACTTAAACCCAGATGTAAATGTACATCCCCCACAACAACTTTGCACAGATTGAAATCTAGCTTCCATAGAATAATTGGCTATTAGAGCTGGAGGGGAACAGAGAAGTCATCCAAAATAACATATTGATTTCCTATTAGAAAATTGGGGCTCAGAAGTTAAGTGATTTACCAGACTCTACACGAAAGTCAGATTGGAAATCACATCTCCTAAGAATTAGCTGAGCATTTTTCCGCCCACTATTCTGTTCAACAGATACATACAATGAAATGAACCACAATATATGTGAGGGTAGTTTTCTAAATCACTACACATCCACATTTTTAATTAACACTTTTATTGAGATATAATTCACATACCCTAAAACTCACCCATTTAAACTTCAGTGGCTTTTAGTATGTTCAGAGTTGTGCAGCAATCACCACGATCTAATTTCAGAATATTTTCATCACCTGTATCTATTAGTCACTCCCAATTCCTGACCTCTACTCCAGCCCCCAGGCAACCGCTATTTTACTTTCTGTCACTATAGACTTGCTTATTTTGGACATTTCATATAAATGGAGTCATAGGGTATGTGGTCCTTTGTATCTGGCTTCTTTCAATTAGCATAATGTTTTCAAGGTTCATCCATGTCATTCCTTTTTTTTTTTTTTCCTAAGCCATATTCCACTGTATGGATATACCACATTTTGTTTATTCATTCATCATTTGATGGACATTTGTTTCCACTCTTAGGCTATTATAAATAGTGATGTTAACATTTACATACAAGTTTTTGTGTACACTTAAGTCTTCATTTCTCTCAGGTATACACCTCAGAATGAAATTGCAAGATTAGGGCGCCTGGGTGGCTCAGTCGTTAAGCGTCTGCCTTCGGCTCAGGTCATGATCCCAGGGTCCTGGGATCGAGTCCCACATCGGGCTCCCTGCTCAGCGGGAGGCCTGCTTCTCCCTCTCCCACTCCCCCTGCTTGTGTTCCTGCTCTCGCTGTGTCTCTCTCTGTCAAATAAATAAATAAAATCTTAAAAAAAAAAAAAGAAATTGCAAGATTATATGATAACCCTATGTCTAACATTTGAGGAACTGCCAAGTTTTCTGAAACAACAACACCATTTTATATTCTTACCAGCAATGTATGAGTGTTGCATTTCTCCACAACTCTTTGTTTTCATCTTTTTTGATTTTAGCCATTCTAGTTGGTATAAAGTGGTATCTCCTTGTGACTTTGATTTTCATTTCCCTACTGATTAGTGATATGGAGAACCTTTTCATGTGCTTATTGGCCATTTGCATATCTTCCTTGGAGAGATGTCTATTCAGATCCTTTGCCCATTTTTATTGAGTTTTTTGTCTTTTTGTTATGGAATTGTAGAAGTTCTGTATATATTCTAGATACTAGTCCCTTATCAGATATATGATTTGCAAAAAATTTTTTCCCATTCTATGGATTGTTTTTTCACTTCCTTGATAGTGTTCTTTAAAGCACAACATTTTTCAATTTTGATGAAATGCAACTTAGCTATTCTTTTTTTGACCTTGGGCTCTTGGTGTCATATCTAAGAAACCATTGTCTAACTCATGGTTACAAAGATTTATGCCTATTTTTCTTCTTGTTTTTTAGTTTTAGCTCTTGCAGTTAGGTCTATGGTCCATTTTGAGTTAATTTTTGAATATGTTATGATGAAGGTGTTTAAATCCATTCTTTTCCATATGGATATCCAGTCATCCTGACACCATTGGTAGAAAAGACAATTCTGTGTTCATTAATTTTCTTAGCAACTTTGTCATAAATCTATTGATCATAAATGTGAGGGTTTATTTCTGGACTCTCAATTCTACTCCATTGATCTTTATGTCTCTTCTTATGCTGGTACCACACTCTCTTGATTACTGTAGCTTTGCAGTAAGTTTTAATATTGTGAAGTGATTCCTCTGACTGATCTTATTTTTCAAGATTGTTTTGGTGACTCTGAATTTCTTGAATTTCCATGAGAATTTTAGGGTCACACTGGCAATTTTTGCAAAGAAGCCAGCTGGAATTTTGATGAGGATTCCAATGAATCTGTAGGTCAATTTGGAGAGTATTGCCATCTTAACAGTATTAAATCTTCTGATACATGAACATGGGATGTCTCTATACTTATTTAGGTCTTCTTTAATTCCTTTCAGAAATGTTCACAGTTTTCAGAGTTTAAGTTTTATACCTCTTTTGTTAAATTTAACCCTAAGAATTATATTACTTTAGATGATATTATAAACGGAATTGTTTTCTTAATTTCATTTTTGGGTTGTTCATTGCTAGTCTATAAAAATACAATTGATTTGTGTAGGTTGGTCTTATACACTGTAACTCTGTTCAACTCATTTATTAGTTCTAATAGTTTGGTGAAATCCTTAGGATTTTCTGTATGCAAGATAGGTCACCTAAAATAGAAATAGCTTTGCTTATCCCTTTCCAATACAGATACATCTATGTCTTCTTCTTGCCTAGCTGTCCTACCCAAAACCTCCAGCAAAATGTTGAGTAGAAATAATAAAAGCAGACATCTTCTTGTTCCTGATCTCGGGGGAAAGCTTTCAGTCTTTCACCATTAAGTATGATGCTATCTGTGGGGTTTTGTAGATGCCATTTATCAGGCTAAAGAAGTTCCCTTCTCTCCCTAATTTATTGCATGCATTTCTCATAAACGGAGTTGAATTTTGTCAAATGCTTTTTCTGCTTCTAGTTAGTCATGTGATTTGTCTTTATTCTATTAACATGGTGTATTACATTGATTCACTTTCAGATGTTAAGGTGATCTTGCACTCCTGAGCTATATCCCACTTGGTCATGGTGTATAATCCTTTATATATGTTGCTGGATTCAGTTTGCTTATATTTTGTTGAGGATTTGTGTGTCTATAGTTATAAGAGATATTGGTCTGTAGTTTTCTTGTGATGCCTATGTCTAGTTTTGGTATCAGTGTAATACTGGCCTCACAGAATGAGTTGAGATGTATTCCATCCTCTTCTATTTTTTGGAAGAATTTATGAAGGATTGGCATTAATTCTTCTTTAAATGTAGGATTCAATAGTAAAATCACCTGGGCTTGGATTTTTTTTTTGTAGGAAGTTTTAAAACTACTAATTCAATCTCTTGTCATAGGTCCATTCAGATTTTCTTCTTGAGGCAATTTTAGGTAGTTTGTGTCTCTTTAGGAATCTGTCCATTACATGAGGTTATCTAATTTGTTGACCTACAATTGTTCAAGTATTCACTTATAATCCTTTCAGAGGTGTCTATGAGGTCTGATGTTTGATGAGAAAAATGAGATACAGAAGGGATTAATGGATTACTCAATGTTGCATACCTATCTGATCACAGAGGTGGAAATACTAGGGTGAATCATGTGAAATTGCCACTTTTGAACATCAAAAACTAACAATTACCAGCAATTTCCTATAGTTCAACCTCACACAACTTAAGTCTCCTAACTTTCAGTCCAGTGTTCTTGTCACATAACTAGAATATTATATTAGGATAGGCTGTGCTACATAAGGAATATACCCTGAGCTATTCTTGGCTTACCACAATGAATACTGACTTTGTGCTCATCTTATTCTATTCAGGTACTGCAACTCTCCTCCAAATGGTGACTCAGGGATCACAGCTGCTTCTATTTTGTGTGCCTGCCTTCCAGGGCACATGTTAGGGGAAGAAAACTTCAGGATCACCTGGCATATTCTTAATGGTGAGCCCTATGGATGGCTTAGATCACTTCTGTGTACATCCCATTGGCCTAGTCACATGGCCCAAACCTACTCTGTGTGGCCACCTTACTTCCAATAATTTTCTATCCTTTAGTCAATTACATGGAGAATGTATTCTAACCTGACAATGGGGTGTGCCTTCCCATCTCAAGAGCCTAGCACCTCTTTGGCTTTCCTAATTTTAATCATATTTAAAATATATGTTCAACAATTCAAAATGTAGGTCTTAAAAATGACTCAGAATTAAAATATGAAATAAATCCTCTTGGCGAATCATCATATATATATCATATATATGTATATATATATACAAGCCCTATCATATTTTAGCTAATTTAGGAGAAGTTATTAACAAGACAAAACAACCCCCCAAAAAGACCGTAATAAACTCATTGGAGGTTTTCTGAGGGTCAGAGCATGGAATCCAGCCTATTTCACTCCACTGTCCCCTGGTAAACAAACAAATGAACGAAAACCTTTGAATTACAGGGCCATCTATAAATTGGAGAGGGACATCAACTTGTGTAGGTCTGTATAATCCCTATCTCTCTACAACATGTCTACTGAGAAGAACCCTCTACGTAACTGAACATTTCACAGTTCTAGGACTACATAGAGATGCCTGGTTGTGGCCACTACAGCTCTTCTAAAGCCTCAACCTGGGGGAAAAAAATCTCACTTCGACTCTGTTTAAAAAATCTCATTTCGACTCTCTTCATATATCCACCAAGGGAGCCAAGTGCAATTTTTTCAGTGGGCTCAGGAAAAGGAACTGGGATGTGTGCTCTCTGTATGCAATTTCCCATTGCCTTTACAGTCCAGGGTGGCTGAGAAATAATATCCAAACACATTCTTTTTTTTTTTTAATTTTTTTATTCTTATATTATCCCCATACATTGCATCATTAGTTTTAGATGTAGTGTTCCATGATTCATAACACCCAGTGCTCCATGCAGAAGGTGCCCTCCTCAATACCCATCACCAGGCTAACCCATCCTCCCACCCCCCTTCCCTCTAGAACCCTCAGTTTGTTTTTCAGAGTCCATCGTCTCTCATGGTTCGTCTACCCCTCCGATTTCCCCCCCTTCATTCTTCCCCTCCTGCTACCTTCTTCTTCTTCTTCTTTTTTTTTTTTTTTGTCTTAACATATATTGCATTATTTGTTTCAGAGGTACAGATCTGAGATTCAACAGTCTTGCACAATTCACAGTGCTTACCAGAGCACA